>NC_046197.1:14755118-15372618 GCF_011004875.1 Balearica regulorum gibbericeps
GCCATGACTTCCAATGATAGCAGAATTGGGGCTTGGGCTTCAGTGTTTCTTAACTTGATACCTAATTCCCAAACATTGACCTTTAGTGAACTAAAACTATGCAATATTGAACAGATTGTGCCAAGGGCGGTGGCTTAGCCACCTCTCCTGGATATGCACTTACACTTTTTTTTTTTAAAGTATCCTCATCATGGTTTCTTGTGATGGGCTATAGAACCAACACATGAGCCCCTGAGGAGCAGGGCCAGCTCTGAAGCTTGTGAAGCTTGTTGTGACCACAGCTTCTAGGCCAGCTCTGCTCCTCTGAGGCTGCAGTGTTAGAAGTAGAGAAGTCCTAAAAGTTCAGCTCCCTACCCAAGAGTAGAGTGAGGGCAGGCATCAGAGATGAGAAAGGAATGGCAGATCAAGACTCAGGTAAGGCACAGGAGCATGTAGTACTTACTCCTCACTGTAGTAAATGCAGTCACAATTGCAACCCCAGTCCGCATGCTCCTCCTGGGGGTTGAGGTTTTAAATACTGCTGCTTGTTCTTTGAGGGGCTGGGAAGAGAATTCATGAGGCTTGGCTTGTCCCATGGAGGAAGAGGTATGGTACAGTATGGGTAGCATCACCTCTAGAAAACAAAGCTCAAGAAACCAGCAAATAAAGGAAGTAGAGAAGGGGCAGCCTCTGTGATGTAAGAGCAGTGCTGGAAATGCATCTTGCTGAACAACTCCATGCTAAGGTGAGGGACACTGGTACATCCTTCGCAGGCAGGAGTACAATGAACGATCCTGGCAAGTCCTTGATCAGATACATGCCTCCACTTGGCATCAATACCACTTTTTAATCAGGAGAAATAATTAAAAAGCCACCCACTGTTACTGAATTAGGCTATTGTTATATCCTCTCTTCACCATTTTATTCAAGTAACTGTGGCCAGTGCGATTGGTCACAGCAGTAGAGCTCAGCTCTACAAGAAATACTCAGCTAGAGGCTGAGCCAACAAAGTCTTAGCAGAAGAGAGCACAAGTTCCTTTACCTTACGCTTGCCTAGGCTGGGGAAACAACTGAACAAGGGCTTTGAAATGCTCTGCCTTTGCCTACACTGAACTTGTACTGTTTCCTTTCTGTACACCTCTTCCCAAATCTGCTTATGTTTCTGTCCAAAACACTTGCATTCTTCCAATTCCAGGGTTAGATCATAAGTAACCAGGCAAAAAGCAGCTCAGAAGCAGCACAGACCAAGCTGACAAATCCCTAAGTTAACCTACTCAAAGTGGAGAACTGCAAAAACAGCATCTCCACCCCCAGGTGAATGGCCCCTTCGCAGTCCTTCAGCACAGCAGGGTTACTCACTGAACTTGACAGGGCAGTTGAAAAATCAGAGTTTTGAAATGCATGTGTCTGATACATCCTTCCTTAAATCAGGTCAAGACAGCAGGTTAATTTGGGGATCTGTCAGCTTTGGGAGTATCCAAACTGGAATTTTTAAAATAAACATTAAGCTCCAAAGAGTGATGTTATGTGAGAATTTGAGAGATGGCTATGTAATCCACCTTCCCCTCGCTGGGAAGAGTGATCTGTTGTGCTTGAACTCTGCCTTTGAGCTCCATCTTGCTGCTAACTGTGATGTCAGAGCATCTCGCTGTACAACCAGCACTGCACTCCCTGCAACTGGTGCGGTAGGTCAGGAGACACAGGCCAACTCCAGAAGCGTACGAGGTGACAGACACAGACATTAAGGCACAAAGGCCAAGTGACTTAACTCACCACATGCACGTGGAATTAATTATCCTGAAAAATGCACCACCTGGAGCATCTCAAGCCTACTGTGAAATAGAATTCTTACACAAAAAGATAAGTTTGTGTGGTCCAGAGTCTGGCCACGACAGACTGACAGCACTAATCATGGCCAGAGCTCACCTCTTTCATGGACTTACCGAGCTGCAGGAAAGAGATGACTGTTTCAAAACAACTGAAGTAGAAGGCAACTGTGCTAAAAGCCATTGGCATGTGGATTTGAGATACAGTAAAACTTCAGTGAATTAAAGAGATCTATAGAGAGGTGTAAAGATGAAGCAACACCCTAAGGACTTCACCCAAAAATGGCCTGACATGCAAAGGTCACAGTGCATTTCATCGCAGTGAACACCGTTCTGGAAGCAGCCTTTGAATCCTGAAGATGCACAAGCCTGTCCGAAGCAGCTGTTTGTAACCACCCACTTGAGATCAAACAACAGCTATAAGCAGGCATAACGTTGTTGTGGACAGTGACATTTTATGGACTGTGTTGTCTACTCACATTCCACCACAGTGTACAGCATACCATGCTTATTATATTAAAACTGAGATGAGGAGTAATGAAAAAAACTTACACTTAAGTGATATAAAAAAAAGGAGGGGAAGACCCAGGAGTTTCTCCCTTCAAACTATAAACGCACACCCATTTACATTGTTTTGTAAATGAATTTATCTTTAGAAGAAAAATAAAAATACTTAAGATATTTCTCTTCGGGACAACCATTGCACATTTGGTTTTACTTTGGAGGGGAGATACACGCACGCAGAGCAGGAATACTTTCTAATTGAAAACATACAAACCAAATAGAAGTAGGAACAGTTCAGCACTTATAGAGTGTTTTGCATCCTTGATAAACATTGCCTCAGTTTCCCAGAAGTATTCACCTCACAGGTCAAACCTCAAAAAATCTGGTATCTAGAAAGAATGCATCCCAAAAAACTTTTGGAAAAAAAAAGCCTAATAAGTAGTAGCATTGTTTTGTCCTATTTTCTGTATCTCCATCTGTAAGCCATTTGTATGAAGAAAATCTTTGTTTCCAAAGCTCGACTTAAAGCTCATTTGTTCCAAAATACAACAGCGCCTTGATACTGTTTATACCAGGGACAGCCAAGGGGCTCTAACAGATGAGCTGGGCTGGGTTTAGCAGCTGGGCTGGGTTTAGCAGCCGCAGCATAAAATGTTAGTGGCTGCCCCATCCCTCTGCCAGCAGTCGCTGTCCCGCCCCCCAGAGAGGGCAATACCAGTCACCCTCCACTCTCAAGTGGAGCTCAGGGTAAAAAACACAGGGTTTGCCAACACAGACCAAGACCTCAGCTGTGGGACAGACCTTCCCGCAACAGGGCAGGACAGACCACTGAGGATGGTACCCTCCCCACACCCCATCCATCAGAGCCCATTTATCAATGCTCTTTTGTAAATACTAAATCCAGATTTGAACTACTTTTGCAATTTATTTTGTGTGTGTGTGCTTGTTAAAAGAAAAAAAATCAGAATATAGCTATTTTCCTCAAGCTTTTTCTTAATCAGGAAAGGACTGGCAACAAGGCCAGAGCATTTTCTTTTCATTCTTCAATTTTGAGACCTCAGAAGGAAGTAGTGGCATTAAAACTGCCCCAGTTTAATCAACTCTTTTAAGCATATGAAAAAAAGAGGCAGCTGCTGTTAAGAGGACAAAACTCACCTCTCCCTTTAACTTCAAGAGCTTCTTTAAAACAGCTGAATATGAACTATTTCAATGCCCTGTTTTAGCTTCTTCCTTGCAAGATAGGTGCTAAACTATCAGCATCTCACAGGAGATAATTTGAAAAAGTATTCACAGAGCAAGAATCAATCACTGGTGTTAAGGTAAGAAGGCAGAGTGAAGTGCTCTCTGAGTACCTCTGCTGGTTCATTAACAACAGAAGTCTGAAAGAAAATAATGGAAAAAGTCAATGCTTATTAATTTTTATGCTACTCCCCCCTCAGGAACAGAGGAGGTACTAGAGAAATACAGAGTATGAAGTACTGTATCTGTACTTAAAACTTAGGAGGTAAAATTCTTCAAAAAAGACTAAACTAGCTTAATCATGAAGTGCTTACATGTCTTCTCCCTACCCACCTTTAAAAAAGGACCTCCCTGTCTTTTCTACATGATTATATATATCACACACAGAAAAAATTGGTATGGCCTTACACTCCATTTAAAAATATTTTGCTACATTTGTCAGAGTGCAAACCAACTGCTTCCTTAAAAGCAGCATTTTTACATCATGATGAAGTAAACCTGTAACTTACACAGTTTGCATGACCACACAGAAACAGTGGCAATTATTTTTCTGGCTTGTAAAAAAATTTTAAAACAGAAGTTCTATTTCAGCAGTTTGAAGATGGAATGTAAAGTTTCTGCTGTTATATGTATATAAAATATAGTTACTAAATCATACATTCATGCTGATTCCAATTAAAAAAAAATAAAGTTTTTTCTGAAATTCTCTCCATGGATTTAGTGCCAGAGCTTCCATGCTGCAGCCCACACTGCTGGTGTGTTTGTGCTAACGTGACATTTCATGAAAATAAGGCAAAAGACCAGTTTTACTGTTTAGCCTTTTATTCTGAAGAATCTCTCTCCCAGGTGACCTCCTGAGCTCCACCCCACAAAGCAATCCCTACAGCAGCAGCAATATGAGCTTTGTAGCATGGAGAGAGCCCCAGCATTCACTCCTGAACTGCTCCTTGTTGTTTGACTCTTGCAAGGCTAACACAGTTAGCTAACAGAGTTAACTTCCTTTCCCAGGATTCAAGATCAAGTCCAGGCAGCAGAAGCCAAGTTTTCCACCAACTGTGATCAAGAGGGACAAATCACATCTCTAGTGTGTATAAAACATCTCTAAGTTGCTCTGGTCTTTCACACAGCAATGACAGGTACCCAAACAGAAAGTTCTGTTTGTGTTGTCTTTACAGTACCCTGGATTTTAAAAATCAAACACAAATGAACAGTGGTACATACACTCTATAAAGCCAAACTGTGCCTTAGTTCTCATGCAAGCTGAAATAGTTCCTGGCAAGGAGCTTAGCTGTTTAGGCCTAGGGTCTATATACAAAAAGGTATTTCATGTACCACTTTGCAAGCTAGGACATGGCATAATTTATACATAGCCTTAACATTCTTCAGTAGATGAACTGACCTGGGTGCAGACACCCAAAAATGACGCTTCAGAACACTTAAGGACTGCCACAGACACTGAATCTCAAAGATGGACATGATAAAGTATTTTTCCTTCCACAGTCAGGTGCTTTGACAAGTTTGAAGTATCATCAGCGGAACAGCAGATCCCACTTGGCTTGGTAAGTGGCATTTTGTGACAGAAAACAGAAGGGCAACATCCTGCCCTTCAAGTCTATTTCTGAGAACACACAATTACTGTAAAAATCTGCTGTCTTTAAGGAATGATGGAGTTTGAAAGCATTTTACTCAAGTGTTTCATGTCTCATAACCAGGTAAGCTATAAACAAACCCCCATGCCCCACCTTCCACACAACATGTAAACAAGATTATCAAGATCTTAGGAGAGCAGTTTTTCAAGTTACCAGCCAGGGTAAGAATGGTACTGCTGGGAAATGAAATAATCACTGAGATAATTACTTCCTGCTAAAGCATGCACAACTTAAGGAAACTGCTGGTGCGCCATGTGGTCTTACCCCCAGGCAGTAGCATGTAAAGAAAGAGAAACAATTAAAAAAACCCACATTTTGTTCAAAAGATGATGTCCCTCAGAGATGCAGAATCAGCAGCTGCAGAAAATCAACTCCAAATCCTCATACTTGCACCCAGAGCCACCCTCTTCACCGAGGAAAGTGGACTCCCAGGTGTAAAGGACAATCCTCCCATGACACTGCTGAAGAATGTTTCTCATTCAGATTCAAGTCAGAGCTCACTGCTATCACACAGCAGGTTAGCAGACAGGCTGTTTCCTACTCCAGGAGTAAATCCTCTCCGCAAAGCCCTACTTCCAACAGCATGCTCACCACTTCCACATTAGCCTGTATGTGGCTAGCGTACTCCCAGGACACTAGAGCTTCAGCTCTACGCAAATTCTTTTTCAGGACAAAAAAATCCCAAAACATCATGAGGTGGGTGCTGCAGGGCCAGTGATCCCTGCCTGAATCTTCAGGACAAAGATTTCAGCTCAACTTTACACAACAGCTCCATGCGAGTCAGCTGGTACTTAGGAGCTTCTTCCCGCACAAGGGATAACTATGCCTGGTTAATTGTGCAATGCAGCAAAGGCAGCATGACTTCCAGTTCCGGTTTGGGTGGTATGAAATACTACTGTAAATTAAACAGTCTTGTTTCTACTTACACTACAAAGATCAGTCAGAAGAGGCCAGATCATGCCTGAAATCCCTCATGCTCTCAGAAGGGCAGATCATTAAGGTTGTTCCTGACACTGTCCATGTCGCTTGTGTGGGTACAAAAACTGCCTATGACAGGTCTGACCAACTTTTCTCAACTTCTATTCCCTGCAGAGCACTGAGACATCAACAGTACTTCAGCAAATGCCACCTCATTGTCTCAATTGAAGTGGAGGTGCTAGCGGGGAGAGACCTAGACCTGTTCATTGGAGACTTCCCTGTAGCTTAACTCTTTCTGGAAAGAAAATGCTATCTTGATTAGAGGTTCTTCTATCTCACTGCAGCCAGCTAAGGCAAATCGAATCATGACTTCTTCATAGTCATCTTGGCCATTAATGTATGCAAGCATTGAAGACATTAGACAAGAGATACTGAGGTTTTAACAGCACAGTCAATGGAGAAACCAGAAGGGCTTGAGGCTACTGGGAAGTTTAAACAAAACAGCCAACGTGACAACATTTTACAGCAGATCTTTTCAGTATACTTTGTTATTAGCTAGTCACAGAACAACCAATGTCCAAATACTACAAGTCACTCTACATTTTGTTCAAGAAAGATGCTGCCAACATAACTTGCTTTTGAAAAGTGTTTCTTTATAAGACATTCCAAGAAAGTGTTATGTAAATATTTTATTTTGCCTGTCATCCTGGACAAGAACATCACTTTCCAGGTCTTTTATTATTTAACATATTGAGAGTATGATTCATATGAAAACAAGCATACACTTCACCTTATAGGCTTTCAAATTCTTCACTGACATTCCTCAGTTCTTTCTCAAACCAGACAGTGAGCCAGAATTGTCCAACTCCCACTACAGAAATGGTGTTTCAGGCTTATGGGTGCTTTTGTAGATTTGGTTAAGAGCTATAAAAGCTTCTATTAATAGCACTTTGATAAGTCTGAAGTGCAACCTGTTACCGCAGTCTTGGATTTAACATCAAGAACAGTAAAAACCCCAACAAAAGAAAAAGTATCACAAACAACAAGGACATAGCTCAATTAAAGATTTCCATTGAATATCTTCACCTCACAGTCATTCCCCATATGAAAAATGTAGAAAGCTTTTTTCCCCAAAAAATACCAGTTACCACCACAAGAGGAAGCATTATGCATTTCCAGTATGCTGGCTATGAGAGTATACTACAGCCATTGCTGTCACACTTCACTCTCCTCCAACTCACCAAGATATTTAAGTCTTCAGGAATAGAATGCAAGTCAATCTGAGAAACATTCGTACAGAGGGAAAGGACAAAACAGCATAACAACTGTGAAGATAAAATAAAACAGAAACCAAAACTCTACTATTTAGTACAACCAGACTCAACCACTGAGTTTGGCAAGCAAAAGGCAAAAAGTTACTGTTCTGGAACAGGTAATACCTATCCACCCTTTGGGCAAGGGCAGCTTTGCTCTAGCTTTAAAGCAAGCAAAGGTCAAGAGATATACTCTGCATACACACAGCAATCATATTAATAAATCAAGAAAACATGGAAACTGAACCCTGACACAGATAAGCAAACTTAATAAGCAGCTCTTTTGTATTACCATGCTCTGAAGGTCTGGTGTAGCCTCAAAACTGCCATTGTCATACAGATGTTTAACACCACACATTATAGAAATAATACTGCTTTGTGCAAATCTTACAAGATCTTTGATTTAGGTTACCCAGATTTGCGTTTTATTTTCAGTTTCATCTTCTTTCAGAGGTAGTGGACAGCATTCAACATCTTAATACCAGGACAGACCTGTACTGACTACCTTCTGTACTTCTGACAAAAATGCCACCCATCTACTTCAGGTCTGGTAGAAGCAGGGGATTAAATAAATGCCTAAACTGCAAAAATAACTCTATAACATACAGTAGTTTGAACTGTAAAGGATGGGACAGAAGTAATTCCATTTTTTTCAGTTCTACTTCTGCAACATTTGTAGTGGGGCTCACCCAGCCCTCTAAAGTTATTAAATTCTGCATCCAAAAAGTACTTCTTTTCAATTATTTAAATGCAGCCAAACTGATCAACAGAAGCTTCAGCTGTAACCAGCTCTACCTAGTAAACCTAGTGACTGAAGGAAGAACCTCTTTCCCTTGGAAAAACTCCAACATACTCTTGACTTGATAAAGCAAATCTAGACCTTTTTTATTTTATTTTTTTAAACAATTTGCCAAGACTGGAATGAGAGATAAATAGAAGGCACAACAATTTTGCTTTTTTTTATACAAATACAAACTAAACATGAAAAAAACTTCCTATTTCAATAAAAAATTTCACAAGTTCAGGAAAAGTGTTTTAAGAGTCAAGTTCTAGACATTTAAAACCTATCCCACAATCCAAAATTTTAAAGTGGTAAAACAGTAGTTCAAATTCCTTTCCGTGATCACGTATCAAAAGAAAAAAGTTTCTATGGATACCCATTATTCCACTTTTACAGCGCCACAGAGAGAAAGGTAAATGTCAATTTTTCAAGTGGCAATATCTCCAGACCAGAGGATGTTCATACGACCCTCAAAGAATAAATCAATAGTTTCATTTTTCTGCCCTTGAAATACTTGCCAAGTACTATGTTTTCCTACAGGCTCTTGAACGCATGCACGTGAAATATTATTCCACTGACTGAAATGCACCCAAATTCAGTAGAAAGGGGGGGAGAAAAAAATAAAAAGAAAAAATAAAGACATTCCTTTAGGAAAAACCACTGGTACCAAAAAAATCCAGTCCGTAAGTTTGAGGTGAACAAGAAAATTCAGTTCTTTTCTTTTTAAAATCCACTTTTCCTAAAACGTTGTTCCACAAAGCTGGAATCTGGGACAAGGACTAGAAAAAAAAAATCACAAAACCATAACACAAACAAAAAAGGGGCCAAAATAGTATCAAACGTAGCAGTCTATAACAGGCTAGGGCCACATTCCAAGATACCCAAGGCTGAAATTCACAAATCTGCAGGAAAAAGGGTTTGCGCCACCATGTCAACATCCACGATGCCTTCACTGGCGTTGCCCGATCCCCCTTCCAGCTCCAAATCCTGGCTTCTGGGACATTCCTCCACGTGGAGGCCCTCGAATCCCACCTCCCAGCCCCCCACGAGTGCCTCCAGGTCCACGTGGTCTGTTATCTCTGCGGTCACCCTCCCTGGCAGCTCGCGTTTTCTTCTCCTCCACGTTCAGGCGCACCTCTCCCCTGAACATGATGGGCTGCAACAAAAGGAGAAGAGGTGCTTTCATTAACGACTCACCAGTAACTCTTCAATGTCAAGCAGATTTCTGCAACCTTGTCTCACATCCTCTTCTCCAAAGCAAGTTAAAATGTTTTATGATTGGTTACTAGAAATCGACAATAGTCAAACTACACAGCCAGTCTTGTGCTTTAGGGTGTGAAAGAGCAACACTTGAAAAGCAATTTCAGGCTTAACACTGAGTATTCTGACAGTGCTTAGAAAAGGAATTGAACCATTAACAGTAACCTATTTTCACTAACATGTGGCAGTTAACAGTGTGCCACCATGCAGTGTCCTGGTTAATTTTTCTTATGACATGAAGAATGTCAGATCCTCTCTGCCACCTTGCTATACAGGCCAGTGAAGTCTTTCACTTGGGTCAAGCCCAATTCTTTAGAATTGCAGCAGCAAGCGGTCACCTGTTTGGTAAACCCCACTGAAGCAAAACCAGAGGAGAGCAGGACTGCAACATCACACAAACCTCACTGCAGACAAAAAGCTGAAGTGTGCAACAATCCAAGAACCACAGGAGTAAGGACTCTGTTGTTTCAAATTACTCCTGCAGTTGCATAACAAACAAGAAAATGAAAAATATGATCCATCATTGGCACAGGCACAATGCTTTCTCATCTAATGGAAAGAAGAGCCATTCACTTCTACCAAACTATCAAAGTGGAACAGATCTAAGGAGGAAGCACATTGCCCTCCTCTACTCATCAGCTGTACTGGACAAAGAGATCAAGGCATCATGTTACAGCCTTGTTACCAACTCCAGCGTAAACTCCCACATTTCACATCAGGCAGCAGACATCAGGTTTAACTTCACAGGCTAACAGTCTGCCAAAGTCTTTTAAACTCATTTATAGCAAAGCTTATCCTGAAAAAAGTCCTACTGTTTCAGGGCATGTGTTTGCTCAAAGCACTGGGCCCATTTGCAAAACAATTCACAGTGGCTACTACAAACAGAATTTAGTGCTATTCAAAGCAGGGTAGAAGGGGTGTTAAACTGCTTTTATAGGACTTAAGTCTATATAAAAAAATATTTTTTTCAGAAAGTCATGCCCATGCATTATAACTTATGCATTTACATGGGCTAGCAGAAAAGATACTTCAAGTGCACCAACTTTGCAAGCTTACTACACATTAAAAGTCTAACTTGGAAACCAGCATCCACTCACTTCTCTGGCTCCAGTTACACTGAGTAGCACAGTTGAACAAGTAAACAAAGGCCACAAATCCCTCAGCTGAGTGTGCCTTCGGCATTCCCTGAAGTCTGGCACTGAGCTCTCAGCTACCTCTCCCACTGCAAGAGAGCTCATGAGCGAACATTTCTAGTTTGTTTCAGCAAAAACTCAAACATGCAAGTTTAAGTCACTGCCAAAGGTGTTCACATACTGCCTGAGGCTAAGAAATGGCTTAAGGACCCACTGTCACTGTACTACCTGTTCCCACACCAATTCAGGCCAAAGTGAACCACATATACTCAATCTACTCTTAGCACTTGTTTCAAATCACCCATTTTAGCCTTTACCCTAGAGCACACTAGAACTGCTCAGCCCACCATACTAGGAAAACACTTACAGAAGCAACTCTTTATCAGCATTCAGGTATTTAATCACCAGCTCCCTGCAAGAACTCCTAGGATTGCTGGGCTTCATATGCACTAACTCACCAAGCATTGCCACAAATGTTGCTGGCATCCCACAGCTAAAGGTGCCTAACCACATGAAATATCCCAAACTCAGACCAAATCTCAAGGCTTAAAAATCTGCACACAAGCTACCTTTGAATTTAAGAACATAAATACACCGACAATACTGTCTGGTGAAAAACTGGGTTGTAAGCAAGTACAATGTACAGCTGTTATGGTGCATCCAGATTCATTGCCTACCACCTCACTGTACAGCCATGGGGTACATATCCTGCATTAGCAATCACTGCTAACAAGCTGAGTCTTTCTTAGTAAAAATTCTTTTCAACCTGCGCACTAGTATAGCTTCTCCCTTTCAGTCTCTTCAACTGGATTCTACTTGTCCAGAGTCAGACTCTACCTTGCCTTCCTGAAAGCTTTTTACCTGCTTCCTGTGTAGAGCTCAGCAACTTCCCATTTGAAAAAGGCTCCATAATGAATTCATATTCACCTCAATTGTTACAAGCCACTTCATTGACAAAAGATTCAATCTGTACAAATGCTGCACAAGTCTTGGCAATAGGAGAAAAGATATCCCACCTACTTTAAGATGGTTAAGAAAGGACCAAGTAGAATCTTTTCTTGTTAGAGTAATCTGAAAAACATTGCCTGTTATTAACTGACCAAAACCCACTGTCTAGAAGTTTATTTACCCTGCTGCTAAGGATCTTCTGAACTGGTTCAGGATCATCAAACACCACAAACCCAAAATTGGGGAGCTTTCCACCACTGTTGATGCGGAGTTCAACAACATTGCCATAGCCTGCAAGAGAAAAGCCAAGTTCTTGGGTCATACATTAGAATGCTCTGTTTACCACGCTTATGGCCACAACCCCCAAACCCTGAGAGGACAGCAAAGCAACTAACTTACTTTGGAAAAAGTCTTTAAGTTCAGTTTTATCCACATCGTGGGGAAGGTTCCCAACGAACAGCTGATGACTGTCTGGGTATCTCACAATCCGTCTCGTTTCCACATCGCCTTGTTCACCCTCACGAACTTGAACAGAAAAGTAAAAATTGTTTAAGAAAAGTCAGTCCCCACAAACAAAAAAGTCATGGTCAGAATGGGCACATTATAAAAGAATCAGAATTCACACTCAATTTATTCATTCATGTATAAAAAAAATAGAGGTAAGCATTCTACACAAGCAAGCTTCTGTTTGCTTTGTATCACCTGAAGCCAAACACTTAAGTAGAAACCTAGATACTTCAGTAGAATGCTAGTGAAATTCAGCTCTGAAGCTCACCAGACACTGAGACCAAGATCATCTACAATAACCATATCCACAGAAGTCATTCACTTACTGACAAAATTAATAAGACTTTAAAAGCTTTAATCATCATATTGCTTCCCCAAAACCAAATAGCAGACAACAGTTTATTCTTTGTAGCTTCTCTTACTCGGTCTAGGACCCCTCTGAGGAGGGATGCTTGTTCGTTGCTCCCTTACTCGCTGATCCCTCTGAGGTCTCTGAGGTGGGGTCTGAGATTCAGGCTTTGCCTCAGGGCGGGGCTGTACAAATTCAAGAAGGAGTTAAGAGGAAAGAATCAGACATAACAGTATGGTTCAGCTTTTAAGAGCTCACTATCAAGTTGTTGATAAAGTAACTTTAAAAATACAGGGGAAAAACCGTAGTTCTTTCCACCTGTGATTAAAACTCATGTTAGTTTATGCTAGAAGCAAACATGCCACTTGACTAAGCTAGAATTTCAAAGTTGCCCCATTCACAGTTATATACAGTAAAGCTCCTGCCCAAAGTGCAGTGGCAGTTACACAGATAGATTGTATTACATAAACTCATTCATGACAAAACCTCATTCATGAGCAGGGAAAAAAATTAGAAAAGCTGCCTCTCTTGTTAAGAGGTGCATCATTTTAGATGGCAGATACATCCATCTGCATGAACATTCCCTGGTTTTCCTCTGTGAGGAACAATTCCTTCTCAACCCAAAAGCCAATGAGTAACATTTACAAAGTCTATTGTGAAACACTGAATTTGAAAATCTTTGGAGTCTGAGAATTCAGATCATAAGCAAGCAGATTTCACTGTATTTTTCCCCACCTCAGTTTACTGTCAGCAAGTTGAGCACTTATTTAAGTACTGGATTCCTACCTGCGAGACCGGTACTTTCACAACATGAGGTGGTATTCCTGATACTGGAACAGCTCCACTGGGAGGAAGGTTCTTACTGGTTACTGATGCCCAGGAAAATGTCTGGAAAAGAGAAAAAAAAAAAGAGACGATGACTGGAACTGAACTCCAGATATATTTCAGAAAGATAAAAGTATTCCCGATGGTACAGCTAACAGACACAGGATAACAGTAACAAGTTTTAACCTGTCCTTGAAATCCTGGATCCAGCCACTAGCAGTTTACCAACAACTTCCTTGAAATCATTTCCATTCAAAAGACTTAGTATAATGACAATGGACTCTCACTTCCACCCTATTTCTAAATTCTATGTAAAGTTGAAATAGGACACAGCAGTGGCCTAAGACCAAGTATCACATCAAAGTTAATCAAAGTATTAGTTTCTTAAGTACTCATTTGTCCACTTTTGCCTCCATTAACACTGAAGAGTGACAAAAATCCTCAGGTAGAAATAAAGTTGCATTTCACCCCTTTTCCTGATTCAGCATGTTGGTTGCAGTCTTTTCAGAATTTCAGCAGCTCTGTTTACAAAAAAAAGTTTCTGAACCTCTCACTGCTGCCACAGTTCCCATACATACCAAATATAAAAGGCCTTACCTTGGCTCCTGGTATTTTAACCAACTACTTACTAGCTAGAATTTCAACTATCTGTTATTATATATGAAATAATGGGAAGGAAGCAACTGATCATGAGAAGAGTAGTTTGGGCAGGGAAAGAGTTACAAAACATTTAAACACTTTAATTCCAGATATTTTTCCTCTTGCCAGAGAGAGGATCATGCTTTGTAAAGGGACAGGAGTGTCAAACATACTGACGAAACCACATCATCATAGAAAACAGTAATCCACTGTCATTACCCTGGAGTCTTCTTGCACTGCAGGAGCTGGATCAGCAGGAGCTGGAGAAGGACTCTTTTCCACAGTCTCTTCTGGAGCCGACTCCTCTAATACCGGCTCAGATTTCTCTTCCTGCACCTCTGGTTCAGGTTCCTGTTCAGGTTCTGGCTCTGGCTCAGGCTCTGGCTCTGCAGCTGTCTCTTCCAGGTGTTCTTCAATGTCATTGCTATTAGCACCACAAAAAACAGCCAAAACAGAGAGATAGTATCACATTTGATTCTATTACTGGGTAGTAAGGAATGTTACTTGTCCAATACAGAAGTCACATGTATTGCATTTGAGAAGAACAAGGGTAGTCTGTCTAAATAAGGCCACATTGCACAGGGATGCAAGTTTCGCATTGCTACACTGTAGAGCAGCAAAAGTATTACATCTACTGAAAATCTAGAGTCTCTGTGTTCAGACTAGCAGCACTTCGGTTTCAGCTGCCAAATAAACAGAAGTCTTTTGACTGCCAAAGGGGAAAAATCATGAGTAGGAATAAATTCATTTGACCTGTTCTACAAGCAGTCTGTATTACACAACATCTGACTTCATCTAATAAGATATTATTACCTGACAGCCTGCTCATAGTAAGCACCAGTATCATCAGGAACAGCCTCAGGTGTCTGCTGTCTTTCCTCAGGTTCCTCCCCTTCCTCCTCTGATTCTAAATGAAGTTAGAAAAGGAAAAAATACACCACATATCTTTAGTACTCAGTTCCAATGTTAGCCATGTTCCATAACATGCAGGTGAAATCTCTGCCGAAGAGCACACGGAAAGCACTATCAAAATGTGACGTGGAACAGACATTTCCTTATACTTCTGCTATCAATTCCGTTACTCAGTTTGGACCAAGGTCAAGCAACAAATACTTCAGAGAAGCAGATTTATAACCTACAAATCTGACTGACTGCTAAAATAAGTCTTACGATTCTTTTACTATAAACAGAATTTGACAGAAAAATAATTATCTGCATGTCGCAGCTCCTTGCTGGAGTTCAAGAAAACTACAGGCAAGGGAAAAAACCTAGCACATGATGAAGCTTAATGCTGATCTGCATTCTCCAGCAAGATTTCCTCTGGTTTGGGAATGGAGTGTTGATATAGACCCAGAAACAAATACCAGTAGAACCATCCAAAAATTATTCCTACTTACCCTCTGGAGGCTCAGTATCAGAGTCACCAAAAACCTCATCTTGATAGCGGAAGATATCATTGTGGACATAAAACTTGTTTGCAACAGAACCCTAGAAGCAAATCAAAAGGGAAGAACTGATTCAATTACATCAACTGGAGTAATGTAAAAAAATGAAATAATGAGAAAACAAGCAGCTTGAGCAAGTCACCCTTCCCACACAGGATTAGTCCAAACTTGCCTCCTTTAACAAAATGTGTTATTCAGGTTAAAAAAAAAAGATGCACCATACTAGCAAGTCAAGTATGCATTGAACAATGGGAAAAATTCATATTAGTGCTTTTAATTCCAATAGCTCACAACACTGAAAAAAGTAGGAGAGAGAACTTTCTGGGATCTAAAGTATCAATTCTTAGCTCCCAGTGAAATGGAAAAATAAAGTGATCATGCAATCCTCCTTTTTTCACTATCATTTTCAATTATGTAAACTGTTCTGCTCAGAAAATGTGTCCATTCAAAAAGCCACCTTAAATGCTAAGTCAGCACTTTATATGACAAGAAAGTCTGGAACCCATGTCTCTAAACAACAGGAAGCATTTTCCTCTTTCTACTAGTTCTTTTCAGTAAGAGGACCAGTTGCTAGGAGTGCAAGTCAAAGATAAAGTAACTTTAAAATGCATTAAAAAATATGCATTGCACATATCCTAACTTTTGGCTACTAGGTATTTACAACTGTAATTCTGATATCCAAGGTTAACGTATGACTATACATGTAATTTCCTAAGGAATCTGCAGAACATTACTGCTGAATTTTGTGGCAAACTACCTTCCTAGTCTAACCTTTAGGATTCCAACACTGAACCAGACAGACCTCATTAATCCTGACGTATTAGAAGTACTATAATAACACAAGTACTCAATACAGCATACCTCAGGTGCAAGTACAAATGTTTGCATGAATCTGCGCACGGGCTGCATGTTATTGGAGAGCTCTCCCATCACCTGGACTACAACACCATCATTGAGAGTAGCATGGGCATCCACATGACGAATCTTTGTGTGGCAATCCTTGAAGTTTAATGACAGCACCTTCTTGTGGATATCCTATGAAAGACAGTACATAGGTTACACTGCAGAAGCCACTTCTGCTAAGTCAGCAGCTTTCAAAGAAAGCAGAAACATAAAACACTGTTTTAGAATATATTCCCTAACTCTAGAGAGAAAGCTTGGCAGAGTGCTCTAAGTTTGCTTTGCTAGCAATTTTACATTATGAACTTTAAAGGAAGCATATATCTTGCCCAACTATTGCTGTTTACAGTTAGGCAGTTTCCTCTACTTTTTTTTTTTTTAAACACAGAAAGCACTTGGACAAAGCGGGGATGAATCACAGCTGGGTATGTGTCTCTTCTCGACCACAAAGGTGACAAAAAAGAAGGAAAGAACAGTAAGGTGTTGGGTTTTTTTAAGTACTTACAGATTGTCCATAGACTGCGTCAGCTGGTTTTCCATTGGAATCCAAGCCACCATGGACATAGGAAGAGTTCTTTCCATAAAACCTGTTGGAAAGAAATATTGTAACACTAAGCTTTGTAATGTAAGAACATCAGGCCTCTACATTAGAGTAGATCATGAATAATACACTCAAGCAAGTTTTATGTCTGTATTATTGGAATACAGCCATACAATTACACAATCCTGTTAGCAATTTGGGGGCAGGGGGCTGCATTTTTCCCTTTGATCAATACAAAGTTCTCCTGTGTGAGCTGTAGCGTTCAGATATGTCAGATACCCAAGCACTAATAGCCAAAACCAGAGTCTCATAGGAGATAGACGATCCAATCCCATTCTCCCCTTTCTGTACAAGGTCCCTAAAGCAACATAGTACCCTGAACACCAGGAGGCTGTCCCACAAGTTCTAGTTTAAAGCTTAAGCAAGAAGCAATGTACTTTTTTGTTCATCTACAGTAAAGAAAGTACTGCAAGTAAATCTTCCATTCTATAACTGAGGGATTACAAGCTAAAATGTTAGACATGATGGGACTGCATTCTGTCAGCAGATAAAAGACTAGAACTGAATTCCATGGCACACTCTAAACTTTCCTCTGAACCAAATGGATGAGGTCAGCTGTCCACCTAAGTGGAGCAACACTCTGAATAAGTGTTCCTGAGATTGGAAGAAGGAAAGTTTCAGAAATTGTTTTCTAGCTACTCAAAGCACAGCAAAACAAAGTGCATCCTCAAAAAAAGAGGTTAGTTCTAGCAACTTAGGATACCTGTCATATCAAACAGGACTAATTTATTTAGGTAACAGATTGTAGTTTGCTGCACATTCATAATTTCTGATTTTCCTTTAAGAAAGAGCTGCTAGTGTGACTGAGACATACCAATATACAAACATACACTATTTTCAGTGTTTTTTTCCTCTAGTCAGGGGCCACTGTATTAAGACAAACTACAAAAATACTTAAGGCAATAACATTTATCCAATGATTACAACTAGAAGTAGCAAGCAACACACTTTTGATTTACATTTTTTCTTTTTTGCTTAGAATGCGTGCATAGCAGCCTCCCAGTAACAACCAGAACACAGATATTTAAATAAATTCCTGTAATCTTTATTATCCATGTTTTAACCTAGCTGATCAAAAACTTAGAGCAAACTACAGAGTCTGCCTTGAGTAAATCAGATTGAGTGTCCAAATTCAGCAAGCCAAGACATGGTAATAAGTTTATTCACCAATTTTAACATACAAATTAAGGCATTCACACAAAAACAGATCATAGAGTCAAGCAGAGCTTTACCTGTGCAAATAGTCAGGTGCTTGGTTCAGCAGAGTATAGTACTGCCTCACGAATTCCCGCCCGACCAGCAGGGGACTTGGCTTCTCCATCACCATTTCTTTGGTCAACTGAAAACTACGGAAAAATCAAAAGCTCCATGAAACACAAGCATTTCACATTGCTGTTCACATACTGATAGCATAAGCCACATAATCACAGTGGAAAGCACGCACCAAAACCCATTAGCTGTTTTATCACAGTCAGCAGTTTAACCGATACATTTTCGGAGTCATCACTCTCTGGTGTTGAGGAGAGGACCACTGGGTACCAAACGAGTGGTGGAAGAGGCTGCATGGGCAAGGGAGATTACCTCATAACATGCCAGTATTTAATCATCCTACATACCCTCAGTAAAAAGCAGGTGGCAAGCAAGTATGGTTCTTCAAGAGGATTTGCTAAGTGGCTAAGTCATTTACAGTCAATCCAAGTTCTACTTACCTCACTTGACTTCACAATCAGAATTAAAAGTCAGATGTTCTAAGGCAAAGCCTGTGCTACTGTATTAACGGCATTTTTAAAAGGTCAGAACAAGCCCAATCTATTTTTATCAGCAGCACAGCACTCCTTGCTTGTGAGTGACAAGCGCTGTAGATGAACATTGGATTGTATTAAAATTGCTACACTACAAACAAATGCATGCTACTCTTCACTTGCTTCCACCAAACTCAGCAAGTCACCTCTCCCTTAAATCCAGAAGGCCAGTCAAATGAACAGCACCGTCTATACCTAGGCCCAGGGACAAACTGATCTAGGTACCTTCCACCTAATTTCCATGGATATGCAAGTTACAAAAAGAAAATCTCTGCAGGTAGATTACACAATACGTATATATCTTCAGTCCAGGTCAGTCAAAACCAAAGCACATTCTTCTGTTTCTTTGCTTTCAAATACTCATATACACTGTTTAAACTCATACAAAATACATTCAGACTGGTAGGGAAAAACACTGATACCAGAGCATACTCTTACTACCTAATACAGAAATAAAAGTAGACTTTCTGCTTCATACTCAATTATACCAACAGGTAGCAGAACGGGCACTTAGTGGACAGTTTTGCTGTTGATGTATCACAGACTATACACGATAGCTAAGTTTCCCTGCAACAATTCAGGCCCTGTAGTGCTGACAGTAAAGAGCTAGCGAAAGTCCTATCTGCAGCAAGTCAAGCAGATGTTATCCAAAAAGGTATTAAAAGACCACATGCAGCAACTGAAAAAAAAACTTTCTCCCCATTACTACACAATCTCTTCCCCTACACAACCTTGTCCAAACACATGATATGCAAATTTAATATGCACATACTCCAGGTGTCATGCATCAAAACCAATACACAACTAACTTGAGCCCTCTAAAAAGCAATTCAGGAGTAATCATTTACTTATCCGCTTTTATTTAAGACTGCCAAACTATAAATAGCTCCAAGAAGTGGCAGCATCAATTAAAAAAAGGAAGTTCAACTAAGTAGTCCTTTAGCAGAGACTAATCCAGACAGGAGTCTGCAAAGTTCATGCCTAGGCAGTTACATTAGGACAAGCTTTCTCTTGTCACCATCCCCAGGATACAGGATGCTGTTATGTAAACAGAGCTGCCCACAACTATCATCTGAACAAGGCCAGGGGGAGAAGGAAAAAAAAAAAAAAAAAGAGACTGCCTCTCCTATACAGTTGTACTAAAACTTCTTCCAGTTCACCCAAGGATCTTGTTTGACACTTTCATTACATTTGTTGAATTTCAGAGTAGTAGTCCTATAAATGCTAAGAAATGACAACAGACTAGAGCTTCAAAAGACAAAGGTGACCTACCAGGTTAGTGTTATTTCAGTGACAATTTCAAATGCACACCATATATAGGACTGCAAAGGAAGTTACAACCATACTACTGGATGTACCAGGAATGAAAAACAGAAGCTTCAAAACACAAAGAGAACACACAAAAAAGATAACATGGAAGCTGGTATTTTGGATAAATCAACCTGGCAAATTCTTTGTATCTCAGACTGTGGTCTAACACCCAACATACTATAATCAAAAGACACAAGGCAATGTTTAACCACACTGGCAGAACATACAGATAATATATTTGAGGATGTGATCACACCCACTCCCAGCAATGCTCAGCATGCACTGCATCCAGCTTAGTTGGAGATACAGTACACTGATTCCTACCCTGGGAGGTATGCAGTTTAAGGTTCAAAACAGAAGATAACTAGAATGCTAATAATGACAAAAAAAATTGCTATAAGTTTTGCAAACATTGATGTGTTTTGCTGATTTTAGCACAACGTCGTCCCCCCACACACTTTTAACTTTGTAAGTTTAAAAATAACATAAATACAAAGTCTACTCATTGTATTTTTAAATGCACTTTTTGCAAGTTTAAACACAGAGGAGAAAGATCTGACAGGCTCTAGAGGATGCATACATGAGTGCCTGCTTTCAGTAGAAAGTGTGTTTATCACCACCATACAAAGAAATGTTACTTACATGATAACATGCAGAAAGGATAAGACCAAACATGACCTAGAACTCAAAAGGCTTTTTAATACATTCAGAAGCTTTCTGTTGTTAGAGGAAATTTTCAAGAGCTAACCATACAGAAAGAAAGCAATGCTCCATGGCAGGAAGCACTCAGATTCTACAGACCACTTTCATTTTAGGAAGTTCCCAGTATCTGTGGTTTTGAAGAAGCCTTCAAATTGTAAGCATAACATATTACAGATACAGATGTACAAGACCAAGCACAGTCTGAAGAGATAAAAACCTCAAAGATATGCACTTGTTTGCCTCCTAATGCATATGAAATTAGATTGCCACAAAACATTATCAGATGATAATAAAAAACATCACAGGTAAAAGTAAACCTAAGTTGTGGGTACCTCTGCCGATTTCCTCATTTGTTTCCTGTCAAGCACTTGTGAAGCTCTATCATTACAAGGGGCAGGACAACCCTAAAGCAGTGGGAGTAGAAACGGCTGACAGACAAGACCTGCACTTAACTGACAATGCAAGACTTAATTGCTCCACAACAGTTAAAAAGCTTGCCTCTGTGCTGTGATTTTACAGTTAGAAAGCCATTCCTACCATATCCCCCAAGATCACCCTGGAGCATGACAAGAGCTCTATACAAAAGACCATACACATGTTCCTTGTTCACTCCCTTCTATTTTATTTGGGGAGAGGGTGGGGAAGGTGAAGGGGGTGCATTTAATTTCTTTGTAAAGACTAATTTCCCCTGGAATCCAAGCTTATTCCTATAGATGTCAACAGAATTGACTAAAAGGCCTGCCTATTAAGTGCTGAATCAAGCTCTTTTGAGAATTATTTTCAATTGTTTCAAGAATATGAATGTACAGAACTTGACCTCCTCAAGGTAAACTTTTTACCTGTAGCACTCAAATCTCAACAGCTCATGCACCAAAAGCTCTTTCAGATTTCTCTTCTTCAGTGAAAGTACTCACCTGTATTAATCCACTAGCACATCTCCAACGCTGTTCTGAGCTGTCCCAGTGCAGTACTGAAGACATACTGAAAGTGGCTTGTGCTGATTATGTCTGTCATATCTACATGCTAAAAATCAAAGGACAAAGGACTTCCCTACTGCTAAGGGTGAAAAAATAATCTCAGAACTAACTCTTAACATGAAAGGAGGAATAGCAGAGTGCCCAGCTCTCATTAAGCAGATCTGAAAAGAAATGGGAAAAACCTTTACATGACCTAATCAGAGGATGACAACAATCTGCTTTTACTCCTGCTGCACCTGCTGCTACACTACCAGTTGCCATCTGTTCTTTTCTCCAGCCAGCACAACCTGAATGAAGCCAAGCATCTCTAGAGAGACTATTTGCTTCCTACCACTCATGAGCAATTCATTACTCCACTACTCCTTGACCTAAGAATAACTGCAAATATTTTATACTGTGTTTCTACTGTACAAAGCATAGTAGTACCAAATGCTTGAGCTGTCACTATGTTACTCCTGATAGAAGCTGATCCACACGTTTGTGTGTCAACTGAGATAATGATGAAAGGGTGAAAACTGACAGGAAAAGCTGAAAATTATTTAAGATTCATTCATAAACATGCATTCATATTACCCCATATATATAAAACCAATTGAATAATTCAAATTATAACAAATATACTAGAACAATTTGGTAACATAATTGAGCCTTTTCCTTAAACCAAGAGACTTACAGGAAGGCAAATACCTCCTTTACAGTGGTTATCACCTGGCTGGTGGAAAATTCCACCATCTGTTACAATGCTCCTACTTGGCAGAAAATCAATGCCAGGCACTGAATTTCTAAAGTATGGTTATGTAAATTCTGTATTAGCAAATTTAGATTTAGGTCCACAAAACGTATTAGTAGTCAGAAAAATAGACTCAAAGAACCCCTAACAGCTAACACTGGTTAGTATTTTCTCACCAAATTGCTACACAGTGAAAGTGAACTAACCATTGCTGTCAACTCAATTTTTTTTTATTTTTAAATCAGACAAGGAGTTTAGTTTCTATCTTGTTTCTACTAGACTTCCTACACACAACAAAAATCTCACTAATGTACATCATACAGTGTTGAGACTCTCAGGACAACTAATGTCTGCAGAATCCACTTAGCCTGTAACAAATCAGAGGACCAGACTCCAATGAAATAAAACTTGCAAGTCAAAAAATCCCAAACTTCACTTCCTGAGATGTGTGGCAATTTTAAACATCTTCTGTCATGAAAAGCATAAGCATTGACAGAAAGACAAGTTAAAATTTACATTGAAGTATATTCTAAACAGGCCACAGTTTGGTTTTAACATTATCCTTGTGCCTTTGTTCTCTGCCATCTTCATTTCCATATTTTTGACTTGCATTTCAATACAAGAAACAGAGTCAAAAAATCCAAAGTTACTACAACGCATTATAATTCTGCTTGATTGGAATATTACACAGCAGATACACGGAACAACCTTATAGCAGTTCACACTTTTGGCTATTTGTGTGCTATAAGGTGACTCATTTGATACTACATTCCTGCCTATCTCTACCAATTGGTAGTTTACAGAGTGCCAGAACAGCCATGTTGCCCCCTCCATCCTGCTCATTACAGGTTTAACTAAGATATTCTCATAGAGCTGTTACACTGTTTCCAACAACCTAATCAACTTCTATGAAATACAGATCTTTCATTTCTACTTTAACTACACAAAAGCAACTGCCAGTACAATTGATATGTTCCCCAGATGGAGATATTTTTCCCCTCTAAACCAGAATATGAAACTTTTCATGCAACTCTACTCCCCCATTTTAATATCAATTAATTCTTTAACACAAAAAGGCTTTTCAAAAACTTAAATACCCTAAGAAATTCACACGGAAAAAAAGGTGTCCATACCAAAATACATCGCAAAGCTGGCAAACAGCAATTTTGCCAGGCATTAAAGGTCTGGTCAATAGTTAATAGGATTGTGTAATTAAGTGTTATTTGGGATTTCTCCAGGTTGCTTAGCAACAGGTGAGCATATTCAAAGCCACAAACCATTTATCTATACTACTGCTACTTTGGATAAGGATAAAATAGCCATTACAAATAAAATCATGAAGAAAACTCCTTAGATCATGCCTGTGGGAGGTATATTAAGTTAAACAACAAAAGCAAAACACTTCCAGTTAATTCCAACTCTCCATACATTTTACACAACTAGCATGTGCTAGTGCTGCTGACTAAGCAAAAAAGAGAAGCTGGTACCTATGTGAACTATGATAGAAAAGTATTAGAGTGAACAACGAAACACAATCTAAGCTCACATCAATAGGCAAATTCCAACAGAGGATTTATATCATCACACCAGCTTGCTCTAAGGTAGGAAGAGGAACGTAAACCTTTTGAAAAAAATGCATATTTAAAACACTACAAGATACCAGATACACTGAGATGTGAGATACCCTTCTTATTTTAATATAGCCTTAACTGAGGGGGAAAAAAAAAAACCACCAGACTCAGTTGTTGACCCCAAATTATGAAGCACCTCAAATAAGTGGGCAACCAAAGTCTCAAAATACAAATCTCCTTTAAAAAACAGGTATCATTACTTGCCTCCCACTGGATGCAGTAGACAATGTCACAGGGAACAGTGTCACAGCAATACAGGTTGTATTTTATCAGAAGCCATTACAGACAGTTGCCTGCCTGCAACCAGTTCAACTTTTCTCTATTTTGACAGATTCAGAGGGAAAGTTTTCTGTTTGAAGTAAGTTATCTTAAAGGTAGCACACTATTTCCACAGGAGGCAAGCCACTTGGAAGACAGAGCCTGAAAGCTGAGTGATGGGGTAACTTACCCAATGAATAATGAAATATTTGAAGATGAAATTGGAACAAGTTGTGAGGTTACCAGCATTCAACATTAAGATAGCCCATAAGATACATGTATTCACTAGAACTTCCAGAAGCAGGCACACCCCAACCAAGATCAGAGCAGTGTGAAGTGCTAGACATATCACCCAGACAGAGGAGCCTTTATTAATAAGGATCTGGATACTCAACACTGCCATTTGTCCATTCACTGCAGTGACTAGTATCTACTGTATGACAACCATGCAACCTACAAAGGCAGGCAGTGCCTAAGTTCATAGAGTACTTGAGGTGTTACAAGGAGCTGGATCCTAAAAGACTGGAACACTGCATCCCTGGGCAAACAGTTTTCTCTGCGCTTAATTATCCTGATGCTGCAGAAAGGCATAGCAATACCCAAACCCCTTTCTGAAGCTCTTTGAGGCATACTGATGAGGGACACTATAGAAAAACTAGATATTACACCAATATATGGATAAGAAAAATCAAATTAGAACTATTTTCCAATCAAAGTATCCAAGCAAGCAATCCAAATCCAAGCACAACATTTTTATTACAAGATTAAAAAATAATTCAGAATTACATTCAACACTGGCCACTTTTCACTAGTACTGAAAAGCCCCTCTGCTTGCCAGTGGCAGATGGGAAGCCTTATTCAGCAGCAACATACAGCCCTTTAAACACCGTAAGAATACAAATAAACAAGCCATGAATTGCTGCAGAAGAGCTGTCATTCTAGAAGTTGGCCTGTGCTTTTGCTAACAAACCTGTGTCATCTACACATTGATGGATATGATGAGTCTGCCAGATTGTAGACAAAATTCGGTGCTTCTTGTACTGTTCAGCTCTGCCAAGCAAGGGAGATAAAGATTTCTACCGCTGTTATTCAGAATCTAAGAGAACAGTGACCATTTCAGAGAAATGTAATTTCTAGAGCATTAAGCTCAAAAGCAGAGAAAAAGAATACAAAGATGACTACCTCACACGTAAGTTAAGCTAGTCAAGATCAGCATCTATACCTGTACAATAAAGAATGTTTGTTTGGGGAAGGAGAAAGATACTAGATACTATTCTAAGGAGCATGAACATCCACCTACTATCCAAAGACACAGAGCAAATTAGGTACTGTTTAAAAGGGGAGGAAAAAAAAATAATCTGAACTAGAAAAATCTTAAAGGCTTGGTATTAAAGGTAAGTGATATCACAAGACTTTCTCACCAAGTTGTTTTTTGTGGATTCGCCCCTCAAAGTACTTTGTCTTCCCCGAGCAGCAGGCCTATTTTGGTATGGGTTTGGGGTTGGTTTTGTTTTTTGTTTGGCTGGTGTTTGGTTTTGGGGTTTTTTTTCTTTCTTCCATTTTAAAGCTGTCTGAACTGGCTTCCAATTTTCTACTTTGTATCACACAATCATCACTTCTATTCAGCAACACAAAAAAAACCCTAGTGATACAAAGAGGAGGAAGATAGCATTTCTGCAGAAGCAGCATAAGCATTTGAGTCCTTGCTTAGAATTAGCAGCAAGAAACAAGACTCACTGTAAGTTAATGTTTGTAACAGCTGCCCTATGCCCATGACCCAGCAAGGGTCATCTTTCAGAAGCCAAATATCTGGAGTTCTCCTTTAAACTGCAGCTAAGGTGTTTTGCATTACTTTTTGGAAAGTTCTACTGTATCATGTTGCAGAAGAACTGATGCCTTAGAAGACAGATCTAAGTTATTTCTTATGTTGCAAACAGAGGAGCACACCGAGTTTCACATGCAGTTTATTACTTACTTTTGTTTTGATAATGTACGCTATAGATTTACGATAGGGGAAGTGAAATTTTTGTCTTCTGTTCTCATATGTCTCAAATATGGCTTTGCATCTCTCAACAAGTCACCAGAAGTTTCCTACTTATTACACAAAGGAGACACGGAGTAGGCAAGTTGGAAGCTCTAGAACTACACAAACAAATTTAAGTTCCTATTACTTAAGCTTTATTGCCTAAAATAAAAAAAATATGAAGCATCAAATTAGACAGCTTAATCTCTGGTACTTCTAGATGCCCAAAAGGCAAGCAGAGCACCCTGGACTGATAGCTACTTCATTAAATTCCTCCTGTGGCAGGACTCTGCTATAAGCAGACTTGCACACACAGTCTCACAAGTAAAACCTGAAGCTCAGTCACTATTTGGGGACTTTCCATGAGACAACTTCACCTGCAACAGGTCTTACCATGTAGGTCAGTCAATATTTTTAAAGCACATATAGACAATTTGATCATGCTCTGATAACAGCTGCCCTCAAGAGAGTCACAATAGTCTGTACATGCACTAATGCCTTTGAATTCCCTTGTGCATTTCCAGAAATACAGTTCTCAATTGCTGAGCAGCTGTAACCAGGTATGATAGGTAAACAGCTCCAAAATTAATGGAACAATGCCTTATCCTCTCTCCTTTTTATACTAGAACAGTTCTGGGAGCTGCTCATATCCTGTTTCAGTTTGACAGAGAAGAGCTGGAAATAATCTTGCCACCGAAAAAAGTTAAGGCTGCTACAGATGGACCTGCTGTAACATTAAGCTAAGATGATTTGCCCTGAGCCTAACAACATTTTATATCATCACAAAGAGATAGCCATGTTGCATTTAGCTTTAGAGAAAAAACTGACCCTTGCAAATTGTCTGAAGTTCAAAATTAACTGGTCTTGAAAATCTGAGTTCTCTCAAAATTCAAAGTCTTGAGAATTCACAGAAATATTCCTACACTTTTTTTTTTTAATAATCCTAAATCAGATTCTCCTAAACAGGCTCTCGCCTACATCTGGGTGAAGGACTTGCTCATTTCTAACTGGACTTATTCCAACCTCATTTACCCTACAATTAGAAATAATGTTTTTCTGAAAATTACATTTTAACCATGCAAATTTCATCCTAAAGGGTAGCAGGATAGTGCTATTCTGAATGGTTTGTTTACTCTTTTTTAAATGAAAAATAACAGTCAGCTTTATGCCTATACTGCTCTCCAGACTGCTTAACAATCAAGTAGCTACTTAGACCCTATGATTTTGCCATTAGAACAGGTTTTGTTTTGACATTGAAGAGGTGCTCCAACAACTCGATGAAGTTGGCAGCAGGTCCAGTCTTCTCTTAGGTCTGCAATTTTTCCGTTTGGCTCCACTGCAGCTTCTTAAAGTAAAAAGCAAAAGTTACTCATAAGCAGTCAGAAGAGGCAGATTAGAATACCTAGCTACATAGACATTACTATGGAATTTGAGGTCACTCCCACTTGGATTAAAATCACCAGGATTAAGATTTAACAAAATATTTTCTGCATGCCAAGCAACAGATACCTGTAAAGACAGTCAACTCTTTCACTTCTACCCATTTTAGCCACAGAAGAATCTTAACCTTCATATATAGACTGGATCCTAGCACTTCAGGCTAATCCATCCTGGCATTGTTACATTGTTAGACACTTAAAAACAAAACTTCAGCCTAACAGTGGTTGTGACACAAGAAAACACTACAGGGCATGCAGAAGAAAATGAAAGATGGTCACCAGCATCTGAGAATACAGTATTTCACATTTGCCTCAGCAAGGAACCAGGTTTGTAACAGATAATTTGTACATAACTGACAGCTCAAAATCTTCTAGCTCTAAAAGCAGTATTCCACCAGCTATGTCTTTCTGGAAGAGGTCCAGACTTAATATAGCTAAACTAGGACCTCAGACTAGTGTGGTATTCACTGCCTGCAAAGTTTTAGAGATTCTTTTAGAGTAGCTGAATATTAGGCTTTTTAAATGTTTATTTTTTTTTAATTACTCAATGAGATAGCTGAAGATTATCAAGTCTACTAGCAATTTACTTCAACTCTGGCAATTTTATATAGGCACCCATAAGAGTATCTAGTCTTTTAGACAAAACTATCACTTTTACCTTTGGTTTGTTTCAAGCACAGCAGACTACAGGCAGCACAACTAGCACCACCCCACTTGAGTCCTGCTCTACACTGATTTCCTCTGATTCTTCATTCATCATGTCACTCACTTATACAAAAAGGCACAGGTTTTAATATTAAAAACTGGAATAATTAATTCAAATGTTTGCTAACTCAAACAGGCCATTTATGCTAATCTTATGAGTACTACGACTGTTATTAACAGAAATATCAATACGTACTTGTAGTAACACCATCTTTACTTATTTTACTTTCATTAAAAAGTGTTCCTCTGTTCACCTTACAATCTGCAAGGTGAAGAAAACACTGGCTTTATGAACTAACAAAGAGTTTGCTGTTTCATGATGTGCATAAAGATTTCACGTTTAAATTAAGATGTTCAAACTTAGAGTATCGTGAGTTATGTCCAACTCTATTGACACTGTTGTACTAGCAGCAAAATGAACAGCAGATGAGTGGTCTTACAATCAGAGTACAAACAAGTCTTGTATGTTTTTGTTGTTTCTTAGACTGCAAGCAAAAAGAATCCCTATAGAAGATCCTGATGTTTACATTTGACCCACATACGCAAAAGAAATCTTGTCCACCAGGTCTTCTACCTTAACTTTACCTATGTTTTCTAGCCTTCAACTTAGGGAGTTCACACTAAGAAGAATACAAGCAAGCAAAAAAGATAGTTGCCTAATTCACATAAGTCAAGAACTGGAGACCACTACTCAGCATCTGGTTTTAAAAGAAGATCTACACTTAAAAATAAGATACACATTTGCAAAGGTTCCAATGTTTACATGGTTCTTTTTCTAACGGATTTCATACAATTACACTTTCTAGCATGTTTTAACACTGCCTTTCAGGCAAACTAGTCTCTGAAACATGTGACACTATCAAAAAAAGTTGAGAGATCTTCATCATAAAGATGCTCTGTGACTATCAGGCTATAAGACCTTAAGCACATAAATACTTACAGCTAGCCCTTAACTTAGCTATATTTCCTTTCATTAAACTTTTTTTTTAAAAAGCTAGACTCACAACATTAAGTATACCGAGTGAAACACCCCAGAAAAAGGTAAGTTCAGTTCACAGGATGTGAACACGCTACCACCAGTATCACAGAAGTATCACAGAACTATCTTTTTAGCAAAATCATTAGGCTTATTCTTTACAGAAAGGAATAAGAAAAGTGAAGGCTTGGTGAAAGGGCAGATTTCAGAAAAGGTTTTTTAATGCAGTTTTTTTTTCTCTGTCAACTTCTGCACTCCCTTCTCTTTACTACATCAACCTGAAAAGTCTTGTTAGCTAAAACCAAACCAACACACACACCCCCCACATTTGATTTATGGCACCTGGAAGCATTAGCCTTCAGAGCCTGACAGCAGTGTCCACAATTCCTAATGCTGTCACTCCTGGCTGTGACAGCACAGGCTAGACAAAAATAGCATACACTGGAAACATGGCGGCTTGCTGCAAATGCTGTTTGCAACCAATTGTGAAAAGAAAAAATATCTTTTTTTTTTTTTTTGGTAAAGAGTACTATACGCATGCAACCCTTAACATAAAAAGGTAACCAGGTAAGCCCATGAAAAATAACACCTTAGATCATCCAGATTAAGACAAAAAGACATATGGAAGCTTTTTCTCTGGTTTCCCTCCAGCAAGTATATCTGGGCCTTACAAGAGGCTGGAAGGTCTTCATACAAGCACTACTTCGCATTTAAATCTTGGTTTAATCTCGGATCCAGCCAAGGTCATGCGGTAAGTCAGGGTAAGATACATGCTCTCCTTCTGTTTAAATTATGACTCCCTTCATCTATAAAGTTAGGGCAAGGGAGACACCTACGATGTGATATACCGGTACAGACGACCTCACGATGTAAGTACCCACCCAGTATTGTATTACTCCCTCCATCTACAACTATTGAAAGGGGCTATCTCAGCTACGTGCCAGGCTTTGGGCCGCCTCATGCTGAACCCCCGCCCCACCTAAAAAAAAAACAAAACCCAACCAAAAATCCCACCAAAACACACACAAAAAACCCCCACAAAAAAACCCCAAAAAATCCGAGGATGAAACAACACCAGAGCCTGAAAAGCCGAAAACAAAGCTCGCAGCTCCACATCTCGACTCGCACAATGAAGGCCCGCGAACAGCCACCGCCACCCCCCCACCCCCCCGCAAATAACGCTGCCTTCTAAGTGACTGCTCGCCGAGCAGCGCACCATTGTACCCCGCTCCCGCCTCGGAAGTCGCCGAGGGCGCCGCGGGACCAGAAGGTTCCTCCCGCCTAAGGCCCCGCTCCAGAACCCCACAGGGGGCTGCGAAAGCCCGGCCATGGGCTCGGACGGGAGGGCGCTCGCCACAAAGCGCCGCCGGGACCGGGCAGGCCTCGCGCGCGGGACCAGGGCAACGGGAGCCGCCTCGGCGTCGGGAACGCGGGGGAAGCACCGGTGCCTTCCCTCCCCCCCCCCCCCCCCCCCGCCAGACCGCGGCCTACCAGTTGGGGGGGGGGGGGAAGAGAGGGCGCCTCAGGCTAGGCCCGGTGCGTACGGCCCGCAGCCGTCCCCAGGGGGACACAGCCCTACCGGTAACTCCCGTCGTGCCCCCCTTCCCCCCTCCCTTGCGGCTGCAGACCCTCCTCCTCCTCCTCACCTGCGGGCGGAGCGGGACGGGAGCGGGAGGCGTCGCTTCACCACAGGCCTGCCCGGCGGACGAGAAGCACCTCACGCAACGGCGTGCTCTGCCGCCGGTTAAATATATAGCCGGCGCGCAGCCTACCCCAGCGGGAGGTGGCTCAACCAATCAGAGAACTGCAGTCCCTCACTCGGATACTAATTGGCCCACAGCGGGAAAACAGGCGGGCAAATGGCTGAGAGGCAGTCCAGCCTACCAACCATGCGGCCTGACTACGCGGGGCTGCGAGCGCGATCGACACCAAAGAAAAACCAATGGACGGCAGCGCTCCCCTTGTCGGGGTGGGACGAGGCCTGATGGATTTCTCCTTTAGCCAATAGAACGATGTGCCCGCGCTACCCGCGAAGGGCGGGACAGACCTGACGCCATAGTATGGTTGAGCCGCACAGCAGCGCCCTTGAGAAGGTGCTGGTAAACCCCGTTATAGATCGGGGCGGGCCCCTCAGTGCGGCACAGAGCGCGGCGGCCAATGGGAGAGCGCAGGGGGCCCTGACGAACAGGCCATCCCTCCGGCGTTCTGAAGGGGGACAGGCAGCCCGCCACGAGGGGGCGGTGTTTTACGCCCAGCATCACCCCCTGCTGGAGGGAAGGGGACGGCGCCCAACATGGCGGCGGCCAGGGCTGGCGGGACGTGGTGCTGCGGGCCGAGGCCCCGCCGCTGCCTCCCCCAGCACGGGGGCAGCCAATCTCCGGCCCCCCACGGGGGAGGGCCACAGACCCATGACAGTGAACAGGCCGCGGGCGCCTCCTCCAGCCTGCCACAGTCTAGTCTACACCACAGGCGCTCACCTGCTGGAGCAGAAATGGTCCCGGCAGAAATGACCCACTCACCTGAGAGAAACCACCAGTGGGGGTGGATAAAAGGAGCTGCTCACGCTAAATTAAATGCTCCCGTGCGGCCAAGGCCGACTCCACCAGAAACAGGCCTTGCTGCTCACGCAAGGCGGAAGGCGGTGGTCGCCATCTCCAGGCGAGAGAAACACGGGCTGGCTTCCCCTGCCCATCCCCGGGAGACCCCAGGCAGAGCTGGGACACTCGTTCAGCCGCTTCTCCTTTACACCTTCTGGGCAAAGCAGACAGATGGAGCATCTGCCCCAGAGGAAAGAGAAGACAAGCCAGGACGTTTTCTAACGCATCTTGCAATGCCCGAGTAACCCTGCAAAGGAGGAGAAAGGCCTCCAAGTTCACAGATCCTTCCTCACCAGCAGGTGCTGGTCCAGGGAGCCCGAGGAGAGCAGGAGGGAAAGGAAGCAGTCGGCCTGAGCCGGCCAGCTCCCAGAAGGCCATAGCTTTCCATTTGACTGTGTCACATCCCATCCCAAACGTACCTATGACATGAAGCAGTCAGAGATACATTTCACCCTATAAAAGTGACTTCCTCCCCACCACCGCATCCCTATACGATGCCTAAAGCCCTCCCTGCTATGCCTTGCAGCTACAGATACAGCCAGCGGACTGGCATGGGGCCATGCTCAGCATTAATATCCTTCCACACACGCAGCCCAGCTATTTATAGACTAAGCCACATTGCAATCTGCCAGTTCATAAATCAGTAGCGTGGACTTTTGCAAAGTTTGACATGAGACCAGTGACCCAGCACAACAGCCGTCCAAAATAGACTGCCAGGAGGATCCTAGACATCTCTCCCCAGAGCAACAGGGGACGGGTAATTCCTCTTTTATAAAAAGGTCAGTGCAACAACAGGGTCCTGTGCACGTTAAAATGAATGGTCTCGCTCCCCTCGTGCAACAGAAGCTCACCAGGAAAGGCATTTGCATCATCTTCATCTCAGTATTCCTGGTAGGGGCTCAGTTCAGTACCAGCTCAGCGCAAGGGAAGGGTTAGCCAAGGCCAGCCGACATCCCAGCTCCAGTTGGTGTGGTAGCAAATAACTAGAAACACCCCGGTTATTTTTCATGCTACAGGTTAGGCTTCTTTACAGGAAGATGCTGAAGCCCAGCACGCGGTCAGGAAGTATCGCACCCCACACAGCTCCGCCAGTTCTCCTCAGCCCTGACGTACTGCACTGTCGCCTTTCCTGGTTACACACAGCCTGCCAAAGCACCCGAGCTGCTCCTGCCCCCCCCCCCCCCGCCTCCTCCACCTTGCCTAGAGTTTTTAAGAAGCCCATTCTCCTTCAAAGGGCCAAACAGCCAGGGGAAAAAACCCCAACAAACCACCTCAAAGCAGACACACAAACACCTTCAGGGACCAGCATCCTTTCTCTCAACCCACTCTGAAGTAGAGACCCCCCCAAAATCTCCCTCATTCAATAATCCAGTCTACCAGCGCTCTCCTAAACCAGTAAATCTCAAAACCTCAAAAGACAGAGAGGAACAAGCTTTCTGAAGCAGCCCAGCCAACCCCCATGCCTCCTGCCCCATCTTTATGACTCTTCCCATCTCCCTCCCGCAGCAGCTTTGTCCCTGTGCTGGTCCCCAGCCTGTAACGCAGGCAGGCAGAGGACCAGGCAGGGTGCAGGCAGCTGTTAGGGGTCCACACCGAGCACAAACTTTCTCCGCTTCTTTCTCCTTAACCCCTTCTGATGGCCTCAGCCTTACTCCCACCTCAGGCTTCACCCTAACCCAGACGGCATCGGTCCAGCCACAGCCCCGATGCATCTCCTCGCAAGGAATGGCGGCATTTTAGTATCAGAAAAATGGGAAAAGAAACATAACCCTGAGAAGTGAGGCTGTGTTTGAGCAACAAATACTCCTAAGAATTAAATCACTGTCCCCAAAAGGCTACTAAGAGCAATTTGGTCAGTGTGAAGCACAGGCCAAGGAGTGCCTGAACGCCTGCATCCCATGGCCTAACCCAGTTCATGTCGGCACAAAGGCCACCAGCTCCCAAACGCCCGCTGTGCTGAAACCTTCTCTGGGCGGCTGTCTCCGACCTCGCTGCCCTCCCTGGGCCTCTCTGCACCTGATCCCGGTCCCTGGCCCACGGGTGACTGTGTAAAACCTCTGAAACCCCGTTGTCGGTGGAGCTATGGGGTTGGAGATGAGGGCGGCCGGAACGGCTCTGCCCGTGTGAGGTTACCGAGAGGGGCCGGGGTCCTCCCTGCCCGGGGAGGCCGGGCGGCGTCTGCCCTGCCGCTGCTCTTGTGTACGGGAAGAGCAAGCCGGGGGGGGCTGGGGCCGGGGAGCTGCCCGGTCCGGGGGCTGCGTGGAGCCGCCGAACTCTCCGCTGCTCAGGGGCGTTGTGCGGGGCTGACGCTCAGGGCCCGGCCTCGGCCCTCAGGCGCCGAGTGCGGCCCGCCCCTTCCTCCGCGCCGCGCCGAGAGCCGGGAGTCGCCGCCGCGCTCCGCCATGCCGGTGGGTGCCGGGCCGGGGGCGGGGGGGGGGGAAATCGGCGTCTGGCCGGGGGCCGTGTGGGGCCGGGAGGGGCCTGTGTGGGACCGAGGGGGGCTTGTGTGGGGCCGGGGGACGTGGTGGGGCTGTGCCCGGCGCTAGCGGAGACGGAGGGGCAGGGAGGGCGCTGCCCGGTACCGGGAGGAGCCGGCGGGGCTCCGGCAGCCACCGGGGCTGGGGCACACGGGGAGCCCTGCCTGGGGACCTGCCCGGCTCCATCCCGATCCCCTCCTTCCCCGCACACCAGCCCCCCCCCGAGCACGTAGGGCTTTTGTAAAATAAAAATCACGAAAATGCTAATTACACTGGAAAATCCTAATGGGAACCGCCATCCCTGAACTCTTTTCCAGGGTGAATTGTGCCTGTGAGGGTTTTAGCCTCTCAGTGGTGGGTGGCAAAGGGTGGTTTTGAATAGAAAAAAATGTGTTGTGGGTAACTAATAAAAAACAGCTTTTCTTTTCTTTTTTAAGGAAAGTAAAAAGCATGTGCAAGAAAAGGAAATTAGGATCCGTCTGGTGCCAAAGGTTGAGCGCCATGATTAGTGTTACAGGCAAGCACGCTTACGTTGACCCAGTATCTCTCACACGTAGTGAAGATAACACTGGGGCCCTGGTGGAGTGAAGGGATGAAAAGACAGCACTAATGTTCTTTAAATTTCAGTTTTGTTGATATTTTTATGCATTTATTATGTTGGGGACCAGAGGCCTTGTAGACACAAGAAGAGTAGGACAGGCAAGCACCAAAAACCTTGCAGACTAAGTCAGGACAGTGGGTAGCTGGAGGCGGGAGACTTGCTTCTCCTCCCCAGGACAAGTGGAGTGAGTCCAGCAGAGGCCACAACCTGCGCTGACCTTGAAGGTGGCCCTGCTCTGAGTAGGGGCCAGACAGTCTCCAAAGGCCCCTTGGGATTATTCTGTGAGGGACAGCACAAGGACACCATAGGGAGGAGTACTGCGATTTGCTGAGGATCACTTAGTCTACCGTTTGGCTAGGGAGGATTTATACCCACCTCCCCAAAGAAAAAGGCAAAGGTGGAGGACGAGTGCTCGTGGTGTATTGCCAGCTGTGCCCTCCCTGACCCCTCGTCTGCCTTTTTTCAGAAACACGAGTTCTTTGTGGACATGACCTGCGAAGGCTGCTCCAATGCGGTCAGCCGTGTCCTGCACAGGCTGGGAGGTGAGTCAGTGCTGGGAGTGTGGCAGCCAGCTCACCGGAGCAACGCCAGCTCCGGGGCAGGACGTCACTGCCCTGGGGTCCTCTGTCTTGTAAGGGTAACACTGGGTAAAGGCTAAAAGTGGCTGGTTGGAAACCTCTGCTCCCCGCTCTGCTCTGAGCTTACTGCTTAGTCAGTAATGAGTCACTGGTTGTTAGTAGGGCTCCTGTGACCCCTGGAGAAATGTCAAGGGAGAGAGAAGCTGCTGTGGCTGCAGGTGGCTCTGAATCACCAGGGCCTCATCCTGAACTCTCTGGGAATGGCACTGTTAGATCCCTGCTCAGGTCCCCAGAAGGAAGGGAGGTGGATGTCCTGCCAGGCATTGTTCCCAAGGAGGCCTGGGGTATCTGTGGTGCTTCCCTAAATGTGTCATCAGGAGTCACAGTGAAGAGCTGCTGAGCAGAGCATTTAGTGGTTGCCTGTGCAGCCTGTTTTTAATACCACCTGGAAAATTATAACCTGTGTCTCCTTTATGCTGGTATTACCAAGAGAGAAGGATCTGGCCTGCACTCACCAGTTGTGAGGGCCTGTTATCCTGCTCCCCTTTCCTCACCGAGTGAGAAGAGCTTTCCTTCACCAAGGTGAAGACCTTGGGACTTCTTCCAAAGCCCATTACCAGGCTGTAGCGATCCCACTTCCTCTGTGTGTGATTGTCAGCACCTCCATCACTGTTAAACATGCTGGCCAATATCAGCCTGATGTGATGATGTGGCAGAGCTCTCAAACCTGATACATACATACCTACAAGTTTTGTGAAAATATGTGGCCAGATAGAGACTTCACATCCAGTTACTTTCGCTGGGCTGAGAGTGGCTTACCACTGGGAAATCCATATGAGAAAGTGTTTTTTCCCTCCCCCTACTTACAGCTGTTAGCTGGTGCCACCACTGAGGAAAGCTGTCCTGTCCCTGCCCTAGCCCCTACACTAACTCCCTCATTACTGCCCATCCATGCTAAACCACAGCACAAACTGAGCTGCTTGGAGATTATGGTGGTTGGTTTCAACTCAGCTCATTCTGGTTACTGTGTGAGTGATTGTGCTGATCTAAGTTGGGGTGAGCAGATTAAAGCAGTTGAGAAACCGTGGTGCCCAATGCAGATCTGTAGGAGATGTGACTTCCTTCACACCAGAGCTGGCAGGATGCCAGTTTGTTTTGCTGGCTGGTGGTAATATCAGGGTTTGCTGGCAGGAGGCACACGTATGTTGGACTGATGGCGTTGGGAGCATGGCTGCTTTTACCTGTGGAACTTGTTTTTCCCTTCCTTGTAGGTGTCCAGTTTGATATTGACCTGCCCAACAAGAAGGTGTGCATTGACTCGGAGCACAACATTGACATCCTATTGGAAACCCTAAAGAAGACTGGAAAGAATGCTTCCTACCTTGGGGAGAAGTCTGCACAGTAGCCTTGCCTGGTGTGAAGAGGCTAGGTATATACCAGGTGTATGAAATGCTGAAGAGAGAGATCTGAGCTTTTTCCAGCTCTCCCAGTAAAACAGGCTGCTTCCTGGGAAGCACAAAGTAGGAAAGACTTGCAGGTCTAGCTTCAGCAAACCCCTCGTTTGGAGAAGCAGCAGGACTGCGTACAGCCAGCAGCATTTCTGTATGGGACCCCTTAGCTACTCTACAAAGCCCATGTGATCCCAACCGTGGTTGTGGTGGAGAGGTAGAACACAGCCTCTGTGCCATTCCCAGGTGAACCTAGAGTTTGCCAGAGCATATTGTGCATGAAAACAAATCCCAGAGAATTCACAGCTGACCAGAGAGAGTGGTGGCCACCAACAATACCAGGGAGGGTGATGGGACACAAAGACCCGCTCTGGGTACGTGATGCAGGGGGTTGGTTTTTAGCACAAGGACCTCCAACATCTGATTCTGTTGATATGCTGTTAATCCTCCACTAACCTCAAGGATGGAAAAAGAGCAGCACTCTGCTACCCTCATGGACATAAAATGTTGGGTTTCAGAATAGCTCCCAGTGCACACAGCCCCTGGCTAGCTGGACATCTATCCCAAAGATAACCTGATGGTTGCAGCCTGTCAATTTTCCTAGAGTCCCATCACTATGAGGACATGTACAAAACTCTTTCCTGACTCTGAAATGTTTTCGCAGACAGGGTTCGTTTTTAGTGGAAAAGAATGAAGTAAAAGGAGAGGGCTGCCTGCTCACTGCATCTTAGTGTCCAAGATTATTATATTGCATCTTTTAAGAGCTTGTTTCTGTCAGTGGAGCTTTCTAATCCAATGACATTGTTTTAAAATGGTCTAGTTTGATCATCACAAATACCCAGCACAGATGCACTAAAACCAGTTCATGCTGATTTAATTCCCAGTCAGTAAATTAAATCAGGGATTTACACCAGCAGGAATTAAACTGATACAAGAAAGAGCTGAGCTCATACTGATGTGTGTGTGTGCAATAGATCTGCATTATTTTAATAGACTGATTTAACAGAACAGATTTAAAATCTGCAATTTGTATCATTTGAGCAAGCTCTCAATGCTTCTTAGAAATTGTTTAAAATCATAGCTTTAATCAAGTAACATTGCGATTTAAAACAGAAACATACTCCAAATTGATTAGTGTCTCAAATAGCTTTCAGCTTGTAGTATTGACTGCAGAGCTGTTTTCAACTTGCAGGGACTGGTGGACTATGTCTCAAATGCCGTCAAAAGTTAACCGTTACAGCCAAGCCAGTCTCAAATAATGTGGATGTGTCCCTTTTTTCCCTGGCCCTGTGTTCTCACCACTTCCCTTGTATTACATCAAGGCAGCTAGGGAGTCACTTCAGCTGGCCAACCTGGCAGAACATTTCTGTCCATGCTTTTGTTTTCCTATTGGATTTTAACTAAAGCTATTTGACCTACCCAAGGATCTTAAGATCCAAAACAAAGGAGAGGATTGGCTGGACTGCCCTTGCTAGTAGTTTGCTGCTAGATCACTTCAGCTGTCATGGGAAAACCCACTAAATTTAAGTTTTACAGCACATTTCCCTCCATAGGGAATATTTTTAGGGGTTCATCTATAAAAGGAGGGAGGGAAGTTGCAAATCACTGGCATAGACCTAGGCTTTCCTTTGGCTTGTGACCGGCAGAGGGCAGCTTTGTATAACTTGATCTCCTCTGTGCCTTGGGGTTTTTTCCCCCCCTCTTTATTTATTTCTTTATTTATCTATTTTGCAGGAACTCAAACATGACCAGCAAAAAGATGGCTTAACTGTTTGCATATCTTGCTCTCTCATTTGACCTTTACTACCCTGCCAGATGTCGGAAAGCAGAGGGCTGGCAGGAGGAGACAGCTGCATCTTGGGCTTTAAAAGTGGAGAAATCTAGAGGAGGAGGTTATGTGCTGTTTCTGGTCCCACAGTAAATCGAGGCGCTGCTTCTATCTTTCAGTGCATGTCTATGTGTCTTGTGTGTCTTTGTACTGCTTTGAGTGGTTTTCTGTACAAGAGATGGCTCTTAGGGATGGTAAACTACCCATTACATGCAAGACAGGTCTCCCAGGAAATTGCACCTATCTTTAGAAGTTGACTGCAATCTCTGCCTGAGGGACAGGTCTCAGGAGAACTGAGCTTGAATGTCACTTACATTCAGGGAATCTGTGTCTTGGCAGATGTCTTTCCGTCACAGAGCAGACCAACTTTCCATTTGGGATGAAGGTGCTAGGAAGAAGGGACTCTTGCAGCCCCCGTAAGTCAAGAATAACTGAGTGTCCCTTTGAGCTAGATGGGGCCATGAGGCAGAAGTCACTGGACCCCAGCAACATGATGGACCTCATAGGCCAACAACGCTGCAAGTAGGAGCAGGGAAAACAGACTCAGCCTAGGTTTAGTACAGTGCTTTTCAGGGCCCTGCATGACCATATAAATCTGAGGAGTCATTCTGGATCCTGGGCCCAGCTCAAGACACCTGGATCCGCCCCTTCCCCTAGCAGGTGTTCCTCTTGCTCCCTTTCCTGCCCACTGACAAAATTTCAACCAAATGGGTAATAGCATCATGGGGCCCTGATGCTGGGCAGGATCTCCAGGTGCTGCATGCACCCACAGACACAGCGGGAGAATGCCTGTGCTGATGAGAAATGAAGGGGTGGTGGAAGGAGAGGGGTGTGAGATTCTCTCTGAGATCTTGTATTTCTCAGCCCAGTGACCAGCGTTAGGGACTATACTGTTGATTTGTCCAGCTTCCATCCATTTAATTCAGGTTTTCAGGCCAGTGAAAGGATTGCATGTGTCTGTCCCAGTCTGCTGTCTCGTTTCCACTGGGGGGTGTTTCCCATGCCTACTATTCACATGTGACTTGTTCTACAGAGAGGAAAACTGACAAAAGTCTGAAGGATAAGGTTACTCTATATTCAAAGAGAATTTTCATACTTGTACATTGAGATTACTTTTGACATAGTTGCAATGTCTTCTTTCCTAGAGAGGTTTAGTACTTCCAAGTCCTTTACCATTGAGCTAAAGCACAATTAATTGCTGTAGTTGCACTTGCTGGAGACACTTCGAGGAAGGTGTTGCAGACGCATTTTATTACTTTTTAATTTAAGGGAAGCTAAAGGATAGAAGTCTAACGTCACTGCATTACTTCCTTGCATTAAAATCTCCCAGTGGCAGGAAGTTTCCAGAGCCATGGCCCAGAAACACAACCTATTTCTGCTTTCTGCCAGTGCACTCAGATGCACGACATGATGCCTTCGGGGTCCTGGGTGAGTGAGTGAATCCCTTTTCCTAGCCCCTCCCTTGCTAGTCTGAGCTGGTGTTTGCCAGTGTTAGTTATTTATTGCTTTCAGCTTCCTCCCAGGAATGCCCAGTGCCTCCGCCAGCAGCTGGTTGCCCAGTGGCTCTGCTCTGGTGGCAGTGGGCTGGAGGAGTACACACATGTGCTGTGTGTTTGGCATGGAGGTGGTGGCACAGCTGGCCTCGGAGCTAGCAGTCCTCGTGGTGCTTGCTGTCTGCCAAACTGGCAGGCAGGACTGGCAGTGTTGTGCCCACAGAGGATAAGTCCCAGTCTGTCTTGCTGTAAACCAGGTTGCTTGTCCTTGATGTCAGGGCTGCAACTTATGCTATCCGCACTCCCCCGGCTGCTCTGCTCCCCTCTCCCTGCTCTGCTAAACCGCCTGTTTTGGTTAGAGTCTGCTTATCTCAGAGCCAGGCAAGGAAAGGTTTCTACCCAGAACCAGCCAAGAGGTTCGTGACGATCCCTGAAGTCTCAGTACCCATCTGCAGGGCTGCAGTTTCCTTTGCCATTCAGTGCAGGAAGGGGCTGGATGCTGCTTTAAGCTCTTGGCCGGTGCAAAAAAGATAATAGAATCATAGAATATCCTGAGTTGGAAGGGACCCATAAGGATCACACCAGGACCTCCACACCCATAAGGATCACACATAAGGATCTCCACACAGGACCAGCCGAATCAGAGCATATGACTGAGAGCGTTGTCCAGACGCTTCTTGAACTCAGTCAAGCTCGGTGCTGTGACCACTTCCCTGGGGAGCCTGTTCCAGTGCCCGACCACCCTCTCGGTGAAGAACCTTTTCCTGATATCCGACCTAAACCTCCCCTGTTGCAGTTTCATGCCGTTCCCTCGGGTTCTATCACTGGTCACCAGAGGAAGGAGATCAGCGCCTGCCCCTTTGCTCCCCCTCGTGAGGAAGCTGTAGGCCACGATGAGGGCTCCCCTCAGTCTCCTCTTCTCTAGGCTGAACAAACCAAGGGACTTCAGCCTCTCCTCATACGTCTTGCCCTCTAGACCCTTCACCATCTTTGTTGCCCTCCTTTGGACACTCCAATAGTTTTATGTCCTTTTTGTACTATGGTGCCCAAAACTGCCCGCAGTACTCGAGGTGAGGCTGCACCAGTGCAGTGTAGAGTGGGACAATCCCTTCCCTAGGCCGGCTAGCAATGCCGTGCTTGATGCACCCCAGGGTACGGTTGGCCTTCCTGGCAGCCTGGGCACACTGTTGACTCATGTTGCACTTGCTGTCGAGCAAGACCCCCAAGTCCCTCCAAAGATGTTGCAGCTTTGGGTGCAAATAAGCTGCAGTGGTGAGCTGTGGTCACCCTGAGCTGGCTGCAGAGTGTGGTGGGAATACACGCTGCCGGGAAGGGAGAGGAGCGACCCTTCACAAAGCCTGTCCGGAGCTGGAGCAGAGATGTCCAGGCTGGGGGCTCTTCCCCTCGTGCTCCCTGCCCGGAGCTTTGAGAAATGCCTCTAACTGTCCCTCGCAGCAGGCAGTTGTTACGCTAGGCTGCTCTATGCTGCCAGTAGTTCTTAATGACAACCCTGTGTCGTTTACAGCCCCTATAATTTCCCTGTGTGCGCAGCATGGCAGGAGCTGGCCACAGCCGCTTCCCTGAGGTGTCCCTGCCACTTGCTTTCCGATGGAGACTGTATATACAGGGTTTGTGGGCTTTCACATCTGATGGCTCCTGGTATTTAATGTCTTGCTCCTCACTCAGTGTCCCAGAGCAGAGGGGACAGGAGGGTGACAATTCTGTACAGGCCACCTCTGGTGCCAGACCAGAGGATGCTGATGGGAGTGAGCAGTTGGGACCGCACCAAGGGCTTCTGTGAGCCCTGCTTCAGCCTTCATTCAGTGGCCCCAGTGCTCAGACCCTCCCATCGCATCCCTCTTCCTTTTCCCTGGCCCTGTGGGGAAGGAAGGGAGCTGCTAAGGTTTCGTCTCCAGCTGAGAGGAGGGAAGTGCTGTGATGGTTGCTAACCCCAGCACTCCAGGCACATTTAGTGAAAATACCAAAGAATCGGGACGACTCCTGTTAGAGCAGGGCTGGAGGATGATGCCCAAGCTGCTGCTTGTTTTCTCCACCAAAAGCCCATCAAGACAGCATCACGTGCGCTCCCCCATCAACCTTGCAGGCTTAATCAGGGGAACAGGGTGTTTCAACCAGACCAGGCAATCTGCAGCACGCTCTCTTTTTGCCTGCTTTCCTTTCCTCTGGATAAGATAAGGTGTTGGGGGAAGATGACCTGCTGGTCCTGCCTCCAGGACAGCAAGCGCAGGAGGCTCTGCACCAGCGCTCCTGGAGCAGTGGCTCTGCAGGAGCACAGGGTACCTCCCAAAAGGCCACTTCTCCCACAAACATGCAGCCAGCGCCGAGTAATGACACCCTGTGCCAGTCCTTGCTTCAGTGTGTGGGCTGGGTTTGGGCTGATTTCAGCTGGATTAGGGAAGTTAAGGAAGGATGGTCGAGCCTGAACAGAGCAGCAGACCTGCAGGGTGGCTCTCTGAGAGGCCTATGGAAAAGTTTTAGGAGAAAAACCAACTGCTTCATACAGTCTAAAAGGACAAGATATTACCTAAGCAGAGTTTCTTTGCTCCACCACTGCCCAACTTCAAGCTCTTCAAAATTTTCATTCATCAGATTGGCCTGGAATTGGCCCCCAGGTTGCATGTCATGGAGAGACCCCAGCAAGCCTGCACAGGTAACATGGTCACAATAATTTCCATGGGAAACAATATGCCAGACACTGAGGCTGTGAGGCCGTTTTCAGAAAAGGAAATGCTCAGTTTGCAATGCAAACAGGAAAGGGTGGCACTTGGAAAAGGACCTTTCCTGTACCACAGACACCCTGACACTGCAGGGCATGCGAGTGACCTGCTGGAAAAGGGACATGTCAGCCCTGCCAGCTGCAGGACGAGTGGCTGGTATGGTGCAATTTGGTGCATTGCCATCCACAAAGATGTCCTCCAGCAGCAGTTCACTTCTGGTTTCTTTATGAGGTTCTCAGCCCAGCTCCAGCTGAACTGTGAGAGTCCATGAACTGCCTCTAACTGCAGCAGCAGCAAAAACTGGGCTAGCCTGGAGAAATGGGCTTTAAAAGTCCTTTTGTTTCCCCCTGCCTCAAAATTATCTTTGCTTTTCCCCTGCTATGGTGTTTTCAGTTGGTGTTTTCCAGCACTTGCTTTTCTCGCCCACCTCGTTGTGTTCACAGCGTTGCCCTTGCAGTGCTGCTGTGCTTCTGGGTGTTACTTTTCACCCAGTGTTACCTTCCCCTGCTTTTTAAACCAAAACCTGATTTCAGTGGAAAAGTCTACAGCCTCCAAAGCCCAGTCCTTTATCCACAAAAGAAAAAGCTGCCTTGGTTACCCCAGAGCTGCCTTAAGCACCACTGGCTTTTCGGCACTTTCTAATTACCAGATGATAGACGGGATGATTTTAGCCAAAGGAGCAGCTGTACTCAGTTGAACCACCCAGTAAATGAGAGAATTTCCAAAATAGCACCACAGGCTGCAGAAAGCAGACAAGGGACGGGAGATCCCCCTTGGTGCCAGCAAACGGTGATCCCTGATGGCTCGGAGAGGTAAATTGCTGTGAAATTTCAGAGTGTGAAAGAAGGATTCAGTTTGCAACAATCTCAGGAATTTGACATGCATGTCAGGTCTGGGTGTTAAGACTCTTATGCAGGGGATTCATTACCAAAAGATGGGGATTTTCTAGTCTTATTCTGCTTTTAAATGTTTGCTTTAAGTACAATCTGCCTTAGCCTTCCACCTTTGCCCGCCTGCCTGCTCCCAGCCCAGGCACGGCAGTAGCAGAGCCAGGAGCTGGGTGAGCGCCCTGCCTGATGTTTGGCTTGCAGGCAGGATCATACTCCCATGCTCTTGGGGTCAAGGTTCCCCTCTCCAATGTTGCCCTGACCAGCTGCTCTTTGAGTTAGAGCCGTGCAGCCGGACCTGGAGGTCCCCATTGCACTGGCCTGGGTGTCCGCAGTCACGAGCATCACCCTAAGTGGTCATACATCTCTGCTGATGGAGGCCGAGCGTGGTGAAACAGGCAGATAACGTGGGCCCTTGGAGGGACTCAAGCTCCCAAACTGGCTGGGAAAAACTTGGCTGTCTCTCTGAACTGAATGTGCTGGTCTTAGCTCTTTTCAGTAAGGTCTGCAAAGACCCAATCTTCCCCGTCATGAAGACACAGCCGGGCTGAGGGCACTCTGTAATGGCTGATGCGCTGAGCTGTCCTGATGACTGCTGCGCTGACGTACAGAGCAACCCAAAGGCCTTTGCCGGCTCCCACTCCCGTCGATACACGCAGATTCCCTGTGTGACCATCAGAGGGAGTTTTCCACATTGCAGCTTCCAAAACAGCAAAACACATGGGGACCTGATAGACTCCCCCTCCGAGACTGTGGCAGTGTAAATAGGAAAAAAAAAAACACCCAACACCAACAAACAAAAACCAGGCTTAATTAAGGACTTCAAGAGCAGGAAATGTGCACATGTGTGCTAGCCAGAGCACAAATATTTTCTTTCGGAGCTGCTTTCTCCAAGGGTTCAGCAAGGTGATCAAGGCTGGGTTACAAGGCAAGGGGAGCAAACAGTTCCCGGCCCCTCCGGAAGGCAGCGGCCACAGGGCACTGCTGGTCTGGATCCTTCCCTGGTGCTCCAGCCTTTGGCTTTAGCCTCCCGCAGTATATACTGAAGCTATTCAACCATTTGGCTAAAAGCAGGTGGCAAGGGAGAGAAAACAAAGTCAGACAAGAGGGAGAAAGGCAGCTTTTGTGCTGCCTCTGTTTGCAAAAGACAGCCCAAGACCCTTTCGGACTAAGGTTTAATTTATTGGGCTCTGGAGAGCCGAGGTTCCGAGCCCCACAGCTGCTGCAGGCGGTGGCATTTTGGGGCAGCGATAGGGAGCAGGTAGGGAGGCAGCTCTCATGAATGAGGAGCCCTCTCAGAGGGGCTGTGGGATACACAGGACACGATGCAACGTCCCCGGCTGCTCTGGGAAAAGCAGATCTGCTCTGTGACTGTTCTGCTACATGGCCCTGTCCCAGGTCACCTGGAAGGGACGAGGGAAACTGGCCTGTGTAAGCAGGAGCTTTCAGCCTGGCCCTTCCTGCTGTTGTCCCTCTGCTCATCGTGCCTGTTCCTGAGCACCTCCAGAAAGACTGCTGGGTGCTACATAGCTGGGTTCAAGTTTCCTCTTACCAGTCCAGGCCAGTGGGTTTCTGTGCTGTTGCTGGGGCAGGGCACAGCCAGAAGAGAGATGCTGCAGCATTTCAGAGTTCTCCACAGTTCCCACTTCCCAGCTGGTATGACATTTCCAGGGCAGGACTGTCTCTCTCAACTCATCTGAGACCTGCTCACCCATTTTCAGCAGATGGATGAGAAAATGTTAAAACAAACTCAGCTCATTCCCTTGTGAATGAAAAGAGATGCTTGAATGCAACAGGAATCCACTGTGCCCAAGTACCCTCCTGTTCCATTTCAGATGAACCAAATTGCCCCCCTCGGAAGCTCCTGCTTGGTCGTGGGCAGAGCTTGGCCCGCAGAAGCCAGTGTCAGCACGGTGCACAATGCCCAGCAATCACAACAGGGGCCACTGGCTTAATCTGTTGTGCACAGCTTTAAAAAAACAACAACCCACACAGCTATTGTCAGGCTGATCCCACCGATTGCATCAGAAGTCTGCGTGGGACACGGGGCTGTCGCGGGGGCAGCGCAGCTCTGTGTGGGGGTGCCTGGGGTGCTGACTACTCGGGACGGCGTTGTAGGGAGCAGCCCTGGTGTCCCTGGGGCTGGATCTCCGCTGTGCTGCTGACCTACAAAGAGAGCCCACGGTCCTTTGGCTTTTGCCTTGCCTTTGTGTCTCAGCTGAGCTCGTGGGGTTAGTTCTTCATATCATCCCCGCAACGGGATGGGGAAAAGAGCTTAGGGTTTCCCTTTGGTCAAGAAAACCCCGACACCAGTATTTGCACTTATATTTCCCTTTATTTTTTCCTTCCCCACTTCCCCTGCCTCTGACCAGTGCTAAATGTTCATGTCCTCCCAGGAGCAGCCAGCAAAGCAGGCGGCTCGGTGGGAACGACCCAATTTCCAGGGCAACCAGGACGAGACGGAGCCCAGAGCGTCCTCGACTCACAGAGCTGCTCTTATTTCTCCACGGTTTCTTCTCCATTTGCAAGAGCGTAGGAAGTCAAGAGGCAGCTCTGACCCTTTAAAGGCTCTGTGCTGAGCTGTTGGCTTCTCACCAAGGGTCCATGTGCTGTAGATAGGGACATGTGTCCCCAGGTAAGGATCACCATCCTTTGCCCCTAGCTCTGGCCACCCATGGCCACCTCCAGGAGACAGCTGGACCTACAATTCCTGGTGTGCCCAGAGGAAAACCAGAAAGGTGGAGCGCCTGTGCCCCACCAACCATCTCAGCTAAGTGTCTCCAAACCCCTCCTGCCCTCCGCTTGCTTCCCTTCTCCCTGGCAGAGCCAGTCTGTCCACAACTCCTCTAACCAGGGTCTCAGCATGCCAGTGGAGCGGTGGGTGCTCAGCTGCACGCCAGGCAGCTCAGCAGAGAGGCTGCATTAGCAAGAAGTCAGCAAACCTTCCCCATGAGCCACCCAGAGCTGCAACGAACAGCAGGAGCTGTACTTCAGATAGATGCTGGAAGAGCCACTTTGAGGCAAAGGGAGCTGGTCACGAACCAGCACTGCTCTTTGCCTTGGAAAACAAGATTCAACCCAACGCAACCCAACACGGAAGGGTTTTAAAATTCATCCCTAGATTGGGATAACGCAGAAAACCCCCAGCTGTTATTTCTAGATTTACAAACCCAACAGAGGAGCTGCCAATTGCTGCCAGAGAGGCAAACTTGTTTGTGTGTGTGTGCATAAAAATGAGAGCCAGGCGTTGCTCCCCACGCCTGGCATTGTCTCTCTGGCCCCCGGCTGGGCAGTGGCTCAGCCCCACAGCGCGTGGGGGAGTGGGGAGGGAAAGCGTCCCCATCCCGTGCTGAACGGGCCCTCCCGGGTTTGCAGAGCAGAGCTTGATCCCGGGCTGGGGACGAGCGGCTGGAGCCCGCTCCCTGACATGTCAGCCTGGGACCGTGCTCCAGCTGCAGCCATCTGTAGGTGCAAAAAAAGGGGCCGGGAGAGGACATCTTGCTGCCCATTAGTGCCTCCCTTGCTTTCTTCCACAGAGCTCCAGTAAAGTCAGGGGGAGGGATGCACTCTCTGATTACTCAGGAAAAGGTTGAACAAGGAGGGATTTGGGGAGGGGAGAGAGAGAGATGTCCCTTCCCATCCAGCCTTCTCACACCCCCCCTCCCATTCAGAAGCAGCACAGATTCTCTCAGTAGCACACACACTATTTTGAATTCCTTGGAGGAAGAAGAGCATGGAGGGCCAAAACTCAAGCGAGATGACACCAGAGTCAGTCCAGGCACACCTCAGGCAGCGAGCACCTTCACTCTTCAGAGTTAATTGGGAGGAGAGGAGCAGGAAAGGAGCCCCTGGGCAGAGCGGGAGCCAAGCTCCCTCGCGTGCTGCAGGGACGCCCTTGCTGTCCACAGCTGCATCGGCCTCTCTGTGCGTTAGAGAAGGAAATAGCTGAACATCCCCACGGCAGGTATGGTGCGAGCTGCCTGGTCCAGCCAGGTCACCATCAATAATCCCACAGCACGGTGTGGTCTCCCTCCTGTTTTGCAGCTGGGTATCTCCAGAAAGGCCCAGACAATTCCCTGCACCATCCCACTTATCGAGAAAGCTGGTGTTTCCTTAATTTCCCGGTTCCCACCTTTTCCTCCAAAGTGAACCACAGAATTTTTTTGAAGATTCATGTCATTAAAAATCCACTCCACTAATCCTGGTAATAAATCCTGGGCAAGCTCGCTCCCCAGGGTGGTGTGGGCAGGCAGGTTAGTGCAGGAGAGAGGATGCAGCGGGCACCTTTGGAAATTAAGGGGCTGGAGGGAGGTGACATCACCAATGCTCATATCTCACCTCTAATTTTCTGGTTGCTCTTTACAGATACCTGATATGATTAATGTTCATTAGCAGTCTCAGGAAAGAGGCCAGGGGTCTCTCCCCAGAGCTCCCATTTCAGGGAAGATTTTTTTCCATCAGTTTTTTTTCCCATAAAAGAGAAGCTTAAAAGGGAATTCTCCAAATCTGATCTTTTTTAAACTATAGTTCTGGTTCCTCCATCTCCTTAAACAGCTGCTGATAACAGATGCAAGGCATACGGCACGGGGAAATGCTGCTAATTTTAGAGAAGGTCCCAAGGGAGGGACCCAGCTCTGGGCCAGACGCAGGATGGAAAGTCACAGCGCTCGCTCAGGGCCCCGCAGGACCTCGCTATTTTGGGGCTGACCACATCCCACCTTGCCCCAAGCCCACAGACAAGGGGCAGCATCGGCCCCGAGCCTTCCCACAGCCCAGCTATTCCTGCCCACAGTGCCACTCCTGCCAAACCCCGGCCAAACTGGATGGTGGTTTTTGAAGGGAAGTAAACAAGTTTCAGGGCTAAATTGAGATCCCCAGAACTCATCACACTGAAGCAATGACGGACGAGGTATTTTCTGCGTATGTCCTCATATGGCAGCTGTATTTTCATCCAGCTGAGGGGGTTGTGTCCTCTTGGGTTTCTTTTATCCTCTGATCAGTGAAATCCCATCAAACTTCAGCCAGATAAAACAAATGATTCCTCCTTGCAAGGAGCGGAATACTTATGCATGGCCATAAAGATCTGAATTGCTTAAGGTAGGAAGATTTTTAAGGGACCTGAACTCCCCAGGGTAAGATCCAGGCTGGGCAGGGGAGTTTATAGGGGCTCAGAAATGCACTGGGAGACGATCTGGAGGAAGCCAGCAAGCGGACATGGCAGGGAGGTCAGCGCTTTCACTGTTGGTATTGGCCTGGAGTGGCTGTGTTTGTAAATCACAGTGTCATGAGATGCTAAAATCCTCGAGCGGTTGTCAGCACTGCCCCTACCAGCCCAAGCTACCCTGCCCCAACAGCCCTTCACACGGCAGGGCTGGTTCCATCTCCCAAGACATCCCGCTCCAAAGCCTTGCTGTCAAAAAGCATTGCCTACTGTCTCCCCTGTATCTTCTTCGCTTGCTTCTGAGCCTACCTGTGCCTGGCTTTTTTCCTCTCTACAGGATCCTCCCAAAGGCATGTTGCCAAAATCAATCCCATTTTGTCTCCTTTAAGGGACACCCTGTTTATGGACCCTCCTTCATCTGGCAGCCTGGCTCATTCATCTGGTACATCTCAAGCTGGGGCTTGTTCTGAAGCAAGTTTCAAGCAGAAAGTGTCAGAACAATAGACTGAAAAACGCAGATTCTCAGAATGGATACTTGCAGGCTGAGCTGGGGGTGGCCTGAGCACACCAGGCACCCCGGGCACCCCCACACTGCACCCTGCCCGCTGTGCTGGGATGCAGCTGCAGCTCCAGCATGGTCCAATTCCCATCCAGGGATGCTGTAATAGCTCCTCCGTGAGCGGTGCTAGAGGGGACGTGGTCTCTTGGGATCCCTCTGCACGGTGCAAAGCTGCATTTCCTGGCTTATGCAACAGCAGGACGGCCGGGGCCGGGGATGGGGCCGGGGATGGGAGCGTGGAGCCGTACGCAGACTGAATTGCTGCCGGGCAGGGCTGGCTGGGAAGCATGGAGGGGGGGGGGGATATTTTGATAAGGTTTTGCCAGCAATGAGGGTTAATAGGAGGACAATAAAGTCCTGTTCTTCAGCCTCTGCGGGGAACTGCTAAACTTTCCAGACTTTAATTTAACAAGCAGCCCAGCCTCCCTGTCACCAGCGTGCCTTGCCCTCCCCAAGACCATCATTCCCTGCTCCTCTTCAACTCCAGCAGTGCACAAGCCTGGAGCAGCCATCACTTAAAATCCATGTTCTCAGCTGCTGGGCTCCTGGGGACAGCGATTGATGCTGAGGACACCACCAAACCCTGCTGCCTGCTTTCCTCAGCCACGATCCCGATCCATGGCAGCTCTGCCCCTTCCCTGCTCAGCCCCACTCACCAGTCTGCCCGCTGCAGGGAAGCCATCTAAACGTGCTCCCAGCAAATCACCAAGGGGCTCCCAGCAAAGACAGGGCCCAGAAAAACCACTGCATTCACTCCCAAGATATAAGGTTGTGGAGCTGATTAAACTGAATTAAGAGGTGTCTGATTATCAGTGGTTGTGGAATAAGTAGCCAAGTAATCTGAGAATCAAGCTTTTCTTAGAGGATCTCACACTCATGATCCAAAAAACCAAAGGCAGCTGGCCCCAGAGACCCTTCTGAACCCAGCCAGTTGCCTTTCGGGTCTTTTCCTTGCCTGTGGTTATTGCTGCTGCTGTTTAGATGGTGTTTGGACGTCCTGGAGCTGGCACAGCTTCACCTGGGTACTCCCATCAAGGCTGCCTTTTAGGAGAGACTTTTAGGCTGTGTTTATCCATTCAAAAGAGCTGCCACTGCAACCCAGGAGCTTCCCTCTCCCCGCATGTCCCAGGGGCTTGAAGGTGGATTCCTGTTTATTTCCTTAAGCAGCTCTATTCATAGCGTTCAAGAGCTGCCAAGCCGCATCTGTCAGGCCCGAGAGGACTCGAAAGTGCATCTTAGGTAAACACCAGGAGCAAGGTGGGACTGCCCCGAGTTAGCGGCATTTGCTGTGCTTCTCCCTTGGAAGCTTTATTGCGCCTTCTGCAAGTCATAGGCACGTCTCCAACGCAAGGTCTCAAGCAAAAGCAAAGTCGGGCTGAGACACCAAACTCATTCAGGCACACAACATCCCTGTGTTCAGGATTAATACAAAACAGTCTCCTTCAGCAAGGCAGAAGTCCTTTCACGAAAGGCAACAATGTCCTTTGGGTGTTGGAGGTATTGGATTGGGACCACGCTCAGCCAGGCTGGATGTGCCCAGACCACGCAGGGGAGCTTCAAAGCGGCTGCAGACCTGTCCCGTCTGCTGGTGCCTGGCGTGACGGCCCCAGGCAGCACTGTGGGGACTCTGCCGCAGGGACACGGTGGGGGCTATGGCGGGAGGGGTTATATTGACCACCCATTCTGGGTGTAGCTGGGGGCAGGCACAGCTGCGATGTTCAGACCTGATGCCCGCGAGAGGCATCCAGGGCAGTGTAGTTGTACCTGCAGCACACAGAGCTCCCTGCTTGCACCATGGCTGAGGAAGGTGAAGGATTTTTTTTTTTTCCCCTGCTTCTTTGGGCTCAGTTTGGTTTCGGGGAGGACAGATAGGCTTCTCCCAAGCTTGCAGCCCCACACACTTCCAAGCAAGTGAAATGACCATTGCATGGTTAGTTTGAAAGAGGTGGGGGAAGAGATCCTTCCCACGGGGAATGGGAATTGCCTTCCAAAGGAGACCCCAGGGGACAGCTGTGAGAGCCCACACACACCATGGAAAGAGCAAGCCATCCCACAGCAAGCATGTCCTGCCTCCAGGCTCCACAGGTCGTGACTCACTGCAGAGCCATGCACAGCTGGGTTTCTCCCCGTCCCTGCCCTGCAGACCTCTTGGCTTGCAGCTGAAAATCTGCAATGACATCCACTGCTCCTTCTCCATCTGCTTCTGACAGAGCCGGCACCCCATTTGCCTGCACTGCCAGCTCACCCCCAGTCCATCTGCAGAGCACTGAGGCTCAGGCTCTCCTAGACCAGGCACTGGAAGGGACCTTGGCTGGGTGTCAGTCTGTCCCATCTGCACCGGGCATCAGTCCTGATCAGTACTGCTGAGCACGGAGGCGCAGTCCCATCCCACTGTGGAGAAGTCCCTGCCCCATGTAGGACAAAGACAGCCACCCTCGAGCAAGTTCCCAGGACAGTTTGGGGTCATCTTGCCTTGTGCAGCTGGTGCTTCCAGTGGCCGTGCATCTGCTTAGTGCCAGTCGAAGGGCGCAGCCTTTCTGCCTTTGATCCGCTTCTGAAATGGAAAAAACCAGAAACCCTCCTGCAGGGCCTGCTCACACACTTGCAGATGGCAGGAGAGCTGTGACATTCCTGGGATAAGCAGATTCCTGTCTGCTCTGCACTTACTTGTCTCACTTGCCTTTTCCTGAGCTGGGTGCTGGGTTCCCACCCCAGCAGCCGTTGCCTTTCCCCCCCTGTGCCTGTGAGGAGCTCAGCTTCCAGCCACACACCAGCGCTGAAAACTTAGTAAATGACATTCCCGCAGTGGTTCCAGGGCATCCTGTTTATTTATATGCACTTTGGGTTCATTGTTTTGCAGCAGCACCCACCAGCAATTAATTCAGAAACATCCTCTCCAGAAAAACTCATTAGAGAATCCCTCCCAGAGCAGAGGGAAGGAAAGGCTCCTTAGACTGACAGATTTGTGAGTAGCACACAGCAGGATTATTAATCCCCACTTGTATCGCTTCCACCAAGCTGCTCACTTGCATTTCTCCCCTCCTGCAGCAAAATTGTTCCCGTCTTGGAGAGCACCGGGGTTTTCTCAGCTGCGCCAGCCCAGATCTGCCCGACCTGGCTTAAAACGGGATGAAGAAATTTGGATTTTGAACTGGGGTTAACTGGAGTTCAAACCTCAGCCCTGCAAACCTCTTGGCTTTGCTGTAAGCTGAGCTCAAGCCTCCAGGGGTCTTGTCCTGTTTGCTGTTTCCATCGGAGTTTGTGCGGTCACTGGAGCTGGGAGGGAGCGCCAGGAGCCCTGGGGTGCATCAGCTGTGCCCGAACCACCCTGCTGGCACGTGGTCCGAGAGCCCGAGCTGGACCTGCGAGGTCAGATCGTGCTGCACAGCACCACCAGCGCAGCGAGGGCTCCTGGGCTGATGAGGCCTCTTGAGCCATCTTCTGCTCACCCAGTGCCCCAGATGGCAGAAGATGACCTTCCAGCACGTGTGAGGCCCAGCTTTCCTCCTGGCAGCCTGACACCTCTTTGACAGCCCCGCTACGCCTTCTAAGCGTGGAGAGGACTTTTCAGGACTTCCTTTGCAAGTGCTCAGTCATTTCTGGAGCTTCTTAAAGCCACTCAGATTAAAGAGCCAAGCCAATTGCTCCAGGCTGTTGTTTCCCTCTCCGCGCCATCCCCCTCCATCCCACGGCTGACAACACACCCCCGAGCCTGGCAGCGTGCCCCTCACAAGATGCAGGACCCGGCTGTCCCCACCATGTGCACGGAGGACCGTGAGGACCCCTCACTCCCACCCACCCGGGGCTCATCGTTGTGAGCTCGGGGGCCATTTCCAGATGTGACTGCATCAGTGCAGCAGGCTGCTTTTTGCTTTCACTCAAAACCAGGGTTTAAGCCGCCACGTATATAAAGAAATCCTTGTTATAATTATCTTCCTGGCGCTGTCATTTTCTGAGCCCTTAGAAGAGGGCTTAGCTTCAGGCTACGGTGAAGAACACTAAGCAATTGCCACGTTGTCAGTTAGAAAAGACGTGGTTTCTTTTCTCTTTTTTTTTTTTCCTCCCTAAAATTTTTTCCAGATGTCTTTTTTTTTTTTTTCCATAGGAGAAGTACCAGCAGCTGTACGATTTCAATGCGAGCCGTGACTAATCCAGCGCAGAGAGCATTCAACTCCTCAGGGTGCGAATCAAGCAAATGAAACTTGGGCTTAGGAGATGTGAGACCTCTGGAGCCAAACTGGACCTACGAGTGGCATTGGGCTGCACATGGGGGCTGCGGACACTTGTGGTGGGAGAAGATGCTTCAGATGCCACAGGTGGTTGCGTTAGAAGGACCCACGCGGTCTTAGATCCCCTCACAAAGCTGGCCTCCACATGGACCCGAGAGGGTCACACAGGGTATTTATGGATGTCTCTGTGAGTGATATCAATATCCACATATCAACACTCAGGGATGGCTTTTGAGTGGTGTGTAGCTAAGTAAAGAAATGGGTGAAGAAGACTTTCTTCTCCTGTTCTTTGCCACCAACCTCCTGAGCTGCCTGATCACAGGGATCGCCTGTCTCACTGGGAAGTGATGATAGTTTCTCATGGCCCCCTTCCCTATCTTCCCCCTTCCCTTTACCTTTCTGTTTTGTTTTTTTTGTTTGTTTCTTGTTGGCCATATTTAGTCTTACAAATGTTTCTTCCACATGCAGCAGAAGTGCCGGACGAGGAGGGAGCTGATAGAGAGTCCCAAATCACAAAGTAACAGTTGTCCTACAGAGCAAGGAGCCAGCACAGCCCAGCAGGTTGGGACAGGCCAGGTCCTATGTTGACATCTAAATCCTCAGCAACTTCAATGGGAAGAGTTAAGCACCCAGACTGGTGCCTCAGCCCCTCTCAAAGATAGCGTGTAATCATGAGGAATGAACCCAAACCCCAGGCAGCCAAGACAAAACACCATTTTGCATTTTGTTATGGTCTTGGATGTCCTTCACCCAGCATCCACCATCAGACTGCTGGTGCGCAGATGACTTGTCCTCATCCCTGCAGGCTACACAAGCCACCAACTTTCCAGCAGCCCCTGAGAGCAACCTTGCATCACCCTGGCTGGGGTGAGGATTGGTGCCACAGGTGGATCACAAGCTGCAAAGAGCTGGACTACCTGCAGTGCTCAGGAAAGCCCTGTATGTCCATTATATATAATTCCAGCAATTTGACAGCCTCTCTTTCTGGCTGCTGGTTTTATTTTGTAATGCAGTGCCATGGCCATGCTGGTGCATAAAGGCGTACTGTGATTCTTCCAGAGGAGCAGATGAACCTTAAATCCTCTCAGTCACGGCGAGATGCAAGGAGAGAGGAGCTGGGTTTTCACCCTGAGCATCAAGAGGAACGGATGGGAAAAGTTAACTCCAAACAGCTTTGCTGTCTGGCTGCCTCTGGCTGGGCAGTTGCTCCAGCTGAGTTATGATCTGTAAGGTCAAAATACTTAGTGATGTCTGAAGAGACCGTTGGCTTCAACTGGCTGGCAATTTTCACTGTGGGTTTTTGCTCTGGACGATAACCAGAGCAGAGAGATCGATCTGCTGAGGGTCACATGTCCCAGCACAGCACTTCTCTGCCTGCTTGGAGAATATTTCAGACGTCATAACTCTCCACATTTTCTGGATCATTCTTTCCTCTCCCTCCCCGCAAGGCAGTCCCAGATGGCAGCAATGTTAGGAGAGAGGATGGAGGAGCGAGGACTTTCCTGCCCCCCCGTGCATCCCCCTGAGTATGGAAAACACCAGCTCAGGGACTGAACTAACCCCTTGTGAAATGACAGCATTCAACATTTTAATTGCAGTAGGCCAAGGTGCCAGGAGGTGCACCAACCAAGCAGAGAGAATGTATTAATCCCTGCTCCCCCAGTGCTGGTAGTCCGAGAGAGCCTGAGAACTGACAAACTCACTGCAGCAGTGCAGGCAGCTGCTGTGATGACACTCCACCGGGAAGGCTGCGCTGGGGGCTGATCTGTCCCTGTGAGAGACCCCCTTGATCTCCAGCCCCGCTTGATTTCTCTGGTCTATCCTTTGGACCCAGGTTGTGTCTCAGCCTGTCTTTCGGGCGGGTGGGACTGCCCACCAGGGAGAGAGGGAGAGGAAAAAACTGATTTGGAAAGACAGTGAGGAGGAGGAGGAGAGGCAGCGGGAAACCCAGCCCACCCTTTGGCTTCTTCCTGCCTCCTTGTAAAACCTGCAGATTTCTCCAGCCCGTCCGAGCGCCTGAAGTTTCCTCAGCCCTGCTGCCGGGACTGCGAGGTATGGCCCGAGACCTTCGTGTTTGCTGTGCTGTTTCTCCCAGCATGGGGGTCCCGATAGCCCCACTCATGGGGTCCCTGGCCCGGGAGCTGCTCTGCCAGCCCATGGGGTGCATCTGGTGCTCGGTAATGCATCACTCGGGGTCCCACGGAATCCACCTCCCCACCCCGAGTGATGCATTTAGAGACTTCTCCTGACTTCTTCTCCTCTTTGCAGCATCTCTGCTCCTAAACTGAGTCTGTTACTGTATTTCACTGCCAGCTTGCCAGCGTTAACACTTTGGTGACATCTGACTGTAGAGCTTTAACCTGCCCTAATTTTTCTCTCTCCTCCCTTTTTTCCCCTTTGGGATTTTACTTTTGGGGTATTTCCTTAGTGAGAAGTGCAAGACCAACGTCTGGGCACATCAAACCAACCTGCAGAGCAAATTAGATCTAGTTACAAACCCGTACCGATTGCACCCAGCCTGAGGTCCATTGGCAGGTGATGTTTTACTCACCAGAATGTCTAGAGGAAGAACAAAAGAGCTCTCGACTTCATCTCAGCTTTTATTTTTTTGATACGGCCGCTCATATTGCTCCTAAAAAAAAAAAAAAAAAAAAGACACTCGTCTTTTTGTTCCAAGCAGACTTTGAAACCATTTCAAGTCCTGCTGCCCTGGTTTGCTTAGCTCCAGCTGATCAAGTGTTAGAGAGATGGAAGTCACAGGAGAGGAGGAACAAAGCTCTTTTTCTTTTTTTTTTTTAAAGTTTTAAGAACTTGGGCTCAGCCAGAGACAATTTTAGGTCCAGAAGAGCCGCGGGTTTGTTTCCTTTAAAGGCAGCCGCTGTCCTTCCCGTCCCGGTGACGTGCGTGGCAGTCTAGCTCTGCTCTTTGTGTCCTTCCTCGGAGAAAGCTCCGCTCTGTCGCATCCAGCCAAGAAAAGGAAACTTAACAGGATGGGGGCCGAATTCCCACCCAAACCGAAAGACAACAGTTTCAAGTTGGAGTGAAATCGCGGGGCACCGGGAAGGTCGCCGGTGCTTCCAGTGCTCAGTTACTACCAACTTGAAACAGCCCAAAAACTCTGCAACCCCACAAAAGTCAATCGCAGCCGTTTGTTAGGGTCGATCAGGCGAGTTTTAAGTGGAAATAAAAGGCTGTCGTGTTCTGGCACCCATTAAAGCCGAGCTATTGTCTGCCACATAGGCAGGAGCAGGGATGCGGGTGGTGTTGGGAGGGGGAAGAGGAGAAATAAACTTTTGAAACTTTTTTCAAGCCCCTCCTTCCACAACGCTCTGCTCTTTCGTGACTCAGCCCCAGAGGAATGTCGGCTCCCATGGAAACCCTTTCTGGGTCCTCTGGTCGGAGGGATGTCAGGGCTGTTATCGCTGGAGCGGCTGTGGCAGAGCGAGCCAAGGGAATGCTTTGAGGGTGGTTTGCATTTTTGCAGAATATTTAGTGGACAGTTTCTTCTCTCTCTCTCGTTTGTGGAGCTGTGCAAGATCAGCTTTCTCTATCCCCGGGAGCCAGAGGGACCGCTTGCACCTGGCACAGAAATATCCAAACTGCTTTTGGCACTGCTCCATGTCCAGTCCAAACAAAAGAAAAAGCTCAGTCAGGACAGCAAAATGCTGTATCGCCTGCCCTTCCGACTGAGGTCTGCAAAGAGCTCAGCTACACACTGCTGCTTGCAGCCCAGGTCCCATCCATGCACTTCCCTTGGTGGCAATTTAATTGTTTCCCATTACGGATGCAATTTGCAACCTGGACAAACTGTGCCAGCTTCAAGCCAGCACAGAACTAGAGTGGCACGTGGGCTCTTGCCCTTATATCAATAAGCCCTGTAAGATCTGCAGGATTTGTAAGTGCAATATCAGAGCTGCTCAGCTGCCTGCTAGGGGAATGGGTTAATGCAGTGGTGTGGTGTAGACGTGTCTTTAGTCACTCTGCATGGACAGATGTGGCAGATGATAGATTTTTTGTTTCCTGTGTTTTCCCAGGAGTGTGTAAGTGTGTGCATGAGCTAAAGGGAATTTCACTTCTATCTAAACCTATCTTGGCTTTCTGAGCCTGCACATGTGAGGGGACCGCGCAGGGGGCAGGAGCCATCCTGGCTTCTCCCCAGCCCCCTGCTCCTGCCCCCTCCCCTGGCACCCAGTGCAGCTGCAGCATGCCCGGGCGAGCCGGCACCCCCAGCAGCACGGCCCGGACAGGCAGGGACCTGTTCAGCAGGGAGCTTTCTGGGGACTCACGCAAACAGCTCTGACTTCAAACTAAATTTTAGCCCGGGACTGGCTGGCTGAGTAAAGCTCAGAGGGTCTTGCTTGCATAGCCAGGTCAGGGCCAGACGGTGGGTCTCTGTGGTGGCCACACTCGGGCACCCATCTGCACCTTGAACACTATGGCCCACGGTGGGGTTTGTAGGCAGAAGCTTTTTCTGGGCCGGTCCTGCCTTTACATTCAGTCTGAGCTGCTGGGGCATGTCAGACCCTGCAGAGCCCCAGAAGAGCAATGAGCTAATGGAGGGTGGGTGGGTGCAGGAGACCCTGCCGCTCGGGGCTGGCTGCCTCCTGCGTGGCCGAGCTGGGGTGCAGGTGGGGAGCTGAGTCATGGGAGGGGTTTTGCCCCACGATTACTCACGCCTGCTCTCGGCTGCTGGCGATGGGAGGTGGCAGCAGGACTTCTCGCCCGGGTTAGCGGTGGAGGCAGCTGGGGTTATTCCAGTGGCCTCAGCGAGGGGCTGTCAAAGTGGCCAGGCAGAGACTCCTCCCCACGCTAACGTGGCATCCCAAAGGGCTTATGCAACCCTGGCCAGGGCCAACGCCACATGGGCCACGCTCCACCATCCACGGAACCTCCTCCAGAGGCTGCACCCACCTGGCCCTTGTCGTCCCCAAGCCCGCAAAGGTCCCCAGGCTGGGCAGGAGGAGACAAGAGGGACCAAACAGACCCCAGTGGCACACACTCTCCTCCATGAATGACTGTGGGGTATTTTCCTCAGCAGGAGAAACTTATGATGGTGCTACAGGATGGGGGGGGAAGGAGGTAAAGAGTTTGCCAGAGCAGCCTGCTTTGAATTTACGGAAGTGCTGAGGGTCAGTCTCAGACCTCTCTGCGCCCCGTGGCTCTCTTGTTAGGGACATGGCTGCAAAACACAACGAGCAGCCGGTGCTGAGGGACAGCCTGGACCATGCTAGAAAGGCAAACCATTCAGGGGGTGTATGGGAGCCACAAGACTATGTTTAGACAGCAACTGGGACCTGAAGTCCCCACTTAGGATGCAAATGTGGTCAAACAATAAAAAGGCAGTGCAGGCCATGGGTCCTGCAGCCCATGGGTGCCAGGTGCTCTCCTCCATCACCAGCAGTCAGGGTGGTGACCGTTGAGACTTCTCTTATTTTATATTCAGCAGCCCTCACTTGCACATGATGTGCTGGTTTCCAGCATGTCTTGCAAAGTGCTGGCTTCTGTTAGTTCTTTAGGATACAGAAGGGTGTAAGTCCCTGCTTGCTAAAACCTCTTTCCCAGTCCTGTTTTGCTCTGTCCAAAATGATGCCCTGCTGCGCCCCATTGCTCTGCCCCTCACGCTGCCCTCTGCCCTCCGCAGGGCTCTTGCAGAGCTGTATCAGGCATTCCCAGTGCAGGGCCCCTCGCAGGGATCCCCCAAGCCCCTCTGGCTGGGGGATGGATGCTGAGCTCGTGGTATGGCTCAGCTGTCAGCTCCAAAGAGCATCCGCTTGGACAGCAGGACCATAGTAGGTCCACAGGGAGACTGGCACCAGTGACTTGCACTGTGGGCCAGGCTCTTCTGCAGGAGCAGCTCTGTGTGCAGGGCTCCCAAGCCGTTATTTCAGGACTTTTGGCCACCAGACGTTCAGGAAAACCCATGCCTTTGCAAAACAGCTCTGCCTCCAGAAAGATGTTTTACAAATAAACTTGTTTTCCTACCTCCAGCGCGAGACAGCTCTGCAGAGCTTGTTTGCTCAGACTCTTTCATACTCCTTCTTCCTCCAAACACAACACTGGCAGCTCTGACTGTCTGCTGGCTTCTAGCAAGCATGTAATTCTCTGACCCCAGCTCATTGCATGCCCAGACTTTGAAATTCAGATTTTGGGGCTTGGGGAAATGATCTGAGAGGGCCTTGGTCTGGGGTTGGGTTCTTCTTAATGCCATCTTCCACGTGTACATGCATTGCCCTCTCCTCCAGGCTGGGCACTGCTGTGTTTCTGCCCAACGAGCATCACTGAACCTCAGAGCATCTTCCAAAGCAAACAAGCCCCTTGGGAGAAGCCCAGGAGGAGCCTCTACAAGTCAGGGGATGGCAGCAAGGGAGGAGATGGCCAGATTCACCAGTACTTTTCCACTCCGCCCCCCCCCCCCAAACCACCCCTCCAGAAGCAAAGAACCAGAGATCTCTCCTGGCAAATGCCGGGAGAGCTCTCAGCAGCCTCCAGAGCAAATAAAGGCGAAGGGAAGGGACAGCGTGTACCGAGCGGGAGAGAAAGGAGCTGCTCAGCTGCAGCCTCACCAGAGCAAACGGGCTCATCCACCCTCACCCACAGCCGCCCTCCCCACAGGTCCTCTGCCTCACCACGGCAGCCATCCCCACCGCCCCATGCTCCCAGCCCGCCGATGTCCCTGGGAAGCTGCCCTCCATGCCCTGATGGCTGTTTTGCATGGGCACCCTGCCGGGGCTGGGTGAGGCGCTGAGATTGGAAGGAGGATTTCAGCCTCTGCGTGGCAGAACCTTGCTAAATTAGGAAGCACAGCCCAGCCTGGCTGGTGCCCTGGCAGCACAGCGCTGGCACAGATTTATACCCAGAGAGCTGCCATGCATTGGCAGGAAGAGAAAGGATGCACTGGCAAATTAGATATCCATCCATGCTTGCTGGGAGAGAAGAAGACACCTTGTCCAACACTTTCTGTCCCAGCAAAGCCATCCCAGCCCCAGGGAGCTGGTGGGCTGCAATGCCCCGGCCACGCAGGTGGAGCGGAGGAGGGCGAGCGGAAGGGAGGCAGCGGAAGCCTTGGCAGGGGGACAAGTCCCCTCGCTGGCAGGAGACAAATGGGGGGTGTTTCGCTCTCCCGGCGGGCGGAAGGGAGCGGGCAGCCCTCACTGTCAGGAGTGGGATGCCACCAGCATATTAAGCGGCCAGCTGAGCTCCTCTCTGCCCTCACACAGAGGGGCTCAATCCTGCCAAACAGGAACCGGGGGCGGGGGGGGAACGGACAAGGACAGGGCGATTTCACCAGCTGCACTGTCCTTCTGGCTCGCATCGTGGCCCGTGTTAGCTGGGCTGCCTGGCTCACTCGTCCTACAGAGTCCCTGCAACAGCCCAAATCAGGAGGGTGCAAAGGGCTCATCGTCCTGGAGCTCATCTCCCAGCAGGACACAACCCCAAAGCATCCTGGATCCCTTAAACTCAGTTTGGGGACCTTCAGGTCTGAGCATGAATGGGAAAAACTATATCAGAGACCCCAACATTTGGGGGTGCTGGGGATGGGGCATGGGTCCCTGATACCCCTAGAGAAGTCTGTGTCCATGTGGGAAGGGTTTTTCTATAGGATTTAATTCTCAAGTGCCCCATCTCACTGTCTCTCTGTTATCTTTTTCCTTCCTCCACTTCCATTTTTCCTCTGACTGACAAATAAAATGGTAGAGAGTTTCACTGCTGGTACCTGTGGCTCATGTCAGGGGCTTTTAAGATGAAAAATGTTGGATTTTTTTTTATCCTGCAGACAAAAAAAATCCTGTGGACAGGGGACCTGCCATTTTGACTGCAATTTTTCTAGAGGCATCCAGGAAAGCAACAGAAATCTAAACCCCCACCGTCCCATTTTGCAAAATCAAAAGAATTTGTCTTGGAAACATGATTTGGCTTAAGGTTTTGACTAGAAAAGCCAGCATGTGGGGCTGTAATATTGAACAGATGAGGCAGGAAATGAAGAGAACACCCTTTTCTAAGTGTCAGACTGCCAACCGTGAGCTCAGCCTGGAGCCGAGCGGCATGCGGCGGCCTCCTTCCTCATCCCTCCTTTTCCTCTCCTTTACTCAGGTTTGCTGAAAGATGAGGACCTGGATTTTTTTCCTTCTCTGCCTGGCAGGCAAAGCCCTGGCAGCTCCGGTAAGTATGGGAGACAACGGAGCCTCTCTGCTGTCGGGGTTGTCCATCCGATGTATTTGATGGGGATTTTCTTTTATAAAGAATAAATCCCTGAAGTATGGAGGGGCCATGAGGGGAGAGAAAACCCAAGGGTGGGACTGCCGCCTGCCCCGGCGGGTCACCCCCCCTTGGGACCGTCCTCCCCACGGACCCTGGCTCATGGTCCTTTTCCCCTGCAGCAGGAGGCTCTGCCCGATGAGACGGAGGTTATCGAAGACCCCACCACAGAGGTAGGTCACTCTGTTCCTCCTCGTCACCCATCCCTGGCAGCACCCACCGCCCTGGGAAGAGCAACTCCAAAGCACGGGGGAGCGGGGGCAATGGAGGGGCAAAGCAGCCCCCCAGGAATGGCACCCAGCTCTTTTTGCATCCCACCAGAAACACTGACCTCTTTTGCAGGAGCCTGTGGGGGCTAACCCTGTCCAGGTGGAGGTGGGAGAGTTCGAGGAACCCACAGAGGATGTAGAAGAAATTGTCGCAGAGAGTAAGTCGCTTTTCCCCTGCCCTTCAGCAGGCAGAGACACCATCCCTTCCCTGGATCGGGGAGTTTTAGCCACCCCAAACAGCGAGGGACTTCTTTGGGAAGGGTTGTAGCACAAGGACAATGCCAACCTACATGCACGCTTTAAAGCAAAAGAGGTGCATGGCCTCTTTCCAGCACTGGATTCTCTGTAAGCCATTTTTGCAACCATTGTGTGGCTACAGAAAGGAGCCCAGGATTAGCCTGAAGGCTAATGTGGACTTTGGAAACACTCACATGTTCCCAGTGCAGGAAGAGATGCTCAGGGCTGTCCCTGGTGAAGTCTCCGTCTTCCCTCTATGCTGAGATGCCCTGGGCAGCTCGTGGGAGGTGAGAATGGGGCAGGTTCTGACTTTGCTCCCTGCCCTCTCTCAGACCCCTGCCAGAACCACCACTGCAAGCACGGCAAGGTGTGTGAGGTGGATGACAACAACTCGCCCATGTGTGTGTGCCAGGACCCCTCCAGCTGCCCAGCCACCACCGGTGTCTTTGAGAAGGTGAGGGCAGAAGCTGCTTGATGGACTGGAGCAGGGAGGGACCTCACATGGGACATTGCCAGAGATGGTGGGGGAGGCAGTCAGAGTCGGGGTGGCAGGTCCCCATCTGGTGGTGACAAAGCTGTTGTCCATCTGAGGAAACAAGTTAAACATCTCCCTGCTGACCCCCCGAGCAGGGCTGGGCTTCGCTGTCCTTCACGCAGCATCTCCCCATGCTGTGCAGGTCTGCGGCACCGACAACAAGACCTATGACTCCTCCTGCCATTTCTTTGCCACCAAGTGCACCTTGGAGGGAACCAAGAAGGGACACAAGCTTCACCTGGACTACATCGGGCCTTGCAAATGTAAGCGGAGCCATTCCCTTAGACAAGGGGACCCCTAACCTCAGCACAGCCCCCTTACCCGTGGGCTGAGGGAGAGCAAGGGGCCCAGCAGGCTCAGGGCTGAGGTGGGAGGGCACTGGGGCTGCATGTCCAGACGCTGCACTGACCACCGTGTACGGCTTCCAGTCATCCCCGCCTGCCTGGACACAGAGCTGACTGAGTTCCCCCTGCGCATGCGGGACTGGCTCAAGAACGTGCTGATCACCCTGTACGAGCGCGATGAGGACAACAATTTGCTGACCGAGAAGCAGAAGCTTAAGGTGAGGGATTGGGGAGGGAGCCTGGGAGCTCACCCTGCCAATAGAGCCCAGCACACATGGGGAGCCCATCCAGAATGACCTGTGGGCACCCCTTGTAAAGCCCGGGGTCCTGCCTCGCACCCCATTCCTCTGCTGACAAGGTCTCCCTGGCCTCTCCTATGATAGGTGAAGAAGATCCACGAGAACGAGAAGCGCCTGGAGGCCGGTGACCACAGCGTGGAGCTGCTGGCCCGTGACTTTGAGAAGAACTACAACATGTACATCTTCCCTGTGCACTGGCAGTTCGGGCAGCTGGACCAGCACCCCATCGATGGGTGAGTGTCGGCAGAGCAGGACAGAGGCCCCCACCGGGACCCTTCCTGCCCCAGGACCAGGGTGATTTGGTGGCAGAAGGTGTCAAGGCTGGAGATGTGACACAAATGGGTGGCTGATGGCAGAAGCACAGGCAAAGCCTGCACATACAACTTCTGCACATATCTGGCAGGGGCTGGGGCAAACCAGGCTGGGGTAGAGGCAGTTTTACTTTCTGCAAACAGCTCTTCTGCAGAAAGAGGGGCCTCCCCCAGCCCCAGCTGCTCCCACCTCCCTTGCGTGGAGTTTCTGTCTTCTCAGATTTACTGTCGTGTGATAGTTCCCTAAAATATCTGAGTACAAAGGGCCCAGGATAGCTTCAGCAGCTGAAACAGCAGCTGCTGGCTTAGCTGTGAGCTGGAGATGGGTGTGAGAGGGATCACACACACACACACACACACACACGGGGTGGGGGCAGCCGGTGAGGACCCCCAGCTGCTGGCTGGTTTATGACTAGCGCAGCCAGTTGCAAAAGCAGACACCAGTCCTTCCCGTTCATGACACTCGGTGGTGGATACTGGGAGGGCACTGGGACAGCAGCTCAAACCATACGGAGGGCTGGGACCAGCATCTTGCCCCACGCTGGTTCCCACACCCGGCACAGCATCCCCCCTCCCGCGGGAGGGCAGCTGGCGGTGCTGGGCAGCACATTGACTGTGCGGTCACCTCGGCAGGTACCTGTCCCACACCGAGCTGGCCCCGCTCCGTGCCCCACTCATCCCCATGGAGCACTGCACCACCCGCTTCTTCGAGGCTTGCGACCTGGACAACGACAAGTACATCGCCCTGGAGGAGTGGGCCAGCTGCTTCGGGATTAAGGAGCGTAAGTACTGAGTAGGAAGGGAATGGGGGTGGAGGGAACACTGAAAAGCACCCCCAAAGGCCCAGCTCGGGATGAAGCAATGCATTACAGCCGGTCCTGGGGAGGGAAAAGCAGAGGAGAGTGGGGAGCGGGGATCGCAGGAGCATTGGGACCCTGGGAGCATCCGGGTCCAGGCAGCATCCGCCTCCTAACCTCATCTCTCTCTTTTCCTTCCACAGAGGACATAGACAAGGATCTTGTGATCTAAACCTGCTTCCTTCTCTGCTGCCAACTTTGTCCTGTTTTAACCTTCCCACTTCCTTCGGTTTTTAAACCGCTTTTGTTTTGTTTTTCCCTGGGAACAAGGTGCTAATATAGATCTAAACATATGTAGTAACGGTGCTAAGAGAAATAACAGTTCTCGTTCATAGCCTAATCTATTACCACTAGATTACTCACTCGGCTGTTTCCACACGATCTTACCAGCTCTTTTTCTCTCCAACGTGTCTTTACCATTGACCGACCCTGTTCCTGTCCTAAATATCTGCTCTGTCTCAGCATCCGCTCTCGGATCGACTTCTCTTAACTTCTTACTAACAGCACGTTCTTGGACACGTCAGCATAGACGCAAAGACCTCTCAGCTGATTCACCACCCCAGTTACAGATCGCCAGCGAGGGAAGGCAGAGCCAGAGGATGTAGGAGGATTGGGCTTTTCGAGCAGAGCAGCTGTGGGTGACATTGCAGTCACCCAGATCATAGGGATGGAGATGGGTGAGAAAGATATAGAGTAGCAGGATTTCGTTTTCCTTTTTTTTTTTCTTCATTCCCAGGGCTTGAATTTAACAATCATTGGCCACAAAAAAAAAAAAGGGGGGGGGGGGCGCTAATCAAGCAAACGAATAGGAAAGCACACAAAATTTAAAACAAATAAAATGAAACACATCCCATCCTGTAAAATCCCCTCAAAAAATAAAGGTTTGAAAGTGCTACGTGCTTTACCGTTACTTGATCATCGTACTGCTGTTGTGTTTTCTGTGCTGCAAAGGGAGATTGGGAGAGGAGGTGTGCGCGGCTGAGCTTGCTGTTGCGATTCTGCTGTAGCTGAGATAAAGCTCTTGGCTCTCCCCAAATCACGGTGCCCTTGAGCACTTCCCAGCTCTGCCTTGGTCGTGCTTAAATTCCAGCCCTGCTCTCCCAGGGAAGCTGTGTCAAGCTTGGAAGGGATATTTCTGCTCAGAAAGAGGCATGCTTGCCACATGCTCATGGGAAAGGCTGTAATATTTTTTTCCTGCTGTGGATTTTGGGGTTTAAGGGATGGGCGGGAGGGAAGGGAGAAGGTATTTGGATTTTGCTTTATGGAGAGGGTCCTGACAGGAGCAAAGGGATGGTTAAGTCTCACAGGCTGAGAACTCTTTTTTTACCTCTGAATGTTCCCTGTGCCTTGTATTATTAAATTCCTGCCACAGTGTGAGCAACCTGATAAGTCTCTGTAATAAAAAAAATACTGATTTGAAACACTGACAATAAATGAGCTTGCAATGTTCCTCTGTTTCGTCCCATCCCGATGAGGAGGATGGCACACGCATCGCCAACCCCATGCACACAGTCAGGGTGTCACACAGGCACCCCAGCCCCAGGAAAAGGTCTGGGCCAAGGTCAGCCGAGGTGCTTCTGCCACTCACAGCCCGTCACCTCACTGTAAACGGGCTCGTTGGGGGACATCAGACGGGTAATGCAGGGGCAGATGGAGCTGGAGCGATGAAGGCAGACAGGGTCACTGCACCAGCCAGCGCAGACACTGGCACAGCTGTAAGGCCCTTGCTTTCATGAGCAATAAAATCCCTGGGAAAGGCAAAAAGGCACAGCGGTAGAAAATAAACACTGCCGTTTGCACGAGCTAAAAATGTCCACATTGCAAGAGCTCTTAAGCTGTGAGGTCCCCTGCCAACAGCCCCTCGCTGGATGTGCTGTGCTCCAGACGGAGCTGCAGGGTCAGCCCCCGCACAGGGTGGCTCCCGGCTGCAGAGCCCTGGGCAGGTCCCCTCGGGGATGGTCACTTTGTGGGTGCTTTGCCAAGCTGCGTGAACCCAGTGGGACAGCTGGTGTCCTGAGGGACCAGGCAAAGGTTTTTCACCCCTGCCTTGAACCCCAGGGCTCATTCCACCCTACCACACTGCTTTAGCCAAAGGTGGTGGTGGTGGGGTGTCCTTGATGGAGATGCAGCAAATGCCTCCCCACATTGGGGGGCTGCCGTTACGATTCGGCAGCTCTGGCACCGCTGCCCACGACTCCCACCTGCGAGAACCAGCTGGCTGCAGCAGTCAGCAGCTGCTGAACCACCTCCGGGCCAGGAGAGTTGGCAAGAGAGGGTTTGGGCAGGGGGGAGGACAGGAAGACAGGCGGGGACCGGAGGAGATCAGCTGCCCTGCGCAAACCTGCTTTCCAGTCGCTCCCTCTCAGCCAGAAACTCCTGCTTGCACTCCTCCGCCAAGACGCAGCCGCATTCCTTCCAGCTCCAGCCCTCCCCACCGGACAGACTTGGGCAGCTTCGCTCCCGTGCAAGGGAAGGCTTTCCAGCCCTCCTCTCCTCCACCTTCCCCTCTTGTGCAGGAATCGGTTTTAAATTACAGCAGGGTCCAGAAAGTCAGCAGGCTCCACCAGGAGAGATGGTTATCGTGGCTCAGGAAGGCGAAGGGATCCATCCCTACGGCCATGTCCCATCCCAGGGGACAATACTCTTGTCCCAACAGTCTGGCAGAGCCCGAAGGACCCAACTCAGTGCTGTTACAAGTGCAGCTGTCCCGGCTTTAACTGAGCATCAAAGCGAGCTCAGGAGGTTGCAGCTGGGCCTCCCTTAACCCTTCAAAGGTCACAGCCTGAAGTATCAAGTTGCTGGAATTTCACTGCCTTGGGGCAAACACCATACATGGGGTTACATCAGGACTTGAGGAATAAGCTGGCCTTTTTAAGCATTGAGACCTAGACGGTCAGCAAGGGTGGAACAGAACAGCCCCTTCCCTGTTACGGCCGCAATCGAGCCTTCCAGTGCCGGCACAGCAGTAAAGAAACTCGCCTGTACTTTCCAAGTGGAAATTCTCTCTGTGGTTAGTGCTGACTGAGGACACAGTTTGCCAACTTGAAAAAAAAAAAAAGAAAATAGAAAAATAACAGAGAGATCTGGATCCAAAACCAGCCTGACACTAGCACAACCTGACACGAGTCCTACAGTGCATTTGCAGGCGGGGGGTTAATTTTGCTGTAGTTACTGAGGGCAGCACCGCAGAGCAGCTCTCTGAGCATTGACCCGATTCAACAGAGAAAAGATGGAAAAGGTGGAAAAGACAAAGATTCACATGGAGATTAGTGCTTTCCTCTGTGTTTTCCTGACCCTTACTTTTACAAAAGAAACGAACTGTGGCATAAATTCTGCACTAAGGTTTGTGGCTTAAACATTCAAAATGCAGGTGATGCACAAAGCCGACAAGCCAGGATCACTGTGACTACTCCAGTCACAGGATCAAGCCTGGACTCCCAGGCTCACTGTTTGCAAGGTGTAGTTGCACCCAGAGACGCTTCTGCTCTAGGTGATGGTGCCACTGGAAACCCACGGGGTTAAACCCATCCTGCAAATGTGTGAAGGCTGGTATTTCACACAGGTTCAAGCCTCATTAGCTAAAATCAGTTCTGCAAAGGAAGATAGAGCCATGTAATCAAGGGCTTTGACCCATATTCAGCTGGCCCGTGGTGGTGGGGTTGATGGAGTTACTGTTCCCAGGAGTTTGATATCTCTCACAGCAGTTCAAGCACATCCAGACTCGCTGGAGATGGGGGATCTCATCACGACCTGCTGGTTCTGGCACAGGGTGGGTCCCATGGTGCTTGGCAGGGACCACGCCAGGACCACCTCCATCCCTCTGCCCTGCTCCGGCTTGTTGAGCAGCTCCTAAACCGCCCGTGTCCACTGCAGAGCCTTCTTTTAGCTTAAACCAGCCTATATATTTCAAAGGGGGACAAACTCAGTAAAAACAAGCTCTGCCTCCAGCAAAGAGACAACGCCTGGGGAAAACACGCCAGGGGATGCACGTTCCTGCGCCCGGCCTGGAGGGAGAGCAGGAGGGACACAGACACCCCTCTGCAACACCCCCCCCCCGCAAATTGTGAGAGTCGCCTCCTCCTCCATCCCCAGGCCGATCTCCGTCTCCAGGCCGATCTTTCTCCAGCCCGCGGTGCGGCGGCAGCGGCGCGGAGCGGCCGGCGGGGGGAGCGGTAGGGCAAGGGACGGAGCCCGGCGGCGCGGAGAGGCTGTGCCGGAGCGGGGCGGGCCGGGTTTGGAGCAACCCTGCTGGGGCAGGGGCTGCCGGGGCTGTCCGGACACAGGACGGCAGGAGGGACCCGCTCCCGCATCTCCCAGCCCAGGGCTTTGCCCTTCGCAGCGGGGCATCTCAGCAGCAGCGAGAGGTGGCCTCGTAAAATGCAGCCCTCGTCCCTTTCAGGGCTACGTCCCCACCACGCTTGGCCATCCCATCCCATCCCACTCAAAGGTGCCCAAGCCCCCCCCCCCCCCCCCCCCCCCAGCCTTTCTGGAGCACAGACCACTTTTTAGTCTAAAGGACATCTGGCTTATATGATCCCATGCTTTGTGTTTTGGGGATCAATCTGCCTGTCTCGGTACCCTTCCCTCTAATTTTTGAGCCTACTGGCTAGTTGTCACTTGATAAAACTGCAAAGACATCACCTTCCTCCGGGTAGCATTAAGACAGACACAGCGAGGACACACACATAAGAACTTCACTGCACAGTGAATTGCACAGTCGTTAATTATTTGTGTCATGGACTATCCAATATCTGCATTGGCTATGGATAAGTTACATTACTTTCTATTTCATGGCCTACCACATAAACCATGGCCATTTCCCAATTAAGCCCACTTTTTGTCAGGCTTGGTATTGTGCTCCTAAGAATCACAGAAACTCTGATTCTGTGATTCTTGGGAAATTACTTGCCCCAGGACACATTTTTATGTGCATTCCCTACATTTTTCTTAGTATCATATTCCTTTTGATCACTGCTTCATTTGGACCTGACAGACTATACACGTCTCTTGTTATTTCTTGTCCAAACACCTCGCTGATCACCTTTACTGCCTGGGTTTTGGAGACTTTGCAGCCATCAGCTACAGGGCCAAAATTCCCCACGTGCAAAGCCAAGCCTGACCGCAGCACGACGGCGGCCGTCTGCAGTCTGCCCCAGGCAGCCACAGCACCGCAGCCGTGCCCAGTGGGACAATCACTGGTGGCTGTACCGGCCACTCGTATGACATTTCAGGAGCATAAAAACAACACAGGACTCCTAGAATGAGCATCCAGTGCTGACTAACCACACGGTACATTTCCCTCCCATGAAATCAGGTGTCTCCTGGAAACTAAAAGCTCTTCATCCCCAACACTAATGTCCCCAGAAGAGGGAGTGCCTGAACTGGACACTGGCTGGAAGCCGGGTTAAGATCTGGGGCAAATATCACCACGTTTGCTATGCTCCCTCTTCCTGAAGCATCTGCTGTTGGGTGCAGAGATGAGTCAAGGCAGATCTTTGGTCTGACCCAGCCCTGCTGCTCTTCTGCACTAATCACTTCTGCAATCATGCTCTGTCTTGAGCAGCAGGGTGCATCCTGCAGGATTCCTGTTGTTTCCTCTTGGTCGTGGTGCCCCTAGTGAAATCCTTACCTTATCTACCATCAGATGATTCTCCCATCACTTGGAAGTCAGCTCCAGGTTTTAGGTCTGGTGCCCTTCAAAGAGCCATTCCCTATTCTGAGCACTGCCCACATGCAGTCTGTTTAGTAAGCCTTTATCCTGGTCCACAGGAATAATTTCCTTTTCCTTTACAGCTTGCTCATGCAGGTTGGATGCTGGAATATTTTACTTAACATGTCTTGTTTGCATCCTTCTCTTTAGCCCAGCAGCTGGCATCTGATGAACTACATGTGGCAGGAAGAAACATGCTGTAATAATCAGAGGGGAAATCTGGAAGGCTCTGGTTCGCTCCTCCTCAGAGGCAGATGCCCATATCCCTTGCACATTAACCGTAACACAGGGCCTGCACATACAGATGTTCTTAAGCCAGTGCTGGCAAACTTCAACCCCCAGCCATGGAAGCTCACTTCCCCTGGAGATCCTGGCATGCTGGACAGTCTGGAAGGAACACAAAAATAATATTTCCCCCTCCATATGCAAAGAGCAAAAAGAGAAGGGGAGGAGAAGACTGTACTATTCTCCTTGGCTGCCTCTACCTAAAAACTGGCAAGGGTGAAAGTGCTCTGCAAACAGCTCACACCTGCAAACGCCTGCCCGTGCTGCTGCCCACACGGGCAAGCCCCCTGGGGAGGAGCACACCGGCGAGTGCCAAGCAGCCTCCGCAGCCCCCAGTGCTGCTGGGCTCAGCCCAGCACACCCACACTGCTGTGCCCATCCCTTCTCCCGCTCCCTCCACCCCTGCCTCCAGAACCCCATCACCACCATGCAGCTGCAGTGCCATGGCAATGAACCCCTGGCAGATCAAGCCCTCCTCCTCTGGATGGTTCATCTCCCCAAGGATGCTCAATCCTGGCTTGAAAAGCCAAATGTTAGACGAGGAGGAACTCTTCTGGAAAGGAGCTGTGATGGGAAGCCAGGGCATGCATTGCTGGCCCAGTTGCACCAGCAGCCAGCCCCCTTCCACAGTCATCACTGGATGCAAGCACTGAGCTCTGGGCTCTGCTGATGGCTCCCCTTTTCCTCCACACTGGAGCTGTGGCTGGCTTTCCCTGCTTTTTGCCTCCAGCCGTACCTTTAACATGTGTGGGCAAACCCAGACTCTTGAATGCAATTTGGTTCAAGGCAAAGGTGTCAGGGCACGTTCCGTTGGGCAGAGGAGGAATGGTTGAATTGTTGGGCAAAGGCCAGCCTTGGGCTGCCAAAGCTGGGAGAGACCTGGCTTCCCAGTCCGGCCCTGTCTGGGGAGGATTGTGAGTGGACCCAGGGAGGAGCCAGTGAGGGATCGGCTCTGCCTGGCAGAGGTGCCAGGGAACAAGGTGGGAATGAGGCGAGACCCCTGCTGCAAAAGATTCCTTCTATGAGGGTGCCAAAGGATCTGCAAAAAGTCTGAAAGAACCCCCCCCCACACTTAGCATTCCTGCAGTTTCTTCTTTCTAAATGTCTTGTTTTAACTTTCAGGTGGGAGAGCAAAGGTCTTCCCCTTCTGTGCAGACAGAATAGATACTGCATGGCAGAGCTGTGCTTAACACACGTGTGTACTCACATACAAACAGGGTTTCTTGGGTTATCTGAAAAGGTTCCTTTTCTTCCTTGCTCTGTCCCCTCTCTTGCTTCTCCCTGGGCTCAGCTCATCCTTGCACAGCCCCTTCCATCCCAGTTACTGTGAGGCCACAGTAAAGCTGAGTCCAGGCGGTTGTGACTCTTCCAGGCTCCCCACCAGCCCCACAGAGAACAGGAGCTGGGCTTGTTAACCTGAGCCACAGCCCTGTGAGTGCCTGCGCAAACCCTGCTGCCAACCAAAACCCATGCCCGTTTCTGCACTCCCTCTCCCTGCCTGCCCACCTCCCACCCATCCGATTGCCCTGCTGAGCCAGCTGCACAGGGCTTGGGGAGGCAGCTGCCCCCAGACTGCTCTCTGCACAGGGCTGGAGAGCTTCTCCGAGTGCCTCAGGCTCCATGGGGTTGGACATTCATCTCTCCTGCCCGCTTCCCAGCCTGTCTTTTCCAGAACCCACAAGCTTCCTAGGAAACGCTGGAAGGGATTTTCTGCCTCTCTCTGCTAGGGTTTCCAGGAGCCAGAGCAACCTCCCCCATATCTCCAGATCTAAATCACCAGAGACGTGCCACAGCCAGTAGCCACTCCAGCTCTACCCCCATCTCTCTGGAGTGAAGTCAGCCTTCCCCCAGAGCTAAACAGGAGACTCTGCTTCCCACCTCTTTGGCAAGCCCGTTACTCACCCACAGGCTAATATCAGCCTTCATTCTCCTGGCCCCATCCGTCTCTCCTTCCCTGCTCAGCCACAGGTGCTGGGAAGGAGCAGGCACTGATCTCTTGGGGCTTTCTCCTACCAGGAGCCTGCCTGTGACTTCTCCCTGCCTCTCCCTAAAGACCTGCAGAGGAGCAAAGGTGAAAAACACGAGCACAAATCAAAGGGTCTCAGCTGCCTGCCTGAGTTGGTTTATATGCAGGCACCCCAGGAATGGTATTAGCTGTGGGGTCAAAGCTCTTATCTAAGTACTTTTAGTACTCTCCTGAGTTGCCTCAGAAGACATGGGTGGATTTCTTGTAGGTTATTTAGGGGATCAGAAGTAGCCTGGCAGCAAATTTTTTTCTTCTTTGCAGAACCCAGAATTAAGCCACATGCTGCTTTGGAAGTGGTGAAATGATGATCACACAGGTGATCAGTTGCAAAAAAAAAAATTCAAAACATCCCACCAGCTTTTACTCATTTCTGGTTTTGCTCATGTTGCTCATTTCCAGTGCCTTCCATTTCTCCTGACCCTGGTAAAGACAACAGTCATTCCAGCACAGCAAGGCACTGGTTGACCAAGATTTTCATCCTTTTATTTACTTTCTTATCTACCCACAAGAGGCCAGGCTCCGATTCTCTGAAGAATCGGCCCCTTGGCCTTCTTGGAGACTCATGTACAGCAATAATCAGCACAGATGCCCTCAGCAGGGTTGAACCATTTGCAGGAGGGAGTGCTGATTTCTTGGTGGGAATCCAATGAATGATCTCATTCTAGAAAGGAAGCCAGAAATCACCATCTCCACTGGGCAAATCATGGTGTTCACTGTCAAGTGCACAGCCAGCCCCATGCTCTCTGCAGATGGTCTATGGTGCCTCTCCACCCCTCAGTCCCACCTCCACGTTCTTCAGCTTTGATTTCTTGGCAGGAATAGTCAGGACTGCTGTCACCACTGTGATTACTATCAGAGCCACTGTACCACTAAACACCAACTGGACATCAGGCAAACTGGCCAAAGAGTAGAAGAAAACCAGTTCAGTGCTGGAGTAGTAAAACAAACCCCAAAGGGGGTGGCACTAGCAAGCAGTCTGACTGCATGTATGATGTGGTAGATACTGCTGGGCTAGAAGCAGATCATGTATCTCTGCAACAGTCCCATCCCTGCGCTGTCCCTTCCCCATTTCCCTGCCCTCATGGTGGCAGGGCAGCCTGGCCATCACCCACAGAGCCGGGTGCTGTTCTGCACCCCAGGTATTGTCCCAGTCACCCCTTCTTTCCTTAGCCGTGGGACTATCAGTAAGACTTTCTTGTTGCCTGCTCAGGCAGTAGCCCATCAATGGGAGCATGCTGAGGTACCATGTCTCTTGTGAAGCCAATTGTTCTCAAGATATCCCTTCTCAGCCCTTTGGGAGCAGGGTGGCAATGCAATGACTGATCTTTCCTGCACACCATGAACTGTTTTAATTTTTCACCTGAGTCCCATCCTGCCTCCAAGACCATGCCTGACTGCCTCCCGGCTGTGTTTTCCAAAGAGGAGTTTTAACTCCTGTTGATGACACTTAGGAGTCATCCAGGTCTTACGATGGTCATGCAGCCTCCATCACACTGCAGCCACAGCTCTATATTAGACCAAGCCCTGAACTTTTTTCTTGCTGACGCAGCCTATTGACCTCCTGGAAGTAGTGAGTGAGAACACCCTGCCAGGGTCACAGGGAGGGTAGGGAAGAGATGTGGTTTGTACATGTCCACAGACACCCATTGCAATGCTCTCACTGTCAGCAGGTCAGAGGCTGAGTTGGGAATCACTGGTTGGGAAAAGATTGCTCCTCAAGGTCCCACCCCAATCTGTCGCCTGGGTGCGCCCACAGCAGGAATGCTCCATGGTGGAGTGGAGCCTTCCTGACCCACCTGCCTCTTACACTTGTTCATCCTCCTAGAGATCTCTTCTTTATTCTCAGAATCCTTGTGACCTCTTTTTTTCCCCCCCCTCCTCTCTGTGCCTCCATCCAGTCTTCCAGACCTCTAGCTCTTCCTTCCAGACTCTGTCCCACATTGTCTGTTTCTCTTTGTTCCAGTGCCTCTTGCCACAGCCACCCATTTCACACATCTCATCTAATTATTTTTGCTCCATTTCTCTCTCATTCACAGGCATATCCTTCACCAGCTCCATTTCCCTTTCCAGTTCCACCCTGAAAACCACCTCCACACCCCTTCTGTCTGCTCCCAGCTGCACTCTCTGCCCACCTCCACCTCCCGACAACACTGCCTACCCTCACAGGTGGCTTTCCAGGCCCACGTTCATCCCTCCCATCTTCAGGCTCTCCAGGAAGGTGTGGAGCCACCGGAAAAGGTCTACCCCTACAGAGAAAGATCAGCCTGCCCAAGATCCCCTTCCATGGCTGCAAGAGCCACCTGGAGGGGTGCAGTACTTGAGATGGGTGCCTCCCTTCAGTGGGAGGAATTGGGGTCCACAGGCAACAGCTTTTTGTCTTCTGGGCTGGAAAGCCCTGTGGGACCTCCTACTCTCCTTGCCTATCAGCTGCTCTTTACAGAGAGACCAAAGTACCCTCTGCTGAATGCAGCGCAGCTCCTCCTCTTTGTTTTTATTCCAAACCTTTGCAATACCTTTGTTCACTGCAGATTTCAAATTGCTGAAAGATTTATAAGACCACAGTAAACCGCAAGACGTAACACCCAAAAGGGGCTTTAATTATCATCACAAAAGTATTAAACATACATCCAAAAAGAGAGGGGGACTGCTCATCTCTCCGTGGGTATAATTCCCTGTTGATGTGTTTGGGTACATCTCTTCACCCCCACCCCATATATTTGTATACCAGTGCATGAATTAATCTTTGAAGGCTGTACAAGAATGTGTAATCTCCCTCTTTTATGTGCTTCCATATCTTTTTTCATCTCAATTAGCAGGAGTACTCCCCCTTAGTCATGTTCATACTATGCCATGAAAGGCATCTATGCTCATACATGGAGAAGAGCACAAACTGGTGTTTACTAACTCAGGATGTATTTCCACATAAATACATTCTGCATAAACTTCTGCTTTAGCACCTTACAAAGATGTTTTGACATATGTGTGTGCTCATGTATTTATTCTATGTACCTAAACACTCATATCTGTGCACGCACATCTTTGGCATTGCTTTCTCTATCATTGGTGTCATATGCTCACATCAGTACTGTTCCCCTGCCAACCGACAGCAGATGCCTGAGCCTCTGCATGAGCCTAGCAGAGGAGAAAGCAGAGATGTAAAGTCCTGGTGTATTTTCCAGGTCACTTATTTTATTTACACCACCTACCCTAGGTTAAGACAAGATGCCCGATCAGCTTTGAAGGCAATCCCTTGATCCTCAAACCACCCAACCATCTATGTTCTTTCCCATGGAATTAACTCTGCCTTCAGAATTGGCTCTCACCAAAGGCCCTGGCAGAGAACAGACTTTCCCCCACCTTCGCTTCACTGTCTCCTGAGCCTCACACGGGTCCACATGTCTTCCTAGGAGTAAAAGCTTCCTCACGCACTCAGAAAGGTCAGCTCTTCTGTGTAACAGCATGGCCTGCTGCAACTTTGCCTTTACACTGTTGAAGCAGTTCATACCTGCATAAATCCACAGCAGAAAGAGACTGGCCAGGTACGTCCACATTAAGAGTTTACAGGGCTTTTGTCCATCTGGTGCTCACGTGCCTGCTGAAAACCCGCGCTCTAATTGCCTTTGTGAATGCTGCTGCATTCCTGTATAAGCAAGAGCAAGCTGTGTCCATGCTGTTGTTGTTTATGTGTTCCCTTCAGCCTTTCTGACCTCTGGTAAATTTGGACAGAAATACTTTGGAAATTATAAACCCCAAGGTAAGATAGAGGGTCCTTTCAGTGCTGCTGGCAGTCAGATAAGAGGCTTTCTTTTCCCTGTCCTTAATGATCTCAGGCATTTAGAGGAAGGAGATAAATCAGCGATATCAGAGCTCGCGAGGATCCACACATTCTCCTGTTCTGCCAGCAAACAAACAGCAGAATTTAAAATCCTGGAGCCGAGAAGCAAACGTGTGTCCCCTGCATGCCGGAGGGCTGATGTCCGTGCACACACGGATATGCCAGACCTCGCTCAGATGGGGCTTCAGAGCTGAGCCTGGCCAGCCAGCCGCTGCAGAAAGGCTCCTGCTCTCGACTAGCACCCGCAAGCTTCGGCTCAACGCACGCGGTTTTGGGAACTAGACCCTGTCCCTCACTTTATACCAGCCTTGTCCCAAGGCACTTGCCCTGATGGAAGTCCTGCTTCCCAGGATTCACACCCAGCTCTGCACTGCATGCCCAGCACAGTCATCAAGCACCTCGTTCACCCCTGCAACCACATCTGGGGGTGCACCCCTGCAGGTAGTTTCTGACTGCCTTAAGCCCATTAGACTTAGTGGTTTAAAGCTGAATCAGGCCCCTTGGGGATGCAGTCAAAAGAAGCAGTGGGCTGATGGCTCTTCTCCTCACCTGAGGGTTTATAAGTCACAGCCAGCGATGTCCCACAGGTCCCAGCTTTCCTCAGTCCCAGGAGCTGCAAAGGCTGATCCGCCCTGGGACGGGCTCCTGAGGGCACAGAGAAAACTGCAAAGCCAGGGTGCTCAGCTCTCCCTCTTCCAGCCTCTGGGGACCCCTGGGCTTGCCTGTACCCCAGCCCAGGGAGCTTGCAGAGGTGCCCACACAGACAGAGTCCAACTCCACTGCCTTTTCCTGTACCGCCCTGCTGCCCTTTGTGCCGCAGAGGTGCATTCACTCCTAATCCCTTCATAATTTCTCCCATTAGCACAGAGTTCTGCTTTTGCAGAGGGAAAACCTTTCCAAGTGCCTAACAAAGCTATGCTCTGTAATTTTCTATTCATTTGGGAATCCTGCATGTTGCTGAAACTGGTACTATGATGAGCTGTGCTAAGGACTGGCAGGGAATGCACGGTAGTGTCTAAAGTAGAATTTCCTCTATAACCAGCTTAGGGAGTATTAAGAGGACAATAATAGCAGTCTGGGCTATTTTTAAGGATCAGCCAGTGCTGATCCACATCCGAACACCTCACGTTGCCAGACTACCCAGCACCAGCGAGCAGCAGAGCTGAAGCACATCAACACGATGGGGTGTGTTCCCAGCTGCAGCCAGTCTGTGCTCCTTGCACCCTGGGGCTGTAACCGTGAGGTTCTCCAGACTTAAAACTGAATAAAAAAAACTTGGCCCCAAGCTTATCTGGGAGCAGTCCTATGTCTGTTGATAGGACAGCCACAGCATCTGTGTGCTTGCACAGCTCCACCCGATGCTAAATGAAGGGACAAGGGGTGGCTGATGGACAGAGGACAGGCATCTCCACCAGCAGTGGGTCATGTGGCCAAGGACACCCTTCTCTTCTGCCTGTGACAGCAGTGCAAAAGAAAAAGTAGGGTGCAGGATCTGTCCCCTGTGCCTAGAACAGGACATGACATAAAGGAGCACCACGCACCCTGTCTTGTCCTCCCACAGAATTGCTCAAGTGGGACTCTCAGCCGAGCAGAGCCACAGCCGAGGCACTGGGACACCTGAAGAATTACCCCTCCCTGGTTGTGCAACATCTGTGTTATTTGTATAACAGCAAACTATTGCCTAATAATCATATTTAGGCTACTCGCAGTCATCCTACATACACCAAACCATGTCAGTATTGGCCAATACGTATTAGAAGATCTCAACCATCCATCTGCCTGCCTACATGGCTGCAGAGCTTGTGCTGAAGCTAACCAGAAGGCTGGGTTTCCCATGGTCAGCCAAGGAACTGGTTATTTCTCAATTCCTGCTACTCCTGGTGCTTGGAATTCCTCATTTCAAGGACTTTATGCCTCTGATTTGATACCCAGGATGTTCAAGCTGATTGCCTGCAGCACTGATAGATACATGTCCAATAAAGATGTCATTTACCTCCTTACCAAAGACAAGTTCAGACACTGGTGGTGAGAAATAACCTCATGCTCTGAGGATGCACGTGACCCTACAGGATTTATCACGAGAGCAAACCCCAGATTTTGTCTTCCTTTCCAAGTCAGCATGTTCCCAGAATTACTTATTTTACATTAAGAGAAACCAACAGCAAGAAGACGCATTTGAAAGGAGACGCTCCCCAGGTACCAGGGAAAGCCCCTCAGAGGGCAGAATGACCTCAGTGGGCAGCTCAGCCACCTGAAACACAGACACCCCCCTCCAGAGCCGTGGTGTGTAAGCCCTTAGGTTAATTCCCTGTTAAAAGTCACCCTAATACTTGATGAACTCTCCTAAATCTCAGTGGCAAATCTCCACCCTCAGCCCAACCAGGACAGTGATGGCACAGAATATTCATTTTTAAGTGCAGCACTGGGCCCCACAGAGCTAGACCCTCCCTATGCAACCATGGACAGAAAAAACCCACCAGAGCCTGGAGGAGGTAGGGATGCTGCATGAGAAGATAATTTATGCCAACATACAGGCCTAGGCTTTAAAGCCCAGCCTAGAGTGAGGAGCCCAGGCAGATGATCCCTTTGCTGCTTCAGTGCCCTCTGCAGAGCCCGTTTGCTGGCACCCGTCCGAGTGCCAGTCAGCCAGGCACAAGCCTGGTACTAATGCACCGAGCGGGGTGATGCAGGCTTTGCAGCCGAGCTTTCTTCAGGCAAGTCGTTAGATGTCTGGGAAATAAAAACCAGTGAGAGCTTCGCTCTGGGTGGCACCCACAGGAGATAATTGCTGCTGGATAATTGCCTGGGGCTAAGGAGAAGTTCCTACATCAGCACGGCGGAGCTGCTCCCCAGGTACCCCCTGGCTCCTTTGCATCCACAACTTCCCCTTCCAAACTGCACTGGGGGAAATTTGGACACATTGTGCAATCGTTGCAAGAATGTCCAGCAGCCTCAGAGCATGGTCAGGCAAGATGGGTTAAACTGCAGTGCCAGCAAGAGGAGCCCACTGCCTGAAGGAGCAGTGCCCCACACAACCCCGCTCCCCCTTGCCTGGTGGCTCCTGCATTTTCCCCGCTTCCCCCCAGACGAGTCCCAGTTTGTCCTGAGGTTTGCTTGCTCACCTTGTTTATATGAACGATAATTTTGGATGTGGTAATGGCAGAACTGTAGCAACATGCCTGCCTGCCTCCCTCCCGTCCCCCATCCTCCCTCGGCAGTGCAGGGCACGAAGCTGCACGCTGCCAGAGCCCGGCTGTTTCGGGTCCCGGGAAGGACCGAGCTCCTTGCAACTCGCTCTCTCATAGCCTCTCTTAATCCCAGGTCCCATCAGCAGACCGCAGACCCCATCCTGGCCAGCACTGCAGCGTGCCCATGGAAAGCTTACCCGCAGGCTGCCGTGCTCCCATCGCCCTCGCTGCGGTAGCAGGGGTTGAACCAGCTCAAGGGCATCTCAGGGTTTCACCTGATTTATTCCATGTGTCTTCTATGGGCCTGTCCTACACAGGTTTAATAAATCATAAACAAGATCCTCTCAGAGTAATATTAATGGCCATGTTTATAGTCAGCAGTTTGCAGGAAATTCCCTACCCACACCTATCAGTGTCAAATTTATCGCTTAACTTTCAGGGGCTGGGATTTTATTGGGACACTTGATTCCTGTGCCAGAAACACATGAGCTGCAGGTCCCTTGCCCCAGAGATGTGTATCTGAGATTCATCCCCTGCAGTTATTGATCACGTGTATCACCACAGCACCTCGCAGCCCTTGTCCTGGGACACCTCAGCACCAGCTGCATGCATGTGCATGTGCCTACCCGCAGTAACAGCACAAAGAAGGTGCCTGAAGGATGGTGCCACCGCCTGGGAGGAGGTTGAGAGCCTTCTTCCCAAGCCCAGGAGGCAATAGGCCATGGCTTGGTATCAAATGAGGGATGCGTGGCTGGGTGGGATAAGCCATAATGCATCTTGAAAACGAAGGCAATGAGCTGAGTCTGATGTGACAGGGTGGAGACAGACAGGCGAGCACATCAACACTGTCCTTCAGGGACCTGTTTCCAGATCAGACACAGCTTTGCTGTCACCCAGATCACTCCCTGGGCAAACTGAATGGAGGCAGCAGAGAGGCTCAGCGATCCTGGCCAATATTCCCACTGCAAAACACAAGTCAGACCCACAGCCAAGCATGGAGCCTGGGAGGCACCTTGAGCACAGCTCCGTGTGAGGCAACCTGCGGGCAGGCTGACTGTGGTCCCCAACACCTGGGTCCATGCACCAGCCCTGCCTTTTCTCCGAGTGCTCCTGGGGCAGGAGGCTGTTCAATTACTGGCCGTAAGGCTGCTCCGACCCGATAGGGACTTTTTTTTTGTTTTCTCCTTCAAATCTCATCCAAACACATGCTCACCAGACTCATCCATCACATCAGATTTTTGATGAGACTAAGGCAGCCTTACCCTCAGCTCCCAGCTCCCTTCTGCCAAGATCCAGTAGCGCAAAAATGATTTTGCTCCACGTGAGTAATGCTCACCATGCTACAGAGTGCACCAAAATGGACAGGTCAAAGGGGAAGACTCACCAAGTGGCTTTCTTTTAAAACTGATGTCATTGCCACAACTTATATTTATTCAAGTAGTTCTTAAATTATATGCCCTTAACTGCTCTGGGCCACTGTACAGCAAATGCAAACCACAGCAAATGAAAGAACACAGCAGAAAGAACACAATGAAAGCTCATTCCCTCCACTCAAAATGCCACCCACTGCCTGTCGGAGATGACAGCCGAGCAGGCAGGGTGGCCCCATACCAGCTCCCCCGCTTGGAAAATCCCCAACCTCTAGCTCCAGAGAGCGGCTGTGGGAATCAGCAGAGAGATCAGCCCAGCATCAGCCCAACACATGACAAAGCGGACGTCCTCTCCGCAGTGGCCATGTCCCAGCTTGCCTGAAGCATTAGCAGAGAACAAGCCACTGGGCTGCAGACAAGCTGCAGCCTATGCAGTCAGAGCAGGGCAGGCACCGGCTGCTCTCTGCTCCAGGAGGACGGACGCCAGGGTGGCCTGCAAGCCTATACACAAGCAACCAAACGCTACATCTCCGCTTGACTCTCCTTCCTCTAGGACCCAAAACCTGAGCGTTGCATTGCAAAACAGCCCCGGTCCCAAGCGCAGGAGGAAGGTTTCCCTGCCAGTGAATTCCCAGCCGCGTTCCCTTCGTCCTCTCCTCCCGTTCCCCTTCCTGCTCGCAGCAAGCAGGGCTGGGTAAGCCACTCCTGGGTGATTCACTCGCCACCAGGCAGAAATGCTTTCTTGGATACACGCAGCTGGGCACAGGGAAGAGGCACAAGTCCTCTGATCCGAGCTGAATCACTGCGCCCTGAATGAGCTCCTGCATGCAGGGACACGGCTCCCACAGAGGTCGCGGCAAGGTGAGTATTGCAACAGTACAACGCGTGACTCACCGGCAGAGAAAAATGCAATTTGGGGTAGGAATCAGGAATGCAAGGAGGAGAGCAACCCACTGGGGCACAAAGCGGGGTGCAAGCCACAGAAACACCTAGGTCTGTCTCAGGATGAAGAGGAGAGCAAACATGTGCAGAGCAGTGAGAAAGCGTGGGGAACGGCATCGGGTGAGCGAGCCCATCCTGGGAGCGATGGACACCTTGTTACGCAGATGAGGCTGGTGCATCCCAGCCCCAGCTGAGCTCAAGTAGAAAATATCCTCATCCAGCCACAGTGCTGGGAGCTTTTTCTTCTCTTTCAGGATGGGATCTACCCACAGAAGTCCCCATGTGAGCAGGACGGTCACCTAAAGTTTGGGCTGGATGATGCCAGGGTGCATCTTGCTGAACTCTGCTGCAGAGCCAGGCTCTGGCAGAGACGCACCCATACCAGACAACGGCACTGCCAGGCTCTGGGCAAATCAACCCATAGTGTGTTCTTCCTCTCCTCCCCAGTCCCTGGGGCAGCAAGGGCAAGATCTGCACCCGTGCCCCAGCAGCAAGCCAATGTCCCCAGCACCTGGATGCCTCCGTGGGCACTGCTTTGGGTAATTCCAGTGGCATGCCCTGCACCTGCCCTGCAGGATAACAGACTTTTTCCCACACCCATGTTTTCTTGCTTGTCCCTGAAGGCAAGGCAGCCTTGATCAGCATTTCCATTTTGTGTTGCAACAAGACACAAGCTCCCTGAAGTCAACTGTCCCAACAGCTTTGCCAGGGGCAGCAGGAAAAACATGCAGAAGTTCCCAGTAAGGTAACAAGGCTTTCCTAATCCCTGCTAGGAAATGCAGGTCCCTAGTCTGGGACACAGCCTGGTCCCTACTTCCAGCCGGCTGCAGCCGAGGGGAAGGTGTCAGCTGGGAGCATCAATGCCGAGATGACACCAGTCATGATGGAAGGCTGGCAGGGCATCCTCCCGCACTCCTCCAAGCCAGCTGGATTTCTTCCCGGGGACTGCAGAGGAAGGGAAACAGGGTGCCCATGAATCACCCACACCCAGGCTAGCAGCAGGGGCTCCCCTGTCTCCCTCTAGTGACTGCAGCCTTCGAAGATTTCGGGTTAATTAGGCTGGATCGTAAGCTCAAGCTGCATCTCTGGTTCATGGAGGCCCTAGGACTTGTTCTCCCAGAGGGCAGAGCCCACAGCATTCACAGAGCAGTTGAGCAGGAGTGTCCCCAGACCACAGGGAGTGCTCATGTGTATGACAACAGCATGTCAGAGCAGGGGTACGGAGCCAGAGCCCTATTGTGCAAGATGCTGTTCAAAATGGAGATCAACAAAAAAAAAATATCTATATAAATAAACCAGGTACATCTCCACTGGGAGTTTCTAAAATATCATCACCCTTTGGGATGCAAAGCAGCTAGGCCTGGAGAGCAACTAAGCATCATTATTAAATAAATTAATTAGCTCAGCAGAGCCCGCCAGGTACTGAACACTTTCCACTTCCAAGCAGGTAAATGAGTCCGTGGGAACAGAGGCTGCTCCGCGCTTGCCAGGCAGCGCAAGCTGCATTTCAATGGTAATGCGATTTCTGCAGCTCTGCCCCTGGAAGCAGCACACCAGGGTGCTGCGTGTCCCCAGGAGGGGCCAAAGAGCCCCCCGATGCCAGGGTCCACAGCCACCTCTCTGTGAGCCCGGATGCAGGAGAAGGGGTTGGTGGCAAAGGGACGTCAGTCCTCAGCAGAGCCCAGAGCTCCCTGCCCTCCCCGGGGAGCGGCACTGGGAGCCGCAGGTCTGGAGCCAGCGCTGCGGTCGGGGGGAACCGCGAGCAGGGCTGGGAGGGTGAGGTGTGCAGGGCTGAGCATCGCCTTGGAGAGCACAGCCCTGCGCTTTGCATCGCCAACTGCTTCTGTAGGCAGGCAGGGTGCCTTTGATCCCCTCCCCAGCCCTATCTCGCTGCCTTTAAAAACCAACTTTCATCACCCTGGGGTCTGGCAGGAGCAGGCAAAGTAAACTCTCCTCTCCTGCCCTAATTGCAGCCGGCAGACGACACTGGCAGGCACAAGTCGGGCAGGCAGCGTGCCGGGCAGGCGACAGGGCAGCGCTGCCCTCCCTGCCAGCGCCGTCGGTGTGAGCTTGGCTTTGATCCCCGACTAGGAGGGGGTGACCCAGGGCCAGGCTGTGGGTCAGAGCTTGCTGAGAGGAGGCAAAGGAAGCGGAAAACAGGAGCTGGGGAGGGAAGGGAGAGGAAGTAAGAGTGGACACTCCTTCCCTCCATCCTCCCTGCAGGGCACATCCAGCTACAATGGCCCTTTCTGCATCTGCGCCTCTAGATGTTGTGCGGCAAGAGGTGTCCAAGTCCCTGTCCTCCTGCAGCAGCTTTGCTAAAATTCTGGGAATTTCAAGGGGACTATAGAACACCCACTGAAAAACACCAGCACTGCTCCAGCCTCCATTCTCAAAGCAAGTGTTCACCAGGAAAGCAGGGAGATAGATCTCTATTGTAAGAGGAAGTTCACAATTACAGCACAAGTCCTTACTGGAAAATAAAATTCCCTGGCATGTTGCAAATAAAATCTGAATTCCCCAGTGTGGGGTACAAGCCCACAGCATTCATTCCAGGACCCATTTGAAAGAGAAAATGAGACAATATTTATGATGGCGGAGACAGATAAAAGTCGGTAGGGGGAAAAACTCCAGGAGGGCATTTCAAACAATGAATATTACATCCAAACCAGCACAAGATTCACTTGCAAAAAGAAGTCCCCAGTGAACACGCATTGCTGGCAACTTCTGAAATTAAATGTCTGCATGCACACCCCCACCCCCCCCCCGTAATCTGAGTAGCACTATTGCAAACAGCTGCAGAGAGCACCATCAAGCTATGCTGTCTCTTCCTATGCTCGGAGGAAAGAGGGTTATATTCAGACCCCGAAACCCTTCAAACAGCCCTTATTTTTCACCCGTGGGTGAGGGTAGCAGTTCTGCAGACAATAGCTACGTCCAGGGCACGGGGCTGCTTGCAACCAGCTGCTGCAGCACGCCAAGGTGGGGGCCTCTGCCTTGCTTCCAGCTCCAGGGAACCAAGACTGACCCACGGACGAGTTACCAGCCTTCTTCTGACCTAGCAATGGATGACCACCAAGCTCGATTCCTCACTGCACCCCGATCCCCACACTGGATCGGCCCTCAGCATCCCCCACGGGGGCTGCCCTCAGAGCAGAGCACGACCCACCCCTCCCAAGCACTCCTGCCCGCACGGATGGGCCTGTCCGTGCAAACACAGCGCCTGCCCTTTCCTCCCAGCCTCCTCCAGAGCCACGGAGGCCGCAGGAGCTCCCCAACAGGCTACAGAAGCATCTCGTGTCACCGCACAGCTGAGCGATCCACAGATTTGCCCGGACTTGGGCTGGATTAGGCAGAGCTGCTGCCAGGCTGAGCCGCCCCGGGAGGGCTGGTTATTCCTGCCAGGAGCCAACTCTCTGAAAAGGGACATTGTTTCAAGGATGATTTGCCATTTCCCCCTCACACACACAAGCCTGTAGCTCCAATCCCGCCTTTTTGTGAGGCGCCTGCTACCACCCACTGTCAGTGATAAGATCAGAGAGGGACAATCAAGGGAAGAAGGGAGTGAAAGCCTGGCCGGTTGGCAGAACCAGGGATGCTCTGCAGAGGGGCTGAGCCCTGCCCGGGTGCTCAGCACTGCCTGAGCTCAGCCAGCTGCTCCACATTGATTTCAGGGCACCCCAGAGCAGCGGGGAGCTCCCCTTTCAGGCCAAACCCTGGCTTCCAAACAGCCCCCACTATTGCTCAGCCATGCGTGCGCAGTCATGGCTGGAGGGAACGGGTTGCAATAGCTCGCTCCCCCTCCCCAGCCCATCTTGGCTTGGGAAGAGGCTGTGTTGAAATGGTGACCTCAGGCTCTGCAGGAGCTTGATTTTGGGAAGGCAACACACTCCAGGCAGCACAGGAAGCCCACATCGAGGGCTGCCATGCTGTCCTGGCCTCCTCATGCACAGGGTCACTTCTTGCAACCAAGCCCTTTGCTGAGCCACAAGGAGCAGGACAGAAGGCAGCCTCCACCTCTTTCCAGCAAATAAACTGCTCAGTGGAGTGCAAGCTGATTTTAGGGGCCCTACAACAGCACCCCAAATGCCTCATCCCAAACCCAGTCTCTCAGGGCTGCTTAAGCCACCAGCCTGCCCCAGGGAATAGCTTACAGCTGGTTTCACACCCATTCGTCAGCCACAGAGCTCCATTCCTGCTTCTCTTTGCCCTGCAAGATCCCCCACACTCCTTGCTCACAGCAACACTTTCCTCCATGCCTCAGGACAGCTAGTCCCACCGAGGTGAGCTTACCTTATCCTTCCTCTGCTGCAAAGCCTCCACTCCAGCCTGACCTTGCTCACACCAAAGCACTCCCACAGAGGTGACGGGCAATCTCCCTTAAACGTAACCTCCTGCCAACCGCTCCCCTCCCCTTTATCAGGCAGCAAACTCCCCACCTGTACCAGCCACCAGCACCATTTCCCCTAACCCTTTCTCTGCCAGCACCGTCCCTGCTCAGAGGCAATGCAGGCAGGCCCGCATCAGCACAGCATACATCAACCTGACCTCTAAACTTTGGGAATTCAAATAAAAATGGGCCTGAGAGATAAACCAGCCTTCCAGGTTTACTTTTAAAGCTGAATGCAAATGAGAACAGAGGACAGTTAGCAAAAATCAACGTTGTCTCCTGCTGCAGTGTTTCAGCTCTGTTATAAAACAAAAAGAAAAGCATGTTTTATGGGACAGCTTGTTTCTGGGTCAGGAGCATCTGTCAAATGTGCAGCCAAGTAAAGAGGTGGGAGAGTAGCTTGGAGGTCTCAGCAAAGCCTCCTGCAAAGCACTCGGTGCTGTCAAAGTGCTGGGGAGGATTTGTATCTGCTGAGCAAGGAGGGGTGCCTGGGGCTGCCCTCCTGATGCCCAGCGGTTACCAGTGGTCCAGGTTGCTCAGTCTCCTGGGCACCAAGGTTCACCCTGCACTGCTGGGAACGGAGCAGGAGCACCGGGCAGAGGAATCACACTCACGCTTTGTGTTCCCTCCAAACACTCATGGATGGTTTGGAGCAGGATGCCAGAACCACCCATCATACTTCACTTTTTTTCCTTTAGTCTTTGCTATAATCCTTTAATGAATTAAGTGGAGCAATTAAGCAGGATTTTTTATTTTTTTTTTAAAGTGAACGTGCATGAAAATGCAGATAGGTATTTTTGCTGTTCAAACGCTTAATATGATAATTAATGCAAAGCCCCTCAGCTTTAGGGATTCTCCACACCTCTCACCCAGCCCTTTCTCTGTTTATCTTTCTGGCAGACTGCCTCCCATATTTATTCTAATGAAGGTCGCCCCTTCCTCTTGCTCACGCTATACTCAAACTGCACGAGACAGGGAGAGGAGGGAAGGGTGGAGACTCAAAGCTGCTTCAGAGCAAAAGCCCCAACCCAGCATCAACGGTCACAGCAGAAAATGGAGAAACCTCCTTTCTGGGGGAAATCAGAGGGCACCACGGCCTCAGGGCAGAGTCAGCATGGTAAGCAAAGCCCTGGCACCATGCGGCTCCTCTGCAGCCCTCTCAGGGCCATGTTGCCTGGTGTTACAGGCAAAGAAGAGATGCCTGCTGCCTTCATCCACTTCCCATGCATGTCCTTACTGCACACATCTTTCACACATTCAAGGCAAACCAGGAAATCTGTGTTTAGAAGGGATGCTGAAGAGACACTGTACTTCTATCCAGCAATGTATCCAGCCTTCATCTCAAGCGGCTGAGTTGATTCCTCATGCCCAGCTCACTGAGGAAGGATCTGCTGGACAGGGTGACAAGGTAAGCACTGTCACCAACCCTGACAAAACAGAGGGTTTGACTCTGCAAAGGAGGCTGGGCAGGCTCACCTTCCCAAGGCAGCCCTTTGGTAGCCTGTATCTCCTGGCCCCACCAAACCTCCTAGTCCTCAGGCCCTTTCTCCATTCCTCTGCTCCCCCTCACCCACGTAATCCCTGTTTGGGTTTAAGTATTTGCAAGTCTGGTTGAACATCTCCGTGCCTCAGTTTCCTTACCAATGAAAAGGAGGTTTGCAGATCCCCCTGCCTCCCTTGGAGGATGCAGGCACTGGGAGATGGCAAACATCTGGGAGATGTCGCAGGCCCAGGTCAACGCCTAGAGGTGCTCTTCCCCTCCTGCTCTCTCACAGGTGTTTCACCCTTCAGCAAGAAGACTGTCAGCCCTACAGATGTCCTCATCCCCCCCACCCCAGCAACGATGGGAAGGAGCCTGGGACTGATAAAAGCCAGCAGCACAAAGACAACGGGAAACCGCTGGGACACTTCTCTGAATGCTTGGGCAAAGTGTTTCAAAGGTGGGCAAAGTCCTACCTGTAACTCCCACGGGCAGTTAGCAAATGTGGCTCACTTGAAAGCAGGCAGTGGGTCACTGGTGAATCCCAAACTGACTGTCCCCGCTGGGCTGGATGGTATCCCTCAGCACTAAGATTTGCGGCTTTGGGTTGGGGAAATGCTTCTGCAATCCCCAACTCTCTCACTTTTCACTCTTTTTTTTTTTTTTTTTTTAAACTTCTTCCTGTTTTGATCAAAATGCATTTCCTGATACAAAAAGGTATTGGTAAATGTTCTCTGACTCATCAAACTGGCCAAACAGATCTTCTGCCTCCACGGGAACTGGACCATCCTGTTTGTGGGTGCAACAGCTGCCCCCAGCAGTGTGCAGAGGGCTGAGGAAGGCTGTTTCCATGGCGAAACACTCCCTGCCAGATGTGGGCAAGCCTTCCCCCACATCTGGATAGCAGTCAGCCATTCTGATTTTCTCTCTCAGTTGTTTTTTGCCTTGTCCTAGAGCAGGACAAGCCTTGGAGATGACACTCTTGACCCATTTCTGCAGAGCAGTCTACCAACTTTTTGTCTGTAGGACCGCGGTTTTGTAAATGTGGAAGGAGGGTAATAACAGCCCCAGAAAAGTAGTTTCACTGCTGGAAAATAAGTTTTTATCCCCTCCTGTGATACCCTATGAGAAATCAGTGGGAGTTCAGATAGTGGATTTGTTCAGTAGCACAAGTTCACAGAGATTTGGGTGACTGGTACTGTGTCCACTAGTGGCTACCACCCTGTAGGTGAGACCCAACCTTTCTCCATACCAACACACAAAGAGTGCTGCATAGGTTGCAAAGCCTGCAGTGATCATGGCCAAACATAACAGTCAATAAAGCTGATGACCCTTGCTTGACTGCCCAGTTCAGCCAAAGCAAACACTTTTCCCCTTGGGCTGCTGTGCAAGATGCTTCAGAAATGAGGGAAATTGCTCCCACAACGTCCCTGGGAAATCTCAGGGACACGCCATCCATCAATATTTTGCAGTCTGAGACAATAGCAACATCTCCTGCTACACTGGTACAAGCCCAGACACTGTGCTCTGGTTTCCTGTAAACAAGAGCTGTTTAGCTCTAAATTCTGCTTTTGGCTCAGGCTCCCCTGGTTCAGTGAGGATGGTATCGAGATAATCATCATGGGGATTGTATTCCTGGTGGAAGGCTCCGTTGCACAATGGCACCTCTTTATAATGCCCTTGGAGCAAGGAAGTTTCAGACTGGCTTCTCCACCAGGCATGACTGGGCGTCAGGTCTCAGCACCAAGCCGAAGGAGAAATAGTAGACAGTGAGGATCTGAAAGGGAAGCAGGAAAATCAGGGGTTGAGGCAACTGATTAATAGAGAAACATTTACAGACTGCTATGCAAAGGAGAAGAGGGTACGAAGGATCTGGGCTGGAGTAGAACAGAATTTTTTTCCCAAAGCAAGACAAAGCGAGAGAGGAGTGGTCTTTCCTAGTGAAAAGAATTAGTGGTCCAGGATTTTTCAGGCCAGACCAGACCAAACACAAGTTATTTCCCGACTTGAAAGTTAACCTCCACTTTGAAAGGATTTCTGTTTGAGCAGGGCAAAAAGGAGACCTCTGAGTGAAGCAAGAGAGCGGGCAGTCCCTGCTCTGCCCGTGCCTGATCTCCCGGTGCCTGTGCAATCCCCAACATGTGCTCCAGTGCACTGGACTAAAAGTTAAACATCCAGTCTAAGCCAGTTGTGTGGGGCCAGTGAGGGGAGAGAGGCATCTCCTGGGAACAGCTCATTCCCCCTGGACAGACACCTGAACTTCTGGGGTTGTAATTTAACCTCTCAACCCTGCTCTACCCTTCAGATAAATTAACTTGCCGTCCTCTTTCCCCGCTCCCCGGTAAAAACCCATTTCCTATGGTCTCCCCTCCACCCTTCTTCACTGCCACCCCCACCAACCTCTTTCTTCTGCACAAACACCAAGCCGAAGCTTGGTTTCTCAGCCAGGACGATGCAAAGGCATGTCTGCATTAATCCATCCACCACAGCCCCAGTTCCTTCCTGAGCCACGGGGCCATGAGGAGGGACTTGCTGGGGCCCTGCCTTGGCCGGAGGGCACCATGCCTTGCGGCGCCTGATGGGGAGAAGGGGATCCAGTGCAGTATCTTCAGAAAGACTTATGGTGGCCTGGGACATTCCTGGTGGCTGATGGCACAACCCAGTGAAGAGCATCAGCTCCTTAACTAATTAAGCTAGGAGGGTTAAGGAGTCCATGATACAAGAGACACTGGCTGTGTAGGCAGTCTGGGAATGTAAGGGCAGTGATACTACCTCAGAAACTGAGAGAGAAACCTCCTGCCAGAGACCTGGAAGTGAGAGGCTGTTCCCTGGGCACGCCAGCAAGGACTTCACCTTGTTCCCCAGCACGCTCTGATGAAATCACCCACTCAGGTCTGGTGGGCAGTTTTGCCTGAGGTCACTTCCCCATGCCTCGCAGGGACACGGTGGCTCCTCTCCCCGCACTGCCCCGACGGCCGCCCCGTGGAGACTGCAGTCACACGCCGCTCCGGATACAGTCACCGCCACCCCAGCCAACGATGAGATCAGCCATCCGGCACGCGGTGGAGACCGATTGGCTTGAGATGAGCTAATGCCTGCTCTGCACCGACGGATGGAGGGGGAGGAGGAGACACGCTGACTCGCTAGCTCATCCCATGACGAGAGCCGTGGTCCAGCCCGTGCTCTCCCAGGAGGACAGTGTGCATCTCCCGCCTCCCGATGGGGCTCCACTCCGCACGGACGATGGAAGCAGGGCTGTGGGACATCCTGATACTCCCTGCCAGCAGGTCTTTCTTGCCTTCCCTGCAACACCAAACCTTCTCCCGGGGTCTTGCACAGCATCTCGCCCCATCCCATCAGGGTCCCATCTGTCTGTAGAGCGATGACATCCCCTCTGCAGGCTGGCATCCCAGCCTTCTGTTGTGCTGAGCTTCTGACTCTATGTCCTGGTGCCAGATGGCTTCGAAGGCAGATGACTTCATCTCTTTTAAAGGGGCGAGGGATCTGTCAGCAGTGCCCTGTAGGAATCAGTGTGCATCATCCTCAGTGGGGAAGCCAACGAGGGGAGCATAGCACAGTAGTGGTCATGACCCCACAAAGGGCCCAATGAGAATCGGATTCCAGTCCAACACTGCCAACAACCTCGTGTCCTTCACCCTTAGCAATCCATTGTTTGTTCCAATAGCCTTGTGAACACCATAGAGAGCAAGGGGCCTGATTCCAGCATGCGCTCTGTGGTGATGTCCTCCTGCGCGTGTAATGGCAGGAACTACTCAGCATTCAGCCTCAAAAGCTAAAGATGTCTTAGTAGAGCCTGCATGGGATGCTGAGGAGACCAGAAAGAGTGGTTTGCAGTGCACCAGCCTCAAACCCACCCATCAATGGATTCCTCTTGGACCTCAGGCCAGGATAACCCAGACCTGCTCTAAGGAAATCCCAGTTCAAATTTCTGTTGGGTAAAAAGAGTGAGTCTCAGAGTGAGAATCAGGCTTGCACACAGAGATGCAGTTCATGGCCTTTGGTTACCACTCGGAGGGTCCGCTGCAAAGGGAGAGATGGATCCACCCTGTGCCCCTTGGGAGGCTTCAAGAAGAGGAGAGAGATGCAACCTGCCTGTCCCTCTCTGCAGACAGCACCCACCAGCACCCAGGTTACTCCCCGGCGTGCTCTGACCAGCTGGGAGCTGCACGGTGGTTTGCAGCTCCACGGGAATGATCCTGACTCATCGGAGCAGCTTGATGGAGGGTTATTATCAGCGCTGGTCAACGAGGTTACCGTGCACACGCAAGCACAGGGAGCCGGTTCCTGCGCAGGGCTGGATCTTCCCCTCCCCCAGCACACACGCTCCCGCTTGTTGGGGAAAATGCTGCTGTTGTTCCAGGCAGATAATCGCCCCTTCCCTTGCAAGTCCCTGCACGCTCCCGTGCAAACATACCCACAGAGCGTTTCAGCACAGCAGATGCTGAGGCTCAAAGGCCAGACCCACAGACCGGCTCTCCTTTTTGCAAAGGGGAAACAAAAGTTGTTTGTCCCTCAGGGAGGTAACTCTCCGTCTGCCTCGGCTCTGCCTCAGGCCCCGTCAGATCCCGGCACACCAGTGAGCGGACATTTGCTGTAGATTTGGAGGTGCCCTGATAAATCAGGTCAGGCATCATGGGAGAGCAACGGGAGCTGGGACTGTTTGGGAAGTGCCTACCACGAGACCGGCTGCCCACCCTCACCACAGCAGCTGGAGCATTTCAGTCCCTAGCTGGGCCAGCTCACTGAAAGAGTGCCAGACCCTCAGCAGGGACCATAAAGGGTCTTGCACCATCATGTCTATTTCTGAGGGCAGGAGGGTTTGGACAAACACCCCAGTGCCACATCTCAACAGCACTGCCCTGACCTCCAGATCCACGGAGGCAATGCTCCGGTGGGGACAGTTGCAAGTGTTGGCCAGGAAGGGAACATGTTTAGGAGGATGAGCTGAAAGATGGGCCTGCAGGCATGTGTTGAGACAGGCAGATCTGGTCCCCAGGGCAGGGAGTAGGTATAGCCATCGGCAGCAAGGCCATATAAGTGTTTCTTGTCAGTCCAGAGAGGCTCGTGTGATTTCCCTACCCTAGCCAGAACATGCTGCTTCTCTGCAAAACTCTGCATTCGGCTAACCCACAGCAGAACGTCTTGGCTTTATCAAATGGAGATCTTGGGCAGAACCAGGAAATGAAATCTCTCCCAGTGATTAGGGAGAAAGGAGCGTCCTTGCCAGCCAAGCGATGGAGCTCTGACGTTCCCCACGCCCTGAAAAAGGGCCCGTTGCATCTGACAGGGCGAGATCCCCGCAGCGGGACGTGGCGGCATGAAATGTTGACACCAGTTTATGGAGCTTTTGTTGGCTTGTTTGATTGACTATCCGAGTGGTGTGAAGCAGCACTGAGGGCAAAGCCAGGCATCATGCACGGCTCTATCTTCCTTCTTTCTTTGTCCTGGTGCAGCTCCCCCAGCCAGGCCAATCCTCTCTGCTTGCAACCACAGGTAATTCTGCAACTCGCTCCTTTCTGCAGGAGCAGGAGTTGCTCCTTGGGACAAACCTAATACTTTTCTTCCCAACCCCGCCTGACTTAAAGATGAATAGGAGAGCTGAGAAGGCGGAGCCAGACAGTTTTCACCAGTCCCAGGCTCTCACCCACCACTGACAGAGAATTAACAGCTGGACTGCAGAAGTTCTCCTGTGCTTCTTTCCCTTCCTGGATCACTGGGATGGTAACTGATCCAAATGGGCTCTAACAGCCCATGTTTGCCTTTGTATGGAAGGCAAGAGTTCATCTTAGTGCCCTAGCCAACTATAATCTGAGGATTTTGGGGTGTCTTCTCCATAGCTAGAGTGCTGCTCACCCTGATGCCGTGATTTAACTAGGAAAGGCAATATTTCTTATTAAACCATTTGGTACATTTTGAAAAATAGACAGACTTTTGGACAATCAAGTCCTCCTTCACTCATCTCCCAAAAAAACCTGTCTATTTTTTTTTCCAGCTACACCTGTTTGGCTAATATGATGTTTCTCTGCCCCATAGCCAGGGAGAAAAGTCCTCTCTGAGAACTGAAATTAAGTCCCCTGCAGCCCCCTCCACCCGACAAGACTGTTACCACGCTCTGCCACTGCTGTGGAAAGGAAGACCTGGTGTCACCAATCTGCTGGCAACAAGGTGGAGTTGTCAGCTACTTTTGCACTCACTGGGCATTTTTATGTGTTTTGTAAGGAGATCAGGTAATAAAAAACTCCTAGCTTATGCCCAGCCTTTCTGCAGGGTCTACCTGATACATGGCTCTTCCGTGAGCATCAGCTTCCTCAAACAGCATTTCATCAGCAAAGCACGACACAGGAAAGGGACTGAAGATGGCCTCTGTGACCACCTGGAAGAGCAATGAGACAGTGCAAAAAGAAGAGCTGTCTTGGTGGCATGATAGTCTCTTGCCTTGCGGAAGATCAGCACTGCTAGCTCTGCTAGCTGACAGGTCACACCTTGCTACACTAGATGAGACCAAGTCCCCAAGTCCAATGTCTCCAGGGTTACCCCCTGCCCCAGATGCAGGCAGAAGGAGCAAGGCTTGTGAAAGGCTCCAAACACAGGGAAATGCTGGTTCTTAGAGCAATCAGCTGATGCCCTGAAGCCAGAGGTTTGCTCACTTGTATCTTGGTATGTCTAAATATAATACAAGTATTGTTCTGAGCCCTGCCTCAGCCCCATTGAAATCCAGCCACCAATACCTGATTTTCTCGCCTTCCACGGCTGTGAGAGATGCAGCTGCGTGAAGGAACTTTTCCTTTCATTCCTCCCAAATGCACCTCCCATTGCCATTACTCATCACCTGGCCTCCTCTCATGAGACATCTTAAAGAGGACCTGATTTGCAATTTCAAGGTACTATTACTTCTACTATCACTTTTATGTTCCTCAAAACTTCCCTGCAATTTCCCCTACAAGTAATCTAAAACAGCTGGAAAAATGGACAATCTGCACATGTAAATCCAACTGGATGTATAACCTCTTGTCATTCAGTGCAAACTATTTCTGACAGGCCATGATGAGCTTGAAATCAGAGTCCACACAGTGGATGCTGCGAGGAGAGCGCGCAACGTGAACATTTGTAGCACAAAAGCTAACAAATCAGTTCCCAACCCAGCACTGACCCGGGGTGAGCCCAGGGAGATCACTCAGTCTAACCATGCCAAGCAAATTTCCTCTCTCATACTTGGTCCAAATCTGGTCTAGATTTAGCCTGAAATTCCCTCAAAACTTCATTTTCTGATGAATTTACCAGATTACTCTCACCCACCTCCACTGACAACCCCAAATAGTCCAATATATCACAGGTCAACCTCTTCACATCTTTTTAGATTTGCACCATGAAATCACATGGATTTTTCCATGGATTGGTGTCCTGTGATTTAATTCGACAGTGTGTAGTTTCAGCCAAGTTACAGTCAAAGCTGTATATGTGGCGGGAGGATTCATAACCTGCTGTCCTGGGGGATTTGCTGGTGACTAGTAAGGTGCAAGTTTGCACCAACCGCTCCTCCTCAGGCGGGATGCTAACAGGGTCTGTCTCTCTACCCACTTCTGTGCTCACTTCCATCATTGCCCTCTGCATGAAGCCTCAAAAGGAGCAGTTAGGTACCTATTTAGACTGTTTAAATTTAAAATTCTCCAGTTTTCATATTCTTTATTTGTTTTTGTTTTCCTAAAACTGTACAGAAAGCTTTCCGGTAATTTCCTCTGCAAAAACACCACAGGGGGGAAAAACTTCACCTAAACTTGAACATTGACTTCCCCCATTGAGACTTACCCCTGTATGTGTTCAAGCCCCATTGCAATCTGAAGGGGGTACGTTAGTACTTACTGAGAGTTGGGGGATGGGGGGGGGGGGGCACTAGGACAAAGAGGACTGAAGCTACCCGCAGCCAGCCCATGCTCTGGCCAATCTGACAAAGAACACCCACAGAAGGGTCTGCACCCCTTCCCCTCAGTGCAGCCCTGAACAACATCCCCGGAGTTGGGATGCTCTTTCTTTGCCAAGAAAAATCCCCCAAAGCTCTGGTATGATGTTTGGTCTCCCTGTGCTGCTGTCTGTATCCTCACTACCTCCCTCTCTTTTCTCTGCCTTTTCAGGACAGGGACCATCTTTTCATCCTCTGCTTATACAGCGCCGAGCACCCTGGGGCTTATTGGCGGCAGCTGGGGTTTCTGGGGGCTCCCCCAACACAAACAACAACAACCTTCAAAGTGCCTCTCCACACGCAGCTGCTCTGAGGGCAGATTCAGGTTTCCCCCACCCTCTTCTCCCCATCTCTCCTTGCAACACCCACCTGGCAGCTAGTTAAAAAACAAGCTTTGGGTTTTTCAGGTGTGTTGGAGGGATTTACCTGACATATTCTGTACACCCCCCCACTCCCATTGCAGTTGAGGTCCTGGATTTCATGGCAATACTAGTTAATCTAACAGTAAAAAGCTCTGCAATTATTTGGCTCTAAGGCTTGGGTCCTTGCCCAGCTCTGACACACACACACACACAAGTTCACTTCTCCAGCAAGGGAGCGAGCGATGCCTCTCCTCTTCCTCCTCCTCCAGTCCGTCACGGAAGGGCTGGCTCTTCAGCGAGAGAGTTCCACCTCCTGCAACTTTCTCCCTTGCTGCTCTCAACCTGTGCTGCCGGAGTTTCAGCCAGCAAAAGCCCTTCTTGCAGGAATTTCTCTGAGCCCTCTCATCTGATTTGCAAGCACCATGGACCCCCGGCAGCCAGCGAGGTGCTGCTGCTGGAGAGGATTTTCAGCGGTGAGAGCAGAGACGCAGTAAACTTCAGGAGAGGTCTCTCTCCTGTTGCAACAGGTAAGGCACGCTGCTTGCTGGTGTGGGAAGTTGAAATGACTCAGGGAGCAGCCTGTACAGCATGGATGGAGGAAGGCATGGAGGATGGAGAGATTTAGTTATGAAACTACTTTTGCACGTGAGTAACTTTTGCTGGAAACAGCCTTATCCTAAAGATAGGGTTTGGGGATGCCTTTCATCTTTTTGCCCTAGCATGCGGGGTTATGCAAGGAGCCAGGAGAAGCTTCAGCTGTGTTTGCATCTGGTCTTAGCAGGGAAACTTAATCACACTGCAGCCAGTGCAAGCAGGTGGGCTCTGGGTAGCAAATGCCAATACCACACTGCTGAGCTAAGCAGGTGAGGAGGGACTGAACAGAGAAGCACTCCAGGTGTCTGCACAGGGCAGGATTCCTGCAAAGGAGCATGCTTGTGCTGGAATAAATGGATGTGCTGCTGCAGGAGCAGCGACGGCGTCCGGCTGTAGGCTCACTTGTTGGCTGTATATAACCTCACTAACCGGGGCAAGGCGGTACCACGCCAGTCTCTGGCTCCATGTCCCCTATTAAGCCACTTCCATTGTCAGCTCAAAATCAGCTGTGCCTTGGGTATCCCTGTAAGTAGATGTGGCACTGGCGTTTCCTAGCCCTGCCTCCCCGTATGGCCAGGCAAGGGCTCCTTGCCTGCCCTGGTCCTCCTCCACGACAGGCAGCAGAGCCGGGGAGCTGAAGCGAGAGCCACTGTCCCCGCTTCACACGGGAGCGCGTGTGTTAACGTGTGCATGTTCGCATTGATGCAGCTTTGTTCACTATCAGGTGCCTGATGGCACAATGAGATGAAATCTCAGAGCAAATCCGGTCCCTGTTCAGGGCATGCAGGAATTTTTTCGCCTGTACATGTGCAGCGCTGAGAAAAGAGGTGAAAATACAGGGAGGGAGGCCTGGGCGCTTGAGGCAAACAGCAGTTATCGGCTAATCAGCCTCCCTGGGGAATTAAAGGCACACTCGGTGGAGCGCAGCACTCCGGAGGGGCAAAGATCGGCTGTCACACGCAGGGATTGCTTCGGACAAAACTCTTAAAAAAGCTGGCGCTCACTTGGGTCTGCTGCTGCAAAGGGCTGAGAGTTTCCAGGACGCTGTGAAAACTCGGACCGTGCGGTGGCCAGGGCAGGCAGGGCCGCGGCCGATGGGCTCCCGCTTCGCCCCCGCTTCGCCCCCGCTTCGCCCCCGCTTCGCCCAGGGTGCCCCGGATCCAGGCAGGAGGACACAGAGCCTGCTGCGTCCTCTGCCCTGGCGCTCATGGGGACAAAGAGCGGGCATGGGAAGCATAGGGAGCTGCCACGGCTCTCCAGGCTGTCAGCTAGAGAGACCTGGGAGGTTATCGGAGCCTCAGAACGGAAAGCAAATAGTCTGTATCGGGCTCCTGAGGAAGGTTGGGCTGTCTCGGTATTCGGGGAGGCAAAATCACCGGACTTGGTATTGTGCGCCCTTATCGTCTCCTAATACGCAGTGCACCTCACCTTATCGGGAGCAGTTCAGGGACATCCGCCTGTCTGATAAGTGGTTGGGGGTTCCTGAGGGACTGAGCAGGCAAGAGGTCTCTAACCCAGCCAGGGGCTTCGGTCTCTGCTTCTCCCTGTCTGCTTGTTGTGCTCTAACATACTCCATAACTGCAAAAGCGAGCCGAACTGCACGGAGGGGAAGTCTGCTCCTCTTCTGAGCCTTTCCCTTAGCTACAGCTTGCACCATGAATGTATTTCAAATCCTAATACTCTCAGAAACCAGTGTGTCTCCCAGCCCTCCAAACAAACAAGCATCATTCATGTACGAAGGGAGAGTTCAAAGGAGGCGTTAACACCTGGAATCAAACATCTGTTAGAAGCTAATGCATTTTGCATCCTACGCTCCTGCCAACTGCTCCAAGGCAAGTCCTAGAGGATTGTTCCAGCTACCTCCATGCTGCAGAAATGGCATTCCCTGCTCCGTGCACCTTGCTTTGTTTTTTGCCACGTGTGGAGTATGCAAGTGCAGCTGCACCTTGAGCAGTAGTGGGCTTTCTTCTGTATCATGCACAAGCATAAGAGGATTAAATACCCTCGGCCTTTTTTTTTTTTTTTTTAAATGGGTTGGCAACACCGATGCTCCATTGTCTATTACCAAGCTGATTTGCTGAGCAAGCAATTTTTTTCTCAACCACACTTTTTCCTTGGCAATGGGGCAGGTACTGGTTTATTAGCAAAGAAATTTTCTTTCCTAATTCTTGGAAGAAGGAGCTCCAGGGAGGGGCAGGCTGCAAGGGCTGTTAGGAAGGTTTGTAGCTCAGAAAGGAACAAGCAGCAAGTTTGAAACAAACCAAAGGAAGTTTTGTTTTGTTTTTCCACACAGAAGTCATAATTAAATTCTGGAACACATTGCCACAGGATATTGCGGAGGCCAAAAGTGTACTTGGCTTTAAACAAGGTTTCGATCCATTTGGGATGGATAGCTCCAGTGGAGGTTATTAAACGCAACAGCCCAAGAGCAACCGTGTACTTGCACTGATGCTGGAAGGCAGGAGAAGGAGCACGTTACATCTGCCTTGTTTCTTATGGTCCTCCACTCAGCAATCAAATCTGGCCATTTTGGGAGAGAGATTAGAGAGATGGCCAAGTGTGGCTATCTAGGTGTTCTTATGTTGTGGGACTGTATCGGACTGACCAGGTTGTACTTGGATAGTGCGTACTTGGATGCTGTGACCCAGGATGGGCTGGTTATGCCACGAATAGATGCTCCATATGGCTCAGGTTGACAGGGACACTGCGTGCCCAGCCTGGTATCTGGTTGTCACAGGTGCCATGAGCAGCATCCATGCACTGCTGCCTGCTCCGCAAAGGTGTTGCAATGGCGAGAGCTTTCAGAAATCTGTTTCCAGCAGACAGTCCGGAGTGGGAGGTAGCGCCCTGACAAGGACATGCTGTGGCAATGAGACTAGCCTGGGCAAACATGCCTGTCTCGGGGGTTAATCTTTTCCCGGGTAAAACCCTGAGCTCCCCAGGCTCTGGGTTGGCGTTGCATCAGCTTGTGCAGCACTGTGAGTACAGGAGAGGAGGGGGGCTGCTGCAGGCAGATTTCCCCAGGGCAGGCAGGTCTGGGAGCTGAAAGTTTTCTATCAGCTTGCAGGTATCTCCTTGCAGTCAATAAATGTCTGCTGCAGGGAATTTCTGTAGCACAGCTACCAGTATCTTGGCCAGCCATCCTTTTAAGAGGGAGGATCACGCCCTGATCATCTCATTCATTCTCTGTCCTCTGTGTCCTTACGCTGCCTCTGAACACAGGAGAGGGATGGGAAGGAGCAGCACAAGGCAGACAGATGGCAACAGAGTGAAAGAGGCTGCAGGCAGAGCGGAAAGCTGCTCTCCATGCTCACCTTCAGGCAGCAGAAGGGAAAGACCAGCAGGGTGCTGGACAGGAGAATGAGAAGATCTTCATATCAGTGCAGGGACAGGCCAGTGGGTGAATGAGAATTGCCTGGTAGGAGTGAAAAAGGTGAGGGAGGAGGCACGGTGGCCAGGGCTGTGCTGCAGGGCAGAGACGAGTCGAGCAGTCCGCATCCTGCCAAGCGCCGGGGCTCCTCACCTGCATCCAGTGGAGCACGCGGTCCCTCGCCTAGCTCTTCATGCCAAGATGCTCTTGGACTCCTTCCCAACAAATTTTACTGATCATCAAATAACTTGTATGTTCCCCACAGGGAATCACAGAAAGGGCATGGGAGGACTACCGGCACTCAGGTGATGTAGCCAGTGTCCTCGTTGCAAACATTCAGGTTCAGTTAAGGTGTGGATGAGGACTCGCAGGGTCAAACAGCTCAGGGTTAGAGTCCCTTCAAACACTGGGCAGAGCTGCTCCTCTCTCTGGGCTGGGGTGGGAGCTGAGCCCAGCCTGGCTTCACAGCTCTGGTGGGTCAGATGGGAGTTGCGTGATGGGATCGCAGAAAGGATCTCAGAAAGGATCTCACAGGCTTTGCAGCACCTAAATAAACAGCTGTTTTGTGAGCAGCAGAATTCATGAAGCTTGGTTGCCTGGGGCGCTCTCTCTTGTGTGGATTCTCTGATGTCTAATAATCGGGTTGGGCTCACATTAGAGCCTTTTCTTCCAGCTGGGAGTCCTAATTTGGATTTCTCTCCTCTCTCCTGCTGCTTTTCACAAGCTTGTGCAAACCTAACGCCTTTCAAGTCTTTACCTATCCAGTTAAATTTGGCTGAAACTGGCCAGTGGATCCAAAAAGTAGAAGGGAGGACTGACAATGTGGTCCCACACACCCACTTCCCTCAGCAGTCTGCAGACACAAGAATGATTATCAGTGCAAGATAATTTGCATCCCAAACATGAAGAAAATGTGAGAGGCTCAGTATGAGTTTTGTAAGGAGAAAGCAATCAAGAAAAAGCCCAGGATCCCTTGTGGGGTCTCACAGCTTGTGCTGATGGTCACGGCATGCCTGCTGGGCCAGCTGGTTTGCAGTGATGGAGGTATGAGGCCCTTGGCACTAACAGCCTCCATGGGAGCTGAATCCTGGAGAGGAAGGTGCACAGTCCCAGCAGCAGCAGAGCTGGGGCACGCTCACGCGAGTAGCTGGCATGCTGCAGCTGGCTCTTGTGCCAACATGTTTGGGCTGCTGCACCACAGTGCCCAGCCCCTGGGCCCCTCGCACCCTGCCTGGTGAGCAGCTCCCACCGCGTCCCCTTCCCACCGGCACGGCACGTCTCCAGCCCCCAGGGCTGTTTCTTTTCACAGGCTCCGTTCCCATCAGAGCCACCAGTGGGATCTGCTGTTTCCTCCCTGTCTCCCGGCTGTCTCAGCTGCCATTCTTGGCTGAGGAGACAGGCACCATCCCCAACACCCACCTGGTTATCTGTGCAATGACAGCTTCTGGACCACAGGCAGGATTTACCCCCCTGCTGCCAGTAACTGGGGAGGGTAGGAAGTGAGCAGTGAGGAGGGAAAACCAGCTGATCTTTTCAGGGGAGAGCAGAGGAAGGGGATTAGGAATAATGCATAAGGATGCTTCCCCCTGCCCTTGGCACAAGCAAGCTGACCTCCCTGGTGTCACGTTTTCTCTGGGACAGGAGCCATCAGCAAGGCAGTTGGCACTGCAAGGTTCCCCCAGCCCCCAGGCTCCTCCAGCAACCCCAGACCCCCACTGAAGGCTCCACAGCTCTGGAGCTGCATGAGTAACTCTTGCTCTAGAATGATGTTGCGATGCTGAGACAGATAAAGATCACTGACCCTTATAACTCTATGGGGAATTCAAGCCTGTTCAGATTCTCCTGTGCCTAACAGATGAGCTCCTGGAGGCTTACGACAATGACAAAGAAACCTCAGCTATGTGATGTATCTGAGCCAGGCTTAGGTGTTGGCAGCAGTACAAAATCAGGCTCTCCCTGGGTTCCTCACAGAGCATTGGACAGAAATGCTCATTGCAGGTGGAAAGGTGACAAGAGAAAGCCTTTGGCTTCACATACAGGGTGGTGACTTGTCCACGGACAGAGGATGGCCTGGATGCACAGACACATATTTCCTGCTTGCTCCAGTGGAGGAGCAAACCAGGGCAGCAGGTAGAGCAGCAGGGCACAGCCGAAGCCACAGGGATGGGGCAATGGGTGAGGTGTCCAAGGGGGAAAAGGGTGAGCGGCTGGCTGGAGGAGATCACAGTAAGATGTCACAGAGGAAGGTGACTTTAGAGCCAGTCTGGATCTGAGCATCCAACTTGTGAAGAACTGGCATGGTGACAAAGGTGGCAAAGGCATTCAGCTGTATGGGGGAAGGAGGTGTTGGACATCAGAGTAACTAAACACTTCCCAGCCACCTTTCCTATGTAGAAGACCATCCCGCTCTCTCCTCTCCTGCACAACTAACCCATGTCTTGCGCATCTGCCTTCACTGCTCCAGGGACTGCATCCCACCACATTCCTGCTGTCAGCCCAGAACGGTGATCCCAGCAGGACCCCTGGCAGGTCCACTGGCTGCAGCAGACTAGAGCCAGGGAAGGCAGCGCTCTCTCAGAACAAAGCATTTTTTACCAACCCCTGCAGCAATGCAGCCTGACTAGAGCAAAAAGGTGTCCCAGCACCATGCTAGGTCTACCAACCTGGGGCTCAGATTGCCCCATGCAGGTCAATGACTCAAAAGCTTCCCCAAAATTCCTTCAAGAGAGTCTCTGTTCCTCCAGTACCTCTTAGAGGCTGCCAGTCCAAACTCCCCAGGGTACCCAAACTCCCCAGGGTAAAAGCAGCTGCCTGGCCCAGCCGGCAGATGATGGGAAGAACATCTCCATGGTGCTCGTAGGACTGTATCTGTTCTGCTCAGGGACCTGTGTGCAACCCCTCCGCCATGCTGAGCAGTCCAAGCAAGAGTCAGTGCTCTGCACACCAGCATGACACTCGTTAATCCCATGGCTTTCTGTGGCTCTGCAGCTGAGAAGCCCCCGGTACAGCCCACCCCATCAGCACACAGCCACTTCACCACCAGGAACAGAGCTGAACCATGAAATCGTTACGGCACAGGGTCTGGGCACTGCCCACAGGCCACTCGCTGCACAACAGAAGCAGAGTTTCACAGGTCACTCCGAGCAAGGGCAGACCTCGGCTGTAAAAGGCACGTGCAGCAGGTTTTAAACGATCGGCCACCTTGCTTCAGGCTGTCTAGCAGTCTGGAAACAATTTCCAAAGGTCTGTCCAGGCTATTCAGAGATTGGAAAGTCAAGATGAGGAAGGAACAGCCCAATTGTGCCCTGGTGGAATCTGCAAGTCCAGCAAAAAGGTGTACCCACACTAACACAGCCCCCAAACAGACTGGTGCAAAACACAGTTCTGCAAACACCAGCCCTAAGCAAGCCATCCACAGGCACTGGAAAACCCTGAGATACATTCAGGAAGGAACACCATAACTTCAAGGGCTCTTTTCATCAGTGTTCTGGCTTTGTGTAGTACCTCCAGGATGTATGTCTTCTGCTTCGCTGCGAAACCAAGCAGAGACCTCACAACTAAATGCAGGAGCGGGATCTCTAAGGACAGCACCAGCCGCTAGCCTGGATTCAACATCCCATTCAGAGAAACACTGATGAGATCATGGCTCCATGCCGTGGCTTGGGAAGGGATGGGTTGGGTTTTTTTTTTTTTCAAAGTCAGAGAAAACAGTCCAAAAAATACCTGTCTCCTCACAGAACTGAAACCCCACAGGCCCAGCTTTGTGAGTGACCGGCAGGTAACTCACCCAAACTCAGCAAGGCACCAAATGGAAAAGGATCTAATTCCCACCAGCATTGCTGCAGCAGAGGAGAGGGCAAATATTAACCAAGCAGCCCAGCCCCCACACAGGGTAGAAGCATAATTTTTAATCTGTGACTTTCCAACATTCAAAATCCAAAGACTGCTTTCTGGTTGATCCTATTTGGCAGGCAGCTAGAAGGATATTGCCTCAACTGTAGCTGGACCTCTTCTGCTCAGCTACCCCCCAGGCAAGGAGAAGACGAGTCCCAACTCCTATTCATTTTCCCAAAGCTTTGTACCCACCATCTTACATGATTTACTTCCTTTGCTCTCTCTTTCTATTCCCCAGTGACCATTGAAATCCAGACCCACCATTAAACTGCCCCGTCATTGATTATTTGACCAACCAAGTGCATCTCCCTTCTCCTCTCCAGCTCTTAGTGCTTGTAGCCTCCAACAAAGACCTTGATGTGCTTGGGGATGGTTTTGATCAGTACCTATGCTGGGGGAAGAGACTGTTTCCTGTAGTGAAGGAAAAAAGGGAGAGACAATGGGGCAAGGGAGGAGAAGGAAGGCAAGAGAGAAAGAAAGAGGAAGAAAGGGAGTTTGGGATGCGTGCTGGCAAAAGAGCAATAATGAAAGAGTTGTCCTTATTTTCCCATGAAAAGGATGATTTTTCTCTAATCATCTGATCTCAAAACTCTGGGCCAAGCCCCCACCACAGCTAGCGAGGGGAATGCTGCTCCTGGTGCACTCAGCACTCGCCTTGTTTTGTGTTTTGAGTTTTTATTGTTTTTAAATGCGCCTCTTGAAGGGAATCAAAAGGTGGGGCTGGGGCCACACCTGCTTCCTGGCAGTCTGTGGCACTTCTCTGCAATATGGCCAACAAATACAGCAGCCTGCACATCACAGGAGACCCCTGGAAGAACCCCCCCAAGGACACCCCCCCAGCCATGCCCCAGCCACCCAGAGTAGCTGTGCCCTGCACCGATCCCCCCAAATCACCCATCTCCACAGCCTCCCCACGCATGCACTTTGAACCTCAGTGCTGTGTTTGTTCCTTCATTTCAAACCAACAGATTTGGGCATGCCTTTGACAGAGGATCACAATTTGGATGTTAAATTTAGACGCACGCTCAGGCTCTGATTAGAGATACACCAAGTGTTTACTCGCTCTACATGGAGTTTGCATCTACAGGGCTGAGGGCAAAGCCCCTTGAGGCTCTCTGATCCTCGTCTGGTGATTAGGAGAAGAGGCTGAATCACCACATAATGGTGCCCTGGTATTTCCCTCAGTCAGGAGCATGCTTTACCTTCCTCACTCCATCCCACCGATGGTCTTTCTCCAAAACATCTGCTTCCCCCTGTGCAGCCAGCTCCAGGAGGGCCTCTGTGCCCAGGGGAGCCATGAAAGAGAGAAACAGAGAGCTTTCAGTAGAAATAACTGATCCCATGAGATGAGGAACCAGAGGCAGGTGAGGTTGTTTAAGTGTTTAGTGCTTGCAGCTGATCTGGCAGCCCTGAAGTGGATATGGCCTTTGCCATGGGTCCCATGGATCATGCGCTAATTACTGTGAGCACAAGGACATGGTGTAGCACAGCTCAGAAAAACAGGAAAAATGTTTCTCCTAATCTACAGGAAAATCTGTCGCAGGTGCAGTTGATTTCACCTGGTTTCAACACGGAGATCCTTGAACTCCGTTGCAAGGACCCTTGAGCTTGGTAGCGCTGCCCCTCCTTGGCAGCCACCTACCTCTGGGATTTTAAGGGCTAGCAAATTGACTTCATGCCATTTTCATGTTATACACAGCTTTCCCACCCACAGTACAAGAGTCACAGAAACCCACCTCATTTCTGCTAGTTCGTTACTGACACCTTCCAGGGACAGTTCCAATGGCGCTTTCCCTGGAGCTGAGCCAAGGCAGTAGTTAGCCAGATTTGCCCTCTGTTCAGAGCACTGTGCCACATTTTTCTGTTGAGCTTCACCACAGCCTTTGGAAACGTCCTGGTCCCACTTCTGGATGGTCTTGCATTGTGAATGCATAGAAGCAGGAGACAGAGCAGGGGCTTCACAGTTATCTCCTGAGAGATCTATTACTCTTCAAATTACATTTAAACCATGCTGGAGAAGGAGGAATGACATCCAGTGTGTCATTGTTTCACTGTGCAACCTGCTGAAGAAGAAACTCCAGGCTACAACTACTAGGTGATGGTTTCCTGTGCCACGGTAGGAAGTTGTGAGCTGTCCTGGGAGCCCCAGCCTCAACTGGAATAGACCAACTCTTGAAGGACACTAGTGTCACCAACCCTCTCCATCTCATTTGTTACCAAAGGATAAACTAAGAGAGGGCAAACATGGGCTTGTGTGGAACTCCTCAAACAGTGATGGGATTTCCCAGCAATATTGGTATAGAAATTGTCCTAGCAAATGCACATGCAGTAATAAAGGTGATGAAATAGCACATCTCAGAGCACAGGCAGTTGCTGTCAGGGGACAGGACAGGCTCTCTGTACTAATGTTGGGGCTTTGGGCATGGGTCCTGCCACAAAGAGAAGCTATTAAACTTCAAAATCTGATAGTGATGCCTCCTAGAAAATTATCCCTAATTCTTGGCTGTGCCTTTCAATGTTTCAGATCATTTCCAGTGGAAATGAGACTTCTGCCTCGTGCCCCATGTGTGTAGTTACGCTCCATCCCTCATAATAACTGCTGAAGCCATTGATTGCTTTCAGCCCAGCTTGTAATTGAGAGCAAAGCTCTCAGAAATATGAGGTCATGACAGGTTTTGCAAAATAATTAGCTGGACACAGGAGTAAAACCCTACTAATGCCCCCACAGAGGAAAAAACACCAATGTAAGTGAAGTTCTTCTTAGATGTCAGGAAATCTACAGGCAAGAGTGAGATTAAGAACATTACAGGAGAGATTCAGAAGAAAGTTTGCATCTTGCTAAATGCCAGAAAACCCACTCCTTGCTCAAGGTTATCCTCCCATATTGAATTGTTGGTGCCCGAGAAGGCATGTGCTCTAGCTCCAGCTTTTCTTGTGGTTGTGGAGTTCATAACGTCTCTGCTTTGTGGGCTCTCTGATGTCTTATAAGAGATGAGTTCACATTGCCATTTCAGTACAATTCAATTAAAAAGTCAATTAGCCCAGATACAAAGTGATTGTCTTCATTAATTCTGGTGTTCATGGAACAGCACTAGTGTTTGCTGTTGGTTTATTCTGCTGTCGTCTTCTCCTCTGAATTGTATGTGACTTTTCCTGCTCCACAGTCCTCATAGACACACGGCATGCAGCATGCATGCATCTTCTTTCCAGGTTCAGCAGTTGAAAATGTTGGAAGGGAGCAGCTCTAGGCAAGTCCTTACATGCTGCAAAACTCTTGAGCGCTGTTAAGTAACAAGCAGAGCTTTTAAGAACGTGGTTTTCAACTTCTGAGAAAGAACCGCATGCCTTTCTGGATCACCTAGCCCCGTCCTTCAAGATTTTCTTTCATTTGCTGTGCATTTAAGACTATGCTATATTTCCTAGAAGTGAAATGATGTAATAAAAAAATTAGTCTGAATTTTGTCAGTTATGGCAAATTCAAATTGTGTTGGCTTCTCTGTAAATTCTGGTAGTTTCACTTCCTAGTGACATCTCCCTTTAGACCATTTGTTTCAAAAAATAATGACCACAGCGGAGAGATTGCTGGATTATCAGCATCTATTTACCAAGGAAAAGGGATTTGAAGGAAGTATCAAATTTACAGCTTTGTATTTACCAGTAATTAGGTATCTCAGTGAGAGAATATGACACATGTTAGTTAGGCTCCAATAATTTGTTCCTAACATTCAACTTGACTTATAAATTGAACTAGTTCTGGCTTTTAAAGAGATGAGTCTTGAAAAAGTGTCTGGAAAAACAAGTCTTCCCTGTTTAAATTAGGAATGTGCCAAATGACTGGCAGGTACTTGATATATAATTTAAATTTAAAAGAGGAAGAAACAGTTCTAGATAAAGATCTCCTGGGGTATCTAGGGGAAATATATGCACCTATATTTAGCTTATCCCTGGTTTCAACCTCTAAATGCGCACACAGCAGCACGCACTTAGCTTTTGAAAAGGCCTTGATCCTTTAACAAGCTCCGCAAAGCTCACTAATAAAGTTACATTCTTGTTAATCATATATGTGCTCCCCAGTTCCTTCTTTGATACACCTTGTTCACAGGGATAAATCATTGAGCCGCAAATGTTCAGGAGTTGTTGGAGAAGGAAGTTGATGGCGGGTGGTCATGGATGTGAGATCCTCCATAAGAATCCTGACCCTGGGGCTTTGCCGTGAGAAGGGAGGAACCAGAGACATTACTCAATGGATAAGGGTGACATGGTCAAAGTGTCCTGCTAGAAATCTGCTCTTTGAAGCAATGCAGAGGAGGCAGCCAGGGTCAGACCTGCAAATTCGAAGAGCTTTGTGGTAACTGAGATACAGCTTGACTAGGACCTGAGCTAAAGCTGTCAAAAAGGCCACATTGTAGAGCTGGCCTTTCAGAAGGAATTTGCACAACATAAAAGGGCATTTCTGGTGGGGAAGGAGAACGGATTGCTGTAGGAGGGGGAGAGGAGACACATCAAATCACAGTTGGTATATTGGCTTTTAAAAGTACTTTGCCACAATTTGTATGGAGAGAGAAGTTAAGATGGAGAAGGGAGGATGGAGAAACAAAACAGAAGTGAGGTTTGGATTGGGGGTGGAGAGTTCAAATACGCTGTTTGACAAAGAAGAATGCAGAATGAAGAGAGGGAGAGATAGTTTGCAGAGTAGGAAGTCAGCCTGATCACGGCATTTTACATGGCTTTTCACATTTTGGCCTCTACAAGGGCAAAAACTGAAGAAGAGAAAGTGAATGGATCTGAGCCAGCATGGGGATGTGGGAGGACAGGTGTCTCACTGGGACAGAGGGAAGAAGAGCTGAGCTCACAACCACGTTAGCAAAGGTCAGGCTAGAGAGAGCAGGGAGGTGAGGCTGAGCCCATGCGGACTTTTTCTTTAACACACTAGCCTTAATAAAAATTACCAATGTTCTTCCTTTGACACCTGTAGGACCCAAGGAGACACCACACCATGGAAGTCACTATCAAGAGGCACTTCCTGAGTTTTGCTGTTTTCCTGATGCACTGTGTAGTCCGCAAGGCGAGCTGCGAGAAAGGCAACACTTCCCCCCTGCACTTCACCCACTACTTCTACAATGCCACCATCTATGAGAATTCAGCCCCCAAGACCTATGTGGAGAGCTACGTCAAAATGGGTATTTACAAGACAGACCCCGAGTGGGACATCAGATACAGAATAGCCTCTGGAGACACCACTGGTCTCTTTAAAACGGAGGAGCACGTGATTGGGGATTTCTGCTTCTTGAGAATAAGAACCAGGAGCAGCAACACAGCACTTTTAAACCGGGAGGTCAAAGACAGTTATATGTTAATAATCAAGGCCACAGAGAGCACATTTGCCTACGAAGCCTGGGCCAAAGTCTTGATCCACATTCTGGACAGAAATGACTTGAAACCTCTCTTTTCACCCCCCTCCTACAAAGTGTCCATCCGAGAAGACACTCCTCTGAAAACGGTGGTCAGCACACTCAGTGCCACTGATGCTGATGCTGGCCAGAACGCCGAGTTCTACTATGCCCTCAACACCAAGTCCGATCTATTCGCTGTCCACCCCACCACAGGAGCAGTTATGACCACAGGTAGGCTGAACAGCACCCATCGAGGCAGGCACCATCTGCAGGTTTTGGCTGTGGACAGAATGAGAAAGATCATGGAGGGGAATGGCTTTGGGAACCTGGCTAATCTCATGATCCAAGTGGAGCCATCTGCCAGGAAACCCCCCTCTATTTCCTCAGTGAAGGTGACACCACCTGACTCAGCTGAAGACTTTCTCTATGCAACTCTGTCTGTAGAAAGTGGTGACTCAGAAGCAGGGATAGATTCAGTTTATTTTGTGGATGGAGATCCAGGAAGACATTTCAAAGCAATCAAATCCTACTTTGGGAGCACTGAATTCATGATTGTGTCAACCAAAGAGATCAACTGGCTACTTTACCCATTTGGTTTCAACCTCAGTCTGCAAGCCAAGGACAAGAGCAAGCCGCCACTGTTCTCTCCTGTTAGAGTTATCCATATACCTCCTTCCAAGTATGTATCTGCCAGGTTTGAGAAAGAAGTGTACCAGGTCCAGCTCAGTGAATTTTCCCCAGCTGGAAGCCAGGTTGTTATGGTGAAGATCACACCAGTCTTCCCAAATCTCAAATATATTTTGAGACCTACTCCTGACAGCACAAGCTTTAAAATCAATCCTCACACTGGCCTGATAACTACAGTCAGAGCAATGGACTTCCGTGAGCAGTCTCATTTTGAACTTGAAGTTACAACCATTAACAGTCACACATCCACGACTGTTGTCATTGACATCACTGACTGCAACAATCATGCTCCAAGTTTTAGTCAGTCTTCATACCGCGGGGCCTTTGATGAAAATGTTCCTCCTGGTACCAGTGTCTTAACAGTAAGGGCTACAGATGAAGATGAAGGAGACAATGGCTTTGTCACCTACACCATAGCCAACCAGAAATCGGTTCCCTTTGTCATTGACCCCTATTCTGGCATCATTTCCACCTCCAAGTCAATGGACTATGAGTTGATGCAGAGATGGTATCATCTGCGGGTATGGGCATCAGATTGGGGCTCACCCTTCCGCCATGAAACGGAGGTGTACGTCTCCCTTATGCTGAGCAATGTCAATGACAATGCTCCTGTGTTTGAGAAGGCAAGCTGCAGTGGCACCATCCCACGGGACTTTCCTGTTGGGAATCCTGTGGCCACGGTCTCTGCAATCGACAGTGATGAGCTGCAGCATATCAAATATGAAATCAAGTCTGGCAATGAGTTACGGCATTTTGAACTGAATCCCATCTCTGGAGTAATATCCCTTAGAATATCTCTGCGAGATCTTCCTTCTGAGCAGCCACTTTTCTACTCTTTGAAAATAACTGCAACAGATGGAGAGAACTACGCTTTGCCAACATCTGTAAATATCACTGTGGTCAGCCAAGGTCTCCCTGTCAAAATGCAGTGTGAGGAAACAGGAGTCTTGAAACAACTGACAGAAACTATCATACACTCCATTGAGTCTCAGTCTCAAGGCCACGGGCAGGATGATGAAATGTCTTTGAACTTGCACCTTATAAACCATAACATTCCAAAGTTTGATGACAGCTTTCCACGATCTATTGACATCATAGAGACTGTTCCCATCAACTCAACTCTTGCTGACCTTTCAGCTATTGATCCTGATACTGGTTTTAATGGAAAATTGGTCTATGTGATCTCAGATGGAAATGATGACAGTTGCTTTACCATTGACCTGGAACTGGGTCTCCTTCAAGTCCTTTCTCCTCTAGATCATGAACGAACCAGCTTCTACATTCTTAACATTACTGTGTACGACCTTGGCACACCGCAAAAATCATCTTGGAAACTCTTGGCTGTGAATGTGTTGGATACCAATGATAACACTCCTAAATTCCCACAAGGTGCCTACTGGGTGGCGATACCAGAACATGTAGCAACAGCGACAACAATAGCTCAACTGAAAGCAGAAGATGCTGATACAGATGATAATGGGAGAGTAAAATATTCTCTCCTAACCCCCACCGATAAGTTTGCCATTAACAGTGTCACTGGAGAAGTGACAGTTACAGGTGCCCTGGATAGAGAATTGTGGCCTTGCTATGTGCTGAAAATAGAAGCTAGGGACCAGCCCAAAACAGGCTACCAGCTGTTCTCTGTTACAGATCTTGTTGTGACTCTGGAGGATGTAAATGACAACACCCCACAATGCCTCCCAGCCCTCAACAGTGTGAAGGTCCCAGAGGACCTGCCTGTGGGAACCATTCTCCTGTTTCTGGAGGCTTTTGACCCAGACTCTGGCTCTGGAGGTGAGGTGAGGTACAGCCTCATTAATGACGAAGAGATGATGTTTCACGTGGATAAGCTGACCGGGGCACTCCGGTTGGAGAAGGAGCTGGACTATGAGAAGAAGGACTCTTACAATCTAACCGTGCAGGTCAGTGACGGTGGGAAGCCCTTCTCTCGCTCTTCCCTCTGCCACCTAGAAGTGAACATCCTTGATGTCAACGAGAACTTGCACCCACCACGCTTTGCCTCCTTTGTCTTCAAAGGCTGGGTGCAGGAGAACAGCCCTGAGGGCACATCAGTGATGATGGTCACAGCAAAAGATATCGATAAGGGGAAAGATGGAGAGGTTCAATATTTCCTCCGAGAGGGCACTGGCCTGTCTGTCTTCCGCATTGAAAAGGACACAGGTAACGACAGCTTAGTTTAATAGTGTACCTTACAGGCTTAAACTACATGATGTGTTTGGGCTGACTTTTTGACCCAACAGGACATTTCTATATTCTATTTACAAAGTTCCATGCATTCAAATCTTTCTTGCTTGTGCAGTGATGTACAATGTGCATCCCTGTATCTGGGGAGGAGCAAGTAGGGTTTGTCTCCTTAGAATAAAGGAAAATCAATGTCTGTCCCCCCAAAAAGTACCGAGGTCTTCCCTTTCACTTGAGTACCAAATTACCCTCAGCACATGCAAGCCCTCACCTTCCACACAATCTCACAGCCATACAAGGTTTGTGCCAGAGTTTATATCTCCAGCAAAGACTGGGAAGTAGACTAGAGACACAAACGGGTCTGGCATTAAGGACAAAGTGGTCTGAGTTCCTTAAATCCCTCACAAGCACTTTCTCTGATTCTTCTAGGCACCATCCGGACCATAGGACCACTCGACCGAGAAGGAACGTCTCACTACTGGCTGACAGTGCTAGCTCTTGACCTGGGAACAGTTCCTCTGTCTTCTGTGACTGAAATTTATATTGAAGTCACCGATACCAATGACAACCCACCTCAGATGTCCAAGCCTGTCTTCTATGCCTCTGTGATGGAGAATTCCCCACCAAACACATCTGTCCTTCAGCTTGATGCCTTAGATCCAGACTCTAGCTCAGAGGGAAAACTGACTTTTCACATCCTAACTGGAAATCCTCAAGGACTCTTCACCATTAACCTCATTACAGGTAAGAGTGACCCAGCTCAGCATCTGTTTTTGAAGCTTCCAAGTGCCCAGAGGATGTTACATATTCAATATAAACAGCCCACACAGCTGCCTTTGTTACACCATCCTTCTGCAGCAGAAGTCCCAGTCTCCAAACAAACTGTGTGGGGAGGCAAAGGATTGAAACCCTCAACCTGAGGGCTGCTATTTGCATCCAGATGCCTCTTAGAATGACACAAATGTGCTTCTTTCAAAGCCCTAAACTAAGGGCAACTAAGCACTTGCTTTTAATCTTCCCCCTTATAAACAACTGCCCTGTTGCACAGCCTGAGCCAGGAAACACCCTTCTGGAGGTGACTATCTGTTCCTGAGACAGACCAAGGCAGGATTAATAAAAATGAATCCCACTGCATTTAAAGGCTCCACCCGTTCTCCGGCACTATTAATGTAGTAAGTGTAGTAAGCCTCTTCTGCCATCTTCCTAGACTGTATCTTTCATCTGAGGATTAATTACCAGATCTTTCAGAGCCATCAAAAACCCGCTGATGTTTTGTGTAAACAGCTTCCTCAAACTATCCCAGCAGAGCTGACATTGGGCCAGCCTGGCAAGGAGAGCTGTGCCGAGCCCTTCACGCCATCAGCTCCTGGGAGAAGAGGGAAGGGAGGGCACAGAGCTTGAGTATGGGAGAGGATTAATTGCATGACTTTGATCTCCTGCGGATGATAAAAGCAGTTCACCTACTGCAGCGGGATAGAAGCCTGCGCTCAGATGAGAAAGGAGCTGGATGTATTGAAAAAGGCTAGTGCAGCTCTCAGTTACGTGTTACCTGTGGTGTAATGGCTCTCTGGCAGTCCTCTACAGTGGCTAGGAGGGGGACATTTAGAAAGAAATTGTTGTGCTGAACACTGAAATCCTGTTTGCAACAGATTCATAGGGTGCTTCTATGTGGTACCGTGTAGATACACCTGGAGACATCAGCTAACTGCTACCCCCAGTTGTAGCTATCTCCACTGTCAGAAGCTTTTTAGCCAAGTCAAGGCATTGCTCTGCATCCAGCTTTCCAACGTAGTCCAATCATATGTGCACGACTCAGCCCCACAGACAGCTTGCACAAATGCTGGGTTCCAGGGAAAGCTACCCTCAGAGACCCTATTTTAGAAGACCACTGCCTTTTCCATGGGATGCGGACCAGAAATGGCTATCAGGACACCAGGCTAGCTCCCCTCAATCTGGTGAGCTCCAGCTTGCACCCATGCACCCTGCAGGAAATTCAGCCTTCTCTATGCTGCAGGCAGCAGGCAAAACTTTCACCCCAGTGTGGCTGCAGCCCTAGAAAGCCATGCTCCAAGGCTGTCATGTTTTATGGTAAAATAGGTGACACTGGCAAAATCTGATCGTTTGCTAATGGGACACCTCACCTCTAAGCCAACCCTTTAATTCCCATCTTAGACAAAAAAAGCTCTCTCAGGTGTGAGTCATCTCCTATCCATCTCTCTCTACAGTCAGGTAATTTGCATGTGAAGAGTGCTAAGTTTGTCAGTCCTGTAAGAAACCCATGAGCTGATCTTATCTCTTGGACAGTTGCTGGAGGTCTCCTCTTTAAACCCTGAGCTTGGAGTTCATTAAGGACCTGTTTCAAAGCCTGATGAGGATTCGGTTACCCATTGTTTTACTTGCATGTAACCCAAAAGAGCAAATAATTACCTGCAAACATTGGCATAAACTGAGCAGTTTATATCCTCATGCTTACAGTATCTAAAGAGTAGTCATCTGTTACTACTGCCAGAAAGAATATCACAGCTTGTCTAAATTTCAGGGCTGTAGGCAGCTTATTGGAAACCCTGTGATATTTTCATTCTGCAGACAAGGGCATGCTAGTCGGTCCGTTAAGTAGAATAAAAATATAATCTTTGGTCTCAGCCTGGTAGTGCAGCATTGGAAGATGAACTGCTGGTCTTTCAGTTCCTGGTCATTCATATAACTGCAGGGTTGTATTCAAAAAAAGGGTTATCCCAGTGCAGAGTAAATTAAATTTCTTACATTTGAACAGGAGAAGAGAGAAAACACTGCAACTATCTAGGCACTATAGTGCTACTAGACCACTGATGTTTATGCTGGATTTTTAGTTAGGACATGTCCTTTGTTTTTCAAATGCAATAATTGCATCTCTTCTTTCACTACCTAGAGGAAATGATCACAAAAAGACCCCAAAACATTTCAGTTCTTGAAATGCCGGAGATCTATAGGATCCAGATTGCCACCGTGCAGCCACAGAGGCTGCTGCTCTTAGTCGCACGATTTGAGCAAAGGACAGGATAATCCGCATATGTCAGGCTTCTACATGTGGAGAAGTCTGTGATTAAGACCTCATTGCCTATCCCACACTGCCATCAAAGGACACATAAGTCACATCGGCACTAAAATAAGCCAGAGCACAAGAGGGCCAGAGGTCTGTGGTGAGCTCCCCAGGTCTCTCCTACACAGGGCACTCCTGGTAGGAGCCCCTTGGCAGAGGGAGAGTAGGAGGAAGCTTGTTCTCATCTGGTGCGCTAATAGGAATTAAGGTCCTGATTTACTGTTAGAACAGGCACATCTACACCCAAAATAACCCTGCAGAACAGCCCTGGATAATTATTCAGGTCACAGTGCCACACTATTGCAAGTAACCCGATTCTGGTTCTGGAGTGAGCTTGTTCTGTGTTTGATCCAGTATTTTGACACAAGGGTGGGTTGGCCAGTGGAGACATACCCAGCAAGGCCCCTTGACTTCTCCTCCTGAAGCCTTGCAAGGAGACAGGAATGGCCATGATAAGTGTCCCTCAGCAGGACTTGGCTCCTCCAGCATCCCCAAACTACCACAGAAGAGCTCTAAGCTATTCCAGCTCTCAGTTCCCTAAAGAGGGTGGAGAAAAAAAGAGGGAAAATAAATGAAAGACTAATGAGAAGAGGGAATAAAACTGCGCAGTGAGATGAAAGCTTTCTGCCATCGGCAATGGAATCTCTCCAGCCCAGCCTGGCAGCTGGTGCAGAGCAGTGTTTGTGGGAGACAGAGAGATAGATAGATAGATAGATAGATAGATAGATACATGGGGAGATGGGGAGATAGTAGGGTTTGGGGTATTCTTTTTCTGGAAAGGTTTTTGGCTTGTTTTGTGCAGGGATTACCAACCCTGATGTGAAGTAGGTTCCAGTCCAGACAGGACCAGGAGGAATTGGGAGGCTGTGGCAGGAAGAGTCAGGATGAAGCCCTTCATCCTGTTGAAAGGCTGTTGGGAGAATCCTTTTACCTTGGACTGTTCATCTCCAGCTCTTCTCTAGTGCTTGTTCTTCTGGTGCTTGTCCTGCTGTGTCAGTGTCCACGGGCTTCCCCAGGGTGCCTGTGGTTCCTTGCATTTCTCTGCACGGAAGGACATCCAGACACAGCCTGCTTTTTAGATCTGAGGGATGGTTGCACTGCTGCTCCCCGAGCCAATGGACCACCAGCTCCAGCTGAACATGGAGTAGTGCAAAGCAGGGTCAGAACAAGAGGGGAGGAGAAGAAAAGAGAAGATGAAATGGAAGCAACAGTGGAACAACAGAAAGAGGACTTCAAGAGAAAAATCTCTTCCCTTCTCAGGCTCTTTTGAAAGCCCCAGTGCCTGCAAACCTGATTCTGGCTACTTTATCTTAGATTTTTCTCCCTGCAGCAAGGGCAGGGGGCCAGCTACCTCCACCCCAGCCCTGCTCTTGCCAGCAGAAGATATTATTATTTTTTTGTTCCCTAACAACAATGCGCTGTTAATTTTGCTGCTCCTGTTCCAACACGACTAGCTTTCCTCTCTCCCCGTTCCAGGCAGCAAGCGGGAGAATGACAGACAATCCTTTCCCATTGCTGTGCGTAGATAGGCTGCAAGAGCAGAGCTTGTGCCTGTCTGTGTGCAAGCAACAGAAGGGATCATTCCTGGACCTTCAGGTGAATGCGGATCTTGGCTAATAGGCCAAGTGCAATTAGGGTATTTGACAGTTTTGTTCAGTCTCTGTAGGGCTTGGCAGAAAACTTCAGGGCCACATACAAGTAGACAAATAAAAGACACCCACTCGATCGCAAGTCCCGTGGGATGGGCTGGCTGGTGTTTTCCAGAGAGACAGGAACTGCACTGATAATTCACACACATGCACACGCACACACAAAACACTCTCGTTAAAAACTAAGCGTGCAGTTCCCAGGTCCTTGTAGGGGGCAGCAGAAAGAACCGAGGAACTGTTTCCCTAGGCCACAAAAGCTGATGGCAATTCCCCTTTAATAACAGTTTCCACTTCTATTTTAGCCCTCTGGCTTCACAGGGTGTATAACCAAGTAGCAACAAATAAAAATATGCATTAATTCCAGCTGGCTTCTCTCAAGCACCGCGTCCTATCCCCGTCTCCCTGTCTCTGGGTGCTCAGCTGCCGTGTGAACACTGCTGGCAGTTTGTGCATCTTGGCAGCCGCACAGCACCACGGCTCCGTACGGGAATTACAGTAATTAACCGTTAACCACAAGAGTTTTCTGATCTCAAGGCAGAGCGGTAACTGGCTTTGGAGAGGGGAACTGGGAGCTGTGATTGAGCACAGGGTAAGGGACAGAGGGAGTTTGCCTGGGGTCAGGAGGAGAAGCCAGCCCTTTGACTTGTGACTCACAGATATGAAGCTAAACCCAAAAATGCCGTCTGTTAAGACTCTCAGCTGGGACACGGTACAGGTCTGTGATCCCTGTGATCTGTAAGAGTCAGCTCTTACTCCCCAGGAGATCTGAGCATCTTCTGTGGCACAGACATTTGAGAGAGTCATTAAGTTCCAGTTCATCTGCCTTCACTAGAGTCCTCCTTCTCCAGCTCTAGAAAGCTCAGCTATGATCCTCTTTTCTTGCGTTTTTATCATTAGGTCATGAAAGAATTTCAGGGTGTGGCCAGGCAAATCCAAATAATCACTTCAGAGTGGTTTAAGCTACCTTCCATCAGCTGGCACGCAGTAACCAAGTGCAAAGAAGGTATTAGTCTGTTGCAACTGAATTTTGCAATCTGCAGACTAGAAATATCCCCAGTGTGCGCACAGGTATTGCGTGACTCCACTGTCAATATCTAGCTATGTGTCCTATAGGCTGGTTAAGGTGAAATTATGAACCATCCCCTGAGGTAGCTGAAGTTTTAGGCTTTGCTCCCCTGTCCTATCCAGCCTATTGGCAACGTGGACAGGCGCATCAGAGATCTCAGTGAACCACAGCTGCAATTCCTTCTTTAGGCCCCCATTGAGTATTTCCATGCATATCAAGAGTTCTGCTGCTATTGGAGCCCTACAGCCTCCCATGAGCCTGGGAGGGATTCAAAAGCTCCTCAGCTGGTGTGCTCTCAGGCCACTGCTGAGTCCTCTTCACCTGCCGAGATGTCAAAAGGAAGATTAGGGAGAAAGAAAAAAAAATAATCCATGACATATATGCAGAGTCTTCCAAATCATCTTGTCATAACACATTAAGGAGTGTTAATTTATGATTGTAAAGGCATCAAATAAATGTTTAGTGCAGTGGCTGGTGCCAAATATGAATAATCCCAGAGAACAAGTGGAAACTGTTAACAATAGTCTTGTTCCAAGCAGCTGCTCTGCACTCCCTCCTTCAGCTGCCCAGTGTTTCCTGCAGCCATTTCAAATTTTCTCCTGCCTGTCATGCTCAGACAGCAATCCACCAAAGTAGTATGATACAACTGAAAACAATACTGTTAATTAAAACTTTTTGGCTTTGGACCAGAAAGGAGAGTTGAGATGGGTTCATGCAACTGATTTACAAGTCTTTCAGGATGCACAAGTGCACGTGCTCACACCACTGCAAATGCACACTGCCTCCCATGCAAAGCATTTCCCAGAGTAGCACAAGCCTGTATCACTGCTTGTGGTGGTCAGGAAAATTCACCCTGCCTTCATTTGCGTGAGGAAGAAGGAATTCCCTTCACAAGGAATAAACACCATCATAACAGTGACTGCTGGGAGCAGGAGATGCAGGGAACAGACAAAACCACTCACAGATTCACTCAGACTTGAGACTGCCAGAAAATCATGCATTATATATACAATTTCCATCATCTGTAAAGCAGTTGTGAAAATGATCTAGAGCTGCTTTTCCCCAAAGGTGAAGAGTCAAGGCACTTGATGAGGGCTATTATCAAACCAGACATGGAAACACAAGCCTCAACTCCATCCTTTCCACACTTGCACATCAGCTTAGTCATTGACAGGCCAAAAAGAGGCAATTATGATGATTTTGTTTAAACTCTAGTTTATTATAGCAACAATTCCTCCCTCCTGCATCCAACCTGTTCCCTGTGGTTAAACTAGTGAGTATTTTTTAGAAATCCCTCAAATCTTGCAATTGTTAGAGGATTCACCCTGTCTCTCAGCAAGCCAACATTATTATCAACTGTGTACCTTATTTTTAGCCTGAATGCATTTCTTGTAGTGGTAGAATAGAGGGTATTTCCCGAGTCAGAAGACAAAACTTTTGTCAAAACACTGTAAATTACAAAGAGCAAGGTTCAACACAGGGAAAATAAGAGTCGAGACTTGCTAAGAGGCCAAACTTGTGCCAGCACATGCAGAATGTTTCTTACTTAGATGCATAAGAAAAGTTTTGTTTTTGCGGTCCTGCAGCCTTTCTCATCAAATGCCTTGCTGCATGGCTTGGACAATCCTCAACTGAGGTAGCTATCTGGTAGGTGTCCCCCTTCATCCGTGGTGTCTGTAATCAGAGGAGCAAGAGCAGCACCTCCGCACAGGGATTCACACTGAAAGTGGACAACTTGCTCCCTGGAGGTATCTGTCTTTCTCCTCTGATCACAAAGGGAACCTGAAACAGGACGAGTGGGCAGGCTGATGTGGGACACACAGGGATCTGATCAGCCCTGGCTTTCCTTGGACGCTGAGTCTTGGAGCTCAAAGGGTTTCTGTCTTGGCAGGTCTGATTTCTACGACTTCACAGCAGCTGGATCGAGAATACAAGGCTGAACATATCCTAGAGGTGGGTAATGATGATTGCAATTAGCTTTATTTACCTACAAGTGTATTAAGTCCTCAAAGAGCTTTCCTTGCAAGTTGGAGCATACAGAAAGAATCTCATCCCATCAGCTCCCAACTGCTGGGAAACTTAATTAAATGGTGTGTGTTGCCCTAAGAGACAGCTGCAGCAGTACTGCGGGGTTTATTATTTCCTTACTGAAGACTGGAGGAAAAGTCCTGTTCTGGAAGCTGTGGGAATGCAGGAAGAGGACTTGAATTGTCCTCTAGCAGGATGGATAATAACTTATGGGGGAAAGAGCAAGCCAGAGAAATCCACCCTCATTTATCTCGTTGTATCAGACACCGCTGTGTCGCTTTGTGTTACCTGCCCTCATCCTTAGCTGCTCCTAGCTGTGCATGTTTATATTAGAGGGATCTTGAGGTGTTGCAGTCTATCAGGGTGATGGAGGACAATACATTTCTTTCTGAAATGCAACACGCTGGGAGCACGCACAGGCACAGCGAAGTGAGGATGGGTGATAACTTGCTAAGCCATTACAATAGAAATGTTTTCAGTTGTGTGACCCCAAATGACCAACAGTCTGATCTAGCCACTGATCTCACCCACTGCCCTAAGCAACTGCAAGCAGAAGCCCTGGAGGCATATCTCCCTGTGCGTGCACAAGCCTTGCCCAGTGCCAGCTACAGCCACCAGATTTTACCCTACAGAGAGGAGCAATGTCTCTAAAGATGTTGAGCTACAAATGCAGATCCACATGAAAAACCCTGGTTTACTCATTGCCCATCAGGATGAACACCGGTTGCTCGTGTCTTGGGTCACGACAAGCAGCTCTGTCACCCACTCCTTTTGCTTGCTGGCAGGTGGCTGTTTCTGACAACGGAGAGCCAGCCCTGAAGTCCACCAGCAGAGTCGTGATACAAGTCCTGGATGCCAACGACAGTCCTCCCACTTTTCCCCACAAGCTCTTCATGGTGCAGCTTCCCGAGAGAGAGGCCTCGAAGACGCCACTGCCAGTCTACAGGCTGATCGCTTCGGACCGTGACCAGGGCCAGAACAGCCAGATCACCTACACCATCGAGGAGGAGGAGGAAGGGATATTCACCATCAACCCCACAACTGGCATGGTGTTCTCCAGGAAGGCTTTTCCTGCCTCCGAATACAACATACTTACGGTGAGAGGAGAGGGAAACCGAGACAGCCAACAGGAAGGGATGAGTGGAGAGGGAAAGACAGGAAAGGCTGCAGAAACAGAAAAGATAAAAGAAGGAAAGCGATGGAGGAACTGCACCAGTGGGAGGAGAGCTTGAATGAGACAGACTTAGGTTACAGGGGAGAAACTGGGAGGGAATGATGGGAAACGAGAAGGTAAGAAGCTATAAAAAATGGAGGATAAATTTAAAATTAACTGTCCAACCCACTCTCAGAGACAAACACAGTGATCCACTATCCCATATGGGTGTGGACCTGAACCTGAACATTCTTTGGGTTTCAGCAGTGCCTCCACTTGGCAGTCTGATCAGACCATGGGGCTTGGATACAGATTTAAAGCTCTCCCACACTATGTGTGTCCTTGCAACAAGGCTTGTGATCCAGGTCTCTGCTGTGGATTGAGCTAGGCAGATTTGCTTGACGATCAAGAGGAATTTGGGTTGCACGGCTCTACCTTGTAAGCAGCTTGAGCATGGACCACTTGGTCAAGATTTGTTTTGTGGGATTTTGGGTGCACTCGGACCTGAAACTCTTGTTGGGTGGGAGAAGCAGCTTCCCATGGGGCTCCCATGGGCTAAACCAGCCTTCTCCCTGACTGCACACGCATTTCCCGGCAGGTCAAGGCAACAGACGGCGGCAGCCCACCACTTTCCTCTCATGTGCGGCTTCACATCAGCTGGGTCACCCGGCCCGGCCCTTCCTCGGAGCCACTAGCTTTCGATGAACCCCATTTTAACTTTGCCGTGATGGAAACAGATCCTGTAAACCATATGGTGGGAGTGATCAGCATTGAAATGGGCCCCGGCCAAGTGTGGTTTAATATCACAGGTGAGACACAGACGTTAAACCAGGGCAGCGATGTCTGGTAGCGCTTGCCCCAGCTCCCTTGGCTTTCAGTACTTGCATGCCTGAGCTAATGAAGTTGTTTGCTTTAGGTGTAGGTGAGCTACAGGGAAAGCTTTCTCACAGACACCAAAAGGCTTAAACAGCAATAGGCAAAGCTGCCAGTCCAAGGGCTCCAGTGCCAAGTGTAATTATCAAACACACTTTTTTAATGACATTCTGGGACTTGCCAGTGTTTGAGGTGTTCTACGATGTCGCGTGAAAGGCAGGGCATGCCAGCACCAGCTCCTCTTGGGAATCGAGTTGCACTGTTGGTTGTGGTAAAACAGCCTGCGAGGATCCAGGTGTCAGGCTGGGTCTTGCAGACAACCCCCGTCTGTCCCTCTCTGCTGAGCCCGTCGTCCCAGCAGGGAGCCGAGAGGGAAAGATTCCTCAAAGAGCTGGTCTGACCTAACTGGTGGGGCTCTTCCTTCCACCGCATGCATCTTGGGGATGACTTAGACATGAAACATGAAGAAGCTCTAGGGCCCCCTCTAAGACACATGATGGCAGGGCAGAGGGGATGTGGGCTGTCACCCCAGGGGACTCGTCAGGCAGCGCGTGTGCAGAACTGGTCCTAAGAAGAAGGGCCAATTGTGCTCATGTAATTTGGTGTTTTGAAGTGGTGCTCCCATCTGCCTTGCACAGGCTTTCCCTGACACTGCCTGCAGGGCTTGCCCTCGTCAGACAAAGCCTTAATTGGGACAGTGAATAGTTTTTCCTGTTACTATGTTAGGGCAAGGATAATGGTGTATAAATACAATTAAGCAACAAGAGATACAACGCTACAAGGAGCAGACAATATCAGTGCAAGGCTTTTCTGTCATTAGTAGTGCCTGCTTGGCTTTGCAGAATTAATGGTATATTCCTCTGAATCATTTCCCTGCTGAGAGCCTCCTTGTATGCTTGACCTCATCTTTACCAGTTTCTAGCGCACCAAATGCTACTCAGGGCTCTCTTGGTTTCTCTACTGGCGGAAGAGGACAGGATTTCATTTTCACTGCTACGGAAGCAAAGCATCACAGTAGTTGGCAACCAAGCAGGTGATGCAGAGATCCAGGAGCCTTCAGCACCTCATTCAAAAACTCACCTTTCCCAGTTCACAAAGGCTCCATCACTGGGGTTCATGGTGTCTGCAAAACCTCTGACAAAGCAGCATCTTTCTTCATCTCTTTCCTTTCCTGGGCTTCCTCTTTCCCTTTGGTACTATGCAAAGGGAGCTCGTCTCTCTTTTCTCAGGCAAAAGCATCCGTGGGTCTCTCTTTTCCTCTGTCTCTGCTTCTTTCTCCATCCCAGCAGGAAAGTGGTGTCCAGATGGCTGGCAACCACTGCATTTCTGCCACAAGGGATGATGTGTAATTTAACCACCAGCCAAGATTTTCCCAGCTGGTAAGAGAATAAAGCAGAATCCATTAGCATCCAGTAGCTGGGAAGGGAGAAGTTGAGAACTGGGACAAATTGCAGAAAACTGCTTCTACCTGTCCATATCTCAGAACAACATAGCAGTGTTTCATGTTTAGAGAACTAACAGGCCACCAGCAAGTGAGGCATGAGAAAGGAGCTGCCACGCCAGGGCTGAACATCAGTAGCATGAGGGACAGCCTTCTGCTGCTGAGCTGCTCAGGCCTGTGGTTCCCTGCACTATGCAGCCATCTGGGTTGGAGGCAACAGGCTCTGCTCACCCTGGAAGCACCGTCTGCCTCCCCAACTGTTCAAGTATTGGGCTTCTTCAGGTAGCTCACAGGCTCCCAACCGTGGCAATGAAGACCATCGCTGATACACCCACAGTGTGACCTTGAATTGGAAGCCAGCAGGAACATGGTTCAGCCCTGCAGGTCCCTGATCCATGCTAAGCCTATGATGCTGCATAGCTGGAGACCTTGTGCAAATAAATCAATGCTCAAATGTGACTGCATATGTGCATCCTTTCCCCTTCTCTCCTCCCCCTCATTTTCTCTAATTCCCCTCATCTTCCCTCTCGCACTCCTTTGCCACCATCTGTGACTACCTTTTTGTCCAGCTTCTCCATGTCCTCCCTGTCTCCTGTCTCCATCTATCATATTTTGTATTTAGTTTCCAGATTCAGAGGAAACCTCACCTGTGGCACTGTCCCCAACCTAGCTGTGATCAAAGAGTTACAGCTAGAGTGACTGCCTACAGTCCCCATTCGAGGTATATTGCCTGGCATGCCACGTATCTGTGGCTGGGCATGAGCTCCTTGTGCAGTCTGTGTGTGCTGTCTGGACAGGAGATCCTTCGGATCTCCAGGCAGCTCCTATAATTCCTTCCCATGCAGAGCCTGCTGGCACCTGCAGCTTGCTCCAAACAAAAATCTAACTGTAACTGCCCCCTCATTTCCTTTTCTCATCTCTCCCTTACCCCAGGCGGCGATGATGACATGGATTTTGACATTGAAAAGAGTACAGGCAGCATGGTCATAGCAAGAGCCCTTGATGCAAGGAAGAAGTCAAGCTATAACCTGACAGTAGAAGTCACTGACGGGTCCACTACCATCAAAACCCAGGTAATGCTGTTTTCTTTAGTAGAGACCCCATCTAGAGTGAGTATATGCCAAAGGGAATCTTTCTCCTGAGTCCACTGAGCTCTGGATCAGGTGCCAGCCACAAGAATCTCCTTACACTGTGATCTTACATTACACAGTGACCCAAGTCTCTCCTAAGTACCAAGCTAAGGTTTGGTTTTTTATGTTGTTAGAAACACAAATGATCTAGGAAAGCCCAGACCTCTCCTGTTGTTCACAGCCAGCACACAAGGACACATCTACACCACCAGCCAAGCTGGGGTGGCAGTTCACACTCTCAGACCCCAGCTTGCTCTCAGCTGCTCAGGCTGAACTACAACATGGCTGGGACAACGAGCTGAGACATAAGGGACATGCATATGCCGTTAGATCAGGCTTGGGTCCATGGTACCATGTCAAGGAGTATTCCTGGGACTTGTTAGCCTATGTAAAGCCAGCACAGATGCACCTGCAAGAGGTGAGGTCAGGCCCTGCCCTGTGCTGCTCCAAGGGTGTGGAGCATTGATAACGTATCAGCACTGAGGTCCAGGGGACTGAGTGGGGCAGCTGCGGAGATGCTGTGTCCTCTGAGTTGCCACATGAAAAGCAAGCGCTGGTGAAAGGAGGCACTTTGCTCTCCAGCTTGTCCCTGAGCCCCAGTTAAAATGGCTGCTGAGATTTGCCCATCCTTACCTACCCTCAGGAGGGGCATTCAGGGCTTTGTCTTTAACCAGCTGTTTTCTCCGCACATAAGAAATTCAGCCAAAAATCCAGCCATCACTACACAGGAAGACGTAGAATGCGAGTCACCCGTCAGTGATGCTTATCATGGGAAATTCACTGCGGAGGTTTGCGGGGGATGATGGCTGAGGAACGCTACCATTCCTGTGAAACAAAATGCTAATAGACGGCTATCTCAACTATCTTCAAGTATTGTTCCAAATAAACAAACAGAGCCCCACCTTGCCTGGTGTGCATTCTCTGCCACCTTGTATCTCATCCCTACATTTATTTTGGCACTCAAGTCTGCTAGCAGATGTCAAAAAAACCTGCTTGTGCAAAACCCCCATGGCATGTTCAGGTTTGCTAAAGGAAGCAAATCATTACACTTGGTTGGGACTTCCTAAGATGCAGTCAACACATCAGTAGGGGGGTCAGGATGGTCAGGGTAGGAGACCAAACAGAAGAAAGTAGGTGACTTTGCAGGCAGGGTTCAGGCAGGCCATTCACAGGGGTTTGCCTTTAAATGCAGAGGAGATTTGTCTAAAAAGTGCAGACCACAAGCTTTGCTTCTGCATACTTTCTCCGTACATGTGTTGGTCTTGAGATAGGCCAGCCCCTCCCTCCCTTTACCAAACATCCTCTCTCTGTCAGCTTTCTGGTGTGTAATTAATGAGTGCTGGTATGGAGGCACCAGCCAGCAAAGCTGGCACCACAGCTGAGCGACTGCTGCTTTTCACAGCAGGCTGTGACGGTTTCCCATGTGCCAGGTGCAGGCACGTTCAGTCTGAATGGCTTGCCAGATCGGAGAGATTAAAAAAAAAAGAGAGGAAACAAACTGAAAATCACAAAGGGAAGGCACAGCAGGAGTTCTTCGAGGAGAAGGACAAAAGGGCTCCCAGTCACCATGGATGGCAAAGCCCCAAGAGTTGGAGAGCTGTGACGGTTACAGGGCTCAGAGCATTGGTACACGCAAGAGAGGTTCATAGCTGAGATTTTACATGGCTGCATAAGGCAGGTTGCTCCCACATCTCTGCTGCCCTCACTGTGCTGTCTCCCCCACAGGCCTTTATCCATGTGATTGATATCAACCAGCACCGTCCCCAGTTCCTGGAGAGCCATTATGAGGTGAGGATTCCTGAAGATACCCCCTCGGGGAGGGAAATCCTTCAAGTCAGCGCAACAGACAAGGACAAAGGCAAGGGGCTCATCTACACCATCCATGGCAGCGTGGACCCCAAAAGCACAAGACTTTTCCAGCTGGATCCAAGCAGTGGGGTCCTCACAACAGCTGAAGGCTTCAGCTCCCAGCCCATGCCCCAGCACACCCTAACAGTGATGGTGAGTCCTAGCCAAACCCTGCTGAGTCCATCAGCTTCTCTGGGATATATGGGTCACTGGAGAAATTCAGACTGGTTCTAGTCTTTGAGGGAGGGTTTGTCTAGAACAACAGGGAAGAAGCAAGCAAGGTGTTAACCTTTCCTATATAACCATCCTGGATAAATCTAGGTAACACCCTGCTTTCTTCTAACCATGTGCTGAGCCCATCACCTGCCCATTTCATTGGAGGGCCACTGGATTCTTATACAAGAAAGCACAGTTATTAATCATTAATTATTAATGTTTAGTTTCAAGTCTGAGGCTGAGCTTTGGTGCTGAAACTTACAGGCTCATTCCCACCCAAGGGGTTGGTACCACTGAAACAGACTCTGTAAGAGTCCTGGTGAGCTACTGGAAGCCTGGTGCAGGAAAAGCTGCCTACTCCCTGATGTGACCATACTTGCTCTTCCTCCGTCATTCAGGTACGGGATCAGGAGGTCCCCATCAAGAGAAACTTTGTTCGGGTCATCATTCATGTGGAGAACTGCAACCTTCACCCTCCACAGTTCAGCAGCATCCATTACGAAGCAGAAGTGCTGGACTCAGCAGCAGTGAGCACAGAAGTTATGCAAGTCAGAGCCCTTGATCAGGACCAAGGAGCCAATGCTGAAATCCACTATTCCCTTCAGGCAGGTGAGTGTCATGCAACAAGGTGGTTTTGGCTATGAACATGCCTGTATTTCCACTCTCTAGCTGGTGGCCAAACAGTTGACCAGCTTTCTCTAGCTGTTGCAAAGAACAGTAAAGGCTGCACATTGCTAAAATCCAGGGAAAATCTACAGCAAGCAGGTAATTTCCATATTATGAAAATTTCCATACTATTGAAAAAGCATCCTTCCTGAGGAAGACAGTTCAATGTCAGTTCTAAGAAAAAATGTGATTGGACAAGTTAGATCAACTTAAAATCTGCTCTTCCCATCTATGGGAACTGCGTGAGGAATGCCTGTCCAGTTGTTAGGCAAAAGTACTCCCATTCTCACAGCAGTCATCATCACTTCCACCAGTTCTACCAAGAAATACGTCCTTGAGGAAAGCTTTGGTTGATGGTCTTTTTGGATCATACAAGCTCGGTGGTCAAATATTTTATAATTCACTTTAAAGGGTAAAACTTAAATATTTATGGCTGTGCCACATCACCTATTAAGCTGGTAAATTCTTTGCAGGAGTCAAGCCATCCTTTGCTCCATCTTTCTGACTGCAATTTAGATCAAGGACTGAGGAATTTAATTGCTCCTGAAGTATTGGTAATTATAAGCATGACAGGGCTTGAAGCAACTAGTACAGTCTGTGCTACCATGTTCTGCACATGAGGCAAAAGCTTCAAGCAGATGCTCTGCCACCACTAAATATGCTCAAATTAGAAGGGTATTTATCTCTAATTTAAATTTTGATTGATTTAAAAGTTAGCTTGTAGATTTCAATGGGTTCATTGTTCTGAGAATGAAAATTGTTTAGAAATTCATGAAGATTGTTGTCTCCCAATGAAAGAAACAGATGTTAAATTAGGTCTGAAATCAGGAGCATCTATGGAAAAGAGGATAAGAAAACCAAAGCCAATAGGGTGTCTGCATTCTTCACTTTGTAATTTTTCTTCTTGCAGGTAATGGGGAAGGTTTCTTCAGCATCGACCCATATTCTGGAATTATTACAGTTGCCCAGAAGCTGGACCCATCCAGACTGGAGCGATTTACTCTTATTGTAAAGGCAGAAGATCAGGGGTTCCCCCAGCTTAAAGATTCCGCTACAGTACACGTCCGCATTAGACCCTCTGATCGAACTCCTCCAAAATTTCCAGAGGCCGAATACATCACGGAGATCAGTGAATCCACTGCTGTTGGCTCTCCTCTGATCCAGGTTTCAGCCACAAGCATGTCACCAGTCAGCTATGAAATAAAAGATGGAAATGGAGATGGAGTGTTCTCCATGAACTATCAATCAGGCCTTATTTCCACTCAGAAGAGCTTAGATTTTGAGCAGGTATCTTTTTACCAGTTGAAAGTTCGTGGCACCAACATGGCTGGAGTATTTATGGACACAATGGTACTAATCTATGTCATAGATGAGAATGACAATGTGCCCATCTTTGTTAAACCTTCCTTCGTTGGCTGGATCATGGAGAATGCTCCATCACAAAGCATGGTTCTGGATGAAAGCAATGCTCCCCTCGTGACCCATGCAACAGATGCTGATCAAGACTCCAATGGTCTGCTGGTCTATGAGATTTTGGAACCGGAGGCACTGAAATATTTTACAGTAGATCCCAGCACAGGGACGCTTACCAGTCGTGCCGATATAGACTATGAGCTCACCCCAGTTTTCCACTTCAGTGTACATGCACGTGACAGTGGAAGTCCCAGCTTATTTGCATCCAAGCCAGCCAAGGTCACAATCCATGTTAAAGACGTGAATGATTCACCTCCAGTCTTTTTCAAAGACACTTACGAACTTTCTGTCTTGCTACCTGCCCACCCAGGGATGGAGCTTGTGTCAGTGCAGGCAAAAGATGCAGATTCGGAGGTGACCTACAGCATCGTGGAAGGGAACCTTGATAATGCTTTCTATATTCATCCACTCACAGGTCTCATCTCCATTCTTAATGCTACTGGCCTGGGAAGCTATCGTGAACTCACGGTCAGAGCTGGTGATGGCTTATATAAGAGTACTGCTCTGGTTAAGCTAAATTTAACTCAAGCACAAGGAACTGGCTTAAAATTTGATCAAGACGTGTATACAGCAACTGTGATGGAGAACTCTACAGATGAGAAGACTCTCATTGTTCTTGGTGTCAAGGGATATCAGCTAAATGAACCACTTTTCTATTCACTTTTGAATGGAAAGGAAAGATTCAAAATGATCCAGGCATCTGGAGTACTCCAGACCAAGGGTGTGAAATTCGACCGTGAAACACAAGACATGCATGAGGTAGCTGTGGAAGTGAAGGACAATAGGAAACCACCAAGAGTGTCTCAAGCCACAGTGAAGGTTTATGTAGAGGATGTCAATGACAATCCACCGCAGTTTGAGAACGTGCCCTATTACACCTCGGTGCAGGACGGCACAGAGCCAGGTGATGTACTTTTTCAGGTGTCAGCAACAGACAAAGACATAGGGGATAACGGAGCCATTACGTACTCATTTGCAGAGGACTACAAATATTTTTGGATTGACCCCTACCTAGGAGACATCTCACTTAAGAAGCCTCTCGATCATCAAGCTTTAAATAAATACAACCTCCGAGTCATTGCTAAGGACAAAGGCGAGCCTCCCCTCCGTGCTGAAGAGGAGGTTGTGATCAGTGTGAGGAACAAATCCAACCCTCTGTTCCAAAGTTTGTATTACCGAGTGAAGGTGCCAGAAAACATCCCCCTGTACACATCTATCCTCCACATACAGGCACGCAGCCCTGAAGGCTTGCGCCTCATCTACAACATTGTGGAAGAAGACTCCCTGAAGCTGTTCAGCACCGACTTCAAAACTGGTGTCCTTACTGTCACAGGCCAGCTGGACTACGAGGTAGAGACAAAACACACGTTTACCATTAGAGCCACAGACACAGCACTAGGATCCTTTTCAGAAGCCAGAGTAGAGGTGGAGGTAGAGGACATTAACGACAATCCCCCCATATTTTCTCAGATGATCTATACGGCATCTGTCTCGGAGAGTTTGCCAGCACAGACCCCTGTTGTCCAGCTCTCTGCTTCTGATAAGGATTCAGGCAGAAACAAAGTGGTCTCCTATCAGATCTTGGATGATGGTTCAGATGCTACCAAGTTCTTTAATATTGATGCCAGCACAGGGCAAATAACAACGGCTCAAGCACTTGATTATGAAAAAAATCAACAGTTCCGCATGAAAGTAAGAGCTGCAGATCATGGGATGCCTCCGCTTAGCAGCGATGCCCTGGTAATTGTGGATGTGACAGACATCAATGACAATCCTCCTGAGTTCAGCCAGCTTCAGTATGAAGCCAAGATAAGCGAAATGGCTACGTGTGGGCACATTGTGATAAAAGTCCAAGCCCTGGACCCCGATAGCGGAGACACCACCCGACTGGAATACGTGATACTCTCAGGCAATGACAACAGGCATTTCACTATCAACAGCACTTCTGGAATAATATCCATGTTCAACCGCTGCCAGAAGGACTTGGAGTCATCTTACAATCTCAGAGTTTCTGCTTCAGACGGAGTTTTCAAGAGCACTGTGCCTGTGTATATCAATACCACCAATGCCAACAAATACAGCCCCTCTTTTCAGCAGAACGTGTATGAGGCAGAGCTGGCAGAAAATGCTGAGATAGGTACCAAAGTGATTGAGCTGCTGGCTATTGACCCAGACAGTGGCCCATATGGCACCATAGACTATACCATCATAAATAAACTCGCCCATGAGAAGTTCTCCATAGACAATAAAGGCGGTATTGCCACACTGCAAAAACTGGACAGGGAAAATTCAACAGAGAGAGTCATTGCCATTAAAGTCATGGCCAAGGACGGGGGTGGGAAGGTTGCGTTCTGCACTGTCAAAATAATCCTTACAGATGAGAATGACAACCCACCTCAGTTCAAAGCCTCTGAATACACACTGTCCATCCAGTCCAATGTAAGCAAAGGCTCCCCAGTCATCCAGGTACTGGCTTATGATGCTGATGAAGGTGCAAATGCAGATGTGATTTACTCCGTTGACTCTGTGGAAGATGTGGCAGAAGATCTTGTTGAGATCAATGCTGCCACTGGCGTTGTTAAGGTCAAGGAGAGCCTTGTTGGTTTAGAAAACAGAGCCTTTAACTTCAAGGTGAAAGCTGAAGATGGCAGACCCCCTCACTGGAACTCCCTTGTCCCAGTGAATCTTCAGATTGTTCCAAGGGAGGTGACATTGCCAAGATTTTCTGAGCCCCTTTATACATTCTCTGCATCTGAGGATCTTCCAGAGGGATCAGAAATAGGATCAGTCAAAGCTTTTGCAGAGGATCCCATCATATACAGCCTGGTGAAGGGAACCACTACAGAAAGTAACAAGGACGAAGTGTTCACGCTGGACGAACAAACGGGGGCTTTGAAAATCAAAAAGGCTGTGGATCATGAAACCACCAAGTGGTACCAGATAGATGTCATGGCTCACTGCTCACATCAGGAGACTGAGCTGGTCTCCCTGGTCTCTGTGAACATCCAAGTGCAGGACGTAAATGACAACAGACCTGTTTTTGAGGCAGATCCCTACAAAGCTTTTGTCATGGAGAACATGCCATCAGGAACCACAGTCATTCAAGTGACAGCAAACGACCAGGACACAGGAAGTGATGGGCAGGTGACCTACAGTCTGGAAGCAGAATCTGGCAACCTCCGAGGACTCTTCACCATTGATGGTGAGAGTGGGTGGATCACCACATTAAAAGAGCTGGACTGCGAATCTCAGGAGATCTATCGGTTTTATGTGGTGGCCACTGACCATGGCAGGAAAGTCCAGCTCTCTTCCCAAACCCTGGTGGAGGTCACTGTCTCTGACGAAAATGATAATGCTCCGCAGTTCACCTCGGATTTCTATAAAGGATCGGTAATTGAGAACGCGGAGCCAGGGCAGGTTGTTGTCACACTGAGTACCATCGATGCAGACATCTCTGAGCAGAACCGGCGGGTCACATGCTACATAACTGGTGAGTTTCTCCTGACTTTAAATCTTCAGTGGGCAAGAACTGTCATCTCAAAGTGAGGATTTGATACCTTGTCTTACAGAATATTAATACACAAATAGTGTTATACTGGCAGTCCTATCAGAGGCAGGAGATTAATCCTGAGCTCTGTCATGAGCTGGATTCTTCAGTTAAATGAGTCTGGGGTATCCAAAACTCTTTAGTAACTAACTGCAGTGGGTGGAATTGTGATTATAACAATTATCTCACCACTGATTCGTCCAATTTATTTGGAAATAAATATTATTTGGAAATAATATTATATATATATAAGTAATTATACAGTACTGTAGATATATTTATTTACACTTTCTTAATAGAGAAATAATTTGGACAGTGTAATTATAATATCTGTTGGAAGGACAGAAACAGAGGTACAGCAGGAAGGAAGGTTTTTCTCACGTAGATACTGTGATCTGTATTTAAGGTCCTTGATCCTTTTTTTTTCCCTGCAAACAGTGCATTCAGTAGTCACACATATGACTAGCCTTTTAATAACTATATATATGCACATAAGATGCGTATAACTTTCTGGTATTAAATGTGTTTGCTATGAAGCCACTTTGACTTAACAAATAATTAGACCTCACAAGGCTGCAGTTAACCACTCTGGTGGATATTTGAGACTGTCATATCAATCTCAGGGAGGGTTTTGGCTAACAAGAAATACTAAAGATGAGTCTTGCATCCCTGAAACATCAGTTGTGCCAACTAAAATTAACCACTGCTGTAAAACAACAAAAAAAAGTTGTACAGGAATGTTTGTTGTGCATCTGCACATGTAGAAACTTGATTTTACGGTACTTTTTGACCCCAAAGGGTCTTTCTCAGACCTGGAACAGATACTTCAAATTAAAATGTTTGTTCGAACTCAAATGAGGACCCTTCAGGGTCAAAACATTTAGCCAGATCATGCTGCAGCCTGTTACCTGTTATTGCAACCATCCAAAACAGGGGAGGAATGCAGGTACTATCAATTGGTTTATGGCATGCCTGGGTATTTGCAAGCCTTTGGGAGGAAAGATTAAATCCATTTATGTATTTGCATTTCTGCCATCTTAAAGGTAGTAGTAACTTCCAACTACTTTAAACCAGAGATAATGCACACTTATGTTAGTGGGGAATACATATGTTCTCTCTGCTCGTACTTGTGAGCACGAGTCAAACTCTACCCATAAACATATAAACACAACCGCAGTACAGTGCTGCAGCTAAAGAAAGGAGGAGGTGAACACAGAGCCCAGCTTCTCATTGTTCACATGCAAATTGATTTCAAACACACAGAAACTAAATCTGAGCATGGACTGGAGTCTTCCAGCATCAGAAGAAGGGGTAGAAGAGGTCTCATGCCTCCAGATTCACCACCTCATCACTGCAGAGCACACAAAAAGAGAGAGAGAGAGTGAATTTAATTTACCCAGCTGTGTGAGGCCCTTTAGAGTCTAACGCAAACAAGCCCTGCCGCCAGCTCTCTTCATTGCCTCCCATTACCTAAAGTTCTCCCTCCTCCTGCCCAACAGCATGGGTTCAGCCCCTTGCCAGAAGAGAGGGATTCTCCAGGGGCATGATCCGCACCATTTAAAATCTACTCTGTGGAACATCAGCAGGAACGACATGAATCTGGTGGACAGGAGAGCCTGCCTAGTCTGGATTTACATGTCTCTCATCATTTGACGCTTACAGAATCAAAAAGTAGCCCCAGAAAGTGCAACTATATATTAAATACATCTATAGGTTAAAAGGAAATTATACATGGTACTGTAACTATAAGATCCAACCAATGTCTGCAGGGTATTTGAAATTCTCAGATCCCTTTAGCAACATGCACCAAGAAAGACTGACACACTTCAGCAAGGTGAGAAAACGTGGGTTTGAGGCAATGAATATGCACATCTGCAGAACATTGCTGAGACATTTTTGCAATCAGGAGTTGTTTCCTCCTTCAGGTGTAACATGCAGACAGCGCATAAGAGAAACAGGCAAGGTATTTCTCAGTTGTGCAGTGAGGCAGAGCAGATGCTCCTCACCTGCCTGATACAACACCAATGCCCTCTCTGTATCACCACTGCAAGTCCTTCAACGTTCCTAAGGGACCAGCACTGGACATACCTATATCCCCTTCCCTTATCACTTCTGATTTTCAGCACTCAGTAAATGCCTTTTTCCCTTGCCTCCTGCCCTCTTCTAGAAGGAGACGTACTAGGACAGTTCACAGTTAACCAAATCGAGGGAGAATGGACTATTTCCTCCAAGAAGCCCTTGGACAGAGAAGATACAGAGAAATATCTCCTCAAGGTTATGGCTTCTGATGGGAAATTTCAGGCTACCACTGAAGTGGAAATTTTTGTTCTGGATATCAATGACAACAGCCCTGAGTGCGGCCAGGTAAGAAGTCTGTCCTGGGATATCGGGGGCACGAGGGGAGTGTCTGGGAGGGTGAACACAATAGCAAGGAAGAAAGAACAGAAAGAGCATGTTAAGAGGGTTTGGCTTGTCATAATTCTTCTCACACGATCCTGTTGCTTTGATTATGCTTAGCAATTTTAATTAAGCTGCATGTCAAGCAAGAACATTAAATCTAGCCTCCAAGCATGTTTGCCAGCAGTAAGTGAGCACCTAAGCATTATGAAGGATAATTTTTGGAGATAAACAATGCCAGGAAGCCTCCTGGGTAGAGGCATGTAAATTATCAAGTCTTATATCCTGCTAAGCTGTGAGATTCCCATCAGGAGGCTTGTTACTGTAGAGAGCTGATCGCTGGTATGGATGTTACCCATGGTGAGAAAGAACAGAGGTGGTTGCTTCCCAAAGAAGATTCAAAGGCTTGTGTGAAATGAGCTCACTGGTCCCAGTCCACACCCCAGCAGCTGGCAATGTGAGGCACACTGTGTTCCCCTATAAACCACATGGTTTATCCTTCTCTATGAAGCTTCCGCTAGTCCATTCCTCCCCATACAAAGCGAAGATAGTTTGGAGACTGCTCAGGTGCCAGTGACATCTTCTGCCCTTGCCAGATATTCTACACTGGGAGAGTCTCTGAAGATGCTCTGCCGGGTCTTTTCATTTTGAAAATAACAGCAACTGATCCCGATGTCGGCAGCAACGCCCAGATAACGTACAGCCTCCACGGCCCTGGGGCAGAGGAGTTCCGGCTGGGCCCACATACAGGTGAGAGCTGGGCAATGGGATGCTTTTATCCTCTTCCTCACCCACCCCCAAGAAATGTCAGCTCCGAGCATGGCTCAACACTTAACTCCTCTTGAGCAAACAAAAGGACTTTTCATTCCACCTCTCCCAAGCTAGGAGGGAATGGCAAACAGGCAGGCTTATTGCAATATGGTATAGAGGAGAGCGAGCTCTGCATCTTCCTGCTAGAAATTACAAATATTCCTTTACAAATACTGTCATTAGCATTGTTAAAATGAAGGGCAGACACTAGTGCTAACAGCTAGGTCTCAAGTATTTGGCTTGGGCCAAAGACCCAACTTCTAAACTCTAAAGAATGTCTTACTGGGTCTTGGGCAGTACTTTTGCCCAAACAGACGCGATGATCATTCTAGAGATCACTTGGGGTTCATTACGTTGCAGAAAGCTTAATGCAGCAGGGTTTATGAAGGTGTTTAGAAGTACAATTTATTCATGAGCACTTCTATCCCATGACGGCATCCCTCGCATGAAGTTCAGCCCGACTTGCAGGACTCTCCGTGCCAAGCTTGCCAGGGCACTGGCTGGCAATCATCTGAGAATAGCCCTAAGCAATGTGGTGTGGACACATCACCACTATTAGCTGGATTACAAATGGTGTTCAAACCCAGTCTCTTGTCTCTCACGGTTCATCCAGGAAGGCAGCGTGCTCTCCTAGGCTGTAGTTGCAGAAGACAAGACCATCTCCCGTTCTTTCCAACAGGGGAACTGACCACATCTGCACCTCTTGACCGCGAACAGAAACCTACGTACCATCTCATTGCCAAAGCAACTGATGGCGGAGGCCGTTCCTGCCAGGCAGATATAACATTGATCATAGAGGACACAAATGACAACGCACCAAGATTCTTCCCCAGCCACTGCGCCGTGGCCGTTTTTGACAACACCACCACAAAGACACCCATTGCCGTGGTTGCTGCCAGGGACCTTGATGAAGGTGAGTCAGAATGGGATTTACTTTTTAGTAGAGTTCATCTTTCATCCTGAATAGAAACCTTTGAAACCTAGGGAAGGGCTGCAGCGATGGGCATAGATGATTGAATCTTGGCGAAGATGTGCCTGGATCTCATTGCTGACATGTTCTTGACTAGCAGGCTGGCATCAGCATTTTTGTGACCCTGTAGGAAGTGCAGTATCTGTATAAACATGCAAAGACAGACTTTGAGGACACGCTCATTAACTGTAACCATGATGCACAGCACAAACTGTGACACACAGTTTGTCTGGGATCCAAACTGGACAGAAATTTTACCAAAGCTAGAGATCAAGAATGAGCATAATAAGGAAAAAAGGAGCTTTAGCTCTGGATGGGATACACGCTTGGGATGGAGAAGTGTTTCTGGAGACAAAAATGTTCTCAAAAATATAGGTAAGGCTCCTTAGAAAAGAGCTTTCAATAAACCTCTCCAGCAGAGACTGAATTTACAATGACAGAGGGGCAAGACCACATTTGTCTGCTTTGGAAGGAGACATGAAGGGAAATTATGTTTAAAAACAAGGGAATTAAAAATGGAAGGCACTAGTAAATACAAGCAGGTGATGCTGATGGATGATGGTGAGGGTGGCTAGATGTCTGAACCTGCAGGTGGACAAGAACACACTTGATGTTCATATAGCCTCCATTTTCCCTGGAAATTGGCATTTAGGTACACATAATCCTAATGGATTAAAAATAGAATAAAACCAGCAGCATTCCTACCCATGAATTAATACAGCCTGCCCCTTATCCTTCCAGGTCTCAACGCCGAGGTGGTCTATTCTCTCTCTGACTCTGCCAATGGACACTTTTCAATTGAGGAAACCACGGGGGTGATCCGTCTGGAAAAGCCTCTGAAGGATTCGCAGCATTCAGCATTTGAGCTGACAGTCTGTGCTTCTGACCGGGGCACCCCAGAGTCCCTCTCTGCTCTTGGCACTGTCACTGTCTCTGTTGTGGATCTGAATGAATATCTGCCTGTTTTCCTGGCCCCTGAATACATAGCCATGGTAAAAGAAGATGTGGCTGTGGGTACAGAGGTCCTCAACTTGTCAGCATTGACAAGGGACAATGCAGAAAACACAGAGATCAAGTATGAAATTGTGAATGGCAATGACCATGGGAAATTTCAGCTCAATTCAAACACAGGTAAGATAGTCTTGTGCCCAAGCAGGTCCAGGTTGACCCAACATCAAAGGCTGACCTTGTATACATCTTCTCTAGTTCTTCTCCTTTTGGCTTGCACTTCTGGTCTCCTCTATCTTTAGCCAGCACAAGGGTAGCCAATACAGTCTTCTCTTCCACTCTAAATTTTGCCAGCCAAGTCACTTAAAGAGTGATCCAAATCTTACTGAAATTAATGGAAAGATTCATGTTATGTCTGGGAACTGAGACGGATCCATGGGAATGAGGGATACATGAAGAATAAAACTGGGAATTTTTTCCACTTCAAAACATAGGAGGAGTTGGTTTCATTTAAAAAAGTATCTCCATCTTCATCCCACAAGGGACCTTTAGCCCAGGGTAGCAGGCAGCTTTATTTAGTAGCATTCAATGAATGTGGATAATACCAATTTATTAACCATGAGCAGGTGTTGAGCCAGGTTTACTAGCCAAATAAAGCACTACTCTGTTTGCACAGCGATCTGATAAGAGCTATTATTGGAAGGCCAATGTTAACTCCCTGAAACAAGCCCTTGGCTGCGTCATCAATGGCCTTCTGCCGTTGGCTGTAACATCCTCATCCACAGTTCCTTCCGCAGCTTTTCTATCCTCAAGGCTCCTGCTAATTTTTCCGCACCAGTGTTCTTATGAGTTTCCATGTCTTAAAAGACACAGAACAGCATCATTTCCAGGGAGTAATTTTGTGACAATTTCAGTGCTGAACCCAGGAAAGCACTGAGGTACCCAGGCACATTCTGTCCCTTTTCTTTTTCCTTTCACTTTATGCTTTTAGTTCCTGTTCCTCATGCATATTTTTTTTTGAGATTAACAGCCTCTTCTTTCTTTATACCTTGCATCCCAAGCCTCCCTTACAAATCACAGCATCTTGCCACACACCTTTTCTCCTGTACAACTCTGTATCTACATCTCACACCTTTTCATCCTGCCTATGACACAGTTCAGCAATGCTCTACTACTGCCTTAGTCACAGCTTTCAATAGCACTGTTAGACTCTTATTCTATTTTGTCCCAGATCTCCTCCAATCAAGATTCCTGGAGACCTTCCAGAATGAGAGTTTATTTCATCTCTTCAAACACCTGGTACCAGAATGAGGCAGGTTATGGCAGAATCAGTTCAATTATATTTTATGTGATGCCATGACTTTCATTATTCTGATTTAATCAGAGCAGGTCAGAGCTAGGTCAACAGCACCTTTTCAGCTGGTAGTTTGGCAATCATCTCAGCACATCTCCAGTATTCCAAGAAATGTCGTGAGCCATTCATTCAAAGTATCTTCTGTTCTTTTCTATCCATCTGCCAATGCAGGCGCCTTATACATAAATGGGAGCTTGGACTTTGAAGCAAGTCATGAGTATTACTTATCCATCGAAGGCACAAGGAAGGGCTCAGCTTCCCTCAGTGATGTCACCATGGTGGTGATCAATATAACCGACATCAATGACCATGCACCAGAGTTCATTCAAGACCCTTACTTCGCTGATATCCGGGAGGATGCTGCAGTTGGAGAAATCATCCTCACGGTATGATTATGAGCCACCCAGCTGTCTTTACCTACTCTCTTACTTGTGCTATGCATTATCTATTCTTCCTTTGCACTTTACTCTTCCTTAGACATAGGCACCTCAGTGGGTTTGTGGCATTCAACACCTAAGATTTAGGCATGACTTAAAAAAGGATGATTGCCAGAATTCCTGACAGTCCATAGACAGGGAGAACACTTTGCCTTAGAAGACATCTTTAAGTGAAAGCTTGAGATACCTAAGAGTGGCTCAGGATCTTTGAGGACCTCCCAAAAGACTTAAAATGCCTGCAGAAGGCCAACACCCTTGTGACCTGGGGAAGGCAGACACTGCCCTGGGCAAAATAGTGGAGCCCAAGGTATACCGATATGGAGTTTCCTGCCCAGCCAGTGTTACCATCACAGGGGTGGTAAAGTCAGGAAAGAGACAAGGAGAAAGCCATTGTTATAGCTTTGTTGAGTTTTGTCTTGAAAAGACTAAAGGATAACACTTAAGTAGACCACCTTCCTCATTTAAGGCAAGCTCAAACCAATATCCTTAAACGACAAGGAGGTCCTGCCCCCATTCCTCCACGACAAGGCCTTTTTGGCACGAGGATCCTAGCTTTTTTTTCTCCTAACAGGTGTCAGCTGATGACTTGGATGGAGCAATGAACAATCAGATCACGTATTCAATCGTGGGAGGGAACCCGCTGGGACACTTTGCCATTCAGCCCAAAAGTGGACAGATCAGCATTGCCAAGCATCTGGACAGGGAGGAGGTAAGTTCAAGAAAATGGGAACAGGAAGGCTAAAACAGATGTGTGCCAAAAGACTGAAGGAGAGCAGTATATTCAGCTGCCTTCTGTTTTCTGAGTGATCTACTCATAATCCTGTAAGCAGAAGGCAAATCTTTCATTCAGTCGTTTTCTAGACTCACAGATACTGCTGTAGAAAGTCTGGGCTTTAGGGAGGGCAATATAGCCTTCAGTGGTCCCAACTCTGGGCTGCAGTCCGATCCACTGGTGCTTCAAACTGGCTGGGTGAGAGTCAGCCCCAAACTGGTGACCAGCATGGTTGGGTTTTGCTTCTTTGCATCAGAGCATTATAGAAAACAGGTATGGGAAGGAGATGGAAATGTCATCTGGGCAATCCCTCATTCATAAAGCACTAGCAGCTCAAACCACTATCAACAGATGTTTGCCCAACTTGGTCTCTTTGGCAAGTTGTTTCCCTTCTCTTCAACTATTGTGAAGCTAATTTTCTTTAGCAATGTGCTTTGAGATTTATGGATGGAGAGTCTTAGCCAACAGCAACGTTGTTGTTATGATGCAATGCATGGCCTCAAGCATTTTAACAAGCTGCAGCAGAGTAAAACATCAATGTGAAAAAGCCACCATCGCCCCATTTTTCCAAGTAATCATGCACTATAAATCCTCCAGATCCCCAGCTATTCCCTGACAGTTCGAGCCACAGACAACGGTCACCCTGCTCAGTTCAGTGATGTCGCTGTGCGTGTCCATGTGTCTGATGTCAATGACAACCCTCCTCGGTTCTTCCAGCTCAACTACAGCGTGGTGGTGCAGGTAAGCCAGGAGGCAGTTTGTTCTCCCAGTCCATCTCAGGGTGCTAAGGTACTCATACGTGGGCTGCTGTTGGAGCAGAAGGACAAGACAGCGATGAAGCATGCTGTTGTTTTGTGCTCATTTCCACAAAGAACTGGTAGCATCTGCAGGGGCAGATAGTCTGCCAACAGATGCCATTTTCTCCTTCCAATAGCTTCAGGCACCTCCTGTCCTTTCAGTGCAGGGAGTGCAGAGCTTTTCACGCTTTCCAAGCCTGACTTGCAGCCACTTTCTCCTTTGCAATTGTCCATGTCTACACCACAACATAAAGAGCAGACCCAAGCACATGGTCAAGCATTGTCATGTCTGCTGGGTGCAGCCCAGTTATCACTTGGAGTACCTCACAACACCTAGAGGTACTCAGAAACACACACAAAACATGCTTTCATCTGCTCTTGTGCTGACATGACTCAAGGGAAAGCAACAGCATCAGCTCAACTGTCTGTGCTTAGCTACCATGTGTGTAACGCCATGAAAGGGAGGCCCTTGCCACCCCTGGGTCTCTGCCATTGCTGGCAAGAGTCTCAGTCTGTGTGTACAAGAGATGCACATGGGGTGTGGGATTTGTTTCCCAGTTCCTCATCCAGCAGCTCTAGGGGCAGTGTGGGTTCCCCTGCACCTTTTCTCTTTGCTTGCCTTTCTCCACTAGCATCTTTCCCCATTTCAGGAGAACGCTCCCGTGGGTACAAGTGTCCTGGAACTGATTATGAGCGACAGAGACTCCCCAGAAAATGGACCACCATATTCATTCCATATCATCCAGGGCAACGATGGGAAGGCTTTTGATGTCACCCAGAATGGTCTGCTGGTAACGTCATCCATCCTGAACAGAAGAATGAAAGAACAATACCTATTACAAGTCCAGGTAGACGCTGCCTTACTGTCCTGGTATTTGAATTCCCCAGCCAGATTAAGTAGCAACAAAATGAGATTGGGATGGCACAGCTGCATGGAAACGTCTCTGGCTTTGGATAAATCCAACCCAGGCACAAATTGTGCATCTTGGAGCCAGCTCCAGAGCTCATTTCTCCACACTACCTGCCCACAAGAAGCTAGGGTCCAGCTTCTGCATTGATAAAAATCAGATAATATGATCATCAGAAATACTCTTGTCAACAGTTTCCTTAGACAGATGCTTTTCCCAGGATCATTCTAGTGACTTCCAGTTTAGAGTGAGACCTGGATCTGGTCCTACAAACCTTCTCCAAGTATCCTTGGAGAAGAACCACTTTAAGAAGTGGTTTAAATTCCTCTTCAAAGAGGATTTCTATTGCTGCAGAGTGAATTAATTAATTTCCAATGTTATCAGTAAGGATAGTCCATTACAAACAAAAGGATAACAACATGTAAAGTACATACTTCTTCAGTAATGGTAGTTGTTCTAAAAGCTAGGTAGTATTAAACTATAAACCTCAACCACAACTGCCTAAGATTAGGGAGAAACTTACACTATAATCTGATTATTCACATTTTTCTATTTTGAGGTTCCTTGACTCATACTAGACAAGCATTATCAGAGGTGGGGCACAGGCTTAAATAGTCCGGAAGATGAGCAAATGTGTCGATGTGCGTAACTGCTTTATATCTTTGTACACTCAGTTACACATGCAACCACAAAGATTGGCAACATCTCTAAAGATGATTAATCCTCAGGAAATCAGAGCCACTCAGGTGTGCCTCAGCTGCTGATGAGCGCACACGGAAATGAGCACGACCCCACCGCTAACAGAAGGTCTCCATCAGTCTCCATGCTGGAAGGCATGCTGCCATTTCCCTGAGGCCATCTCCAGGCAGAGGTCCAACATGGCTGCCAATTTTTCCCCATTCCTTCTTCATTCCCAACCCGCTGCCTGACAGTTTTCACCTATTACTACCTGCAAGGCACATTCCTTTGCAAGATCTGATCAGCCCATCCAGTCAGGTGAGGTGACAATAAGTCAACATGTGGCTATAACGGATCCTTCTGTTTTCCTTGACAGGTCTCCGACAGCGGGATCCCTCCCTTGTCCTCATCTGCATTTATAAATATCCAAGTGACTGAGCAGAGCCAGTACGCTCCCTCAGCCCTTCCCCTGGAAATATTCATCACCACCAACGAGGAAGCCTTCCGAGGTGGTGTTCTGGGCAAGATCCATGCCACGGACCGAGACCCCCATGACACGCTGGTGTACACTTTGGTGGCACAAGTGCCCCAGGAGGGGCTTTTCTCTGTTGGAGCTGCCGACGGGAAGATCATTGCTGGAAACAAGCTTCCCCATGGCCACTATCTTCTGAACGTGACAGTCAGCGATGGTACGTTCACAGCCACCACCAGCGTCAATGTCCACGTATGGTGCTTCACGCAGGACGCCTTGGACAAGGCAGTGGTGCTACACTTTCGCCACCTCTCCCCTGAGGAATTTGTGGGGGACCATTGGCGCAACTTGCAGAGATTTTTGGGAAACATCCTTGTCACCCAGCGCCAAAACATCCACATGGCCAGCTTACAGCCTGCAGCTACTTCTGATGGAGTGGACCTGCTCTTGGCTGTTGGAGAGCCACACGGCTCCTTGTATGAGCCTCGGGTCCTTGCAAATAAGATCACTGTTTCAGCTGGGGAGATGGACCAACTCGTCGGTCTCCGGATGAAGAAAGCCATTCACGTGCCATGTCATGGGTCAGATTGTGTCCACCGTGTCTGTAAGGAAACCATTCAGCTGGATCCAGGCATGATGTCTACTTACAGCACTGCCCGACTCAGCGTCCTCACCCCACGGCACAGCTTGGAGCAAATCTGTTCTTGCAATGGTGAGCAATCCTTCCTGGTAGTGTCCTACTCTATAAACCTGGGCATATTGTGTTTTCCTTCAGTACACTGTAAAGCACTTGGACTTTCCATGGAATTAGGTTGCCCAATGACCAACAACTCTGCCTGCAATTTCAAAGCCAAGTCTAGGCTCTTAGAGCGTAAAAGTTTCACATAGTTGTTTCCTTTGGGGTTTTGGGGGTTTGGGTTTTTTGTTTGAGGTTTTTTCTTTTTTAATGAATCTTTAATGAATGATTTAATGAATCTAACATCTAATAGCAGCAACATCTATCTATCTATCTCATTGAGAAAAGTCACTCATATCTAACAGGTAATGAAGCTCAGTGATCAGAATTTTGATCTCTGAGCTCCTGTATTGATCCTGAACTCAGCAAAACACAAACTGATAAATTTGAAGAAAGCCAAATAAAGCATATCTGTTATACTCTAGAATACTTCGAGAAATAAATGGAGAGAGCAGGGCTACAGTTTAGCATCACTTAGGCAGGAATGGTGGGGGGATACCATAGAATAAAGACTTCTAAGGACGAGGAAATTCAAGGTGGTTGTGTTGTAGACCACACCAAGGGCACCTTGAAAGTGCTATAGGACAGAAATAGCCAGGCTGCTATTGCAGGATTGTTTTACAGTTGAGTATGTAGAAGAAATACATGGAGCTCCAAATGGGAGCTGTGGGAGATGCAGTGCAGTGGTACATGGGTTGCCATGGATAGGACAGTCCCTGGACAGGTACAGTGTCATGCTGGGAGAAGCAGCAAGGCTTGATACAGTCCATAGTCTCAAAGCATGACAAAGATGAGACCTTTTGCACATTCTCCTTTCAGGAACAGCTGTGAGGTTTGGAGGCCACAGCTACATTTGGTACCAGCATTCACAGATCGGCTCCTGGCACATGCACTTTCGCCTGAAGACCCACCAGCTGCACGCTGTTGTGTTCTACGCTAACGGGACTGACCATGCCACTTTGGAGGTATGTATTGCAACACACAGGGATTTCTTTCCAGTGTAAAAAAACCTCACTCTTTTGGGGAAGGAATGACAGAAAGAAGATGCAATAATATGTACCCTTAGTAATTCATCCAGCTAAAATATAAGAGGTGGGAAGACCAAGTGAGAGCCAAGCACGGTTTGGCAATTGCTGCAGCCACAACTAGTGAATCAGCTTTTTACGTCTGTGAATGCATGTGCTAGTCACTGGTGTGAAGGCAGCACACTCCCATATCATGGATCTACATCATCTACTTTCCTTACAGCTTGCTTCTCCCTCTCTTACATCACACCTCTCAGGGCAAAGAATTTACCAGGTGGAATTTTCCCCAGACCAGCCTGCTTCCACTGTAGCAAAGGGCAAACTTTCCCCCAGCCCTTAGGAGTGGAGCCAGGCTCCCACTGACCACACAAACCATCTGCCAGACCACGTTATGGCTCAGTCCAACACAGAGGAGGCATCCATCTCCTCTGTAGAGGGTTGGGGAAACGGGGTAGAGATGAAGAAGGCACAGGTGAGCTCTGAGATTAGGAATGATATCACCAGCCTTTACCTGCATCAGAGTGTATATCAGTCAGGTCACACATCTGCTGAAATGGACCTCAATTAAAGGTCCTTCACAGTAATGGACAAAACAGACAAAACAAGAGTCTTAAATACTGTTTCTTAGCCCCCAACTCTTTTCAACCACTTGCTTCAGGTGGTTTCACTGTTCAAGACACCTGCAGAGCTGGCAACATTTCAGTCTGATCGCTCTCCTCCCTCTGGCTGCACACTGAATCTATCCAGCATTCAAAGATCATCTCCCTTTTCCACTTTGGCAACAGAAGGAAAGCAGCAGATAACTAAACAATAGGGAGCTTTGTATATTCCTCATCAATTAAATTCAGACTAATTGGAGACTGAGATCATAGGACATCCTTACCAGCTTACAGAGGTGTGTCCCTGAGACTAATCGCATTGAGATCTACACACTGTAAACCTACCTGGAAGTGTTCATCCTGTCCCTGAACTCCCTCATCCCTTCTCATGGTTTCACAACTCCATCTTCCTATTTTGAAATACTTTTCTTTCTGCTGTTATAAAAGACCCACACAGACAGGGGGTTGGCACAGCAGGCAACACCCAGAGACCTGCCCATAGTACATATTGCAAGCTCCTGCTGCCACAGTCACCGCTGCTTAAGAGAAAAAGCAGAGAACCATCATCCCTATGTCCTGTACCCATCTCAGAGAGTGACTTTAAGCTGCATTGTAAAGGGCTGATGAGAAAAGAAGGGTTTCTAGCTTTCTGCTCTGCCTCTGGGAAGGGGAGTCACCAAGTAGTTCAGCAGAAGTCCAGCACTCCAGATGGTGCTCAGAAAGGGTGAGATGGCAGGAAGCTTTACTGAGCCAGGCCTAACACACGAAGTCAAGGGAGAAAAGAGTCATTATTGATGGAGCTCAGTGTGCCCATGGCCTGCTGTACCCAGATGTCTCCAAAGCTTTTCAATAGGAAACAATCATAAAGCCTCCACCATAAAGTTGCCTGTGAATCATTTCTTCCATGACTCACTTTATTAACAATACCTCAGGGATCAAACCTTTTCTAGACCATCTGGCCTGAAAAAAAATGAAGGAATCCCTCAAGATTTTAAGATTTGTGGACTGCAGTACTCTGGGTATGAACCAAAGCTTTGAAAGAATCATAACTGATAGTTTGCAGATTTGGTAAAGAGGATGAGCTCTCCCAAGAGCACACATATCGTCACCCTTCCAATTACTAATCTCTCCTGATGTTCAGAAATAGGGTGCAGCAAGAGGATGGCAAACCAAGCAAGCTGGGAAAGACTTGGCAGTCTGTCAGCTCTTGCTCCAGGGAATCAAGTTCTCAGCTCTCTCCCAGCCCCAGAAATTGATAAGCCAAATCTACAGACCCATCTGATGTGAAATCATGTTCCTCCAGATAAAATGAAGTGACAAAGTTCTCTGGTACACTTGCCAATTGTACAAAGAGATTTACACACATGTTGCCTTGAGGCCCTTCTATAGTGTGTGCCAGCTGCATCTAGTTCTTCCTTCCTTCAGCAGTTGCTCTCTCTCCTCCCACTGGGATTTATTTATACCATGAACTTCTAAGACTCAATTGTTGTCCTGCTCTGCTTTTGTCCCCTGCAGAGTCGCCCCATCATGTTATATTTATGTTCCTCTAGAGTTCAGTGTATCACTCATAATTGCTCCTCTTCTAGCTTCTTCCAAGCATTGCCACTCCTCACTGTCTCTGATGTTCCCCATGGAGATCTCTTTTACCTGGGATGAATTGCCTGATGTTACATAGCAAGCTTTGCAGGTTTTCTGCTCCATCTCTTTTTTTCCTTCTCCATATGCTCTTGGCTTCTATGAGAGAGAGGTTTTATCAACAAAGGACTGGGGAGAAAAGGTGAAAGAAGGCTTTACCCCTGACTTCACCCTGAAACAACACAGCTAACCTTTCATTTCTCCTTCCTCCATATGATCTCAAAGATGAACTTTGGGCCACAAATAGGCTTTTCTGACATCCTAGTTTAATGCAGAAGACACTGGCATAGTTCACTTTTAGAAGCTCAATAACTTGTCTCCCTTCCATCAGCTAGAGACCAAGGATTGTATTCCAACACCTATCCGCAGCTTTGGCCTGGCTTTCCAGCACGCTGGTTAGGAGCTGGGTACAACAGTAATGCCTTTCTCTGCCTCCCAACTCTTCCTTGCCTCCTCCAGAGAAAGCTGCCAGTGCTTCTCCTCACTGAGGTCCTTTTGGCACCCTCACCCATGCCAAAGGGGGGAACTGCTCCAGCACCTTCCCCACCACTAAGGACACAGTGAGAACAGAGTAAAGGCCACGTGGCACAGAACAAGAGTCAGTCTGTGACTGGTGATGGAGTTATGGATAGTCCGAATGCCAGGGCTCTCCCTAGGCTCAGGAAGCGGGGAGAAGGGATGAGCAGCTGCAGGAGTACAATCACGTGGCTCTGCACACTGTTGTGTGGAAAGGTGAGCTTCCCTCCCTGCACACTGGTCAAAGGCTGCAGGGAAGGATCATGGGTGAAGGAAGTTGCACGAGAGATGATGGCGTTTTGCAAAATAAAGGAGGTTGCAGTCAGTTAAACAGGCTTTAATTGGTCCATGCAAAGCTTAACATGGGTGAAAAGGGGCTGCATTTGCCCAGCTGGTAATTTTTGGAGTCTGAAAGCTGGGATTTATCTTGACTCTCAATGATTAGGCAAGGAGAGAGGGGAACAAGCAGCAGAAGTGTTGAAAGCCTCCATGAACAGCAGCCACCTGTATAACAGCTAACCGTGACTTCTGGGACGTGTTTTGCAGATGGTTAATGGAGTGCCTCAACTTGGGTACAGCTGCCAGGGAAACTACACTGGGAACCTCTCCTCCTCACGTTTTGTGAGTGATGGTGAGTGGCACTCAGTCTTCCTGGAGGTGAAGAACACGTCTGTCCGCCTGCTCATCGATGGACTGGGAAATGCCTCTCTCCAGCTGCCAGCGACCTGCAGCATCTCCCAGGGCAGACGAGATCTGCTTTTTGGGGGCCTCCGGCAGCCGCTCCAGTCCCAGAGAGTCATGCGGGGATTCAGAGGCTGCCTGGATGTGGTTGCAATCAATGGCAGAGAAGTGGTTCTCCTGCCCGGGAAAGGGCAATCAAAGGAAGTCATGGAGGAGGTGGGGATAAAGCAGTGTTGCTCCCCCACCGGTGCCTGCAGCAGCAACCCATGCCTCAACAATGGGATGTGCTCCGAAACTCATGGAGGAGGTACGTGAGTATCCCACGCAGGGCAATAAAGTGAGGGGAGGGAACCTCTTCATTCATCCCTATGTAAGGAGCTACACCAGAGCAGAATCAGAAGTCCCCTGTCGCAAGGGACCTCAGGTGATAGCTGACTCAGTGCAGCAGCAGCTGGGGGGGTATGACATCATCATCCTGGCTCTCACCAGCAGACCATGGCCAGCAGGGCGGGAGGGTGTTTCTAAGGAGCGAGCATGACCTAGGAGAGCACGGCTTTGCCAAAATCTCGAATGCAAATAGAAATTCCACCCACCCCTCTGCATCCTCTTTGCTTAAGGAGCTATTAGCAAGACTAGAATCAGGCAAGATGGGATCATGCAGCGATGGTATCTGGGCAGAAACAAGCCAAGATCTTAGTCTATTCCCACTGCAGTCAGTGACTCCCTGAGGCTATGGGAAGGGATATGGGAAAACCATAAACTCAAATCCAAGAGACGCAGGGGTGCGTGCGCTCAACAGAAGTTTGCTACTAGACTTTGCCAAAGACAGTCTCACCACTGCCCCGTTCCTCCCATCACAGGGTCTCCCCACAGCGGGCTGTATCACGGGGACAGGGCTAGTTTGCAGTGGCCTCGAAGGAAAGAGCCACTCCCAGCAACATCCACCCTTATGTCACTGCCCTGCACCCATGTCCCAGCTCCCAGCACGGTGGGGCTGCTCCCCATAATACCACATCTACCAAGAGAGATACCATCTACGCTTTGGCCCTTCCTTGGGGCAGAGGGGTGCTGCGTGGGGCAGGATGTCCTCCCGCAGCTCTGTGCTCTTTGGGGCTGTTGCCAAAGCCCACACCCTGCCCGGCAAGCAAGGACCTCCTCCTGCCCTGCCCGCAGCCTCTGGGAACAAGATTCCCAGCCCTGTCGACTCAGCAGCTGCCTGGTTCAGGTGAACTTATTTGACACAAGGTGCATTTGTACCAAACAGTTAGCCTGGCTGGCACTCACGCCTCAGCCTTACCCTTGAGACCTTCTGCACAGAAAACCCCTCTGGCTGGTCTGGAAGGGGCTCATAAACCCAAGAGGTGAAAACTCATTTCTAGTCTAAGCAAAAGCGTCACCTGCTTGCTTTGCAAAGAGGATACAAGGAGGGGAAAAAATAGTCACTCCCTCGTTAATAATCATCCAGTGTCCTTCCCATAGTTTCCTTCCAAGGTGATGAACTTCCCCTACAAATGGCCCAACTGCCCAGGAAAACCCTGTGGGACGCGGTCCCATACAGAAACACAGAACACTGCTGTGGTGCAGGGGTTACTCAAGGGATGTGTAGTTTGTGAGGTTATCCTGGGGGTTTGGCTTCCTTGAGCATTGCGGGCTCAGTTCTGGAGACTACAGGCATGCAGCACGGGTTTATGCAAAGCTCTGCCCATGGATATCAGGCGTGGGATTACATGCACAGGCAAAGACACGTCTGTGCAAGCGAGCCTGGGTAAGCCACGTGGCCGCGTGAGAACGCATCTGTGCGGAAAGGGTCAAAGCCAGACCAGGCACCACATCAATTGCAGTGCTCAGGACCACAGGTGCAAACACATGTGAACCCCTGCATCCAGGAACACGTGTGTTTGGGCACACGTAGCCCTACAGGCAATGTCCAGCACCTGCTGCACGAGCGTCAGCACATCCTTGTTGTACAACCACTAACACGCATGTGGAAACAGGTCTACGTTTGTTCCCTCTGTGCTCTAAAGCAGGGATGTTTAGCTTGCGGACGAGTAGCAAAAACTTTCCAAATGTGCTGCAAGGTGGAAACTCTGAACTTCCCGCATGGCACCACCAGCCAAGTGATCAGCAGGAGTTCAGCACGGCCAGGGACATTCCCACGCTTAGGGCTACACTAAAGAGCAGCCAAAAACGCAAACAGCAGCAGCCCCCTCCGAGTCCCCGGGTGTGCCAGGTTTCTCTCTGGCTATGACCAGACACCTCCTGTAGGCAAGAGAAACCCGACGTGTCGAGACAGGCGCTTCATACCACGAGAACTTGCAGGACCAAAGATTTCAGAAAACAACAAGTTACAGAGGATTGCACTTAGCAGAGTCAGAGGCTGTGAATCAGCCAGCCAGGCTGCCCTTCCTTTATCCTGAATTTGTTCCCCAGCTTCTCTATGCAATAAAGCTGTGCCTTGAATGCATCCCTGCCAGGAGGGGGTCTGTGTCAGGAGAAGACAGGCTCAGCTTGTTACTTAAATAGCAGTCTAGGGCCATTGCATTGCCCCAGAGCGGCCACCCAGCTTCCAGAAACTGCTCCAGGTCCTGTAACGTACCCACCAGCCCTCCATGGATGGCTTGGGTGCCCCACAGCACCTCCAGCAGCAGCAAGTACCTATGCTTAGGTAGCCATATCCAGCCCTCTGTGTGCCATCAGCGCCAGGTACTGCTCCTTCCTGGTTCTTCCATGTGGGTATGGTCTCTGTATGTCACTCTCTCATCCTCTCCAGGTTACACCTGCATCTGCCCTGGGCTGTTTTCTGGTGAGCGCTGTGAGCTAGGGGACAGTCCCTGCGAGTCCAAGCCCTGCCTGCATGGGGGAACCTGCACCCTTTCCGCCACCGGCTACTCCTGCCACTGCCCTGACTGGTACCTGGGCGAAAGGTATGGTCCGGGAAGGCTTTGAGCCGGGTGATCTCCCTTGCTGGGCTGAAAATATGATCTCTACCAACAAGCATTGCACCATTTCTGGAGCTCACCAGATCCAGACACTCTGGGATCAATTGCAAATTGCACGTGCCTGAGCATTGCAGCAGGGAAGTGTCCAAAGGCAGAGCTGAGCAGACCAGGGCGTAAATAGCTCTGCCATCATGTGGTCATTGCCCCTCTGTGCCCATCTCCTCTGAGCAGGAAGGAAATTTTTTTTAAAAATCTCCTTTCCTCACAGATGCTTTGGATGCCTGCAGACATTCTGCCTGGTGCAGGTTCAAAGCTTCTCCTTGCAAGGGGAGAGTCTGTCCCCACAGGCTGCTCGTCCCCGCGGTGTGAACTGAGCTGTGAACGGTGCGATGGGCACCCTGGCAGCAGGGTGCAGGTGGGCACTGCGCTGGGTGGCAGGAGCATGCCCTGAGGCTGGGGGGAGGCTGGCTAGCACAGTCGCTAGCTGCATTCTCCTTCAGTAGCTGCAACACCCACCCTGGCTGCTAAAGGGGCTGTCTGCCCAGGACCAGCTCTGCAGGGCTCATCCAAGGGGAATTTGTGTCCCAGGTCACAGCCACGATTCATCCAATTCAAAGCTCAGCTCAGGATAGTGGGCTATGCTGACAAGCAGGTGCAGGATGCCATTCCCCTTCTGTCAGATAGCTTACCGATCCCCATTATCACAAGGGGTCAGAGCATTTGGCTTTGGCCATGAACCCTGTGGTTCACATCACTTTGAAGTTGTCCCCATCAGTGTTGCAGCTTGGATACATTTCCCATACATGAAACGTCAGTGTACGTTTGCCAAATGTCCGCAGCTAGAGAATTAACCCAGGCCTGGAGGCTGCTCTGCTGCTCAGCGTTACCCACCACAGCCACGCACCTCTGCTCAGCCCCCTGCCTCCAGCCCAGCCTGATGAGAGATGCCCAGCACAGGCTCAAACAGCATCACACCCATTTCATCCTTCTGCCACAGTCATTTAGCCAGGATGAACACTGGTCTTTTGAATCAATGCAAAAGGCAGAAATTATTTCTGCAACTCTGGGAATAAACGTATGTAGCTGAGCATTAGGTGGCAGTGTAATATCTGAAATCACCGGTCGTCCTGCCAGAGCCTGGGGGTACACGTTGCATGCACCAGCTCACACATCCTAAAACACTGACTAAGAAACAAGAGGTATCCAAACCTCAGAGTTTATTCAGTAACAAGAAAAAAAAAAAAAAAGGAAGGAAAGCCAACAAAGCCTTGAATATTCCACCTAGCATGAGGAGATCTTTACTGTTGGAAGGAAAGGTCCCTTGTACTGTTGGGGAACATTTAGGTTGTGTGGGGTAGAGCAGGACAGAGAATCAGAAATTCTGTCTCAGTTCTGCAGATGCTCCATAAAATGCCAAAAAAGCCTCTTCAACAAGGATGCCCATTCACCCTTTCTCAGGCTAGATGTTCCCTGCAACCTGCAGACATGCACAGATCATCCTGAGACCCCACAGAGCCTGGAGGGCATATGAGACTTCATAAGAGGTTAACACATTTCAGAGCGACCCTTGGCTCCCTAATTTAACAGGATGGAAGCATCTCTCTATGCAGTGTTAGTCCTAGAAATTCCAAATACTTCTCTGAGGCAGGAAGCCCCCCATTTTAATTTGTTGCATGTGACCAAAAAATAGGACCATCCTATAACACACAGTTTCCTGAAAAGCATAATTTTATACTCAAGGATCATGGTCCTTTGCCAGGAGAGGCAGGTAGCACGAGTCTAGCAAGGGAGGGAGAGCAGACCAGGATGGAGCATCCTCGGCTGGTGTAAGTCAGAGCCCTGAATAGGATGATGCAGTTTTAGCTGCATCCCCAGGCTGATGGTGGTTGTCTCCATCCTTTGCTCCCCACAGGTGCGAGAAGCTGGCTGAGGAGTGCCAAGACAACCCGTGCCGAAATGCCGGGCGCTGCGTGAGCAACCAGGGCTCCGTCCACTGTATCTGCCCATCGGATTACCAGGGGGACTATTGCACGCAGCCCATCATCACCCCCGCCATCGTGCCCACACAGTGGGCGGTGGGGCCCGAGGAGATCGCAGAGATCGTAGCCGGTGTGCTGGGGGTGGCCATTCTGGCTGTGGCCTTTGTGCTCATCCGCAAGCGCTACCGACAGCGGGCCAAGGCACACAAGCCCGTGGCCCGGGAGGACCCTGACCTGCTCTCCAAGAGCGAGTTCTCCAAGAGCGTGGGTGTGGGCACCCAAGCCGTGCCACCCATCGAACTCAACATCCTCAGTGATGCAGCACACAACAACCTGGACCGAGCCACGCCGGAGCAGCGCAAACCCACCAGCACCCCCGAGTTCATCACGTTCAACTCGGCCAATGCTCCAAAGCACCGGGGCACCATCGTGTGCAGCGTGGCACCCAACCTGCCCCCCGCTGCACCCCCCTCCAACTCTGACAACGAGTCCTTCATCAAGTGTACCTGGGCCAGGGAGGAGATGGGTCAGTAGCCACAGCTTTTTCTTGTTCTTGCACATCCCTCTTCCCCCTGTGAAGCAGATCAAAGGTTTGAAAACTTGAAAGTCCAACAACTTTGCTTAAAGCCAAGCAAATGCTGCCCAAGCCCTGCTATAGGTCCTTTATTGGCTATTCCCTCCCTGCTCACCAATACATCCCAGTTTTCAGCTTTAACCTGCTCAATCTTGTACACAATCAGCAGGGAAACCATTAATGCATAGCCTGCATTCCCACACATCCTGGGTCAAAAGGCCTTATAAAAGAGAATAATGAAGCTAAGGGAAAAAAATTAAGAGCCTAAAAATCAGCGTGAGTTTTAGTGGAGGCATTTGCATCAATGCTCCTAGGCAGAGGGATCACACCCCTAAGTAACTAAGGGAGAGATCCAGTAGATCCCTTGCTCTGCCCCATCCCTTCATCGTGCAAGCTTCTTGCATCCGAATGGCATGATGAAGTGTGTCTTTTGGGTGCTAGAGCAGGGCACGTGCCAGTGGGAACACTGCCCCAGCAGAGCCAGGGTGCCCTTGGGTCCCCTCAATTCCCAAAGCAGCAACCACAACTCCCCTATCCTCATGTCTCCCCTCCTCCCTGGTCTGCTGCATCTCCTGTGGGCTCAGAGTCTACAGAAGGAATCAGCGGGAGGGCAAGAGGGGGAGAACAACAGCTGGAACTGCAGCTAACACAACTCTGTTTTATTCCAGTCTACCCAGCAGAAACAACCTACTGGCCCCCCCGGTACCTGTCATCAGACGTCCAGGAATATTCCCACTATGAAGTCATTCAAGGCCCCCCTGCGTCCTCCTCCCACCCTCCTCTCCCCCTGCCACCCCCTCCACCGGTGGACACAGAGCCGGTCGCTCTTTACGGAGGCTTTCCCTTCCCGCTGGACCAGAGCAACAAGCGGGCCCCCATCCCGCCCCGCTACAGCAACCAGAACCTGGAGGACTTCTTGCCGCTCAGCCCCGTGGACATGGGGGCCTCCCAGTGCCAGAACGAATACACGGCCATCAGCTACTACCCAGCCCAGCTGGTGCAGGGCGAGGGCGTCCCGTACCAGCCCGACCCTGGCTACAAGCGGGTGAGCATGCGCCTGAGCGTGGCCCAGCCCTCCTACGCAGACTGCGAGGTGGGCCACCAGCCCAGCATCCGAGCCCAACCCCTTCCACCCCCCAACTATGAGGGCTCCGACATGGTGGAGAGTGACTACGGGAGTTGCGAGGAGGTGATGTTTTAGCAGGGGGGCTTGTCCTTGAGATGAGAAGAGAAGCGTATCTCCACGCAGAACAGTGTGCGGGGGGCTGGCACATGCCACCGAAGGGAGGCTTATGTGTGCGTGTCCCAGCTTGCGGCATCTCCCCCTGCACAGCTGGGTTGTAATTTGGCTGGGTCTTTCCCCCTGTTGCCCTCCACGGTGCTCCTGCTGCAAACAGAGGGGAAATGCTCCAGCCACTGCCAGGACACGGAGGATGCTCCTGGGATGCCAATGACTAACCTGCCTCCCTGCCAAGGGGGCTTCCTCCGACACCACGCAGGACCGCAGCGTGCCACCTCCTCCCACCCCGGGCTCCCTGGGCACAGGGAGGAGGAGGAGGAGGGCAAGCGCTGCAGGTGTGGCAGCAGTCATGGTGGAGAAGGTGTGAAAGGACTACTAATGCACAGCCTAGGAGTGCCCCGGGTGGGACAGCAGAGGCTCCCTGCTCCCAGCTCTGGCTCCGAGGGCTTGCATCAAGCCAATAGTTTGCCTGGTGGAATGGATCAGCTGGTGCAAACCCTCTTCCATGTCTGCTCCCCGTTGCAGGGAGAGAGATGAGGGAATGCAGCTGGTTCCATCAGCACGTCCCTCACTTGGCCAACAGAAGTCCAAGAAAAAAAAAAAAGTTCATTTCTGTAGAAAAACCAAGCAACAAGCTTCATCACACCAGGAACCACCCACAGACTCAAACCAGTGCAGCTAGCAGCAAAGCAAGACCCCTGCCCGGTTGGGCTGTGCGCCCGGGATTAAGGGAGACCCTGCCCCCAGGGGGATGGGGATGTGAGCACAGCCGTGTCCCCGTGGCTGTCGTGGTCCATGCTGAACGCATCAGTACGTGGTGCTGCCACACAGCCGGGGCTCCCCGCTGTACCCCAGAAAACCTGGCCAGCACTGCGTGGCATCTCCTGCCCGAGACGGGGCAGCGAGGCCATCGAGCGTGGGTTTGCCTGTATGTCCTTGTGCTTGGAAATGTATCGTTTCTTCGTGAGAGATTTTCTTTGGTTGGTTGTTTGATGTAACTTTTTTTGTTGTTGATTTTTGGAAAGTATTAAAAGAGTTTGGATTTTTTTACTATTATGATTTTATTTGATAACTCGGGGATTCCCTTGTAAATAGGACACCCCTGCCTAGCTCCAGCCAAGGGCAGCCCAAGGAAAAACAGCTTATTTTAGTCACCAGCCTCTTGAGCCTGCAGAGAAGTTCCAAGACAGCAAGTTCAACACATCTTTGATGATCCCGTAAGGGCCAGAGGAAGGAGGCAGACTCACGGTAGCCCACCTCGCTTTGGGAAGGTGTCAGCCTCCCGCATCTGTTAGCTCAGGAGCAAGGAGGTTGAAAGGCCCAAATCCAAGCCCGGCCTTAAATCCCTTCCCCAAGCAAACACACTTGGGAAAACAGATATTCATCTTATTTCTGAGAGCCACAGCCCCCAAAGAGATGACTATCACCCAGTTAACCTGGAAAACACACCTGACTCAAGTGTATCTGCAGAGGGGTCCCCAAAATACCCAGCAGAGGCTCTGTGGGACACAGCAGCCAGGCCCAGCACCCATAAAGCATATCCACAGCCCCACTCCCCGGCCCGAGCATCCCCTGGGCATCAGGGCCACTTGCCACTCCTCCAGCAGCCACCAGCCCCCCGAAGCACTGCCTGCTCTACCTCTCAAAGCTCTCATGCACTTTGACAACTTTTTGCTACCAAGAACCCCAGGCTCATCACTGCTGTCACTTCCCAAGCACACTGGGCAGCCACCTCTGGAAGGGCTGGCTGTCAGCAGGATCCGTCTCGGTTTCCCCAGCAACAGCTGATGACACCACTAAAGCTTTGAGAAGCAGCGATGTCATCAGCTATCACCATGAAGACGGCAAAGGCAGGACCCAGGGAGCAGTGCCTCCAAGGGCCAGCTGAGCCCAACAGTGACACAGGAGGGGACACGGTTCCAGCCCATGGCAGTGCCTCAGTGTCCCCTGCCTGGGGGAAAGGCAGGACCCCAGCCACAGGCTGCTGCTCCAGCAGTCCCCGGCTCTGCAGCCCACACCCCCAAAAGGGATCCCTCAAGACAGGCCCCACGCCGAGGCAGAAGGGCACTTTGCAAGGCCTGATGCCACAGGTGAAGGGCACTGGTTTAGCTGATGCTCCCAGAGCAAATGAACTGCCCCCAGCGCAGAAATGCTGAGCTCCTGCTGACTGCGGCAGAGCTCGGCTAGCCAGGGGCTGCCCTGGGACACAGGCAGGGATCCTCCTGCACAGTCACAAGGAAACAGGAGCTTGTAAGCACAAAATCCATTTTCAAAGATGGAACAAGGTGTTTTGACCCCTGGATAACCTGCCCCAACCCTCTTTGCTGTCCTTTCCCATTGCTATTGCAGCCCACAGCACACTGCTCCAAACCCCACGTCTGACCACACAACATTGACATTGCCCCAGCACCTCAGGCTGCAAATCCCACCACCAGCTCCACGTCCCAAGCCAGGGACTCACCCTACTCCCCAAAACACCCCAGGGGTACCACAGCACCCTACCTGCTAGCTCAAGGAGGGGCTCATCACACAGGGACCAAGAAGAGGACAACACAACAACCTACCCAAACCACTGGCTGCAGCACATATATCACCTGGCAAAGCCAGACCTCCCACCCCAGCTGGGGTTAATCCCAAATTAAAGCCAGGGGAGGGACCACTTGGCTGCACCTGTGCAGGTCCCCAGCTTGGCTTTCCTCTGCTGGGATGGGCTTGCGAGCTTCGCAGTTCCCTGCAGCTATTTTTAACAGAACCCTAAGTGCAGTCGGGTCCCCCTGTCAGCCTCATCCCCCCGCATGCTGACGGGATGTTGTGAAGAGCAGGTTGCCACCCCCAGGGCTTGCTGGGGGAGCAGCATTTTCTTACAGCCAAAGGAAAAGATGGGGTTCACCTGCTCTGCCCCTGTTTCCTGCTCATACACTGCAGTTTCTGCCTTTGCTCTCCATTTCCAGCAGAGCGGGATGGCACGAGCCCTGGAACAAGTGGTACCACAGCGGGACACACCACTGCTGCTGGCTTGGGGTCTGGGCAGGCTGTCACCCTGCCAGCTTCCCACCCTGGCTCCAAGAGTGCCACAGCTTCTCAGCAAGATGCACTGCCTTTTCCCATAAGGCAAACCCAAATTTCTCTTCCCAGCATCAGAAGCAGCGCAAATAACAGAGACGATATTTTCCTTTAGACCTTTTGACTTTTAACTCCCTGAGGTTGCCTTGGCCAGCAGCAGCAGGGGACGGCAAGGGCAACGGAGACGATGCTTTGCTATGTGACACCTGGGAAGAGGCAGCCTGAGCAAAGCCATTTCACGGAATAGGTGCAGCCCTACTGGGCTCAGTCCTTGGACGAAAGGATGGCCGTGGATCCCACCACGGTGACTCTCCACGGTCAGAAATACCCCGACCCCCAGGAGCTGCCTGTGCTCAGCCGCTCCTCCCACCCTGGGGTTCAAGTGACCTCGGATCCCCCTCCAGGAACCACGCTCCCCATCACTCCTACTTTAAGGAGACTTTTCTGCCGCCATTTCAAGAGATTAACTTTTTTTAGCACTGATTTCCCAAACAGCCCTGCTAATGACACCCCACAATGGTGTAAATTATTCAGCAGCGTGAGGATAATGCGAGCAGCAGCGATGCTGGCGTGGTGCCTGGCTGTCTCCAAGCGTGGGCTGGCCTTTGCTCCTTTGATCTCTCGGGTGGATCAGCAGCAGCTCGGCATCCGCTGCACCGCTGCCATCGGCACACGCCAGGCTCTTTTTTCGGCTGCAGCCCCGCTGTCGGCATAAACCAGGCTCCTGAGTCCCAAGACACAGCCAGGGAGGAGCTTTGGTGGGGCAGAGGACAGCCAAGCCCAGCCAGCTGACAAAGGCTCTGCCACAACCTACTTGCACAAATGCATTCAGCAGAAAAAATTATAGTTTTCAGAGCAGCAAAGCTGAAACACTTTTATTTGAAACCTTCAGCGGGGGGGGGGGGGGGGGGGTCATGTGTGCTGCTACGGGGAGGGAAAAGCGCAGGGTCTGACCCTGGCTGCCTGCTGGGCTCCAGGTCTCCTGCTGCCCCATGGAGCAGGCTGCTCCCCAAGCCCTTCTACCATAAAATGGTTTGGGTTGGAAGGGACCTTAAAGACCATCTAGTTCCAACGCCACTGCCATGGGCAGGGACATGCTCTGCTAGACCAGGTTGCTCAAAGCTCCATCCAACGTGGATGTAAAAAAAGAAAAAAAAAAAAAAGAAAAAAAAGAGGGAAAATAAATTTTAAAAAACCCAAAGAGACAAGTCCCAAAAGTTGTAGCATGTCCACTGGCATTAACGTCCCATCACCCCACAGAGCCTTTTCACATAAAAAATAGATCGCATTTATTGATTAAAGATACATGATTCATGTGCAGCACACCAGCTCTTCCACCAGGCAGCTACACATGCTGTACGCTGACAACATCCATAGGCACAAGACGTGTACATTAATCATTCCTATATTTACACAGACAATTTCCATGGTTACAGAGCAGCCTACAATATACGAGTGTCAAGTTTTTGCGTCCATCCGGGTCCTGTGTCAGGTCCTCCTGCTGTGTGCCCCACCGGCACGCCTGGCCCCATCTCCAAACATCCCCTGCTCACCCCGATAAAGTGAAGAACTGCAAAAAAACATTTAATGCTGCTGTGATATCCCAAGCTCCTCGGAAATGAGGTCTTCACCACAGACTGTGAAGTGAGTTTGGATGCCAGGAGCCCCACCAGCAAACCCACTGATGCCCAGTGCCAGGCTGGGGACATGCCCTGGCACACAGCTGTCCCCCAAAATGTGGCCAGCCTTCTCACTGGATACTGACAGAACTGGGGGCAAGCATAGATGTCCTCTGCTCCTCACAGCATGCCCTCCTCTGCCAAGGGTGACATTTCTGCACTCAGACTCAACCTTTAAGGGCCACACTGGGGTCAGCACACAGCGATGGACGCGAATATTGCACTTTTCCCATCTGCAGAGTGCCCTGGAGCCCCCTCCTCCCAGCCAGCTCCCCCTCGCAGACCCGGGTGTTTGCTCTCTACCCCCACGGTGTCCTCCAGATGGAGGACATGACTTAAAGCTTTGCTCTGCCCATAACCAAGCAATGCCAGAGCAGCTGAAACCTTCACCAGCACAGACTTGTTGGAGACGAGGTGAGCTCCAAGGATGCAATGAGAAGGCGAGGGGCTGGAAAGGAACAGCGACGTGACACAGACCCACCCCACACCTGGCCGTGGCATGGGGCACCCAAAGCAGAGCCAGCAAAGGGGACACAGTGCAAGACACTGAAACACCACACATCGAGGAGGCAGGCTGCAGGGACATTGTTCTGCACAGCCTTCTCCTCCCAGAAGCGGGTCAAACACCAAAAGTAACCCCAAGCCTCACACATCCTCCCTCAAAGATGGGAACGCAGCCCACCAGCACTATATTCACGCTCCTTTCCCACCACCGCCAGCAGCCTTTGCCCACCCTCCGGGAGACACGGCTGCGGCGGGATGCGGGGATAACGGCTCCCCAAAGGAAGCCGCTGTACTGCCGGCGTTTGGGAGATGCTGTGTTAGCAGGGAGTTCGGCCCAGACAGGGGGTTGCAGAGGGGTGGCTTTCACATCGCTAGGAAAAGACATCCCATGGAGGATGCATTTGCTCTCTTGTCTTAAAAAAAAATAAATAATTAAAATAAAAAGAATCCAGCAGAAAGTGAAGGAAACTCTCCAGGGAGGAAGCTGAGCTCACCAAGAGGAAGGAAAGCAGCAGCATGGCAGGGACCGTCCCCACCAGGCATGCACCAGCCACAACGCAAGAAGCAGCAGTAGCACAGGGAGAAGCACCAGAGAGCTGCCTCCTACCAGGGGATGCGGAGCTGGGGTGGAGGCAGAGTGAGACCAAGAGAGAAAGGGTAAAAAAAACATATTATGGGGTTTTTGTGTGATTTGACATTCAGTAATGGCCTGCAGATGCAGCCGGAGCGTGCCGGGGCCAGCTTGGGCACTGTAAACATGGTGACGTATTTTTGCAGCATGTGGGTAGCAGGTGGTGACCCCCAGGACATCCCCGTCCCGTGCAGGGAGAGGCTCCCAGCTGAAGGCATCCAGCTCAGACCCTCACTGTGGCAGACCCCATTTGCTATCCGCACGCCTCGGTTCCTAATGCTTCTGAAAGCCACGCGTTCAGTATGTGCGCTAGATGGGGGTAAAAAAAAGTGTCACTACTAAAAGCATGGGCCAGGGTTCAGCAAACCCTCCCAGGGCTAGGAGGTGCCGTGCCCGGTACCCAGCTCCGGGCCCTGCTCAGCCCCCAAGGTGGCTGGAAACAGCTGGAGCCCGGCAGGAGCCAATGCCCGTGTCCGGGGATCCCACCACGGGAGAGCTGGGGGGCCCCGGGATGCTCCACACCTTGGGCTCCATCCACCATCCCCGCAGGGCCGGGGTGAGGAGGCAGCTCCACACTCTCCAACCTGAGCTGAGGTTTCTCTGTTGCTGTAAAAATAAAGTGCTGAGGGGGGAGGAAACTGGCACAAAAAAAGAGCAGTCCTGTTCCCCGCCCTGACTGAAGGGACGGGGGGAAATATGGAAAGGTTGGGATTTAAAAAAAATAAAATTAAAATCTACATCCAGGATTCCTTACCTCTCCACGTGACTATTTACAAAGGTGCCCAGGGGGGCTGTTTTGCTGTGTCACCTGCCCAAAAAACCCCCGAGGAAGGCACTGCCCCACCCCCGGGCCGTATCCCACCTCCCCGGCCGGATCCCAGCACGGGACCTTGCCGCATCCAGAGATGGGTGGCCATGACGCGGGGCAGCCCCATCCTCTCGCAGACCAAACCCACCACATTTCCCAGGAGGAGAGGGGAGACCGTCCCCAGGTCACCAGCAGCGCCCAGTGCCCGTGTGCCCCCAGCACAGCATCTGGAGGGGCCGGCGGGGCAGCGGGACCGTCACTGCATCAGGATACTGGTGGTGTTCACCACAGCGGCAGCGGGCGCAGCCAGCTCCACCAGCGCCTCGTACGTCCCCACCACAAAACCCACGAAGCCGAAAAGGCTGATGGCGATGTCCTTGGCGATGACGAGGGGGTGCATGCCCTCTGTGTAGTAGGTGGCAATCTCCAGCAGCGGGGGGAAGATGAGAGCCAGGGCGCTGCTGCTGACGGAGCCCACCAGCGAGATGACGATGTCCAGGCGTGGGATGAGGATGGCCAGCGCACCTGGAGAAGGAGTGGACAGGACGTTAGTGCTGCCGGCTCCCGGACAGCAGAGACCCCCTCCCCTGAGTCAAACCAAGCAAAAACCCACGGCAGGGAAGCCATCTGCTTGAATCATACCTCTGCCCTTTTCCCTGACACAAGAGCTTTGAAGACGTTGCTGCGTGTTTTCCAGCAACTTCTCCCCAACAAGCAATTAAGCCGTTGCATTGAGTTAACAAAGCGCAGCATGCAGACCAAACCCTTTCTGTCACCCTGGGCACAGCCGCAGCGAGCTCCAGGGCTGAGCAGGACTCAGCCACAGCAAACAGATGCCGCTGGCAAAAGAGCGGCTGCCAGCACCCCCGCAAGAGCCAGCACTCCTGCTCCCCACACCTGGGGAGCTGTAAAGCCTCAGAAACCCCATAAAAGCAAGAAGAAAAAGCTATTTCCCCCCACCCTGAATAAATCCGTGTGGTTTGCATGCGTTTAGAGCTGCTCCAGCAGCAGAGCACCTACAGCACAGCCCGGGGGAGAACATTTGTTAGGTAAAAACTGCAGCCAAGGAAAATCCCCCTGGGAGACTTCTGATAGCTCACACTTAGCGGCTGCAAACTCTGGCTCATTCCTGCTCCCCCTCCTCCTGCTCGGGACCAGGGGAGGATGGAGGGATACTGCCTTCTCCTTCCAACCAGCCCGCAGCCTCTGGGCTCCTCTTGGGGCACCACAGTGTCGGTGTTTGGGGAGCAGATTTAAAATAAAGGATCATCAAGGTCCCATTTTGCAACTGAGCAGCGCCCTGCAGCAGGCTCACACACGGAGCAAGCTCCGCATCCACAGCAGCCTCAGCTCGAGAGCATCGCTGCTGCTTTTTGGTCAAACAAAGCCTGAGGAAAAGGCAATCAGAGCTTTGTATAACAGAAGAGCATCCTCTGAAAGCAAAGCAGACTTCAGCACTTAATCAAAGCGACCAAGAGAAATCAATTGGTTTATTGCCTTGAAAGCTCTGTTTAGAAATAGGAGACAATTAGAACCAAGGCAGCTACAGCCTCGGTGGAGAAGGGATGTCTCAGAGGTCCTTACAGGGGGGATTTGTTCACTCCCTGGCAATCAGCTCCAAGCAAGAGAGGCTGTTGGAGCCTCCCTGAGCCAAAGACCACCTGCAGCACTGCAGGAGATGGAAGGCTTGGGAGACTCACAACGGGCAAAGACACAAACAGGAGATGCTCCTGCACATCGCCGCCACTCCAGCCCTGCTGTGATCTGGATAAGACTAGAGATGAACCATCCCTCCACCATGGGGAACAGCAGCAAAGGTCCCCAACCGAGCTGATGTGGAGGAAGTTTATCCCGTGCTCAGCCCTGCACAGAGCCAAAGGAGCGCTCTGCCAGGTCTCTGCTGCAAGCAGAATCCCCGCTCTGGCAGCCTGTGGGGAGAGCAGAGCAGCCGACCACCAACAGCATCCTCAGCCCACCCCACACTGCTCTTTGGACTCAAAGTAAACAAAATTATCAACCCCCCTCTAAACCAAGCAGAACTGAAGCACCAGCTGCAGTCCTCAGCCTCCAGGGGACACGGTTGTGCTTTCCACAGGTATTAATTCAAAGGGGTTTTAAGTGTGCTGGTTTTGAAGTCTAAGCTTAAAAGACACCCATAAACCAAATTGCATCCTCTCTTTGGAAGACAAAGCCATGATGTGGGCTTGCTCTGCAGCCACACAATCAGCTGATGAATATTCATCCACCCCTCCAATCGCTCTTTTCCTTGCCAACAGCCACAGCGATCTCTTACGTGGAAGGGTAAGGGGAGGAGGTACAAAGGAAGCAGCATCCTTCCACCAACACCTCTGCTGCCTCCCTAACCCCGAACAGAAGGGTACAGCCACTGCTGGTGCCTAAAGCCACCCCATCACTCCAAGCCTTCGCTTCCCTGGCCAGGCACACCCCAACACCCTCCGGGAGAGGTTCCCATCCCGCAGGCAGGCTCCAAGCCCGACCACAGCACCCAGGTGGGCAGAGCACACGGTCCAACACAGCAGGATTTCATCCCTGCGCTGTCCCTCCAGCTGTGGGCATCGAGGCAGAACGTGTGTCAGGAACTCAGCACAGAGGAGATGAGGCTTTGCCCACCTGCGTTAATGCAGCATTTCTGGCTCGCCATTAACCACAGCCCAGAAACCGGCAGCCCTCCGCTCTCAGTCAGCTCCACCACCCTTGAGTTAGCGCCACGCTCCTCAAGCACAAACCAAAGCCAGCTGGGATGCAGGGCCAAGTCCCTGATGCTCAACTCTAGTGCATCAGCAGCGTCAAGCCATGAAGAAAAGCTTTTTTTCAGCAGATGATGCCTGGGACCTCAGTCAAGCGTCTCAGTTGTGCTGACAACAGCAAGGATTTAGTCTTCAGGAACCAAAGCCAGCCAAAATCAGATATTCCTGCACCTGATTTGCTCCACACCTTTCCTGAAGGTCCCCCAGGCTTGAGCCTGGCACCCTGCTCCACCAGAGCCTCACCAAACACCATCAAGGGAAAGGGACCACTTGGGGCTGATCCAGCTAGACCTGCCCTGTGGCCACAGGCACCCCGGGGCTTTGGTTATGAGTCATGTACCACTGTCAGTTGTCTTCTGCTGTGCTACACACTGCAATGAATGTGTGTGTACAAGGACACCCGTTCCATTGCAGTCAGGGACCCCTTTCCAGTCATTGCCCCATCATGGAGGAGCCTGGCTGCACAGTGTCTGTGGAAAACAGGACTCCAGACTCCCTACTGCAAGGGCTTTAGTAGCAGGGTGAGGTAGCAAGTGAGGGGCGAAGGGTCTCAGCACCACCGGCCCGCAGCAGCAATAGGGGTGCCATGTCCTCATAGGGGAACTCTGACACGCTGCTTTCTACTCACAGGTCACGCTGACCAGGGCCACCCTGAGGAGCAGGTTGACCAGCAAGCCCCAGCGCTCCGACATCCGGGCAACGAGGGGAGGGATGACGATCTCGGCAGGCACATAGAACTGCACGGCGTATGTGAAGAAAATCCCGATGGAGAAGAGCAGCTTGACGGCTTGGTACAACCTGCAAATGAGAAGGAGGAGACCCAGTGAGACACATCCTTGCTCCAGCCCCTGCAGCAGCAATGGCAGAAAGCAGAAGGGGAACACTCTGCCAAGAAGGACTTTTGTGTCCCAACAGTATACCCTCCTGAACGCTCTCCTGTAAAATTAGGGATGATGCATTCAATTCACAGAGATCTTTCTTGGGCAAGACTTAGCAAGGAGACAATGCAACCTCCAAGCTGGGGCAACCCACTCCCAATCAGGGGCTTTACTCCTGGCTTTGGGTAAGGAATCATCAGGCCAGAAGTTGGACCAGCAGCCTCTCAAGTGCTGCTTCCATTTGGGAAACCTCTTGGGCACAAATATTGAGAGCTATTTGGAGAAGAAAAAAAAAAATACTGTCCTGATCCTCACTCATTCAGGGGCACCTGAATGAAAACTGAGATGTCCTTGGCCAAGGAGCCTGACTTGTTCTCAACAATCCAAGGCAGCTCCCTACATTTCTAGATGCTCACATGTGTCACGCTGCCCTCGGCCGCACAAAGTAACAAGTCCTCCAGGCACTTCACTGCCTACAAAGTGACACTCTCTACCACCCTCTCCGCTTGACCAGGCTGGAGTCTGCAAGGTCTGCAGTGACACAGAGTGGCCTTCTTCATGATTGCCCCCAACAGACAACACCAAAATATCTACTAGCACTGGTACTGCCAGGAGCTTGCAATCCTGACTTTTGGCCAGCGGCCCAGAATGAAGTTGCATCCATCACCTATCCCAGAGGTTCCTCACCTTGACCTTCACAATGAAATCCAGCCTCTGAGCTGAAGGAAGAAAAAAAAAAAACCCAAACCAAACCTCCTTTTCTCCTATTTGTAACCAGCTGGATTATACTCTCCATCTTAAAACAGGAGATGAAGAATAGCTTCAAAGAGGCTTATCAGCTGCAGCCATGAATATTTCAGATTTGGATTACTATTTGGCTTCTGAGGAGGGGCAAGAGGACAGCACCGCTGGGATAAATCTGGGCTTACAAAGCAAATACGATGCAAAGTTCACCATCAACCTCACTGCAACTCAACCTCCTCTATGCAACAAAAAAGACCAGCTATTTTGAGCTATGCAGAAGGAAGGCAGAGCACAGACTGCAAATGGCACCTTAGGCTGACCCTGAGTCAGATCTCACCACATCCCAGATCCTACAGCGATGCGGCAGTGCGGAAAGGAGAGTGCCTGTTGCAGGTGGCCAAAATTCCACTTCCCATCCCTGTCTCTGTCCTGAGCTCCCTCACAGCAGAACAAGCCTCTCAAAGAGAAGCGATATCTAGTTACATCACATATGGTCCGACCCATTCCCCAACTCAAGACATGCTGACCAAGCAGTAAACATGGGTCCTGGCCACACCACTTGGGTAAATAAGAAGTAGATCCAAGCTGAGGAAGGTATCTGGCTCCTCCCGCCTTCCTATACATGTTTACCTTCTTTGAGCCCAAGCCAGTGTCCCCTGTATGTTGGTTCTCAGCATCCAACTGCTACAACAGTCCCAAACCAGACAAGTCCAAGTATTCACATGCAAGACAACTTTGAACACTAGTGGCAGAGTCTGGTGGAGTCAAACGCTTCCCACAATAGCAGAGGATGGAGTCAGGATTCGCTTAGCGAATTGGATGTTATCCAAGTCCACGGGACCAGATCAGATGTATTCAAGGTTGTGGCCAACATCAGCCTGAAGCCACTTTATCATCTTTAAAAAAGCAGGGTGATCAGGGAGAGGTCCCACTACCTGGGAAGAAGAATCATATCCACCTTCAAGGATCAGGGAAGCTACAGGCTAATTAGCCTCACCTCGATCCCCAAAAAAGTATGAGCTCAAAGTCCTCCTGACATCCATTTCCAGGCACACGCTGGACAGGGTGAATCCTGGCCACCAGGATTTGCCAAGGGCCAGTCATGGAAATATCCTCAATGGTGACCTGGATGAGCTCTCAGCCACCCAGAGCAAACTAGCAGCAAGTTCACAAGACCGAATTGGAGAGAATGGTTGACATGCCTTGGAGCAGGACCTAAACAACGTGGTAGCACAGACAAAGTTAAAATGCAAACACAAAATCCCACCACGTGGGAAGGGCTGGGGTCCGGCTTTCCGTTTGGCCAGGAGAACAAGACCTGAAGGTCTTGGTGGGCAGGAAACTGAGCATGAGCCAGCAGCAGGACCTTGCAGTGATTAAGGTCAATCATATACTGGGCTCTGTTAGCAAAACCATGGCCAGTAGGTTAAGGGTAGGGATTACTCCCCTGTTTGGGGCTTGTGAAGCTGCATCTTGAGTATTGTGTCCAATCTGGGGCTCCCAGGACAAGACAGACATTGACCTACCAGAGCAAGCTGAGAGGAGGCTACTAAGATAGTTGGGGCTGGAGCATACGACATACAAGGAGACACTGTGAGACCTGGGCTTGTTCAGCATGAAGAGAAGATTAAGGGGGATGTGATTACTGTCTACAGCTACCTAACAGGAGGGCATGGAGAAGACACGGACAGGCTCTTCTTGGAGTTGCACAGCAGAAGAAGCAGGGGCAATGGGACAGAGCTGCACCAAAAAAGGGTAGTTAAGCACCAGAACAAGGGCCTGGAGAGGTGGGGAAACCTCCCTCCTTACTGACACTCAAAATTTAAGTTGGCCCTGCTTCAAGCAGGTGGGTGGACCTGATAATCTCATGATGCCCTCTCCAACCTAAATTATCCTGTGATTCCAAAGGCAAACTAAAGACAAAGTTATCACAGAGTCCAGAGTGTGCCCACTCATCCACACGTGACTTCAGTGCACGGCAGCCTTAAGCCACCTACGCCACGGCCTGCATATCTTATCACTGTATTTTCAGTTAAGTGATGCTGTAAAGCCATAAAGTGCTCCAAGGCAATCCATGCTTAAGAGATGTTACTAAAAAAAGTACAGAATAAAGTTGAGTAGCAATCTTTTACAGGTCAGGAACCAGGACAATAAGTTCAAAGGGCATTTTAAATATCAAGAAGAGGAAGAGCTCGAGCTCAAGCGCGAGCCTTGACCCACAGAAAACATGGGTCCACATAGGACCCTGGAGAGGCACTGCTCTGCCACCACAGGAACGACCTACTTAACCCAGAGCGCCATGCCAGGCCATCCCAACAAGCTGCAAGAAATGGTATACCCTCCTTTGACCGTAAGGTCTGTCATTCCCTGCCTCCAAGCAGCCATAAGCAACCAAACATCTTCCCCCTCACTACAGCATTTCTTCACTCTTCAGACAGTGGGGTGAAGCAACCCTTCTGAGGATGCGAGGAGGGATTTCTGCATAGCAGTGCGGTATTTCAGAGGCTGTGGTTAGACCTGAGCGCTGGGAACCGACACACTCCTCATTTGAGGAAGCTGTGGTTATAGAGAAATGAGGCTGGAGAAGTCCTTAGTCATCTTGTAACTCAACGATTCCTGACACGTTCATCGAATCTGTTCTAGAGATCACTGGGTGATGACTACAGCCAAGGAAGGATGCAGCATCTCCACCACAACCCTCGCCTTGTCTCCCACACTGCAGGCAAACCCCACGACTTCTCACCCACAGCCCTTATGAACAGCTTCTGCAGCCCAACGCCTTTTACTGCTGGAGAGAAAACCTGCAGACAAAGCAGGATGGGCAAAACACTCATTTTAAGAGCAAGTCGTCACCCATCACCTACAGTTTAATGCATGGGAACACAGTGGTCAAGGCTTTAGCCCAAGTATCCCAGCCCTTACTTTAGATAGCCCATTTCCAAGGCCAATATTTACAGCTTCCATTGAATGTTCTGCCAGGAAGAAACATGCACAAACATCGAAGCACTTTGTGAGCTGAGTCACAACAACCGCAGCATGCCTTTCCCAGAGGCAGCCTGCAGGAGCCCTGCCACGTGCCCAGGCTTCCCCAGGCGCTGCTTCCACACGGCTACTCTCTTCTCCCTCTCTGAAAAACCCTACAGCTTTTTTTCCAGAAAAGTACTTTGACAGAAAGCGTGGATACTCCTAGAAACGTGCATTTGAAATAGGATATTTCTGTATCCTAGTGAGTCACAGAAATCCCGTTACCTTCTTCTAAGGGAACATCATCCTTTAGAGCAAACAAAGCTGAGATTTCCCGCAGAAGCCCCTGGGCAGTGTCACAGGTCAGCAGCCGTCGTTACAGGCTGTGGCGTGACCTGGTGCCCTGCAGAGCCCAAGACCTGGGTCTGATCTGCTTTCCACCTTCAGGAGCAGCAGCATTTCACCCCCTGCACACCTCACTACAGTTTGCTGAGCAGATGGGATTCACACCTACTGCGCTCCACACAGAGGGATTCAAACCTCAGTACAACACAGACTCGTTTTTCCACCAGCCCTGTTCCTCCTCACTGAGAGCAAGGACCTGGCAGGGCTCCTGGCCCCTGCAGGGGACAAGATAAGGCTCTTAGCAGAAGCAGGACCTTCTGCCACACCAACACCAACATCCAGCAGTACAGTCACTACACAGATCCAGTGTGAAAGCCCATGCACTCAAATTGAAAGAAACCCACATAGCAATAATTACAGCAAAAACAGGCTCCGTTTTTTGGCTTTCTCCAGAGCTTCAACTGCACAGCTCTACAAGGTCAGCATGTGGAAGCCCACCAGGGACTCAGAATTTGAGTCCTGCCCAAATCCACTTCAACAGTGGGGAAGAGGCAGCAAGTCATGCTGCACAGTGTTGGGCAGCTGCTAAAAGCAGAGAGGATGGGTTGGGGAGGGGCACAGGCACCCCCAGCTCCAATTCTCACTCTGGTCTCTTGCAGGATTTTAAGCCAGCAGAGACATCAAAGAGAAACTGTTGAACTCCAGAGTGCTCCCAGGCAAACCCAGATAAACTGTGTTGCCACAGGACAACTTTCCAAGAAGCCTGGTGGCATCAAAGCGCCCAGCCCCAGCTCCACACCAAGACACAGGAGATGCTGCTGTGTGATAGGTACCTCTGCGGCACATAGAGCAGAGCTTCTCTCCAGCTCCTCCTCACCTGTCAGCACCACGTCCAGCCACACAGACACCCCAAAGCAGTGTGTCTTAAGAAGCAACAGAGATGGGTTTTTCAGGACTTCCTCAAATAACCTCAAGCGCAGCAAGCTGGAAAAGGCATTTGTTTTCAGTATTTGCACGCTCCACACTTCTTGTCTCAAAGGCAAGAGAAACTGCTTGCATTTCTCCTTTGGGATGAATATGGAGCCATGACAGTGAGCAACCACTCACCCCCAGGACAGACCAGCACGCTGCAACAGCCACCAGCCCCGGCAAGAGGAGAAATGACCCCTCCGGGTAAGCAGGTACAGCATCAGGCCATGCGTATTTCCACAGGGCCCCAGCCAGCGACCGCAGCGTCTCAAGAGGCCTCGCCAGATCCCGGAGGAGGACAGACAGGTTTGGGGAGCTGCAGAGCTCAGCCCCCACGGGAAGGAAGGGGTATCCTCATGGCATCAGCGCTCACAGGCAAAGCGCTGGCTCGAGACGAGCCACATCCAAGCAAAATGCGTAGCCCACGAGTGGGAGTTTGAGCTCCAGGGCTGCAAACAAGGAACACAGCCCACATGCGGAGACGTCACATCTCACCCCCCTCTGGGAGATCCCAGCTTTGGGTTAGTTTTCTGTGTGCTTCATCTGCAGAAGAGAAGCGGGTTTGTGCTGTTCAATGACCTTTCGATACTGCCACACAGGGGTTGTGTTCAACATCTCGTGGCCACAAGCCACAGGTACTGCCAGCCAGAGCACTGCTTAGTCCCCAAAAAGCAGCCACAAGGCTCCAAGAAAGAGGCAGGAGCAGCACGTGCCCAGGCAGGGACCACTGGGGACCCTGAGGAAACAGCCCTGAGCTGCAGAGCCAAGACAAAACTCCGACACCACAGCAACGAGCCTCTCTCCACCCTGAACATCAGACAACACTTGACAAGCTCCTTTGGACCGTTTGGTCTACAGCATGGTTGATCCTTCCCCAAGCTCACCCAGATTAGTTCTCCTAGGAACAACGTTCCCCGCTGCCCCCTCTCCTGCATCCCTGGCCGGGACCCTCCTCCTTCGCCCCTGGGACTCACCAGCAGTTGGGCAGGTTGAGTGTTATGCTGGCCTGAATGTCCGCCCCAAAGCGCAGGTACCCCAGGACGCTCAGGCTGATGTACAAGATGGTGACGATCGTCATCCCCACGTAGAGGATGACTGGGAACTGCTGGGGGTTCTTCATCTTGTTTTCCAGAGGCAGCACCTAGGAAAAGAGGAGGAGAAAGAGGATGACAGAGCAGCAGGTTGCCCCCATTCTTCTACACCCCCCAGCAGCAGGAGGGGCAGTCCCATGGCCAAGCACAGCCCCCCATGGCAGAGGGATGCTCCCATTTGAGACCTTTGGGCTTGGCATGGCAAGTCCCCGGCAGGGTCACTCATGCCCTTGCCTTAATGAAGAGACTCGCTCCCTCCCCTTGGCAGGAATCATGCCCATCAGAGCCTGGCCTCTTGGGGTGATGGTGCGCACCCATACATTGGTTGCATTGCAGTCTGCACCCCAAAGAAGCACGACCATGCCCACTGGGACAGGCCCATCATGACACATTATCTTATTTTCCCAAGCAGACTCTGGAAAGACCAAGATACTTTCTCCTCTCCCATCAAGTTTGTCCAGACAGATTTCAACCACACAGGACAATAAAAAAATAGGAAGGACAGAGGCAAGTCCCTCACCTCTATACTACTAACACTTGCTTTTAAATATAAAACTTCAGCAAACATTTTTATAGCCATCCTTGGGTGGCAGGGACTTCAAAGAGAGATATAGTGGCAGGGCTGGTGGGGAGGCAGGACCAGAAAAAATTTTATTTGCTTCCCCACCTCCAAGTCGTGCAAGGAGGAGAGCATTTGTGCCTTCGTGCCAGCAAGAGCCCTCTGCCCTGGGCAGAGCACTCAATAAACACTGCTGTAATGGATTTGGCCCTCTCCAGCCCTGTGTTTACACAGCCAGCTTATATTAAGAGATGAAAACATTTTTTCCTCCTTTGAAGGGAGCTCCTGGAAACAACCCACAGCATCTTAGCGAGCCGTTAAGCTCTCCACCCACCCACCTTCTTCCACAGACACAGTTGGTCTATTTACAGCATCCCGTATGAGAGGCACATGCAAATCCAGCCCCACAGCAGGCTGGGGCCACGCGGCTGCCAGAGGGAGATCTCAGTGCCTCCCCAACAGAGTGGGAAGGAAAGGATCACTTTTTTTTTTTTTTTTTGTGTCATGTTTTTTGGCCTCCCACTTAGGCAGATTCAGGATCCAGCCTGGTAACAAGAGTCAGGACGATTCCTCATCCGCAGGTCAGCCAGCAGAGCCAAAGGCAGCTGCCAGTGCAATTCCCAGCAGAGCCCAATCCACTGCCAGATACAGCCACCTTCAAAGCAGTAACCAACCTCCTGAGGTTTGGAGCATGTGCTGCTCCAGCCTCAGATGGAAGCAACAGGGTTTGACCCAGGAGATAGCCTGGAGGCTAAAGCTAACAGCATCATCCAGAATTTGGGCTACTGTCAGAGAAGTTCACCTGCAAATACAGCTGCAACACCGAGCAGGTGCTGCAGCAAGCCTGAGCACAGGCTGAGCCTCCCGTGCAGGCAGCCCCGCTGCCACACGCCGACTTACCACCCCGATGCCTTCGAAAGCAAAGATCGCTGTGCCAAAAAACAGAGGGTAGGTCTTCCAGGCTGCTGCTAGAGGCAGGGCACTGGGATCAGGAATGTCCTGGAAAAAAGCCCACACAAAGTTCAGATGCGGGGAGGATGGGGAGGACCTGGCCTCTTCCCACCGCTCCCTGTCACAGCCCCACGCCGCAGAGAAAGCCCTGTGGAGCAGAGGGTAACATTGTGCCCACAGGAGCGAGCAGCACCTCGCAGCATACGAACATCCCACCGCTGAGCTCCCCCCACCCACCAAAGCATGGGACATCACAGAAGCGACGGAGGGGAGCTGTACACACATACCCTGACGATGTACTGGTAGATCATGACAAGACTGACGAGCATGGCCACGTTGGCCAGCATGGAGAAGATGGACAGGACCTTGAGATTCTGGATGAACGTGAGCAGCACCACGAAAGGCAGCAGGGAAAGCATGTATAGCCGGGAGTCCATGGTGGGGGTCATTGCCACCGTCCTGTTCAAGTTGCAGTCATTGGTGGTCCCGTTTGCTGCAGATATGACCTGGGGAGGCACAGGAAGGCTTGATGAACCCCATCGCACGGGTCTGACAGCCACGGATCTCAACAGCCCATCCCAGGTGGGTCAGAATATCACCCCATCAGCTCACTTTCAAACACAGCTAGTTGATTAAAATCAAAGCAGCACAGACTTTCTGGTAGTTTTGAAGCAAATCCCTGTTACCTTGCTTGGAGCAGAGGTGGGATAGCTACAGCATCTCAGCTGAGACAGCAAAACCTGCCCAAGGAGACGCGCTGAGCACGTAAACCCAGCAGCTGAGCGCACCAAGGGCAGAGGTTGGTTTGCACTGGCCACACGGCCAGTTGAGAAGAGAGGAAAGAGGCCTTAAGTGCTATTTCCTCATGTAGCACTCAACGTCAGACACCCCTTCAGTCATCCAGTGCCCTGTTCCCATGCAAGGACATCTGGAAGCTACTGCTGGCCCCCAACTTCACTTTCTTCACGGGAAGCCATCCTTTCCTTGAGGTCTTTCATCCCAAAGGCACACCAGGCCACGTGCTCACCTCTAGAGACAGTTCTGCCCTAGGAACCAGCTGGCTGAGCCATCCCACTCAAGAGCACAGATGTGCTGTGGAGCACCAGTACAACCACAGCCAAGCTAGTTTGGGTACCAGGTGCCATCTGCCGCAGCAGCAAAGGGCTGCCTGCAAACTAATTGAACCTGCTCCAGAGCAAGTCCTGCCCCAGAGGACAGGCTAAAGAGCTTCTGCACAAATCAGCATCCTCCATGAGATGTGCAGAGCCATACACCTGCAAGGGCAGTGTTCCTCCGAGCCCCGGCCGGCGCCTCCTCTCCACAGCTTGCTACAAAGCCATTTTCCAAACCAAAGCTCTGCCCTGTGCTGCAACACCTCACCCGAGGTACCACCTGCACCATCACTCCCCATCTAACATGTTATTCCCCACCACAAAAAAGAAACTACCAAAACTGCCCTCTCCCCACCCAAAGAATTCCAAAACTGAAGCCAAGGGATTTCCCAGCTGTGGCCTAAAATGGGTTGAATTTGCAGGTTTTTGAAAATTTCCCTTGCAGCCTGAGCCAGCCTTCAGTCTCCACTGCGAGAAGCTGAGCAGAAAGCAGCTCATCTTGAAACAGCAGCAAGGGGCTGTTTGCAGGGAGCAGGGGGCCAGCAGCAGCCCGGCCCCGTGCATGCACCCTGCTTGGTCCTGCTCTCAGGGCTGTTGGAAGCTGGGAACAGGGACTCGTTATTCCCACTTTCTTACAGCGCGGGAGCCAGCCAAGTGGTTCAGGGTTTCTGTTTATTTCCTCCCGACACCTGGCAGAAGGAAACTCTTTCCCTAAAGATGTAATTAAGCTCCAGAGCCACGGGATGAGGCAAGAAACTGGAATGCAAACAGGTCCAAGAAAGGGAGAAGAGGAGCTCACAGCAGGTCTCAGTACCTTATACATTACCGTCTACGCAGAGTATCAACACACCTACTAACCGAGATGGGCAGGACACGAAAGGTACAGTCCTTCTGCTGTCACCTGCCTTCCCTCACTAGGAACAGCTCCCACTTCCCCTGGGTGATACAGATGGCTCCAGCGCCTCTTCACGCAGAGCAAACTCACAGGGACTCTCAGAAAAACCTGCCCTGCTTGAACAGGAAAACTAATCCTCCAAAATACCCGGGCAGAGAAGCAGTACCTTCCTGAGCAGCACCAGCTACGGAAACCAGACCTTTGGTGGAGAACAGGGCCGTGACACAGGAGCTTAGAGCAACCTAAGTGTCTCCACATCCCCTCTCGCCTTCCCCTTGCTCACAAAGGAGGGAGTAAGTCTAACCTGTTTCAGATTGTCAGCTAAAAAGACGAAGTACACACAGCAGAAACCCAGCTGAGTGATGATCAGGAAGAGTCCCACTACACGCCTAGAAAAGAAAAAAGACCATTTGTTAGCCAGGCCATACAGAAATGAGCCCGCTCGGGTTGCTTGGGGCTGCACTCGAGTGCTGCAGCCACGCTGCTCTCCCCAGGGGTTAAGATGTGCAGGTCAGAGCATGCCCAGCTCGCTTCTCCTCAACGGGAAGAGGACTGTACCTCCATCTAGCCTCGCAGACCTCAGGCTCTCTGATCTCCCCCTCCCACTCCCTCCATAAGGTCAGGACCAGCCTCAGAAGGAAAGTCACCCCCTTGGGTTTAGCATCTCCAGTCTGCTGCTGAATCATCGCAGCTGGAGACAACACTCCCCAGACACAGGAATAAGTGGATGTTCCCAGCATCTGATGTGCTACGTGATCTGTGGGAAACATCTGTGTGATGTGGGACATCCACAGGGCTGGTAGCGTCCCTGGGAGCAGCCATTAGACATGCTCGGTGTCTAGCAAGATGGGCCAGCGCTGCAGTACATCTTATTTACCACTCTGTTATGCTGCACTGACTTCTCCCATCTCGTTAGTATAAGCCACATTGGTTGGGGACAGGACTGGGTCAAAGACCCAGACATTACCCACCCCGGAGACATCAAGCACTCAGGGTAAGTGAGCCAAATAACGTTTTATGTCACTTGTGCTCATCTGCCAACACAGCTCAGAGACCAGCCGGTTCTTCTGTCCCCGTGGCAGCATTCACTGGGCAAGTCCCCTGCCCAGAAGGGGGAGGAGGTACCTTCCCCAGACAGCGTGTGTCCGCAGCCACGCGCTGGGAGTCGACTCCAGCCCGTACATCACTGCACCCCCATAGTCCACAAACTGCTTCTGGAACCTGTCCAGAGAAGAAGAGAGAAGGGACATCACATCAGCCCTGTCTGCTGGTTCCCAAGGCAAATGATGACATTAATGGCAAAACAGTTCCTGTGAAAAAGCCCAGAAGCAGCTCCCAAACGAGGCCACGACATGGGCAACTTGCTGCTGGGACACTTGGGAAAAAAGAACGAACCATAGGAGCAACAGTGCCGAGAAAGGGAGTCGCTCCTTACCTGTAGCAGAAGTGATGGGCACATTTCACCAGGATGCCCATGCAGTGCACAGCCACGACTCCCATCACCAGCAGGCTCAGAGGACCCAGCTGCAGGGGAAGAGAGGGGGAAGGCTGCACTCTGATGGCCAAAGGCAGAGCTGCATGATGGGTTTTACTTCCAGACAAAACCCCACGGGCTCGGTGAAGCTGAAGCACTGCTGGAGGCTGAACAGGAGCTTGGGTGCTGCTCCCGGGAACCAGCCCCCCCAGGACCGAATAACCTCACAGAGCGCCGCGAGCTTGGCAGGAATGATGCAAAAGAAACAAGTCAGGGCAGTTTGGGTGTAGCAAAGCGCTTCCAGGACTGTTTTTCAAACTACCTCGCACATCCCTATTACACAAATGACAAAGAGGTCATGGTCTGGACAAAGGAAGTTAGTTTTCTTTTTCAATTATTTTTATTTTTCAATCTGAGCAACAGGAAACACTGCATTGCTGGGCGAGGAAACCCAGAGCAGAGCAGCGAGGTGCCCCCACCTCTCACAGAGATGGCAGATGCTGGGGCATGATACACAGAGGAGCTGAGTTTTGGCACAGAAGTGGGGGAGAGATGTGACAGCGGCCAGGGGCTGCTGTTGGATCTCCAAGTGCAACCTCAGCTCTCAGGCAGCAAAGTTGCATCACATCCACTGATCTCGATACGGCCAGAGCTGTGAGGCTGGGCCAGCCCACGTGAAACCACACAAAGGGAACCACGCCGCCATCTCCCGTCACCAGCCTTAACTGCTGACCGATGGGGCTCGTTACACACGTGCTGGGCTCATAGGACCCTCAGGAGGCACGCAGCATGGACCAGCTGGGACAAACCAAGGTGGAGGCTGTGCTGAACCTGCCATGACCAGGGTGGGGAGATGCCACCAAGCGCAGCACAGAGTATTTTGGGAGAAAGGGGCTGATGCTGCAGGGGCCAGGGAGGTAACACCCAGCTGGGTGCAGACGCAGGAACCCAGCACCCTGCCTGACCCCAGCAGAGGAAACTGCAGCCCTCACTCACGCTCTGAACTCCTCGAGACCAGCCAGCACAACGCAGGAGCGGCAAGAACAGTCTCAGCAGCAAGCAAATCAAACCACAGACCCCAGGGCGCGAAAGCTTGCAAGCCACCGAGAGGCATCTCAGCAGGGAGTGGAGCCCTAACACCGTCCATGCAAGCTGCCCAACGCCCTGAAGCCACTCTGCCCCACGAGCCCCGCCACCGCAGGGCTGAGAGCTGCCTTACCAGGATGCCGGCATTCTTCACAGCCAGAGGCAGCCCCAGCAGCCCCGTGCCGATATTCCCCTTCAGGAGGTGGATCAGGGTCTGGTACCACCTGAGGGAGAGAAGATGCAGAGGTGACCATTGGCAGATGCCCACACCCACCCACACCACGCACAGTCTTAGCCCTTGGCTCGTCCTGCTCAGGGTCCAGGCGCCACTCTGAGCTTCTGCGGAGCGGCACAGAGGTCTGGACCCCATCCACTGAACGCTCAGTCCAGTGGGACCAAGGAATGACTGGAGGCAAAGACTCAAACAAACAGATTTTGGGTAGGCATTTGCAAAACCATCTTCAAGGCAAAACCTAGCGTGAGCACAGATCAGCACCAAGGGGCTGCACAACAAGAAAGTCTCGGAGTTGAAGGGATCGGTCTCCGTCAGGCAGGGACAGCACCTGGGTGAATAAAGCACGAGGAAGGGCATGGCTGCAACGTGCCCATGTATCCTCTGAAGCTGGACATGCTGTTTGCTCACCACAGCTCTCCATCGAGCCAAGCTGGAGCAGGAGAATACTGGGAAAAGCATCAAACATCACCTGCTGCCGGCAAGCCCAGCTTCACCGGAGCACAGAGAGCCATACTGGGGCAGCTGACTGCTTGGTGCCAGCACCCTGCAGAGACAGGGCCACAGCTCTGGCCTCACCGCCCCCCAGGAGGGATTCCCCATAAAACCACAGCTCCACCATCCTCCAGCAAAGCCGGCAGGGAGCCATCGTTACTTCCTCCACCCTCCCCAGGTGCCGGGTCAGCCCGGGAGGGAGGGAAGCGTCACTCACGTTGTCCCATTGGACTCCCCAAAGCGCTGGTAGGACTCGGGGTGGGCGAAGCCGTTCATGCCGCCAGGTGGGCTCCCCTCTGGCGTGACATCCGTGGAGCTGTAGTCGTTGTAGTCCTCGCTGTGGAGGCGCTGGGTGGACATGGTCCCTGTGGAGGGAGCAGCGTCAAGGGTGCCCAGCTCGACACCCCCGCTCTTGGGCTCTGTGGGGTCAGCCATTGTGCAGAGAGACCGTCTCGTACTGCCGGAGCAAGGTCTCTTCCAGAGCTTTTATACAGCAGCGCACTCCCGCCCAAGCAATCAAGGAGCTGGCATGTCCTAAGGTCAAAGGTGCATGGCACAGCACATTCCCACCACCTCTTCCTGCAGGCTCGGGTGCCCGTTTCGGGCACGCCCAGGTTGGACAGGCTTGGGAACCCCAGGCAGAGCCTGGATGCGACCTACTTCGTGCTGGGTGAAGGACCCGTGCACCTCTGGTTGAGGGCGGTGAGTGTGGCACCACAGCCAGACACTGGGAACGTCCCCAGCCCTGGTGTTCGGGACTGGGACTGCCGAAAGGATGGTCAGGAAAGAGCAACTGCTTTTATCCCACGCAGTTTGCTGCAAGGGAGCACCTTGCTCTTGCCGGGGAAGGGAAAGTTTCCTAACTTCTCTTTTTTTTTAATTGAAGACCTTTTACTAAAAAGAATAAAAGAAAAAATTGATTGTGCTCCATCAGGCAGGAGCACAGCCCATGTGCTGACAGCAAACTGCCCGCCCGAGGTTTCACACCCACGAAGGTGCCTAAGGGACCAGGGCTTATCCTGAGGCTTCCCAGGACGAGGCATCTGCACCACCCAGAGCTCTTGCTCCAACGAAAACCCCAGCAGGGTCCTGCGAGCCAGGAGCATGGGCACAAGTCCTCAACAAGGACACAAGCCTCCTGCCTTCGGCTGAAAAGCAGTCAGCTGGTTTAATTCCCACACGTGCTCCTGCTGCTTCTGCACAGCCTGCCACTCCCTTCCCAAAAAAATCCTTTGCTTTCTCCAGCCCCCCGGCTGCACCCAGCACCCTGACTACCCGCTGGGAAGGAGCACCAGAGGCAGGGATATTATCTATCAGCCTCTTGCCACACAGCCTGGTGATTCAGTCCCTGCCCCAAGGCTCCTCTGAGGTGTCACTCCCCCAGGCATCACCCCCACCCCAGCAGTCCCAGTCCTCCCCATCCTGTCCCCCAGTCCTGATGGGGAGCCGGCCCGGGGCTGAGCGGAAGTAGCAGAGAAATATCGCTACCGCAAACGGGCTAGTTTCCTGCCAGACGGCTCCTCGGGCACCCGCCAGGTCACACAAGCACCCACAGGATGCGACCCCGGCACAGACCTAAACATTTGGTTGTGCAGGGAAAGCTCAGCCCAGGCTGCTTGGGTCCTGCTCCATCCCCAGACCCCACAGGCATCCCCCTCTCCAGCACCACTCTCTGCAAACCTGGCTGCTACGTGCAAAAAACCTCCAAGAGCTGCAATCACTGGTAGGGTCCAGCCTTGCAACCAGAAGGGAAGCACGGAGTATGGGACTTTGCTCAACTCTGGATGCTTGCTCCAGATCCCGGCTGCTCGGGAGCAGTTACCCAGACCACAACAACGCTGCTTTATTTCCTGCAGCACCAGGCAACACTGGCAGCAGAAAGCAGGGCAAGTCCATCCTGCGCAATACCAGCCTCCAGAGCAGCAGCGAGCCCAGCCCAGGTTAGCTGGGATGTAGACGGGTGCTCCAGGGCTGAAGGCAGCGCAGGCATCACTCCTGCCCGGCCTCCTCCCTCACAGCCGGGCCACGTATTCGTGCCCTGAACCGGCTCCGTCACAAGCAGGGCAATCCGGCAAGGCAGGGATTGGGAAGAGCGGTGGCATTAGTTTACACAAGGAAAGCGTTAGAAGCTATTTGTCATCGGTGACAGACCTGGGGGGCAGGGGAGAGACTCGGGAGGCTTTGCCAAGCACCAAGGGCTGGTAGTGGGCAAGGACGGCAGGCAGAGCGGGTGCCACACATGGATACCCCTCCCCAAAGATGGCCTGCACGTTATCTGAAGTACCCAACAGTGATGTCCTCCAGATAAAACAACACGGTTACATTAGTCTGCCCGATTGCTCCCTGTGATTTTTTTAATTTGTTTTCCCCGAGCAGGCCCAGCTGCTTTTTGCTTTGAAGAGCCAGGGAAATGCGTTCATCGTGACTTGTCTTCTTTGTGTCTGGATTAAAGGTTGCATAGCAGCAGGGAGCAACCACTCAACTCCCCCGCAATCAACAAGAAGCTGCAAAACTTGTCTCATCCACACAATGAATATTTCAAACCAAAGCAAAACCTCACTACATCATTTCCTCGTCACTACAAAGAGCAAAGACAGGAACAGCCGCATTCGGTTTCCACTTTAAACCCAACTCCTTGGCCACTTTCATGTGCATTTTTTTTCCCCCCTACGCACACAAGCAATTTCATCGCGGTGAACAAAAGTGCCTAGGAAAGCTGAGGAGTGAGGGGGGGGGGTGTGGGGAGGGGGGGTGTGACAGCAATTTGTCTTTTGGAGTGACAACCCCACGCCAGAAGTCAAAAGCAAGATGCAACTTGCTGCTGACCCCAACAGCTCTCCCCAGCTGGGCAGGGGCCGCGTGCAGAATGGGTAACACGAAATCTTCCGGAAAAATGAGCTACACAGCAAAACTCACCACCGCTTCCCATCACGAGTGTTGAATCCTTTATTTCAAAAGCGCTGCTTGTAACCTATCTCAGCGTGGCACAAGGGAGAGCCAGCACTGCCAGAACCCCCTCTCGCCTTGCCCCACTCCCCTGCTCGCAGGGAGGCTGCGGCCAAGCCCCTTCCCCCGGCCGCCATGCCCACACCGGCAGGACACCTCCCAGACACAACAGCCGCACGGGCTGCATCCCCAGAGCATCGGGTCTCTCATCCCTGTGGGAGCGGGTGCTCCTGCAGCCCCAGTCACCCCCAGACTCATCTTCCCAGCGCTTCGCAGCATGGCCTGGTCCCCCCTGCCCGGCTTCTCCCCACAGGGAGGCTGCTCAGCACAAACCCCCCCAGTTCTCGCAGCTCCCCCCAAGCCGCGCTGCTCCGTTCCCCCTCCACTCTGCACCCCAACACAGCCGCACGGCTGCACCCCACAGAGCGCAGGGGCCCCTGCACCCCCCAGCTCGCCCTCCTTGCAGCACCACACAGCACCCCGCACCCTTACCAGCGCCTCACACCCTGGTGCACAGGGGAGCAAGCTGCACCCCCCGACACCTCACACCCCGGTACACACGGGAACAAGCTGCACCCCCCGACACCTCACACCCCGGTACACACGGGAACAAGCTGCACCCCCCGACACCTCGCACCCCGGTGCACACGGGAACAAGCTGCACCCCCTGACACTGTGACAGGGCCCCCACGGGCTGCCAGCACCCCTGCGGGGCAGCACCAGCACACGCCCCTGGGTGCCCATGCAGGGTCTAGGGAGACCCACACACTCACTCGGACTCTGGGCACCCTGAGGCACCGCTGCAGGCTCTCAGGACCCCCAGGGACCTCTAGGCACCCCTCAGTGCTGCCAGCACCCCAGGGACCTCTGGGCACCCACGCAAGCTGCCAGCACCCCCCCCACTTTGAGCGCTCCCCCACACACCCGGCTACATACGTGGGCTGCTAGGGACCCCCTGGACCCCCGAGTCCTGTCAGCACCCCCGAGCACCCACGCAGGCTGCCAGCACGCTCCTGCAGCCCTGAGCACCCCCCTCGGATGACAGCACCGCCAGTCACCCCAGCGGGCTGCCAGCATCCCCGGGACCCCGCTCACCCCGCCGGGCTGCCGGCATCCCGGGGCAGCCCTGAGCATCCCCGCACGTTGCCAGCCGGCTGCCAGCCCCCTCCCGCACCCCCGCGGGCCGCCAGCCCGCCCGGCACCCCCGGCCCCGCACCCCCGGCCCCGCACCTCGCCGCCGCCCCGCGCCGCCCGGCCCCGCCGGGCCCGCTCCCTCGGCCGCGCCGTCACGTGACAGCCAGCTCAGCTGACGGCGGCGCCCGCGCCTGCGCACGGAGAGCGGTGAAGGCGCGGGGCGGAGCGAAGCGCAGTGGGGCGGGGCGAGGAGCAGTAGGGCGAGGCAGACGGAGGGGCGGGGCGAGGCGAGGCGCGGCACTGCGGCGCCACCTGGCGGACGCGGCGGTGTCCGCGGGCGGCCTGCGGGGGGGGACACGACTCCTGCTGCCACGAGTGGGGCAAAGGCGGGCACGGCTGAGCCCGGAACCCCTCCACCCGTGGGCAACGAGGAGCACACCCCCCCCCGCGGGGCTATTCCTTGGGCAAGGCCTTCAGAGCAAGGCAGGCTGGCAAGTGTCAGGGAGTTAGATAGTCGCTGGGACGAGCGACACGCCCAGAGACCCCCGGCGTGGGCTGTGCCCCCCCGAGGGGGGTGGGTGGTGTGTCCCTTTGTGCGAAAGCAGCGCCTGCGGATCCTCGCTGTGCCCCTTGCACAGGAGCCGACCTCGAGGCTGCTCACACTCAGCTCTTCTGGCCGCAGCATCCTCCACCGCTGCCTCCACCCCAGCTCCACCACCACTTTCATTTCCCCCAGCTCAAAACCACGTCTCTGCTATTTCGAGGGAAACAAAAGCCACCCCCAGGTCACCCCCAGCACCAAGAGGCACCAGCTCTGCTTCCTGGTAAAAAGATTTATTAAGAACCTGCAGTACCTGCCCAAAAGGAGGATGCCACCCTAGCACGGGCACTGCGTGGCGGCGGGGAGCGTAGAGGGTTAGTGCTTCTCCAGGCAAAACAAACCCGAGTCGGACCCAGCAGCAGGAGCGAGCCGAGGGCACAGAAAGGCGGTGGGAGCACGTCCGCACAGCAGAGGACCTCCCGCTGGGGCAGCCCGGCAGTAGTTAAGGCGTATAAAGTGCTTGGAGGAAGACCAGCCCTACGGAGGGCTAAATAATGCAAGCAGGCAGGGGCAGCAAGGGAGCAGGGGATGTGGGTGGCTGGTGGGTCACCTGCACCTCTGCCCTGCGAGGACCGGGCCTAGGCAGGTGATGTCAGACAAATGCCCTGCCCAGAGCTGCAGGCAGGAAGGATGCTGCCTGCCCACGCCTCGGCCCCCAGCCTTAACTTGGAGATGGGCTGCAGGGCCCCCAAACAGGACCCGGGCTGCTGGTCTTCGTGGTCATCTCCCCGTCCATCCCATCTCCAGGATGCTACTTCACGTCGTGGGGTGTTTCTGCCAGTGCACAGCAGGGATGGTCCCAGTGCAGTGTCCTGCCTCGTCTCAGTCCCAGTGACAAAATGAGATGAGTGGGACTTGTCCTCGGCCAGGCTGTGCCCCAGCTGCCCGTCACAGCCGTGTGTCCCCCCAGACTGAGCACAGCTGGTGTCCGGCCACCTCTCCTGCTGCTGGGAGCAGCATCAGCCGCTTGGTCCCTCGTGAGTGGGAATGTCCATTGGGGGCTTGGGCAGTCTCAGTCCTGTTGTACCCGTGATGTTTGTCACAGGAGGGGGACGGGGAGGTGCCCTCGCAGGTGCCTCCTGTCGCCACGCTGGTCCCATGCACAGGAAGGGACGCACTAAAGGCAGACGCAGAGCTGCCATGGGGGGACAGGTGTCCTGTGGCCACTTTGGGGACACTTCTGCAAAATAGCCCCATGATCTGACCAGAGGTGGTGGAGGCAAGTGGGGACACCCTCCACAACTAATTCGGCATCCCTCCAGCCTGCCCCCAGCCCTCCCAAACACTCCCTCCTCCCCACGGACTGCTCCAAGAAATATTGCTTTTCCCTGGAATGTTTTTGTCTAAAATTACCCTGATGGGATTAAGGAAAAAAAAAACAAAAAAGAGAGAAACTGGGTAAAAAATAACTATCCCCAGGTCACGAAAGCCTGGGGTTAGGCTCCAAAGTCACCCTGTCTGGGGCAGGGGACACTCCGGTCAAGGGGCTGGGGACATCAGGACAGCCAGAGGGGCCTTTCTGTGCGTAGCAGAGAGTGGGGGTGTGGGGTGTGGGTACCAAGCAGGGGTACAGGGGCTGCCTCCTCCAGGCAGCGGGAGTGATACACCTCGCAGGGACAGGTTGGGATGGGGGTGCAGCTGCATGGGATGGGGACCAAGGCGGTGGGGAGAGGAGGGACGATCCCCTGCCCCTCACTGGGACTGTAGGGAGAAAGCCAGCTTGACGCAGGCGAGCTCCTCCCCGCCGTTGCTGACGGCCGCCCGGACACGGTAGTTGCCGTTGGTCATCCAGGAAGGCAGCTCCACATCGGGCAGGATGAAGTCACTGGCTGGCAGGGAGTAGGAGCCCTGTGGAGAGAGGGGACATGTCGGCAAGATGCCAGCCAAACCCCTCCAGCCCTGCACCGAAGGGCACAGTGGTACCCAGCGGCGCTGCCGGCATCACACCGGCCAGGGGTTCCAGGCGTACCGCTTTGAAGGGGCAGTGGCAGGGGATGCCATAGGTGAGCAGGGGCTCCGGGCAGGTCGTGCCGGGCGGGATGAGGTTGTCAAGGATGGTGCAGACATCGTTGTAGGTGCAGCTGCCCACCTGGTCAATGCAGGGCAGCTGGATCCAGAGGTCACCCAGTGCCTTCTCCACCACCAGCACTGCCTGAAGGGAAGGTGTCAAGCACTGGTACAGCTGGCACGGATGCCCACAGCTCCTCCAGCCTGTCCCACACACCACCCTCCCCAGCCATCTCATAGAATCATAGAATGGTTTGGGTTGGAAGGGATCTTAAAGATCATCTAGTTCCAACCCCACTGCCGTGGGCAGGGACACCCTCCACTAGCCCAGGTTGCCCAAAGCCCCATCCAACCTGGCCTGGAACACTTCCAGGGATCCAGGGGCAGCCACAGCTTCTCTGGGTAACCTGTGCCAGTCCCTCACCACCCTCACAGGGAAGAATTCCTACCTAATATCTAATCTAACTCTACCCTCCTTCAGCTTAAGGCCATTCCCCCTTGTCCTGTCACTCCATGCCTTTGTAAACAGTCCTTCTCCAGCTTTCTTGTAGCCCCTTTAGGTACTGGAAGGTGCTCTAAGGTCTCCCCAGAGCTTTCTCTTCTCCAGACTGAACAACCCCAACCCTCTCAGCCTGTCTTCATAGGAGAGGTGCTCCAGCCCTTGAATCACCTCCCTTGGTTCCTGCTCATGCAAGTCTTTGGGGTGCATGGGGCCACTGCACGTTCTCCCATGTACCCCTCCTGCTTTCGGTTCCTCTCTGCCTGCAGGTTTCTCTTCCTCCAACCTCAACTTGACCCCTTGAGCAAACACCTCCCAGCACCCCACACACCCATTCCTTTCCCTCTCCTCAGTGCCCTGTCTTAAAACTGCCCGGCAGCTCCTGTCCCGCAGCTCTGCCTCCGCACTCCCCCGGCACGCTCTCCGCAGCCCCAGCCCCAAAGAGGCACTGTGGCGTTGCCCAAGACAGCCCATGCACCTTGGGCAGAGAGATGCATTTGGTCTCATCCCAAAAAGTCCCCCCAAAGTGGTGCAGAACGGCCGGGCCAGCCCAGGGCTCCTGCAGCAGTGTCGTGGCATGTCCCTGGAGGGAGCAGCCGGGTCCGGCTGCTGAAAACCAAGTGCTAGAGCGAATGGAACCGCCAGCAACACCCAGGACGTTTGGGGTTTCATTTCCCTCCCTGAGTCATTACGTCCTCAGGACATGACACAGCTCAGGTGGTTTCTCCCACTGGGACAGGGTTGGGAGGCTCCCACTGGGCTGTCTGCTCCCACCGCGGGAGGTGATGCCCATCGCCACGTCCTGGCTGGCAGAGCCCGGTGCGCTCAGTCCCGCACCGCTCCGTGCCTCATTCCCCAACGGCTGCCCGTTCCCGTACCCACTGCTGCGCATATCCCGGCTGCCAGTGGTTTTGGGAAGCTCTGCCCTCCCTCATCCCATGGAGGCATCTCCCGCACGTACCTTCAGAGGGGAGGCCATGGCCTTGCTGCCGCTGACGGCCGCGCTGACACGCAGGCTCCCCGGGATGGTGATGGGGTCGGGCGCCACGGAGAGGCTCTGCAGCACCACGGGGTCACTCCCATCACCGCAGTTCTCCCAGGAAAAGCCACCAACCTGCAATGGGAGGAGTTAGAGCCAGGGCGAGCTTTGCAGTGCAGGTTTCCCCTGCACTGGACGCCCAAACCCCCGGTACACACATCTTCTCACAAACACAGACAGAAAATGACCTTCAGCCTCCCCTCAAATGCCAAATAAATATTTCCCTCAGCAATCCCCTTGGCAATCCTCGCACTTCCAGCTCTCCAAGCCTGAGGACGTTGCAGAAACTCTCCGTCCAACAGCAACTGCCATAACCCCCTTTCATGTACGTCTCACCCAAAGAGGGTTCCCAGGCTGCAATTTCCAAACTTGCCTCAGCTCAGCCTCCGAACGCTTTGCACGTGAGCAAGGTGAGAAGCATCCTTCACACCAGCGCCAACAGCACTGAGCAAGGTGTGTGAGAGCTAAGGTGAGAGAGCAAGCAGGGATTGGAGCAGGGTGGCGGTGGCTGCGCTGGCCGCACTGGCCAGGGGAATGCTGTGCCCTGGGGGGGCTGTGGGGCCAACAGAGCATCCTGGCTCGGCCATGACCAGCCTGGCCACTGTGAGCCCTCATCTGCTGGCTCCGGCCACTGGAGGTCCCAGGCAGGAGCAGGAATCGTGTTCACTTTTTGCATTTTAAACGCAGTTTAACATTTACATCTCCTCTGATGCTTGAGGGGCAGACAAGCTGGGCTCATCCCCTGGCTGGTACACCCCAAGGGCCTGATGCTGAGCTGGTTCAGTTCAAATGAGCCAGGGAAGCAGTGTTGTCCCATGGGATAATGAAAATCTGCACGCAGGGGATGTCACCAAGACTGGGGTAAAATCGCTCGTGTGTCCTGGCTGGGCTGGGAGCCATGCTGGGAGATCTCCCCTGTTTCCTCTGAGTCCCACCAGCCTCCCTAGCCACCACCAGCAAAGCCACGAGCTGGCAATGGCGTTGGAGCCCTTTGCTCCCACATCCCAAGTTCAAAGCCAGGGGAACGGCAGCACTCGCCTGCAACAGCCACTCCTGACCCCGCCACAAGCTGGTGGCGACAGCCCAGCCCCGGCTCCTTCCCCAAGCAGGCTCCAGCCTAATTGCAGGTCTTTTCCCGGCGGGGAGGTGGGAGGATGCCTGGGCTGCGCACCCCAAGCAGGTTTGGCTGGGACAGCCCGTGTCCCCGTGCCACGGGTGCGGGGCTCTCCCTGCCTGCTCAGCAGCCACAGAACCGGTGGAGGCTGTTATTACCTGGTGCCAGCCGGCAGCCCCAGCGGGCAGCGCTGCCCACGCAGGCAAGCTGCCCGTCCCGCCGTCCCGCTCGCCAGCCGGGAGCAGCCCAGGGCAGGACGTGGGGCTCAGGGCAAGCCAGGGCAAGGGGCAGGCTGTGCCCCAACATTTAGCAAGAGCTGGGAGCCCCTCGCCCGCAGGTCTACAGGCAAAGAGGCTCCATGGGAGGTACGTGTCGGCTGCCTATGTGCTGTAGACCCTCCTGCTGTCCCGCAAAGCCCCCTCTGGCCTTCCTAACTGGTTCCCCCTTGCCGAGGACAACATCAGTGTTCCTGGAAAAATAAATAGAGATATTCCCCTCAGCACCGCGTGAGAGTCATGCATCTTAATCAGCTGTATCTTAACCAGCGCATGTTGATGAGCCCGGCCCAGCGCTGTGTGGGAACGAAGAGGCAGCAGCCTGAGCTGGAAAATGCTCACGACCAGGAGGAATGAAAGCCGAGGCGCTGGGAGGCTGCAGGGAAAGCTCAGCCGAAGGAAGAGAGGCCGCTGGGCTCCTCGGTCGAGAACAGTTTGTCAAAACTGAAATCCCCTCCCGCTCAGAGGTTGAACCCAAACCTGCAGTCGTGCTCCCCCGAAGCAGTCAGGTTTCTGGGATCCCACCTCACCCCCCAGCCCAGCCACAGACACGCACCCAGAATAAGATTCGTCCTCCTGGGACAGAAAATGCTTTTGATCTCTTACAAAACCCAGCAGGATGGCGAAAGCGTTCCTACAGCCAGCACCGCTCGGGCTGCTCCCTCCACCGAGCCGCCAGCCCCCCACCCCAGGCAGCCTCCTCGGCCCCCTTCCCTGCCCAAAGGGGAGCGGGGTGCCGGGTTTGGAGCCCCTCACCTTGCTCAGCCTCCGGGAGCCGCTCCGCTCCACCAGCAGCTGCGGATGCGACCCGCCGAGCGCGGCCGGGCAGAGCAGCAGGGCGCAGAGCGCCAGCGCCAGCCCCGCTCCCAGCATCCCTCCGGCAGCCAGGCAGGATCGGTGCAGAAAACCGGGACGGCCGGCGGAGAAAAGCGCTGGGGAGAGACAAGCGAGAGGCGAGGCCGGGGGGAGGCAGCCGGTGCCTTCCTGAGCGGGGCTTCCCGCAGCGCGGAGCCCGCCGGGACGGGGCTGGCAGCGGCGAGAGCGGGACGCGCTGTGCGGTGGGACTGCACCCTGCACCCTGCACCCTGCACCCAGCACCCAGCACCCTGCACCCTGCAGCTGCGCGCCCGGCCCAGCTCCCGATTCCCCTCCCTCTCGTTGTGTACGCTCGGAGGTTTCCCCATCCTTTTTTTTTTTTTTCTTTTCTCTCCCCACCTCCCCCGTTTTGTTTCCAAGCGCAGGACTGGAGTCGCGGGGATGCCGGGACGGGAAGCTGCGTTTTCCCAGGCAGCCAGGGCCTGCCGTCTGCCGGCACGGGGAGCGGGGACGGGGGGGGGGGGCACCGGGGCGGGATGTCGAGGTGCACCCACCGCGGCAGGGCACCCACACCACCCAGCTTCGGTGGGTAAGACCAAACCATCTCCCCACCGCCTGCCCGCCGGCCCCCCAAGGCTGCTGGCCGAGGGGTCTGCGGGCTTGCAAAGGGTCGGTACACCCGCGCCCCCCCGCGCCCCTCCGCGCCCCCCCTTTGCTCGGCACGGCGCAGGCAGCAGCTGGAGAGCAGAGATAATTTGAGACCCTGAACCCGATGCCGTGTGTGCTGGGGGGGGACGGGGGGGACGGGGGACACTCGCGTGTTGGGCAGTCCCCAGCTGGGCTGTTTGCAGCACCTCACTTCCTACCACCCACCATTTCAGATTTAACGCCCCCTCTTCCACCCTTCCAGCCAGAGCTGCCCCAGGCCCCCCCATCGCACTAGAATGGCCCCTCGGTACCCCACCATCACGGATAGCACAGGAGCATGGGTTTTCCCATATATTTTGGTGAACAGAAGTTTGTTGGGTTTTTTTCCTGTGGAAAGCTGGAAAGGCCTGAGCCAACTGAGCACACAGGACATGAGTGTGGCAGGTCTCAGACCTTACCCCCCCCCCCCCCCTTACCCCCCCCCGCTGCACAGTTAGGACCCACGCGTGGGATGCTCTCCCGCACACACTGACTCTGGCCAGCCTCCCTGTATCGCTCCCGGCCCTGGGAAGGGTTGCCTGGCTTGTCCAAACCCCTGCCTCAGCTCTATTTTTAGCATTTCATCCTTATTTAGCAGCGAGGCCGACTGGGAGCAGGCAGGCAGGACGCAGGAGCAGGAGCGGGCAGGGGCTGTGATGGGTGCTGCTGCTCACCCCACATCAACGGCGACAACTGCATCGCTGATCCACTGCGGAGGCTTAAGGGCAAGGAATAAATAGCCCTGTTCCTCCCACCCGGGAGTGGGGTGGAAAGTTATCCCCTGGGATTAGTTTTCACTTTGAGGCCCTGGAGCAGCCGGGAGATGGGGATGGGAACATGGATGTGCGGGGAGAGGCACGGGCATGGCCAGAGCATCGTGTTTGGGGCTGGGAGGGGAGCACAGCCCCTCGCCCCAAGGTCCCGGCACCACATGCCTTCCTGCTTCTCACAGCCAGTGTGGGTGAAGGTTTCACTCTCTCTTTCCCATCCTTCCCCCCTCCACTTTGCCGTGGGGAAAAAAAAGAGAATAAAGGGCTGTAAGGACAGGTTAAGCCACATCTTTTTGCTTGGAAAAACACGCACGGGGGCAGAAACGACTTGAAATTACTGCTCTACTTCAAGACAGGAGCATGTGTGACCTAGATCCTCACCAAAGGAGTCTGCAACCTTTTTTGAGACTTCAACACAAGCAAGATCCTCTGCAGTTCAAACAGTTTTCTGAGCTATCTCACCCATGCAAAGCCCGAGTCACAAGGTCTCAGCAGATCTGGCTAAACATCTTCAATTTGCATTGAAGAAAAGCAGCCAGCATAGATGGATGACAACGTTAATGAGTTCACTTACAAAAGCAAACCGATTGCAAATGACGCACCAAAGGTTGCAACCACAGGTCACCCTCTCTCCACTGCCCGTGCCACCAGCTCTGCCAGGACACACCAGACATCGCCACGGGCCAGCTTATCGCCTAAAAAACTTCCAGCAAAATCTTCGCCTCCTTTTTTTTTTTTTTTCAGATTGGATTTCTGAAAATAAAAGAAATTTAAAAAAATTAATGACCCCATCTGTGCTAATGGGCCGACCTTGCACACAGACCATGCAAGGCCGTGTCCCAGATGGAAATCCCACGCACTGGCACTGACACCACCTTGTACCCACCCCATCCTGCCCAGTCCTAACCAGCTGGAACTGGAGAGAGAGCCGAGACACTTTAACAGCTTGCAAAATACTTCTCTTATCCATAAGCTTTGGCAAACACTTTAAATGACCATTGGTACAAATTAACTCGACGTTCAGCCAGCTGTTATCCCATTTACAGCAATTCAGCTGAGCATGAGATTAGCGACTTCTCCAGCCTCTGTCGTTCCTGGGGAGAGATCGTGATAACACTGAAAAAGACATCAGGGTAAACTTCAAAACAAGCCGAAGCTGTGGGGCTGCCACACAGCACCTCCACTTTCCTGTCTTTGCACAGGCAGAAATCCCCTCACTGCCACCGTCCCTGTTGTCCCCTGCCCTCTGCGAGCAGCCTCCAGCAGCCCCAGCCCCATGTGCTCCCCAGGTCCCCCAGCTTCCCTGGTTAGGGAGAGGGGGTTGCATTGTTGCAGCCGTGAATTCCACCCCTACAGTGCCGTGGAAAGCTCCTGCTTTGCTCAAAAGTGGCTGGACTGAAAAGTTTCTGGCTGTTTAAGTGCTGCCTTGGAAAGGGAGCAAATTATCAGCATATTGGGGCAGAGGAAGATGAAGCAGGGCTGAGATGCGAGATCTCTGCAGCAGGGACGTATCTCGTGCAGCCCACACAGGAAAGATTGTAGAAACTGAGAAATTGCTAAAATCAAGCTAAAACAAGAGCCCTTTGGGGCAGCAGAGCAGGGCCTCCGGCAGGCAGCCTCGCAGATGCGCCTGCGGGCTGAAGGAAGGATGTAACGTGATCTGGTCTGGCCCCTTCTCCAAAAGTTAGTGATTTATAGAAGTGCAGGGTTGTAGCTGCCATGGCTAGCACGGCATGCCAGAGCCCACAGCGTCTGCCCTGATGCCTCAGCCTGATGTGACCAAATCCTCTGGGTTTTTCTCCACCATTAGCAAGAGAAACCCCACCCAGAGCCCCACTTTGTGGCACAGGGGCATCCCAGTGCACCCCCAGTAAACACGGAAATTATGACAAGCACATGTGCAAACTGCCGGAGCTTTGTGCACCGGCAAAACGTGATGGCAGCAGGAGAGGCTCCTGCTCAGCAGCACACGTAGCTGCTTCTGTTCCCAGCCACGGCCCCAGTGATGTAAATTCAGCCTGGAAATACGCATGTGCTTTTGTGCTCATCCCTGTATGCCTTCAGTCTCCCAAGTCTAGACCAGGATTTTTAATTAACCCTGGAGAGGTGGAGACCAGCACCTTGCACTGACAGAACTTTTTATCCCGCAAACTATCTACTCAGCCCAAATAAGTACTCTCAGGCAGGGAAGGAGACTTGCCCCATGTATGAAGTGCTGGGCAAGATAAGAACAAAGACGCTCATGGGAGCTGATGCCAGGAAGCTGCTGTGACTCACGAAACTTCACCCAAGTTAAGTGGCACCTACCCAAAAGGACGAAGGCGACTGGTCCCACCAGTCCCTGGGGAGACTCAGGGCAGCCATGGGCCTGCCCCTCACCTTCCCCACCCTCCTATCCAAGTGCTGTTTCACAATTTCCCCTCTCTCAAGGTTACCAGGGCAGGAAAAAAAACACCTCCAAGTCATACATGATGGGGCAACCGCTCACCTCTGCTCCCTCGGCAGCCCAACAGGCAGTACCGGAGCAGCAGCGAAACGCCAGTGTGCTGGCAGCCTCTGAGCCACAGGCTGCTTGGACTTCTCCCAGACGATATTTGGAAAATGTCAGAATAGAAACTTGTTGACAAAAACTGGCAGTGTTTCCATATGGGTGCAGCCTCGTGACCAGGTTGAAACACTCCTATTTGAGCAGTGCTGGGTGGCAACGACTGATTTTTCAGGTCAGAATGTGTGTTCATTTAGAAATGTCTGTTATTTCACAGAATTTTAAAGAAATCATTAAGACCAAAATATTTGGAGGAACTTGTGTTTCCTCCCATTAATTTTTAGACAGGACACTTTCAAATTCAAGTGTTTCCCCACCTCTTTGGGACCCATCTCCAAAGTGCAGGATTTCTTCCTGGAAAAGGGCATCCTGGCTCCAGGCCCAGCATTTGGGGTGCTTGGGATGCTCAAGAGGGGCGTTGCCAGGATGGAGTCTCCCAGGCAGCATGGACCACACCGAAAGCCCCCTCCAGCCAGCACAGCTACCCCCAGAGCAGAGCTCCTGCCAGAAAAAAACACCCCAAATCTACCACCTTTACACAACCACTGCAGCACGACGTGAAACTTCATGGGGTGAAGGCAATAGCCAGGATGGATCCTGCCTTTGCCCCTCACATCTCTTCTCCCAGGGGGCTGGGGCGGGTTCCCCAGTGGAATCCCCCTGAGGCAGCCCTGCTCCAGCTGGACCCCAGCCCCGGTGCAGGGGTCCTGCTCCCCTTTCCCCCCACCCAGGATGGAGCATTCCCGGGTGCAGGGGACCCCAGGGACAGAGCATTCCCGGGGCAGGGGATCCCGCTACCTTGCTTGGGACGAAGCATCCCGAGCCTTGGGCGGGGACACCCCAGCGTGGAGGGCCCCAGGGCCGGAGCACCCCCGCCGGGCTCCCAGGGCCAGCCCCGGGGGCGGGCAGGCTGCGGCCGGGGGCCCTGCCCGCGGCTCTGGGGTGCAGAGCACCCTCTCCCGGCGCTGCCTGTGAGCAGCTGCGGGGACTTTTTTTTTTTTTTTTTTTTTAATTTTTTATTTATTTATTTATTTATTTTCTGCCTGCCAGCCCCAGCTGGGGCGGCTCGTCCCGTCCTGTCCCGTCCCGTCCTGTGCCGTCCCGCCCGGTCCCGCCGGGCAGCGGAAGCGGCTCGCCGGGGGATGCAGCGCCCCGCGCCCCGCGGCTGAGCGGGCTCCCGGCCGGGGCTCCATGGGCTGCACCGGCAGCGCCCTGCGCTGCTGCCCCGCCGGCGGCAAGGTAGCGGCTGCGGGGGCCGGCTGGGCTGGGCTGGGCTTGGGCTTGGGCTTGGGCTTGGGCTGGGCTTCGCGTGGGGTCGGGGCTCGCGTGGGGTCGGGGCTCGCGTGGGGTCTGGATCGCGTGAGACCGAGTGTGCGTGTTGTCGGGGTTTGCGTGGAGTTGGGGTTCGCGTGGGGCTGGGGTTCGCGTGGGGCTGGGGTTTGCGTGGAGCCCTGCTGTCGCTGCTGGGGAGATGTGGTTTGGGATCCAGAGTGGGGGTCCCCCCCCTGCCCGGGGGAGCGGAGCAGCGGGGCTGGGCAGTGCGGCCGCCACCGGCAGCCCGTGACCCCACCGGCAGTGTGGCAAGGGAGCCGGCACCGGGTACGGCGGGAGTTTGCAGCCACCTGCCACGCTGCAGCCTCCTGCACCCCTCCGGGCACAGGGGGAGAGCCCCCACATCACAGGAAAGCCCGTACTAAAGGGGGTGCAGCATCTGGGGTGACAGTGCCTGTAGGAAATGCCGGTGCCCTGTAGGACAGGGATGGGTTCCCCCAGCTCGATCTCTGCCGTACTCCCACAGCATCCCCCCCTTGTCCCAAAAGTTGGGTCCCCCTTTGTGTCAAAGGCAGTGCTTCTGCTGGGGAATGCTGAGTCCCCAGCAGGTCTCAGTGCATTGCTCTGCACTGAAGAGCTCTTCCGCGACTTAAGATTTAGAAATTATCTGCTGCTGATTATGAGGGTTTTTTTGACGTGCTCATGCTGCTTTAGCGCCCCGCCATCAGCCTCGGAGTTGTTTGTGAAGTCGGATGTGCTGTGTGTACCGGTGTCGGTGGGCTGTGGTCGCTGGAGGGTGGCAGGGGCAGGAGGAAAGTCAGAAAGGCCGCGCGGTGCCGGCGTGCACCCCTACACGGGCAGCTCCCCAGAGGCAGCTGTGACCACGCGGCCAAAGCACAACCCGCTGCTGGGATGTCGGGGGGGAGCAGGCGCGGAGCTTGCACAGCCCCGGAGCCAGCAAGTGCCTTTATTTACAGCACTTGCAGGCTTGGCTGCTTCTCCGTATCATGGAAAAAAACCCCATGTCATAAGATGAGACACTTCTGGGCTGGTTTGCAATTCTGAAAGTTTGTAAGAAGGGGCTTGGGACAGGGAGAAACAGCAGCCCCGAGGCCCCAGGTCTTGAGAGCCACACGTTTACTGAAATGTGGAAATTTAAGTCAGACTCTTTTGCCCACAGAAACCTCCCTTCCTGCGCTTGCCCGCTCTCAAGTTCTTCTGCTCAGCCTCACAGCGCTGCTCACCGTGTTTGTGCCCCATAAAACAGCCCTGCTGCTGTGACTAAGTTGCAAGTTAATCCCAAAAGCAGCACCAAAAATCCCCTTTATGGCAAAAAGAGGCAAGGGCAGGCATGGAGCCACTCCTGCCCACGTTTTCACGTGCGGGGTACCAAAAGGCAGGGTGGGAGACCTTCACCCTCCCACTGCTGATGGATGGACTTGCAGAGCCGATCCCTTGGTGTTGCTTGGGGATGGGGGGAGCCCTCAAACCCCAGGGGCGAGCCCACGCAGACCCGGGGTGCACGTCATGGGGCTGGGGGCTGCAGAGACTTTTGGGGCTGGCCCTAGGTTGGAGGTGACCTTGGGGAGCCTGTGCCGGGCTGGGTCCGGTGGGTGGACGGCATACCAGGCACCGCTGCGTGCCCTGGGGGAGGCGGCTTGGCAGCCTCGTCCTTCCCGTCACCGGTCTGCGGGCACGATAAGGCAGCACAGGCGCAGGTGCCGCAGCCAGAGCCCGGCCCCGAGCTGCGGGCATTGTCCCCGGGGGGTCCTTTCCCCTCTCGGTTCTGTCCACCCGTGCTCGGCTGCTCACCATGGCTGCTTGCCGTTCAGCCGTGCTCCTGGCGTGAGAGAGGCCAAGACGCCTTCCCAAAAGATCAGGGCTGAGGCTTGGCTGCCTTCCAGGGCTGGGGTGAATTTATTTTGGAGATATAGGAACTATATGTAGCAGCAGGAGCCAGGGAAAGGTCAGGACGCAAAACTCGGGGCTGTCAACTGCGTGAAGGATTTGCATACGGTCTGCGGCACAGATCTGACTGTACGAGAGGTGATAGCCATCTTGTAACACAACCGTTGCCGGAGGAAAAAACAGCGGCAGAGTCGAAGACAGGTCTCACGGACCTGTGCCAGCGTTGCTCTGGCAGCACTGAGCATCTGCTGCAGGTCTCAGGGAGGTTTTAGGGTCGTGGGCCCAATCCTGTCTCCCTTCTCCACAGCCACAAAGCTAAACCTGGTCCCCAGGAGCACTGTCGGGATTTAAATGCTCGTTTCCTGCCTTTTTGTGATTTCATTCGCTGACTGTAATGTTGCGTGGTTTAATTGCTTAACATACTTGTAAAACAGGAAAAGAGGAGGAAAAATACAGTACAAAGCCCCACCTCACGCTAAAAGCTGAAGCAGAGTCTGCAGCCGACCCAGCTGCCCACAAGTGCCGGCACCGTGCCGGCTGCCTCTGCGCAGGTGTTCCCCTCCACCAGCACCTTTCGAGGTGCCTCAGGTTCTGCTGGAAATCCTGATTAATCCATCCATCCATAAACAGTTTGGCTCCAGACCATTAGAAATATTTAGTTCTAAGAATGTGGATAATTTTTATTTTTTTTTTAATAACTAGGAGGTATTTTTTGGCATGAGCCTCTTCAAAGCCAAGGCCAGAGGTTTCCATGCTGAGACCTTACAGGATAAGCAGCGCTGCCGATGGCCTGCACCTGCGGGACGTTTTGGGCTGCTCCTTCCCTGGCCAAAGCTGTTCCAGCTGGAGCAACCCCCAACCCGCTCCTTGTGCACACAGCAGATACCCGGACCGTCTTCCAGCTCTCCAAAATGCACCGGGCGATACCAGAGACGTGGGTACCACGTGCTGCTCTGGAAGTGGCAGTGGAAGGTGCCTCTATATTTCAGTTAGTTTTCAGCCACATTTTGCTTTTCACTCTGTATTTCGCGGTGGAGCTCTCATGTCAAAGGATAATTGAGTGCTCAGGAGTAAAATTAGCTCCAGACACTGTTTTAATTGCTCCTAGAAGTAGGAAGGGTGCCTCGCTTGTGGCCTCGGGGCAGGTATTTAGATTTGTCTGCTGATGCCTTCATACCTCTTGCTCCCTTTAGCCATTTCTGAGCTCAGTGCAGTTGTCTCAAATTATCCTCCTTGAGCAGCCGAGGGGCTCTGAGGTCCCATCCCGCTGGGTTTGGGGCATGGGGGAGAGGTGAAAGTGCCCTGGATCTGCGCTGGGGACATTGCCCATGCTGTGGGGGTGATCAGGGTGACCAGCCCTGGGCTCTCTGGCCTTGGGCATCGCCTTCGCCAGCGAGCAGGATGCATGCGGCAGAGGTGGTTTGGGTTGGGCAGGTGAGGTTTGGGGGTTGCTCCTGGAGGAGCATCCTGCTCCCAGCAAGGCTCAGATCATCCAAAACCCTTGGGGGCTGTGTGACCCTGCTGTGCCAGGATGGTGCCCCTGCACAGCCTTTGCTTTGTCACGGTAAAACAGGGGTGAGGGGGGCTTTTGAGGTTCCTGTGATGCCCCCGGGCTTGCAGAGCCCCAACTGTCCCATCCACCCACCCCCCCACCGGACTCCAAAACCCAGCACAGGACACGGGGTACATTAAATAGCAGGGGGATGAGACGGGTGTGGGGGGCAGCCTGGGAACCCTGGGGATCCTTTGCAGGCAGGGCTGCCGGGGCTCAGCAGCACCCCGTGTTTGCAGGGCGAGCCGTGTCGGCAACGAGAACAAACCCTGCGAATCCCAACCGCCTGGTGCCTACTCGCCCCGCTGCCTGGGCCGCGTTCAACACCGCAGCCGCTCACGCCATAGAAGGGAAGATAAAGCCGTGGCTTCCCAGAGGCTCAGAGTTTTCCTGCTCTCTCTGGCAACTGCGCTCCTCTCCAGCTTCAGAAGGGGGGCTGCAGGGCAGGCAGAGGCAGGGACGCCTGTTTGCTTTGCCTCGCTTTTTTCCCAAGCCAGGCTCCCTAATCTGGTCTGTATTTGGCCACGCTGCCGTGACAGCGGGGCCAAGCCGGGGTGCAGCTGGCACAGCGGGGTGCCCGGCTCCCCACAGGCTGCAGGGCTGGTTTTGTTAGGGACTGATATCTTTAGGGGTGGCTTTGCCGGGGGCTGGAGAGCAGCAGCGCATCTGCAGGTGGATTCCCTCGCCCACAGTACATCCCAGAAGCACGACCCAGTGATGGGCATCAGGGGCAAGATTTGCTCCGCACTGGGGAGCCCGAGCTGCAAGAACAGGCGAGCTTTGCTTCTACCTTTCAGCAACAGATAAAAATATATCCATCTCTTTTTTTTTTTTTCCTCCTCCCTTCCAAGTGACTAAATTAAACCCATGCAGGGCTGGAAGGCATCCCGCGGAGCTGTGTTGCTGAAGGCAGCTCCCGGCTCTGGGTTATATCAGCCCCACGGCAGCAGTGGGAGCATGCGGGAGTGCGCGGGGCCGAGCAGCACATTCCTGCAGTCCTGAGGTCATCGCTTGCACCGCTGCCAGCCCTCGCCTGCTGCCAGCCCTGCACGGGGTCGGCATCGCCTCTGATTTATGGTTATTTTTTATTTCTCACTTCTGCTCTGGCATGGGCTGTGTCAAAGCCCAGCTGTGTAAGGCATCGGCAGAGGGGTGTGTTTGGGATGCTGCGAGGTGCCAGGGACCAGGCTGACCCTGAGCATCCCGGGGCAGCTGGGACAGGGCAGGAGGAGGGTGGCAAGGAAGCACCATAGCCAGAGCCCTGCCAAGTGCTCCCTGCTCTCCCCCAACAAATGTTTTTGCTGCCGGAGCCTATTTTGCACCAGCACCACGTCAGGGGAATTTGTGAGCATCCCCCAGTTTTTCCAGTCAGTGGCTGGCAATGTGCGTGGCAAAGCATCCAGGGTGCAGGGAAGCAGCACGAGCTTGGGGCTGCCTGCCGGGTGGCACGTATGCACCCATGGGTGCTTGGGGCTGGCAGAGGGCAAGGGGTTGGTGAGGGACCACTGCTGCCCGAGCACCCGTGCTTTAGCAGGGCTGAAGGACAGGGTGCCTGGCTGCAGGGTGTCCTCTGCCTGCAGCCACCTGCCCACCTTTGTCCTGTCCTGCTCCAGCCCCCTCTTTCTCTGCCAGAGGCAGCTAAAAGCCCAGCAGCAGAGGGGACCGGCTTCCCAGGAGCTCACGGCCTTGAAGACAGAGAACGGTGAGAAGAAAATGTGTATCTCCCCCCGCACTGTGGTTTCTCAGTGTGATATTAAGAAAGAATAGGACAGACCCCAGAGGATGGGGATGATGGCTGCAGCCTCCCCATGGTGCTGGTGCAGGAGAGCAGCCATGATGGCATCCCAAAGACGATGGCATCCCATCCTCTCAGGCAGACAGGTCGTCCCCAGGGCAGGATGCCTAATGAGCTGTGTCCTCTCTGAGCCTGCCAGCACCATCCCAATTAGTGCTAATTTGCACCAGTGAGATGGGTGGGGGGAGGTATTTGTCCAGTGGGCAGAGGACAGGGGCTGAACCCCTGTCGGCTGCCCAGGACATCCAAGCGGCCCCGTTAGCACGATGTGGCCAGTGCCGTTTCAGCTGTGTTTGTGTTGCAGTCAATACCGCCCTGTTGCCTGAGGATGGGCAGGAGAAGGCAGCACTGCGAGAGGAGCAGACAGGGAGCGCGAGACTCCTCCAAGGCCATGGGGAGGAGGATGAGCGGCTGCGGGATGCCAGCCAGGCAGGCACCGCGAGAATCGCCCAGGACGTTAACATCCAGGTCAGTCAAAAAGGCGGGTGCTGCTGGGGGCAAGGGCTGGGCAGGGAGCATGTGGCCAGCCAGGACCTCCCAGGCAACCATCATGGACCTGGCACATGCTGGGCTGGGCTCTCCCATTTTCAGGAGAAGGAAGGGGTTAGGAGGGGGTTAGGAAGCCCAGAGCAGGTCTGGCAATGAGTGACGAGGATGGGGAGGGCCACAGCATCCCTTATCCCGGGGGGTATAAGGTATAAACCCAGACGTGTAGGGTTTGTCATCTCCCTGCTTCCCAGGTGGAAAAGGGAAAAGACCTGGAGCTGGAGAAGCAGTTTGAGGCCCTGAGGAGGGAGCACACGGAGACCCTGCAAGGTGCGTGCCAGGGGCTCCCCGCAGCCCCCCTGCCTGCTTCCCCCTGCACTGCGGATGCCCTTCCGGCTTTGTGCAGGGCTGTGGGGATGCTGCCCCCCTGCTCCATGGCACTGTGGGGCTCAGGTGGTGCTCACTGCCCCAGTGTCCCTGCACCAGTGATGCTCAGTTCACATCCCCCCTGCAGAGCTCCAGAAAGCGCATGAGCAGGAGAAGCTGCTGCTGGCAGAGTCCCACCACAGGTCCCAGGCGGCCTTACAGGTACCCGTGGAGAAATACCTGGGGAGAGGGTGCTTGTGAAGGGCTTGAGGACTATCTGCTGGCTCTGCCATGGTGCCCTGAGCACCTCAGCGGCCACCTCCGTCCCTGGTGTGCCCAGGGACCACGCAGGCTCCTCCAGTCCTGGGGTTATTGGGGTGCCATAGCCTGGCAGTGCCCCTGCTCAGGAAGAAATCCTGGACACATCCCATCCTGCTTATTTCCTGGCTGCCCTAGGAGACGATCCAGGCACTGAATTCCCAGCTGAAGTCCTTCCAAGAGAGGATGAAGCGGGTGGAGGAGTCACTCTTGAGCACAGACTACAAGAAGCACATCCAGGTACAGGGAGATGCAGGACCCTGCAGAGGGGTGTCAGCGAGGGAACCTGGCCCAAAGCCAGGGGTGCTTCTCTGATGGACCCTGAGGGGGGGCTGTAGCCAAGGGGGCCACAGGACAGCTGAAGGGGGGAGCAAAGCCCCATCACTGGTAGATGCACGGGCTATTAGGGTCCATTGAACACAAGCGATGAGCGAAACTTGGTGCCTCGTGTACAAACCTATCCTGGGCCATGCAGGGCCCCAGCTGAGAGCACTGGCCCGCTGAGGTCATGCGTGTGGGGGGGTAGAACCACGGCAGATGCCTCGAGCACCCACCCCGCTGCAGCTGCCACATCCCCTGTGCCCCACAGGAGCACGGGAGCCCCAGCCCCTTCTGGGAGCAGGAGCTGGAGAGCCTGCACTTCGTCATCGAGATGAAGAACGAGCACATCCATGGCCTGGACAAGAAGCTGCTGAACCTGGAGACCGTGGTGGGTTGAAAGGGGGAGGGTGTCACAAGTGGGCTTTCCTCTTTCCATCTCTTCTCCCCACCTGAATCCTGTCCAGAAATTGCAGCTGAAGTGGAGGTGGGTGAAGCCCAGTTCCTCTCTTGGAGTGGGGAGGGGACATGGGTACAATGCCACCACGCTGCCACCAAGCCAGCATTCCCCCCATGATGGGGCGTGGGGGGTTCGGAGGCACTTTCCAGCTCCCTCCTCATGCTCATGTCCCCCTTGTAGGCGGAGAGGAACCTTCTGCTGGAGGAGAAGGTGAAGACTCTCCAGCAGGAGAACGAGGACCTGCAAGTTCGCACCCAGAACCACTTGGTCATGGCGAGGTAAGCGCTGGTTCCACATGCCCACTGGCTCCCGGTGCACGGGTGGCACCTCCGATGGGAGGAGAGGTGGCAGCGGTGGGGGGGGGGATATATCGCAGCCGGAGGGGGCTCGCGGGCGCATTGCCCGGCAGCTCCGGCAGCACGTGCCATTTGCCCGCAGGCAGCTGTCGGAGGAGCTCCTGGCCGCCCGCGGGGCGCTGGAGAAGGAGGCGCAGCTGCGGGAGCAGGCTCACCACGAGAAGGAGGAGCTGCTGTACCGCGTGCTCAACGGGGGGGATGGCTCCCCCTTCCCCATTGCTGCCGGCGAAGTGCCCCTCATCGCCACGTAGCACGCCGCCGACCGGCACCGCGCACTGCTGGCAGGGGCTGGCGGGGCTTTCCTCCGGGTGTGGGAGCCCAGGGCTGCGCTCACAAGTGCCCCCGCTGCCGGGGCAGGCCCCCGGGGTGGCCGAGCCCTTGGGGTGGCCCCATCCAACCGGGGCGATGGAGCATTTCACAGGACACTTGCGTCTGCCTTTCCCCAGCCCGTGCGGGGCTGCAGGAGCACCCCGGACACCTCCCTGTGCCATCCCTGCACCCCTTCCTCTGGTGGGAGGCTGCGGGGGGCTTTCTGGGGGTAAAAGGGGTCAGTCAGGACACGCAGATGTGCATTGGGCTGGATCCGACCCAGCGCTTGGCTCCGAGCATAACCAGCATCAGTGCTGCCCAGGGGCGTGAGGCGAGGAAGACGAGGTGCTCACTGGGACGGCACGCAGACAAGCACCGGGAGGATGAGGAAGGTGCTGGTCACATGGTGGTATTAAGGTACCTCACTCCCTGGGGAGCATCTCTGGGAGGCAGGCAGCCAAGCCCAGGGCTGAGCCACGGAGGCTTTCACAGGGTAGCAACAAAGGACAGGAGGGATGGGTACAGCTGGGTATATCTGCCACCTCCGGCACTGCCCTTGCTATAGACCACGTCACCTGGTCCCATTTTGGGGCTTGGCCTCCTGCTCAGGCTGCTCCAAGCCGATGCCACCCACTCCTGCCATTTCCAGTGAAAGCAGGGCTCCCCCTGCCCAGGACCTGCCTCACTGCCTGGGGAGGGGAGCCAGGCAGGGCTCCCACCCATGCCCTCCTCTCCCCATTGCCGCCTCCATCATCAGCAAATGGCTCCCAGGGTTTGCTCCTACAGCCCAGGCATGCTCCTGCTCACTGCCACGCAGACACCAAGCCCTCCATGTCCCATCAGCAGCACCACCAGCCCCATCTTCTCCCCAAAGCCAGGCAGAGGCTGCACGCCCGGAGGTCCACATTTGGGCAGCAGAGCATCCTCCCAAGGGGGAGCAGGCTTCAACGGGTCACATCCCCATTGGGGAAGATGGTGCCAGCACAGCTGCGGGTCAGGGATGGATGCACACAAGCACTTTCCACTGGGTGTACGAGTGTGGTGGGACAGTCACTGCTCTGGGGGCTGTCACTGGCCTGTCCCCTCCCCAGGGCTGCTTAGCCAAGGGGGGTGGGGTGCGCGTGTACGCGTGTACCAGGCCAACGTGCTACTGGCTGTAACAATTACAAGTCTGTAAGAAGCAGCACCCCCAAGGATCCTGCGTCAGTGGTTTTGGGAACCAGTGCAGGAGCATCTCATGGTGAGCGTACATGCTCTGCACCTAGGGCAGGGGGACACAGGGAAGGGTGGGAGCAGGGGCCATGAACCCACAACAAGGGAGACCCAGAGGAGGCCCCTGCTGCTGGCTCCTTCCCCCATTTCATTCATTTCAATGGGCTTCCAGTGCAGGGCAGACCCTGATCTCCCAGCCCGGCCAATGCAATAGCCACTTCCGTCCTTTGTGCCGATCCTTATCAGGAAAACATCAGCTGAATGAGGCAGCTGGGAAGGCAACGTGGATGCGGGGTCCTGCTCTTAACCCAGCACCTCCACAGGGTGCTGGAGTGAGAAATGGGGTGCTCAGCATGTCAGACCAGCATCCCCCCAGAGCACCCACTGTATGCACCCATGTTTCCCCCTCAGCTCTGGGGAGGGCCGGTGGGGCAGCCTCAGAGATGTGGGGGGAGGCACGAGGTGCTGTAGCACCAAAGCAGGGGTCACGGAGCAGGTTGCTGCTCCAGTAACTCCTGCCTAGCTGTACTTGAAGGGGGCAGGACTGCTCAGCAAAGGGAGATGAGGCTGGTGGGGTCTGGCATCCTGCTCTGGGCACCTGGTACTGCATCCCACTCCCCCGAAGGCAGATCCTGCGTGGGACCTGGAGGAATGTGCCCAGCTCTGGGAAAGAGGAGGGCTGGGAAAAGAGGAGGAGGAATAAATGAGTCCAGAAAGAGGACTTGTTCTCAGTAAGGAGGAAAAAGCCTGGCACAGGCAGTGCCTTGGCAGTCATGGGGGGACAGGCAGGTCAGCCCTGCCTGCTTTGGGGTGCTGAGGCAGCACGGAGGGTCAGGGCAGCATGAGAAGCCTCCACTCTGCTCTGCCATGAGCAGCTGAGGGGCCAGGGGATGTTGGGGGGCTGCAAGGGTGAGGTTTCAAAGGCAAAAGAAGCAACTCCCACAACCCAATAACAGCAGCAAAACCACTTTTCTGCTTTATCCTCTCCAAAACTCCTTCAGCAAGGGGCTCGCTGTGAGGATCCAGGTTGCTCAGAGAAGTTCACCAGACTCTGGAGAAAACAGCTCCCAGGGTTTGTGTCAGGGCTGTGCCCCTCCACAGGATGGGACCTTCACCCCAGGGGGTCTCTCTGCCCCCCAGGCACAGGGTGGATGGAGGCAGGTGCTCAGGGAGAAGCTGTCTCCTTTTATTGCCCTGGAGCAGTTGGGCACGGTGCAGTCCCGCAGGGCTCCAGGGCCACCTCCCTGGCTGTGCAACCCAGCAGCTCCCGGGGGGCTGCTCCTTCAGGCTGGTGGCTCTCGGCGCTGTGCCAGATCCCATAGCCAAAGTAAATGAGGAAACCTAGGAATGGGCAGAATAGGGGGTGTGTGTGGGGGGGGTCCTCTCTCTTCCCTCTCCTCCCAGCCACAAAGCTCCCACTCCTTTGGGCCACACATCAGAGGATGGGGTATTCCCACCACCCTTTGACATTAAAGTTGAGCATCTCCTGCGTACACCCACCACTGCTCTGCAGCCAGCATTAATGCTGCAGGCTCTCAAACCACCTGTGCTTCACCCAAAGAGGTTGCCACCAGCTCCAGGACCTGAAGGGTGGCCAGGCTTACCGATGGCCATCCAGAGCAGGTACTGCAGCCAGGCGGCCACACTGAGCTGGGCCATCAGGATGCAGTTGATGGTGATGCTGAGGAGTGGCAGGAAGGGCAGGCAGGGAACCTACAGGGACCAAGCACAAGGCAACAGGGTCATGCCTTCACCCAGAAGCACTGGCCAGCCCACAGGCAGGGGTTTCATAGCCCATTTGGGCTCTTTGCTGCTTTGGCTAGTTGCCACCAAGCAAGGGCCATCCCAGCCTGGCCATCAGACTGCGAGGCTCAGAGACATGAGCTGGGACATCCAGGGTGTCAGGACCAGGCTTCTTTTTACTGAAGAGCAGCTGTGAGTCATGCAGCAGGCATGGGCTCAGTTGGGGCTACAGGAGGTGCCCCTTTGGCCTGCGAGACACAGCTGGAAGAACCAGGCAGCCCTCACAGTCCCCATGGAAAACCCTGCGAGCTGCCCGATGCCTCCAACAGCGCTTTGTTCAACATGGACACAGCAAAGTTCTGCCTGACCTGAAGCAGAGGGAACACCCCCCCCCCCAGTGCAACATAACCCTTTGCCCATGGGGCTGCGGCACTTGCCTCCTCTCTGTCCCCCAGGTCCTTGTCCCTGGGGATGGTCCCCGAGAGCCAGGCGATGTGCTCACCATAAAGGATGCTCTCTCCCGGCTCTGAGGCTGCCTCCAGATGAGCAGAGCTGCCAGCAGGATCCCCAGGAGAGGCAGAGCCAGAGCAGTGATGCACCCGGCACCCCCAGCCTGGAGGCACGGCAGCGCAGCACTGCTCACCCAGCTCACGGCGCAGACCAGGGCGGCTGCGGAGGGACCACGGCAGCACATCAGGGCAGCACTTCCCTGGGCTGAGCCCATCCCTCTCCTGGGGTGCAGCACCCAGGCTGCCATGGTGGGAGGGACAAAGGATAAGCAGGGGACAGGGTGGGTGGCTTGTCATAGTGGGTTTAGCTTTTCTCTCCAGTCTGGGAAGCAGAGGGAGCAGCAGGTTTCCCAAGGTCCCACTGGAGCAGCCAGCTGTGCAGCAGTCAGGAGAGGGCAGGAGGGAGCCAGGCAGACCCTGCCAGGTGGCTTTCAGTGAGCAGGAACCTGCCAGCCCATGCTACAGCAGCGATGTCCCCCCAGGGTGTCCCCACACCAGCTCCCCGTAAAGCCCCCCGGGGTGTCCCCACACCAGTTCCCCGTAAAGCCCATCCAACGCTTCAGGGCGTACCTAGAGCTGCCAGAGCCCAGGCCACTACAGCAGAGGAATGTGGGGTGGGATGCGGGGGTGGCTGGACAAGACGGTCCCACCAGAGCTGTGCAGCCAGGACCTTCTCCGCAGGAACATCCTGAGCGCTGAGTCCAGGCTGGTACCTGGGGAGCAGAAATCAGATGCCAAGGCACATGAGTGTGCACCTGCAGTGCACCAAGGCCAGTGCCTTGTCCTGGGCATGGCCAACATCAGAAGCTGGGTTAGCCCTGTCCCCAGCAGTCTCACCTGAGCAACAGCACACAGCCAGCCACCAGCGAGTAGGCCAGCAGCATGCCAATGGACATCATGTCAACCAGGGCTTTCAGGTTGAAGAGGAGGGCCAGGAGAGCTGTGGGGACAAGAAGCCCTTTCAGCCTTCCAGCAAAGCTGGCAGCACTGCTGCAGCACCCATCTCAGCTGTGCTCTCCCTCTGCCTCCTTGACACCTGCTGCAACAGGACTCAACCACCTTGATAAGCTGGTGATGCTTCAGTCACCAGTGCAAAGCATCCTGCTACCTCCTGCCTGGCAGCTCAGAGTGGCTGAACTGGTGCCTGGGGCAGCATCGAGGCCAAATGGTCCTCACCCATGGCAATGAGACCTCTCTGCTCAAATAGCTACTGACAAGCTAGGGGGTCTGTGTTGTCCTGCTGAAAGAGGACATCCCCCAAGCACTGCTCAAGGTTAAGGGGTAACCCAATCACTCACCCACCTGCCACTCCTCCAGACACCAGTGTTGCCACCACTGGGCACTGACGACAACTGACTTTGGCCAGAGGTTTGAAAAGGAGCCCGTCTCGAGCCATTGCATACAGGATCCGTGGCATGGGGAACATGGAGCCCAGGAGGCTGCAGAGAGGGGAGGAGATTGGGCAGAAGAGGGCAGGAATCCAGAGGATACCATCCTGCTTTTTGTTCCTCCTTGGATGCAAAGGGAGCTCCTGTTCATCTGTACAGTCCATGTACATCTCAAAATAAGACCATCACCTCCCTCACCATCAGATGAGGGACAGTATCGGTGAAGTGATGTCCACACGTCACCGGGAGTCCTGTGCACACTGAGACACCCCAGCCTGCTCCTGTCGTCATGGTGCCACCAAAGACCTGACCACTTCCTCCAACTCTGGGCTATAAGTGGCAAGCAAAGGGGCTTGGTTGCTCTCCTTGATCAGGAGGGGCCGGATTGGGAGCAATAGGGTTTGTGAGGAAGAGCTGAGGGATTTTGGCCAAGCAGGGCAGTCAGATGGAAGGGGTTGGGGATAGCTTCTGCATATGTTACAGCTCCAGTGCGCTCTGAGCCAAGGGGGGGTTGCCCCTCACCTGGTCGTCAGGGCACACAGTGACCCCACAGCCACAGCATGCTTTGCGCTGCTCCAGCCAACATATTCAAAAGCTGCTGGGAATGGGCTCATGGTGTCCAGGAGGTAGTAGGGCATCATCAGGGTGAGAGAAGCAGACACACCAAAGTACGTGAGGAAGCAGATGAGGAGGGAGAGGACAATGCCTATGGGGATGGATCTCTGTGGCTCCCTCACTTCTTCCCCTGGGGAGGACAAGCTCAGCTGTAAAAACAAATGCTCATTAAATATCCCATACATCCCCCCCCAGACACACAAGAGGGGACACAGAGGCCTTCTAGCAAGGACCACTAGAGTTCCTGGGCCCCAGGGTTATGGGGCTAGAGACCATCTCTGCTTCAGGATTAGCCCAGTCATGCCACATGGACTCTTACAGTTCCTCCTCTGAGCATGGAGGGCAGGAGAGAGTGGCTGTGGCACAGAGCAGTATGTCCATTCCCTGCCCATCCCTACACCAGCTCCCAGGGCTGTGGAGAGAATCACTGCCACAGCCCCCGAGCTTGCAGGGGAGGGTCCCGCTGGCATCTGTCCCCACCTCACTCACCCATGGTAGCGATGCAGTCAAATCCAATAAAGGCATAGAAACAGGTAGAGGCTCCAGCCACGGTCCCAGTGAAACCGTATGGCATGAAGCCTCCCACCCCAAAGGCGCTGGTCATGTTGTTGGCCACAGACTGGTTCCTGGGAGAAGGAGGAGTCAGGCAGTGCAGAGGGGTCAGTGCAATGGGGTTTGAGAATGGGCCCAGGCTGAACGACCCATCCAACACGATCACCCATCCAACACGATCACCCATCCGGGCTTAGGACTTTGGCTCTTTGATGCATCGCCAATAGAGCAGGGAGAAATGGGAGAAAGCGGGATTTCCTGGGACAAAGCATGAGGAGGATGACCCAGCCATCCCCATTGCCCTCTGAAGGCAGCACAGGCAGAGCAATTCCCCTCATACCCAGCCTCAGTGGCAGCTGCCCGCAGCAGGTCATCCTCCCTGAGCTTCCAGTTGCTCAGGTTGCCTTTGATGAAGCCACTCACTATGACGAAGAGCAGGACAAGCACATTGAGAGCTGTGATGGCTTTGTTGACTGTGGTGGACTCCTTCACTCCAAAGGAAAGAAGCCCTGCGGATGAAAAGAGCAAAACTGGCCGAGCCCCCTGGATGAGGCCCAGGGTAGACATTACTGGAGAGGATGGAAAAGGGGGGACAGCGGTAGAGTCAGGAAGATCTGCAGATTTCCCCAGATCCCCCTTATATTCCCTATTCTTTGCTCAGGGAGATGGCAAAGCCTCAGAGGGGTCAGCACCATCCTGAATTGCCCATGGTGGGGCAAGTAGCTCATCCTACACGATGGAGGTTGGCACGGGGGGGGAGCATCCTACCTGCCAGCAGGATCACCAGGCCAGCGGCAAAGGCATCTGGGTGCTCTGCCAGCCCCACAGCGCTCATGGCCGCATGAGCACCCAAAAACTTCCCAATCTTCTTGCCAAGGAACTGGTCTAAGGTAGCACTCCAGGCCCGGGCAACGCTGGCAGTACCTGGGGAGAGGTGGCAGCTGTGGCAGCGATGGTGGCCCCATGGGGTCTGGGAATGACACCCAGCAAAGGTGAAGCGATCAAAAGGGACTTATACCAATGACATAGGACAGCAGCAGATTCCAGCCAGCAATGAACGCCCACAGCTCACCCACTGTCACGTAGCTGTAGAGATAGGCAGACCCAGCCAGGGACACGCGGGCCCCGAATTCGGCATAGCACAGCCCTGCCAGAGCAGACACCACAGCTGCAATCAGAAAAGAAAGGACAATGCTTGGGCCAGAGCTGGTCTTAGCCACTTCCCCTGCCAGGACATAGACACCAGCCCCCAGCGTGCTGCCCGCTCCCAAGGTGACAAGGTCCATGGTGGAGAGGCAGCGGCGAAGGCTGGAACCCTCCAAGCCAGCCGGGACTCGCTTTCTGCGGGAAAGCATCTTCGAAACAGAGAGCAGGCAGCGCCAGCATGGCATCTGCAGGAGAGAAAAGCAACAGGCATGAGGATGCTGCTGCCCCACAAGCACCACCCTGGGGATGTGACCCCAACCCAGCGTGAACATTTTCCTTGCAGCTCCCACCATCCACACTGTGCTTTCCAGATTCCCCAGGTGCTGCCTGTTTTCTGTCTCTGCCAGAAAAGCATTCCATTCTGGAGCAAGATGGGGCTAAAGCATCTGCATTGCACTCTCATCCCAGGTGAGAAATGAAGCAATGCATGATTGGGGTTTGCTGGGCTCTGTTTGATTCATGCTACAGTGAGGGGACAAGAACACCTGCTTGTCCCCCTGCCAGCTGAGGAAGCCCTGTTGCTCCAGTAGCATCCCCAGCAGGGACACACAGCCGGCATTGTCCCAACTTTGACACTGACACTATCTGAAATGCAGAAAACAGGCCAGAGAAGGAGGGATGAAGATGCTGTTGCTCCTGGAGCAGCTGTTGGCTTTGAAGCACACCAAGAAGGACCCATCTGCTCAGCTGAAGATACTCCCACAGCAACTGTGGGTCAAGGGCACAGCTCAGACAGACTGGGTCCCCTGGGCCATCAGCCTGTACAGTAATGCTGTGGCTTCCTCAGGTCACCGATGGGGATGTCAGCCCAGCAGAAACCCTGAATTGTGTGATATTTGTGCTTGGAGCAAGTGAGGTGCTTGGCATGGCATGCCTGGGATTAGTGTGCCTTCCCCATGCTTCCCCAGGAGCTCCCAGGACTGGAAAAGGGGGGCTGCAAGAATCCACATCTGCATGGTGGTGCCAGAACCCCCAGGTTACTCCACACAAAGCAAAGTCCATGCTGCACGCTTCAAATCCCATAATCTGCTACTCAGGGACCCAGCTGGAAAGCCTGCCCAGCAGCACCAAGGATCACCAGGCCACGCGGTCCCTGCTGTGGTGTGGAGCCTGGAGGGGACAGGGATTGCCCTGGGGGAGGGCCCAGCACCCTGACACACAGGATGGGGTGCTGTAAGCCCTTGTGGCGCAGGGAGCCCCAACCTCCAGGACAGTTGCTGTGTCTCCTGGGGGCTGGAGAGCCACTGCCCAAGGCCAGGCCAGCTGGGGCTGCCATCCCACCCACCGCGCAGCACCAGTCCCACCCAAGGCATCTCACCCTGATGATTTTCCCCTTCTTCTGCAAACAAACTACTTACTCCAGCCATCCTTCGGGTAAACTGCTCCAGCTGCAAGCCGACGGGAAGGGCAAGCACCAGGCAGCCCCAGTTACACTCCCCTTAAATCCCTTTTGGGAGGACCCTGGCCCTCCCCCCACTGACCACCACTCCAGGCTGCACAATGGGAAATCTATGCAGAAATATTTTTCCCACAACTCCTTCCAAATCATACACACAAGCCTGTAATGCTAATAAGCTCAGAGACATTATTGAGGGAATTTAATTAACATTTCAAAGTTGCTTGTGCAGGTAGAAGAGAGGACCCCTTCCCTCTGTCCCTGCTCCCTCTCACTAGGACCCCCATCTCAATGTGTGGAGCAGGTTTTGGAGAAGATCTAGGCAGAGAAGAGCAGAAACATGGCCAGGTCAGGATGCAGGGGTGCCTGCACCTACAGCTCAGGCTGAGCTGTCCCTGGGGAACACAGAGGGAGGTGAACAGGTCCAAGAATTGGCTGCAGCAGTGAGGCAGAGGAGCACAGACCCAGCTCCATGGGATGTTTGCAGCAGCACACTCAGCTGTAGCTCCCAGAAGCAAAATCCTGATGCTGCCTGCACTTCCCCAGCATCCAGACACCAAGACCCCAGTTGCTGCCCACACCTTGTCACAGCCCCATTGCATAGAGGCAACAGCTTTAGATGAAGACATACCAGATCAGCCCAAGCGCAGAGCAGACAGCAGCACCGTCCATCACAGGCCCCCCCAGCCTTGCCCTAGGAGCAGGACTGGGGCTGCAGCTTTCAGCCCAAACACACCCTAACCCCATCCCAGCCTTCCTAGCTCCTGTACTAAATAGAAGGTTACACAAACACAACAAGACCTAAGTGTTCCTCCACAGGGAATAAAATGGGCACCAGGAATGACCCTGACACAGTACCTCCTTCCTGAGGCACAGCCCAGAGGGGCCAGGCAGCAGAATACAAACAGACACTGGGGTGAGTCCAGGGCTGGGCTTAAATGGTGCCCAGGGCTGTGTGGGTGGGGGCCCCAGGTGAGGCTGCTCAGGGCCAGTAAGGCATTTAAGTGCCCTCAGGCCCCAGCACAGAGGGTCTAGAGGGCTGTTCTTAGCAGGGAAAGGATGCAGGGGAGGCTTTGGTGTGATTTGGCTGGTCTTCAGTACCTTAGGAGAAGAAGGCTAAGTCCAGGTTCTGAGGACAGCTGATATTTTGGGGTGAGAAGCTAACTTTTATTTTATTGTAGGTAGTGTTCAGGTTGAAGCTGTTCACAGTATTTGGGGGCAAAAATCTCTTAGGCTGCAATGTAATTCAGGGCATCCTTCAGGCTGCAAGGAGTAGAGGAAGGGGATGTCAGCCATACAAGAACAAAGCAAGGAAAGATCTAGAGCACCTGAAGTATAGGTGTGTGCTCTAACCATAAGGCTGCCCTGTCCTGATGTATGGGGCAGCCCCATGTCTCCAGTTCCCCCAGTGAGCTGCTGAACTAGCGCCCCTGGGGCAGGGGGGCTCAGCACAGCATGACACAGCCAGGGACACCAGGAGGAGAACAGGGCTGTTGTCCTGCACTGCAGCACAGGGTGAACAAAGCTGCGTTTGTCACCCACGTTGTCTCACGTGAGCAAGGTCTCCAGACACCAACGCCAGCCCAAGGGAACATTGCCCTGAGGAAACAACAGGGCATGAAGGAGCAGCCTGTGCTAGCTGGCCACGAGGGTCTCCCCCTCCCAGGGTGCCCCAAGTCCCCTGGGGATGGAATACAGCTGCATGCCAGCCATTGGGCATGTCACACCCTGCCCAGGGTCCCCCCTGCCCAGGACAGGCAGGGCTGAGCAGCTCAGCTGCCTTGCAGCCCCAGAGAGATGCTCAAGGCTTGGATGCCTGAGAGGTTACATGCCAGCAGCCTTCAACATCTTGAGGGGGCCCTTGGTTTTATCTGTTCCTGCTCGTATCAGCCAGAGCACAGCCGCCACTGCCCACCGCTCCTGGGGAGCCCTGCCAGCTCCTCCAGCCCTTCTGCAGCTTCTGTGCTGGCTGGCACGAAGGGTGGTAGCGAAGAGGGAGCAGGGTTAACCTGGGTGAGGCAGGGGAGGAAACGGTCTCGGGGCGCTGCAGGCAGCGGTGCAGGCAGCTGTACAGCCTGCCAGGAGCATCCTGCCTGTGCCTCCACCCGTGGCTGTGCTGCAAGGTCTTCTCATCCCTGTGTCTGCAGCACGGGAGGGAAGGTTGGGGGACAGCGAGCTGCTTCTCCCCGGCTCTCTGCCAGCTCAGCTCCTGCCCCACAGATGTTCCTTGCAGAGCCCTGGTCAGCATTTTCCCCATTAAGCAGGTCCTGGGGGGTCAGTTCCTGCCCCCCTCCCCCCCATCTTTTGCAGAGAGAGTCAGGGATGGACATTTCCCGACTATGACCAGGGAAGGGGGTGATGAAGGATTTGGTGCTGGCAGAGGTGGCTGGTGGCAGGACCAGCCTGGGAGGTAGCGGGGTACTCTGCACCCCAGCATTCACCAGGAAACCAGGGCGGGGGGGGACGGAAGGGGGTGAAATTTCCGCAGTTGAATTGCAATCACCATTATCGCTCTGCTCTGTGCGCGTTACCGCTGCTGGCACGGAGCCCCTGCACACCCCGGTGGGGCTTTCCTGCCGAGTCACCCCCTTTCCCACACCCAGGCAGGGCACTTCTGCAGGCGGCATCGGGTTCCCCTGCACCATGAGCACCCAAAATTAAGCTGAGGTCTGGCGTGGCGACCAGGGTGGGAGTGCGGCGCTGGTGCCACGCAGGCGGGGACTGGAGGGCTGGTGAGCGGTGACGTCTCTCCGGGAGGAATCAGCCGCACGGCAAGGACGAGCGCACGGCCACAAGTACGCACCGAGCACCAGGGGACGGCTGTTCCTGCCAACGCGCCCCGACAGGCCTCTTGCCGTTAGTAAGTGTGCGCCGGCGTGCAGGGGGACCGTGCTGGCGTGCAAAGCCACCGCTGTGGCGTGCGAGGGGAGGAAAGCCCTGGCTGGGCAGTGAGCCGTGCAAGCGGAGGCTCCCTCCAAGGGGTGGCTGCAGGGAGGATCCTTGTTTTCTTTTTCTTTTTATGATATACCTTTTCTTTTTAACAAAAGCCTGGGGGGCTGCATTGCCGGCGGGTGCGTTTTTGGGTGGGCGCAGGCATTGCTGTGGGGCCCATGGGCGTGTCCCGGCCGGGATGCGCCTTTGTCCATGTCCCGGCGCTGGAGCGGCCATGGAAACGCCCGTCCCTCCGTGCATGGCTTCGACCTGGGCTCGGCGGGGAGGATGCCCCTGGTTCGGTACCCGCCGAGCTTTGCACAAGCGAACGCACCGTGCTGCGCCACGGAACCCTACGAGGGCTGGGGTGGGGCAGGGGACTTTGGGGACATCCCTTGCCTTTCGGGGAAGATGGATGCCGCTTTTTTTAACCCGTCAAAGCTCCTTTTCCGCCCTGGGGCAGGGCAGCGGGCGCTGGGTATGCTGTGTGTGTGGCCTTCACCGTGTTTGGCCATGCCGGGAGAGCCCTGCCAGGCAGTGGGCTGCAAAAATAGCCGTTGGGCTCCTGGAGTGAAACCCCCGAGTCCAGAGGTGTGGTGGGGCTGCAGAGAGGCCGGCGGGGTGCACGCTGCTGGGGGGATGACGGCTTTTTGGCAAGGGCAATTCGTCCTGCCAAGGGGACAGGCTGTGCTGTCCTAAATCATTTAGGATTTTTCATGGCACTTTCTGTGCGGGGACCCCCACAACTCAAACCTCCCCATCCTTTTGCGGAGGGGCTCTGCAGCCTCCGGGTTTCGCCACCGCCCCGTGGATGCGGTGTGTTTGGGCATCCTCCATCGCCGTTTGGGCTGCTCCCCCAGCCTCTGCGGAGGTGTCAGCAGCAGTGGGGACAGGGATGGGATGCTGCAGGGACAGCCTGGGGGACTGGGTGTGGCCGGGGATTCTCCGCCACTGCTGAGATGAGTTGGGCGATCTCAGCCCAGCTGCAACATGCATAGAGTGAGGCAGGAGGGCTGTGTCACACAGAGCTTTCTCCATTCCCCGGAGGGTACACAGCTTCATGTACAGGTTCCTGAGTAAAATTAAAAGGCTGTATGGGCTGGGATCCCCTGGCGCTCACCCAGCAGCCGGCTGCAGTGCAGCCTCACTGCGTGCAGAGCATGCGGGGGGTATCCCCCAGCCAGGAGCAGTGGGGAATGGTGACCGAGGCTTGCAGCATCCCCAGCTGAAATGGGAAGGGGAGGTGAAGGCACTTCTTGTTCTCTGCAAAACTTCCTCCTCTCAGCAAGGATGCCCGTGAGTGCCCAAAAGCTTCCAGCACCTGAATGGGGGTGACCCAGCCGCCCTGACGGCGCTCCATGGGTGCTCTTGCAGGGAAGTTCATGTGATTTCCCTTACTCGCTCCATGGCATGAAACCGAGCTTGTCTGGAGTCAGAAATCCCCCCAGCATGGCCCCACTGCGCCTTGAGCTTTCCTGTGATGTGTTTTGGAGCAAGGAGGGAGCCGTGCCTCATGGCTGGAGTTCAGCTGACACTCAGTGGTTCATTCATGGCCGTGCTCCATTTTCCAGCTGTTTCTCTCCCTCCGTCAGCTTTCTCAGAGCAAACTGTGCTGTCTGGAGACTTTCTCTGGGGGAGGTGGGGGCAGGGAGAGCCCACACCGCAGCGGTTTGCAGCTATAAATGGTGCTGGGGTTAGAAAACCACCTGTGAGTTACCCTGGAAACCCAGATGCATTTCCTGGACTCTGCTGGGTGTGTGGGATTGATGGTGGCCTTGATTCGGTGTGCAGAAACTCAGATAAAGTCGGTGGGACTTTGCGGGGGCTGCCTGGCCCTGGCACCGTGCAGCAACGGGGCGTCCCTACCAGCTGCTGGAGCTGGGATGGTGCCATGGCTCGAGGGGCTGCAGGGAGAATGTTGTGGGATGCAGCAAGAAGGCTCAGCCCCGTGGAGGATGCTCAGCCCATTTCCATGTATTCAGTGCTTTCTTCCCCTCCCGGTTTCTCTCGGCGCTGGCAGGAAGCTGTGTGGGGGCCCATCTCCGCTGCCCCCGGCCCGTGGGGTCCCCAACTCGGTGCCAGATACTAAAGGACCTCAGTTCCAGTGGCCGCAAGGTGGCTGGTGAAGCCCTTCTCCCTGAGCCTCCCTGGCAGCACCTGGCCATCGCCCTCCGGCGGGTACCACCCCTGCAGCGATGGCCCCAGCAGCGCCCGAGGGAGGGAGCGAAGCCTCCCTTAACTAACGCAGCGTGCGGAGAGGAGACTTCGGCTCACGTCAGCTTTTCTGTTCCCTCCTGCAGCTCCTCCTTGCCCTCACTCCGGTGATTTCCAGCTCAGAAAGCCATGGCGCCCAAAGGAAAGGTAAGGGTGAACCACACGCAGTGGGGAGGGGTACCGAGGGTGCTGCAGACCCCAGAGCTGGGGCAGCATCTCCATCGTGCAGCAAGGATGGTGGTGATGTGCATGGGGTGCGATGCTGCCCAGAGCCTGTTTACGTTCCCGTCTGGCCAGGCAGCGCTGTCTGGATGTGGGGAAGCAGGGACCACGAGGAGCAAAAATCCTTTTGGGATCACAGTGGGATGGGGGAGAAAAGCGGGGCTGTGGGAAGGGGAGGAGAGACATCGCGCTGGGGATTTGGGCTTCTGCTGGAAAGAAATCCCGCCTGAGCCCGCTGCAAGGCGTGCAGCCCTGCTTTGGCCTCTCCCCCCTGCCTGGATTTCTCCCCCCCTCTGAGCCAGGGCTGGTGCAGTGTGGCAGCTGGGTGAGCAGGTGCTCCCTCGCAGCCAGGAAAACATCTTGGCGTGGGTGGAAAACCTTGCCTGGGGGGGGGGCAGCGGGGGCTGGCGGGGTACAGCCTGCCTGCACTCTGCTAGGAAGGGGAGGAGTCCAAGTCCAGAGCCTCCCTTCTCCACTGCTCGGGGCCAGGCTCTGCTTTCCATTCCCTCGAGAAATCAAGTAATCATTGCCTCAAGCATAATTACCTACGGCTTTCTGCCCAGCCGAGGGGGTGGTTGCTACTGGGTGGGGAAACTGAGGCACAGCATGGGTGAGCATCACCTCTGTGGTGGTCCAGGACCCCGAGCAGCCATGCGCTGGGAGACAGTAAAGCCACGCTGGGAATTTTGCTTCCGCCCTCCCGGCCCCAGCCTGGCTTATTTTTAGCTGGGAGGTCCCAGGCAGGCCGGGATGACTCAGAGGCTGGAGGAGGGGAGGCGGGGGGCCCTGGCAGCTGAAGCGGGGATGGAAAGGGGGGTGGGGGCGTGAGGAGGGTGCAGCGGGCAGGACGCAGGGGCTTGTTCGCATGAGAGTGCAGGGAGCGTGGGGCGATGCACAGTGCTGAACTCCTGCCTCAGTTTCCCTTGTCCCCACCATGGCAGCACTGCGGCAAGGCAGGAACACAGCCCTGCTCCTCTTCCCCGTTTAACCAAGGCCACCATCTTGTCTCCCCATCACCACCCGTGCAACCCCAGCACCTTCCAGCCACCTTCATCCCCTCCTGCTGCCTCCGGGCTCCTCCTTTGCCCTGCAACTCCTCACTTAGGTCTCTGCAAGGCATGCATGTGGGCAGCAGCTTGCACAGAGCCAGGAGGGTCTGGGAGCTGCCGGGAAGCGGGGCTAAATCCAGCTCTCCGGATGAATCACTTGCAATACGATCTGTCCCTGCACCCGCCCGGCTCCCCGGAAGGGCAGCGTCTCCTCTTGTCCGACCTGGCCCCTACTACATGGGACACCAGTGCCAGCAGCTCTTCCCAAGAGGGCCTATGGGATGTGCCCAGCCTGGACCAGTTTCTCTCTGGAAAATGGGGGCACAGAGGCCAGCTGTGTGAGATGCAGAGCGGAGTTGTGCTGCAGCATTGGGATGGGGCCCAGGGGAGTGACAGGCACGGGGTGCCCCGTGTCCATCCCCTTGGGTTCATTCCTGGAGGCACTTGCTGGGTGAGGGATGCTGGCACTGGTGCTGCCCGCCCATCTTCTCTGGGGACGCGTTGGCTTTAGATGCCCGCACTGGCAACAGCCCTGGGCGTTCGTACAGCTCTCGGGGATTTTAAACAAGCCCTGCAGCAGATCCTGAGCAAGCAAATGCTGGGAGGTGTATGCACCCAGGTGGCACATGGTACAAGCAGGGCCAAGGGGGATGGTCAGAGTTTCCCAGGGTGCTGACACAGCTGAGAGCCCCCGGTCAGCCTGACACCCAGCCCTCCTGCTCCCCGCTAAGGAAATGCTGCTGTTCAGCTCTTCCCATGCCCTGCCTCCAGTGGGGATATGTCCCAGTTCCTTACACAGGGCCAGGCTGGTTTCACATCTGCTTCCACCCAGGGTTTGTGCTGATCTGGTTCAAAGTCTGGCTCCAGGCTGCCCTGGGGTGAATTCCTCCTGGGCAAAGCTGGCCTGGGAAGAGGAAGCCCGGTCCCTGCTTTTTGCTGAGGTCTCTGTTTCGGGGTGTCGCTCCCAGGCTCCCCGTGTAGCCTGGAGGTGCAGAGGAGCAGACAGAAGTGGATCATGTCAGCCCCCAGGACCTCTCAGGCTCCTGGGAAAGTCTTTCCATGTAGCCAGGACCTCTGCTCTGACCCCTCGGACCAGCCTGGGCCCTGCAGGAACGCACACTGGGGCAGGACAAGCTGTTGGCAGCTTTGGCACTTCTCTGTACTTTCTGTTTAGCAGCCCACAATGATTTTGTACCTGTAAATGTGTCTCCTCACTTGGAAGCCATGCAGAGCTTGGGCATCCTTAGCATGCAGAGGGTTTCCCTGCTCGCAACAGGCAGTAGGAAAATTCCTTCCTTCATCGCTCCCAATCCACCCCCATCACTCCCTCCAGCCTGGCTGTGTTGCAGGGGGATCGCCCTGGTCCTTCCATGCCTTCCCCTGCCTTCAGGGCATCCAACCCTCCCATGGGGTCTCCCCTTTTCCTGTTGAACCCCCCCAGATGGAGCTGGGAACCCAAACATGCTGAAGAAACCTCCTTTCAAACCACCAGCTCTTGCAGGCGCAGCAGGGAAGCTTAAAAACAGGGCAGAACTGCAGAGTGCAATGCCAGCAAGATACAAGGGTGAAGGCTATGTACCACAGTGACCCAGCCTGCAAAGAGTTTACACAGCGGGGAGAGCAAACAGGAAAGGAAACAACTGAGAAGAACAAGTGTTTATGTTTGAGGCTGAACTTCATTTTCGGGCAGCCTGAGCAGGAGTGGATCTTGCCCTGGTCCCGCTCAGCTTCTACTTCTCCTTCCCCCATCTCACGTGGGGTTGTTCCTTCCCCTTTCACCTTCTCACTTTCTTTCCCCTAGGTCTACAGGGGGTCAGTGAAGGATTTCCCAGGTTTTGATGCCAACCAGGACGCGGAAGCCTTGTACAATGCCATGAAGGGATTTGGTACGGATGCTCTTCTGGACTGTCGCCCTGGGGCCACCCTGATGTCTCCTATTCCCTCAGCTGACCCTTGCATGGCTGGGCATCCTGCATCGCCTCCCCTCTCAGCTGCCTGTCTGCTTTAGCAGTGTGCCAGGACCTCTCCTGGCTCCCTTTTCCTCCCTGGAGCCAGCTCGGCTCTGCTTCTCCTCCCGGCCCTGACTCAGAAGCAGCTTTGGGCACGGCAGGACGGCTGCGATGAGCCCAGCCATGGGGCTAAATGGGACTCCCGGCTCTCTTCACAGGCAGTGACAAGGAGGCCATCCTCGACCTCATCACATCCAGAAGCAACAAGCAGCGAGTAGAGATCTGCCAAGTCTACAAGTCCCTCTATGGGAAGGTAATGGTAGAAACGCTCCCTGGTCCATGCCCCCATTGCAGACGCAGGTGGCCATGGCTGCCACCAACCAGCCCACGCAGGGACCCACCGCTCCCTGGACCCACTCAGAGATGCTGTGGAGTAAAGGGTCCCCCAGCCCCTTCCTCCCCCTCCACCAGGATCTCATCGCAGACCTCAAGTATGAGCTGACAGGGAAGTTTGAGCGGCTGATCGTGAGCCTGATGCGGCCCCCAGCCTACAGCGATGCCAAGGAGATCAAAGATGCCATTGCGGTAAGGGGGTGGGCAGCCTCTCCAAGGACATCCTGACTGGGACCACCGCTGATAGGGCTGTGTCTCTGCCCACAGGGCATCGGCACAGATGAGAAGTGCCTCATCGAGATCCTTGCCTCGCGTACCAACCAGGAGATCCACAACCTGGTGGCCGCCTACAAAGATGGTGAGGGCTGGGGAAGGGCAGGGGCTGCCCTGTGTCCCCTTGGGCCAGGATGAGGGGCAGAGGTGAGGGGATCCAGCTCTCCAGGCTCTGACCTCTCCCTCTTCCACCAGCCTATGAGAGAGACCTGGAGGCTGATGTCGTTGGAGACACGTCAGGCCACTTCAAGAAGATGCTCGTCGTTCTGCTTCAGGTATGTCCACCTGTCCAGCCTCTGTAGGTGGTGGGTGCCTGTGCCCATCAGGGCTCAGCCCGTTTCTGTTCCACAGGGCACCAGGGAGGAGGATGACGTGGTGAGCGAGGACCTGGTGGAGCAGGATGCCAAGGTAAGGCTTGGCAGGTCACTGGGATGGGTGGCATCCAGGCAGGGATGGGGCTGGTGGCACTGGGATCATCTGTAGACCTGCAAAAGGCGGGTGGGCACCAAGGGTGCCTGTGCTTGGGCAGAGCCCCATGTGAGCAGCACCCTGAGTCAGGCTCTGCCACCTTCCCCATCCCACAAGGACCTGCTGGAAGCTGGAGAGCTGAAATGGGGCACGGACGAGGCCCAGTTCATCTACATCCTTGGCCGGCGAAGCAAGCAGCACCTCCGCCTGGGTGAGCATCTCCTGCAAGCTCGGAGCTGGGCCTGAAGGTATCTTGGCAGCTTCTCCAGGCATCACCTCGCTCTTGTCCTGCAGTCTTTGATGAGTACCTGAAGATTTCTGGGAAGCCAATCGAGAGGAGCATCCGAGGAGAGCTCTCTGGTGACTTTGAGAAGCTGATGCTGGCCGTGGGTAAGTCAGCCCCTGCATGGGGAGTGCTGCGAAAACACATTGCTGGCCTTGCTGGGGTGGGAGGGCTCAGCGCAAGAGCCATCGGGGCTGCAGCTGTACCTGGTTTCAGGGAGGCTCCTTCAGGGTGGGTGGGGATGCTGAACGTGGTGCCCAAGGGGCATGGGTGCTCAAAGGCTGAGGTGCCAGCATTCCTCACCGCACCTCAATTTCTCCACAGTGAAGTGCATCAGAAGCACGGCTGAGTATTTTGCTGAAAGGCTCTACAAGGCCATGAAGGTGAGTGGATCGCCCCTTCTCCAGGGGGTCCCCCGCAGCGTTGCGGGGAGATGGCCAGAGGAGGGGTCCTCTTGCCATGGGGTGCTGCTGAAGGGCAGGGTGATGCAGGTCCATGAAGACAGGACCTGCATGACCTGGAGTCTGCTCTTCCTTCCAAAAGAGTTATTCCTTCAGGCCTGAGGCTGGGTAGAAATCTGATAGAGGGTCCCAAATGTGATGGGCTGGGCAGGGCTGGTTGGCTATCCCAGGCTTGACGTGGGGGCTCCTCTGTTGCAGGGGCTGGGCACAAGCGACAACACACTGATCCGCATCATGGTGTCCCGCAGCGAGATCGACATGCTGGACATCCGGGAGGTGTTCAGGACCAAGTACGAGAAATCTCTCTACAACATGATAAAGGTAAGTGCTGGGGGTCCCCGGTCACCCCCCAAGCAGCTGCTAGTGCTGCCCCCCTCATGATGCCAGCGCCCGTGGGAGGGCTCAGCCCCCTCCCCAGCCACCCTGTGCCGGGTGTCCGTCTCTGAGGACAAGGCTCAGGGAGACCCCTCTCCATGCGCCCATCCCGTGGCGCTACCTCAACCCTCCCTGCCGCATGATTCTCCATCTCTGTCTATCTTTGCAGGAGGACACCTCCGGGGAGTACAAGAAGGCCTTGCTGAAGCTGTGCGGAGGGGATGATGAGTAAGACCGCCCGTCACCCTGTTTGTCCCTCTTCATCCCCTTGGTGCTGGGTACAAACCAGGTCAGATCCTGGTGGAGCACCTGGACCGGCAGCACCCACAGTAGCAGCAGTTCAGTACTGGTGGGCCCTGCGGCCCCTCTGCATGGCCAACCGTGATGCCATGGTCCCCTCCTGGCACATGGCAGCCCCACAGGGCACAAACACCTGGAGGGAGGATGCCTTGGTGGGGGCCGTTGGGATTTACCACCCACTTCCCCACACTCCCACCCTACCCTCCCGCCTGCCTCCGTGCCCAGTGGGTACAAAAGACCCCTCGTGGAGGGGCAGGATGGGGTGCAGGGCCAGGTGGGGGGTGGCTGCTGGCGGGGCCCCCACGGCTCACTGTCCCCTGTCCTTGCCCTCCCGTTGCAGTGCCGCAGGTGAGTTCTTCCCCGAGGCGGCGCAGGTGGCCTATCGGATGTGGGAGCTTAGCGCAGTGGTCAAAGTAGAGGTCAGCACCCCCAAGCCCCCCTTGTACCTCTCCTCTGCTCCCTGCCAGCTTGGGACCCCCGGCTGTTCCTCTCTGTCGCGGAGCACAGCCAGCCCCGCACCTCTGCTCTGCCTCTCGCTCTGCAGCTTCTCTTGATGCCATTCTCCAATTTTGGGTCACGAGGCTGGCGGGACGTAACCCCGGCAGGGCTGGCTGCCCCCCGCGGGCTCCACTAACCCCCTCCTCTCTCTGAGGCTCCCACCCTCCCTCTCTCCCTCCCTCGGGATGGCAGGCCCTGCATGTCTGTGCAATGCATCACGTGCAGCCCTGGCTCCGGTGCCCACCGGAGACCTCGTGCTCCCCAGGGCAACCCACCCCGATGTCAGGGCTGGCCGGGGTATGGCCGTGCCATGGGGAGCCAGGACACTGCATGCAGCCGGAGGCACCCACAGAAGGGTGCTTTGGGATGTGCAGGAAAGGCACCCTGAGCCCTACATGCATGGGGAGGACGGAGAGGTGCTGGGAGCTGTAAGGATGCAGGAGGGTAGAATTACAGGGCAGGAGCGGGCACCCTTTCAGTGCCTCTTCTTCTGGCTCTCAGCTGTTGTGGCCAGCTCTGGCCAAGGTGTCCCAGTGCTAGGGAGGCAGGCGTAACACCGAGCAGGACACCGAGACTCCAGGGACTGTCTGTTGCTGTCTTCTCCCTGCTCTTTGCTGGCCTGGCTATGGTTTGCCCTTCGAAGGAAGGGGTGACAGTGGTGGGGACATCCTCACTGAGCCCCAGGTGCTTGCACTAACACACGACCTGCTTTGGCCTCGGCTTGCCGGGTGGCACCTTCCCTCCCTCTTTCCATCCCTCTCCATCCATTCCTCCCTCCATCCCACCCAGCTCAGGGATGAACCCAAACTCCTCTGTGTCTCTGCAGCTGCGAGGAACCGTGCGGCCCGCGGGAAGCTTCAACAGTGACGGGGACGCGCAGGTGCTGAGGAAGGCGATGAAGGGCCTGGGTAAGTGGGGACCGTGCACCCAGCCCCTTCCTGCTGCTCCTCAACAGCTCCTGGGGCAGAAAACCCACCCTGGCCCATGCAGGGCTGTGTGAAAGCCCTGAGGAGGGGGGAAAAGAGCCAGTTTTGGAGCTGTGAGAGCTCCATCTTCCCCATCTCCTGTTTATAGGGGGGGGGGGACAGCGATGTCCCCACAGTTAGAGGTGACATGGTGTGACTCTGCTGGCCCCCTTGGCTCTCCCCAGCATCACTGCTGTTGTTGTAGGCACCGACGAAGGGACCATCATCAACGTGCTGACGCAGAGGAGCAATGCCCAGAGGCAGGAGATCCTAAAGGCTTACAAGGCTCACTACGGCAGGGTACTGCTGCCCCCCCGCCCCCCGCCCCGCTCCTTCCTTCTGCCCGCATCCTGCCCCCTCCCATGTGGAGATCTGCCCCTCGCTGAAAGAAATCCTGCCCAGGGAGCAGTGGGCAGCCAGGGCACTCCTCTTTGCTCTGTCGTGACTGCTCCAAGGAAGATCAAGTTGTCAGCCAGGCTCCCGTTGTGGGGAGGGCATCCCTTCCCCTTCGCTTGCCCCATCCTCAGTCCAGCACAGAGGATTCCAGAGCCAGGATCTCCCCAGAGTCACCTCCTAAAATGTCACCTTAAGCCACCCTCAGGGTCCTACTAGATGTCTCCCACCTCCATGCTCTCCTCCCCTGTTCTCTCCCCGGTGTTGCCTCAGCTGGTCTGTCCCTGCAGAAGGAGCCGGGGACTGACCCTCAAACGCTTTTGCAGGACCTGATGGCAGACCTGAAATCTGAACTGTCGGGCAGCTTCGCCAAGCTGATCCTCGGGCTCATGCTGACGCCGGCGCAGTACGATGCCAAGCAGCTGAGGAAGGCTGTGGAGGTAACTGCCACATTGGTGGTATCGGCTTCAGCACGTGAGGACAAGGTGGTTTTTGCTGTGGTTGTACACGCACTGCTGGTGGCCCGGGGCTGTGAGATCTGCACCCCAGCTTTGCGCACCCCCAGGCTCTCATCCCCTATACAAAGGGAAAGCAGAGCAGAAAGCACCAGGACAAAGACCTAGTTTGCACTCAAGACCTGCTGGAAGCCCAGTTTGCCCCCCCTGCAGCCCAGCACACTCTAGCCATCTCGTACACGAAGCCTCTCAGGGAGACCTCCCACTGTTCTACAGAGCATTCCCACTTTGCAGCAGGACCAGTGCCCTGCCAGGTGCAGGCAGCCTCAGGAGAGCCAGGGTAGGGGCAAACCAGTGGCGTGCACCACTATCCACCAGTCACACCAGTTGGGACCCCTCTAGCAGCACACTTGGACTTTTTTGTGCTGGTTCCTACCAGTCGTTGGAGCTGTTTGCTGGACATGAACTTCGGGCACATGATAGCCCTGGGGTTCGAGCAGCCCCTCCTTGCCCGGCACTGGCAGGGTGATGCCACCACGTCCCCATCCAGCGCTGGCACCCACAGCACCCCACCATGCCGTTCTTTTCCAGGGGGCTGGCACAGACGAGAGCGCCCTCATTGAAATCATGGCCACGCGGAACAACCAGGAGATCACAGCTATCAACAAGGCATATCAGGAAGGTACGGCACAGGAGGGATGTGAGGAGCACCCAGGTCCTGGGCACGGACTGTGTTCAACACTGTACAAGGCGCTTTCCAGAACCCAGGGTACAATTTTTGTCCCTGGGTTGAGTCCATGGCTTGGTGCTGTAAAGGTCCGTTAGTCCTTCCAGGCAAGAGCAGTTCTTCCCCAGGTCCAACACCTTATTAAAGAGAAGTGGAAACCTGTGATGAGGCTGGCAGGAGTCCTCAAATCCATGCTGTGATTTTTCACACCCCCCCCCCCCCCAGACCCTGTACTACTCTTTCCCTTCCATCCATGCCCCCTTCTCCCTAAGGAACAAGACCTGCAAGCTCCAGGTTAAATCCCCAGCCTCTGCTTCCCCAGAGAGCCCATGGTTTTAAACAGATGCCTCTGTGGCTGGTCACCCCCAGCAGAACACTGGTCCTGGCCTCTCTCCATTTCACGGTAACATGCCTCAGCTCCGCCACCAATGTCTCGTCCCCTGACAGCTCTTTCCCAATGACCCCCGTCCCTCCGGAGCAGCTGGAGCAAGAGGCTGTGCCCGTGCCCAAGGCATTAGAGCTTCTGGGGTGATCCCCTCCTCCCCGGGCCTGGAAATAGCAGATGGAGGCATCTGCTTCAGCCACACAAAGGCTGTAGGATGGCCACCACCATCCACAGGCCCCATGGAGATCATGGCACAACAGGCACCGGTGGGTGGGAAGCAGGGCTCAGCTGTCCCCCTTCTCCACAGCCTACCACAAGCGCCTGGAAGACGACCTGAGCTCTGACACATCGGGGTATTTCAAGAGGATTCTCGTCTCCCTGGCTCTGGTAAGGGGGGCTCTCTCGCTGGGGATTGTCCCCTCCCTGCCACGGGCAGTGCTGGGGGTCTGCAAGGATGGTGGCTATAGAGAAGACAGAGCATCACCGCCTGGCTGGGCAGCGCTGCTGGACCCTGTCTGCCACCCCCTCACCTGGGGCTCTCCCAGGAGATGTCCTCTTCCCAGCTCCATGATTTTTGTGTTGAACCACAGGGCAACCGTGACAAAGGACCGGAGAACCTCACACAGGCACATGAAGATGCCAAGGTAAGGACCGTACGGGCAGTGCTGTTATAGGCTCTGCATTTTTTTAAAAAAAAAAAAAAGGATGTTGCATTCCCTGGTCTGGAAATGGCATCCTCAGGGAAGCAAATGCTGCCGGGGCAGGGTCTCTGTGAGCTGCAGGGGGAGATGCCAGGTGAAGTGACACCCTTGGAGGTAAACGCCTCCCAGGCCTGATTTCTGATGCCCTGGGCTCTGCTGCTCCATGCACAGGAAAGCTGCAAACCATGAGAGCAGCTCTGGGGTCCAGCCCCAGGGAGCTCCCAACCAGGGACTGCGCCATTTTTTTGTGCAGAGCTGCTACTTTGGGATCCAGTAACACACACCAATGCTGAAGTCTGGCACTTGAGCTTCAAAGGCAGCTTTGGGCTGCTCTGCAGGAGCCACCCAACTCTTTGTTAGGGCAGCCCTGAAGCCTGAGCTGCTTTTCGCCGTGCCAGCATGCTGGAATGCCAGCCCCCAAACCATTGCCTTATCTTTACTGGGTTGTGGTGAGCCAGGACTGGAGGGTGAAGGCTGTGCAGCCCAAAACAGTGCAGGAGGGTGCTGGGTCCCCATTGCCTGGCTCAGCTCCTGGTTCCAGGAGACCTGTGACCCTCGGGCTGTGCACCTTGGCTTCCTGCCCCTTTGGGCCAAGTCTTTTCTGAAAGGGGGCTGGGAAGCTCGTTGCAGGGTCAAACCCGAGCTCTTGCTTGGCTGTCCTGCTCCAGTACCGCTGCGTGGAGATGTGCAGCTCTCCCAGCGGGGCCGCTGCCGGCAGAGGGAGCGGATGCTGTGCTGCCTGCATCCTGCCGCATGCACTGCCGCTCGCTTCGACCTGCTGCAGAGAAAGAGAGAGCCAGGGATGACAAACACAGGGACGAGCCAGACGGGTGGCAGCTGGCCTGGCACCACACTGTATTTTGTCAGCAAAGCCGCCTTTCCCCTCCTTTCGCTGCCTGTGCCTGGCAGAGGCAGGCAGGCTGCCAGGAGCCAGCCTGGGGCCAGGCAAGGATGCTCCCCAAGGAGCAGCAGGCTGGTACCCAAACCCCAGGGGTGGGGTCTCTCTTTGCTCGGCCAAAGACCACCACCCCTGTCCCAGCTAGCGATGTAGGGGCCAAACTAGAGGAGGACACCGGTCCTAAGATCAGGCCCATTCTCAGGGGAGCTGAGACAGGTCATTTAGGGGGATTTTGCTACGACTTCCCTTGCTTTGTCAGGGAAGGATAAAGGTTGAGCAGCACCTTCTGACCCTGTTGTCTTCCTGTCTGCCAGGTTGTTGCTGAGAACCTGGTGAGTGCCTGCCCTTTCTCTCCTCAGCCTTTTGCATGTTTGAGGGGATGTTGGGGTCCTTGGGTGCAGGGCTGGGGCTGGGAGGAGCCAGCCCCATGTGCCAGGACTCCTTTGGCCATGCTGGCTGTGCTTGCTTGCTTGCTTGGGGCCCCAGGGTACCTGCATGAGGATGGGGTGGCAAGGGGACAGATGGGACCTGCATGAGGGCATTTCCCTGCAGCACCGGGCAGGGAAAGGACAGGGCAAGAGAGAGGGAAAGCTCTTGGGAGGGCTGGGGACCAGTCCTGCCTGCTGCCTGCATGCAGGACCTGTGTTCCTGGTAGCATGGGACTTGGGACTGGCTTCCCTGGCTCACCGAAAGTGGGAATTGGGGAAGGGGCAACTTTCTACTGCAATAGCTGAATGTTCGTGATGCGTACAGCCTCCGCGCTGAGCCCCGCAGCAGGAGGGGCAGCTGTTTCACCTGTGGGCAGCACTGCTGCAGCCCAGGGTGGAGGGTGGCTTCTGTGTCTGGCACCGCTGAGTTTCCTGTTCAATATTGGCCAACCCCAAAACATACTCCCCAAAGAACAAAAACAAGTCTTTACCATGAGCATTGCAAAGCTTTTCTCATAAAAACTGGAAAACATCCTTTCTCAGAGGTAATGTGTGAGTGTGCAGCTGTGCACCTTCACATCCACGCACAAAAAATGCCTTTTTTTGGCCAATAAAAGCTATTTTTCCTGCTCATAAGAGGCCACCCTCTTTGCAAGATGGTTTCAGGGCTGGCTGTCCCAGGAAGAGCTGTTTAATGTCTTTCCCCCTCTCCGCTATGCCCATCCCCTTGCCTCCCTCTTCACTCTTGGTTGTTCTCCCAGAAACTTGCTGATGTCTCCAGCAACGACTCCAGTGACTCCCTGGAGACCCGCTTCCTCAGCATCCTCTGTACTCGCAGCTACCCACACCTCCGCAGAGGTAGGACCACGTTTCTCCATTGCTGCTGGACCCTCAGCTGCAACAGCAGTGCTTTGATTGGGGCTGGATGGGACTCCTGGGCAGTAGGAGGTTGGGGTGGCCCTGTTTCCCCAATGGTGGGAAGAGATGGCATTTGGGGTGGCTGGTTGAGGTCACCATAAACCTGCTCTGGTCCCATCTGGTCCAGACATATCCACAGTTGAGGCTCAGCTCTCCTGGTGCCCAGGGCTGGGATGGAGTAGTTGGGCAGTGACCCTCTCCTCTCTCCCATCTCCAGTGTTTCAGGAGTTCATCAAAATGACCAACCACGACGTGGAGTATGCCATCAGGAAGAGGATGTCAGGAGATGTGAGGGACGCCTTCTTGGCCATCGGTCAGTGCCCGACAGGTGTTCCCTCGGGGCTGGGCTCCGCAAAGGGCAGGCAGCCCCTTCGCCTGCCTCTGCCAAGGCAACGTGAGGGCAGATTCCTGCTGCCTTTGGGCCATGGAGACTCCCAGCGTGGCACAGGGTCAGGGCATTTATAGGGCATCCTATGGGCTAAGCCCGCACCCTTGTACCAAGGAGGGTTTGCAGCTGACCCAACGGGTGGCACAGCTCCTTGCTGTGATGTCCCCTGGGTGCCGTGAGCCAGGAGCCCACTTTCTCTCCCCTCTGTGTGTTGCAGTCCGGAGTGTGAAGAACAAGCCGGCCTTCTTTGCTGACAAGCTCTACAAGTCCATGAAGGTGCAGACGGGCTCTGCTGGGGCTGGGCTGTGGGAGGGGGCTATGGTGGGCAGACAGCCTTTGGGACTCTCTGATTTAACGCCACAGCAGTGATGGGGTTTGGCCCCTGACCATCCCCAACAGGACAGAGCTGAGCTCAAATGCTGCATCAGCTTCCTGGGGTCAGCAGGGGACACGGCAGGCTTGTGCCTTGCCGGCAGCAAGCACAGCACGTGTCCAAGGGGAGATCAGCAGCTTGGACTGTGCTGGAGATGCTGGGAGGGTCCCTGTCCCTCAGGGCTTATTTGTTTAACCTCCCCTTTGCAGGGTGCCGGCACGGATGAGAAGACCCTCACCCGCATCATGATTTCCCGGAGCGAGATTGATCTGCTCAATATTCGCCATGAGTTCCTAGACCTGTTTGACAAATCACTGCACCATATGATTGAGGTGAGGGGACACGGACATCCCTCCCCAGCTTGCCACCTTGTCTGGCTGAGCCCTGGCTATGAGCCCTGCAGGGACCCGAGCCATGAGCAGTGCCACGAGTGGCACAGGGGCTGAGCGTCGCCTGGGGAAGGGGATCCAGCCCCTGCGTTGGCAGGTCTGGCTGTAGAGGGGATGTGCCGATATCTTCCACTGCTGTGCGGATGCCTGCGGGGTGGCCAGTTATGCCTTCCCCATGTCCAGCACCTTGAACTTGGGTTTCCCCGGGACAGGCATCAGGAGGCAGTTCTCTGACGTGAGTCTTCCTCTTGCAGAAGGACACCTCCGGCGACTACCGCAAGGCTCTGCTGGCCCTGTGCGGGGGGGAGGACTAGGTGGCCACGGGGGCCCCTTCTTCGTGTCTGAGCCAGCACACGTGCACCGCCTTGATGTCACTGCAGCTTCGGGGGCTTCAGGGGACACTCGGTTCCCTGCAGACGATGACTCACTTTGCGCTGGAAAGCAGCACCACATTGCAAGCGGGGGAGTCTTGGGGAGGGGAGCAGAAGGGTCTCGGTAGGGGGATTATTGTCTGTCTTGGTGCAAAATAATGCATATCCAAACATGCCACTAACCCAGGAATTTACCCAGATAGAAAAGACAATTTTAAATCTCATAAATAAAGCCTTACTGTTGCTGACCCTGGGGCAAGAGCGGTCGATTTATTGGGGCAGGTTTGGGTGGGACTGAGCCCGCGCTGAGGAGTCTCAGTGTCTCCTTGCTCTGGCAGGCAAAGGTGGGCAGGAGCCATGCCCCAGCCCCAGGGAGGGCCCTGGAGACCCCAAAGCCCCTCTAAGCAGCACCGCAGGGTCCCCCACTGCTGAGAAAGGGGCTGGAAATGCATCTGGTGCTGGAAGCAGTGCAGGGATTTCACTGAGAGCTTCACTTCATGCTTCTCAAAACCCCCGGCAGGGTTCGTGCCATTGTGTGGATGATGCTTTTATAAAACAGAGATACAAATCAGACTTGATGGCATCTACCCGTCCTTGCACGTGGTTTTTCTATGCTTTCAAGCTGCTGAAGCAGCAGTTGAAAGGCACTTGCCACAGAGGCTACACCCCCAAACAGTTTATGTTTGCACTTCCCCCCAGCGCCCAGGAGAAAAGAACTGGAATTTCCAAAAGTGGGAAATTCCAGCACTTTCAATTGTTTCCAAGTCGGAACACAAATCCTTGAATACCCAAGTCTTCCTCAGAACAGCCCGTTGAGGAAAGTTTCACCTTCAAAATATCAAAGTAGCATTAGAAATAATAACACAGTATTATTACAACACTTCAAAACCAGCTGAGGTTGAGAAGCAGCAACATGTAGAGACAAACCAGGGAAAGCGAAACAACTCACCTGGTTGTTATTCCACTGAAAATTCCCTTGATGCCTTCCTGTAAAACATCCCCTTGTAACAAAAACACTTTTCTCAGGGGAAAGTGGCCTGGCTGAAGGTTTTTCATTCTCTTCCATATTGATTTGGGCTCCTCTGTCTTGCCCCTGTGTCTAATGAGCATCCAAGTCCTGGTGGCACCGGGGTGGGCTGAGCCCACCCCACAGCAGCTCACGGGTCACCTGCCTGGCTGGGGACCTGCTGCAAAGGCTTTGAGCAGATGCTGAAGATGTTTTGAAGGGAGGATATAACTCTGACCTTCATCTGCCCGTCTCATCCTGCGGTTCAGCACTGCAGCTTTCGGCTTCGCAGCAGAGGCGTGAGGCTGCCGGAGAGGCGGGCATGGCACAACGATGGCAGGGAGCAGAGCTGGCCACGTCCCCACAGCTGGGAACGGGGCTCTCAGGGACCCAGCTGCAATGTCCAAGGAAGTTTTGGGGCTCAGGAAATAGCCCAGCACCTCTGGGAGAGCCAGATTTGGGGCAGTGGAGCTCTGCTCCTCCAGAGCAGGCAGGGAAATCTGCTCAGCATTAGCACAGGGCTGCGACCTGCAAGCTATCATGCTGCCTCCTTGTTGCCAAAACACAGGCTCTCGGGGTGCGTGCAGGGGGTTGTATTCCCTGGGCACAGGCATAAACGCTCCAGTGAAATTTCTGGCTGCACTACGATTGCTATGAGCCTGTGATCGGTGACCCCGTCACCCACAGCCCGGCTGCCTCGGAGCAGCACAGGACCACGAGTGAGAACCAGTCCCCAGCCCAGCTTGGGGTGATGCTGCTGCCAGGAAGCCTGGCTGACCCCAGCGCACTGATCCCCAGGCCAGGAATTTCCCTGGCACCCACTGCCGGCTGCTCCTACGATGAGGGCAAGATACCAGAGTTACACAGTGTTTGGGGACAGGGAGGGAGAGTGAGACGGGATTTCCTCCTTGGAGCAACTCCTCCTCTTGGAAAGCCCTGCAGCCAAAAAGTCTTCGTCTTGCCCCAGCTCCATAGTAATCAATCTCCAGCAGCGGTTGCTACAGCTGGAGCAGAAAACAGCCAGTGGCATTTTAATCACTGCAAATACTTAAGCACACTCAATGTCCTATTTAAGCACAGCATATATCGACATCCCACCCCCATGCTGCTAGGGCTGCTTACAGCGGGTTGCCCTACAAGGGAGAGCAACGAACTGGACTGAGCTCAGCAGAGCTGCCCACCCTGAGGGCAATGCCAGGAGGGTGATGGCATCTTGGGAAGCACAAGCACGGCCTCTGGGAATCTCTGCCCCTGGGGCATTTTCTCCCCGTTTCTCACCCCAGTGTTTTCTTGCAGAGGTTGATCAATTTGCAGCCAGCTCCTGTTTGAAGACCTGCTCCCATTTGGCGTCATGCATCACAGTAAATGCGTCTGTCAATCGAATTAAATTCCTGCTGCCTTCCTGTGCTGGAGAGCCTGAAGACTCTGCACCAGGCCCAGAGAAAGGAAATGCTCTGGTTAAAAGCAGCCAGGAGGAAGGAGGAGGCTTTAGGAGGACTCCAAGTGACCCAAGAGGAGCCTGGAACCAGCAGCACCAAGACAGGCTGTGGAGCCTAGGACATGGAGAAGCACAGAGGAGTGGAGGAAACCCAGTAAGAAGCACAGAGAAATGGCAGCCAGCAGGTTACACGTGACCTGTCACCTTGCCGAAGGATTTGGGATGGAGTGAGTGTAACCTGCGGTGAAACAAGGAACACTGATTCTAGGAAGGAGAAAGAGTATGTTTGGCCTAAGCCAAGCCTGGGGAAGGAAGAACACTTGTTTTGTTCAATGCCCAAATCACTCACCAGCAATTTGTGTTAACTGACAATAAATTAAAATTCCCTGAGTGAGGACTGTTTTGCCCATGAAACTCTCTATACACGGCAGGTCATATAGACTTCAGACAAAGCAGCTTCATCCCTGTAGCATCCTGGTCTGTAGAGAAAATACACTTCATAGCACCACTCTCCAGGAACATCTCTGCTCCATCCACTGGCTCCAACCAGCCCAATCCGAGGGCAACTGGTGGCAAATCTCAGGCCTAGCCTCTGTCATCAAGAGGAAGGCAAGCAGTTCAAGGATGGCTGGGAAAGGAAAGAGGAGAACAAAATGACAGGCACAAAAAAGGGGAAGAATTAGAAAGGCTGTGAACAGGGTAAGGGCTGGAGGCAGGTACGTGCTGGGCCCTCGTGCTTCAGCCTTCACGGCTGCCGCAGAGAAGCTGCTGCCGGGGTCTGGGATTTACACACCAGCACCCGACACGTGACTGTTTTGCACATTGACCAGCAATGCTGGGGGCAAGGACTCGCTTCCAGGCAAAGCCAACACCAGATTTCACAGGTTGTGACATCCAAAAAAACCCACAAGCCCATGTTTGGTGTGCAGAGGGTCAGACCTCCCCCTCTGAGTCAGCTCCAGGGGCCACTCCAGATCCTCTTTACCACCAGACCCTGGGAGGAGCTGCACCTGATGCAGAGACACACAGGACATTGGTCTCGGACCTTGGCCCAATGCTGCAATCTCAGCAAGCCACTTCCATCCCACCCACCGTCCTCCCCTTCTGCTGGAGGGAAGAAACCCAACCTTGAGTCTTGGGAGCTGGCAGAGATTTCTTCTTCAGCTCTTCCTCTTCCCAAGCCAAAGGAGGAAGAAGCAGCCTTGCCCCTCACATCCATGTGCCGCTCACTGGGCAGCGTGTTCCCCACAGTTTGCTGAGGCTGGGGAAATGGCTGAGCTCACCGGAGCCGCTCTCCCCACACCGTCATCCCCGGAGTCCCTTTCCAGGACATGATGACTGCTGCCGAGCTCTTTTCTCAGGCATTGCAACTGGATGAGACATGGCCTGGGGAGACAGGAAGAGGGGAAAATCCCCTCTGTGTCTGTTGTTGATTTTGCAAATTGGGACTCCAAATAATTCAAAGCTTAAAGCATGCAAGGAAATCCTCTGAGCGCTGTCGGACCCGGTTCCCACAGGTCTTGGCACATCCGCTGTGGAGCTGCATCAGGTCCTACCATAACCCATCCCCTGCTGACTGCGCAGGAGAGAGGAGGAGGTTGGCAAGGCTGTGGAGGAAGGCAGGAGGCGGTGATCTCCTCCTGTGAAGCGGGTGACACCGAGCCTTGCCTCACATGCCAGAGGCAGATGTGTGGGTAAACCAGGCAGAGCGAAAGCAGCCTGGCATCCCTGGAAAGCCACGGTGTGACTCTGACTCTCTTCAAAGACAGGGTGCTGCGGGAGGTCTGGGGGAGCGAGCAGCTCCCTTCTCCATCCTTCTGCTGCCCCTACCCCACATCCCTTCCTCGCTCCCTCCTTCCCTCTCCCAGCAGCCCACTCTTCCAGGCTCCCTCCCCTGCCTCTCCCTTGCCCTCCATCCCAGAGCCCTCCCATCCTGCCAGGTTAATTTGAGTTCCTCATTTGCATAGGCAGCAGATCACAATGTTCTGGAAATCCCCTCCTGTGGTCAGAGCTTCCTCCCTGCTCTCACAGCGTCACTGTTGGCCTTCTGCTTCCCTTCACTGACGGAGCACCGGGTCGCATCCGATCAGCATGGCACACCCAGCAGCCCCCAGCGAAACCCACTGCTGATGCCAAGAAGCACCCATCAGGGTCAGATCCCTGCAGAGCTAAGCCCACGAGTGTCCCCGGGGTGCTGTGCCAAACCGTGACAGCCGGGCCTTGGCTGGCCCCATTGGGGTTCAAATGCACTCCGTCCACCCAGCAGCACTGAGGGCAGGTGGATTTACTGGGCGCCTCAGGCTGCTGGGCCACTTCCACTCGGGATTCCCACCACCCAACATGCACAAGGCTCACCCTGCTCACCCCTGAGTGGGGTCAACATGGAGGAAGCTAGTCCCCAACCCTAGCTGAACCCAACCCTCCATGCTAAAAAAACCCCTAGTATGTAAAAGTATCAGCTATGAACACATCTTCACAGCCACGCAGGTGTGCTCATGAATCACAGCTGCTGTCAGGTGAGTTTTCTCCCCTGTGAGTGCAGCAGGACCAAAGGAATGAGGAAGGACCAACAGGACCAAGAGCCTTTGGTTTTTGCAGTGAAATTCATCTTGGCATTTGGGCCAGCCCAAGCTGGTGAGCTCAGGTAGAAACACAAAGAGCATCCAGCTAGAGAGGTGGAGAGGCAGTGGGTGAGAGGACACCATTGACCGACCACCTCCACGGGTACCCAGGCTGCAGGCAGGCCCCAGACCCTGCGGCTCCTCACCCTCCTGCCAAGCACCCACGCTCCTGCCACCCAAACCAGCCAGCCTAAAGCAGGGCGCTTTTCAGTCCTCGCAGTTCACGCCTGGCGAGTATGGACCAAATGCCCTGCCAGGTACAACGTTGTGCCGGCTGGCGAGAAGCTGGGGAGCTGCAATCAGCCTCTGTAAAACAGAAACACTAAAATCCTTGATGTTTATTCCAGCACCAGCTAGCTTCAGCCTTGGTTCTGACCATCAGTCCTCTTGGTGGATGGTTTCCAGGGTCTGCCTGCAACCCTGGCACACCATCACCCATGCAGCTCCACCAGCAAAGCCAGCTCTTCCCTGGGAAGACTCGTCCTGTTCTGACTCCAGAGATGGCCAAGAATGGGATGGAAACACGCCTGGGACACCACCACCTCTCGCAAGACGCAGCAGGTTCCCTGGGGAGAAGCACGACAATGTGTTCATGAACCCAGTGAAGTTGTTCCAAAATCAGGCAAGGAGAATGATGTAACCAGGCTCTCCAGTTGTCCAAAAGTGAATCACAGCCTCCATGACAGGCCCCCCACCCCTCCTTTTGCTGACGAATACCTGACACAGCCCGACAGCCCCTGGAATGGCGCAGGAGAGCCCTTTAAGCGGTGCCTGGCTCCTTATCAAAACCACACGGAGGCTGTCTGGGGCCTCCATCATGGGGAATTCCCCTTCTCCATGCCTAAAAGTAAGCTCAGCTGGGCCGGCCTTCCCACATTTGGGGATTACAGCCGGAGAGCGCCTGGCCTAAAGGGCTCTCACCCCCCCGAGCCCCTCCGCAACCCAGCCGGGTGAGTAGAGCGATGTTTTTTTCGGTGCAAGCGTGCCCATGACGGAGCAAGGGGAAGGCAGGCAGCTTTTCGGCTATCAGCCCAGAGCACTGCAAAGCCGAACCATGCCACCCTCCCTGCTCTCCTCACAGAAATAGAGCAGGGTTTGGCTATTTTTTGCAGGCTGAGACATTATCATATAAACAAGATGCTTTCTGGTTCTGCGGGACTGCATTTAGCTTTGAAGCAACGTTTTCTGAGGGTTTACAGAGTAGCACCGGGCCTCTGGGATAAAACAAGCCCTTCAGGGAACAAAAGGGAAGATGTCTGTGCATGGGGTCCTGCTGTCTCATTCCCAGTTGAAACCTCGGACACCAGCACAGCCAAAGCACACATGAGGGTTCCAGCACCGACCGAGCTGTCTCATAACCCAGCAGGCTGCCAGAGCGATAGCCTGGTTGGAACAGTCAGTGAAAGGAGTTTTTTTTTAATTTTTACAACTCAAAATATCAAATCACCAAGAAGTGGTGGAACTGTCTGAAGAGAGCCGAGTAGAAAGCCAGGACTGGGACAACTGGAAAGAGCGCAGCCACCAGCGCAGGACACCGCTGTGATCCCAGCAGCAGTCACCTAGGGAGGAAACATCAGCACAGGCAGAGAGCAAGCAGCACATCTGCTTAAAGCAGGCTTTCTCTGCTTCTGGTTCAGTGTTTTTATATATATATGAAAAACACCTTCCTTGTAGCAAAACCAACACAAGGAAGAAAATTGGGTAGCTATGGAGTGAGTCCCAAAGAGCTATGTGAACCCAGGTGTTCCCTGTGGTTCTTGCTCCTCGGGCCGATTTCTGTTATTCAGGAATGCACAATAACCACAGCACAGAAGAAAAGGATCCCTGACAATAAACGCTCTGGCTAGGGGGTGTAATTTCCTTGTGTAACGTTAACTCAGAGACACAGACGCGGTGGGGAATTCTCCCTGCCACGGAGGAAAGGCCTGGTCAGCCTCAGCAGGCCCGCAGAGCACACAAGGCTCCCTCCCGGGGCTCCCCGGAGCCGAAGGGACAGCCTGGGACTCCCACAGCTGCCGAGAACCCAGGGCCCCCTCAGCACATACGGCCCCCCCCCGCAAAGGCAGCCGGGGATGCGAGAGGGCTCCTCCGCCCGCCGGCAGGAAGGCGCCGTGGCGGGGCCCTGCCCTCCCCTCGGCCCCGCCATCTTGTCTCTCGATAAGCCGGGGGAACCTTGCTGCGGGGCTGGGACCTACCGCTCCCCGACGAGCGGAAACACCATTAAGGGGGCGCAGCCCGGCTCCTCCCGCCCCTCAGGGCTCCCCCCCCTGCACCGAGCAAACCCACAGAACCCCGAAGAGACCCAAAAAAACCGACCACAACAAACCACCCTCCCAACAGCGCCCTCCGCCCTCCCTCTTTATATCCTCCGCTCCACTCCGATTGGCTGCGGCGCCTGTCCGTCAGGCTGGGAATTTCCCAGGGGCGGAACCCCCGCCCCCCTCCCCGCTCACCGCTTCCTCCCGTAGCGGCGGAGCGGCGGGGCACCGGGAGCGGAGGGGCACCGGGAGCGGCTCCCCACCTTGGGGACACACGGGCAGGTGAGTTCGGAGCGGTACGGGTGTCTGCCGCCTTTGGGGAGAGGGGCCCTGTTTGGGGCACCGGCGTCTTACCGGGCACAGCGGAGGGTCCCGGGGGGGCTGGCGGGGCTTGGGGCTGCGTGTTGACTGTACCGGGCCGGTTCCCGGGCTCTCGGTCTGCTCGTGCGGTCGGGGTGAAACCCTGGAAGGGGCTGGGGCCGCGCCGTTCCCCGGGGAATCTGCTCCGGATGCCGCGGACAGGTCACGATAGTCGTGCTGTGCCTCAGTTTCCCCTCTCCCGGGGGAAGACGGGGGCTGCTGGCTGCCCTCGCAGGTCCCGGAGGGGCAGGGTGGTTGCAGGGGAGCCTGGGTTCACCTGCGGTGGCAATGTCCGCGGGAGGAGAGGAGGAAAGGTCAGAGAGGTGCTGGTGGGGGGGTCCCTGCTGCCCCCCGGCCCGGTGCTGGCCCCTTGGGTGCTGACACCCCAGCCGTACCCCGGGCTCGCTCCTCCCCTCGCTCTCCCTTACACAACCCCGGCGTTTCCCCAGGCCCACGCATCTGCCTGCTGACTATTTCTGAGCTTGCCCCACGCATCTGCCTGCTGACTATTTCTGAGCTTGCGGTCCCCCTCGGGCAGGGGCCGTGTGTGGATCCCACCCGGGGAGCTGTGGGCGGCCGAGGCTCCGGGGAACCTCCCGTTGATGGAAGAGTCCTCATCGAGTGCAGATCCAGAGGCTGGAATAGCTGGAGTGGGGATGGCAGCATCCCCACCTGCCTCTGCTCCTTTTTTGGGGAGATGGTGCACAGCTTGCTTCCCCATCTCCCCTCAGTTCTAGGCTAAGACCCCCACAGAGGGCAGGGGAGAGAAAGATGCTGCCTGTCAGCCCTGATTTGGGGTGAAAACAGCTCCGGATGGGACTTGGTGGGGACCTGCAGCCTCTTGGAGATCTGGCTGTCCCATTCCTCTGTGCCCTGGGCACAGGTTGCTCCCTGTATCAGGGAGGCAAATGCAACTTTTTCCCTCTAACTCGTTATTTCCATCTGTTTGGGTAAGAGCTGTTCTGCTGCTGCAAGCTCTTTTGGAGGGCAGATTTCAGTGACAGTGCTGGCAAAGGCAGCTGAAGCGTGCTGGAGCCAGGGGACCAGGCTTTGAGTGCTGGGGCGAGTTCTGGAGAAAGGAAGGCTCCAGCCAGGCACGTCCTTGAGAGCTGTCTCTCTGGTGAGGCAAAGCAAGCAATAAGTAAAGAGGAAAGGCTTTTTGCAGCCTTTGGCATCATTCCTGGCTCTGCAAGAAATTCCACAACGCCCTTTGGGACTGACCTATGCCAAACAGACCTTTTTAGCACAGGGCCATGGGTTGTTGTTTGCCAGCAGCTGGTACAAAACACTCGTGGGCGGAGGAAGCTGAACCATCTACTCTTGTGGCATTGCAGATTGCGTTTTAAAGCAACGATTCTTACGCTTTGGGTGACAGAGATAGCTTTGCTGAGGTAGCTCTGCGATGCCACTGTCTTCTGCTGCTTGGTTGTTGCCTGGCTGAAGCGCACCGGGTTGGACCGGAGTAGCCCAGGTTGTGCTGGAGCTGCAAGGAAGGAGGGTGGCTGTGCCTTGCTCTGCTTTTGAGTGCTGTGTCAAGCAGCCATGATAGCTGCTGAGCTCTGCAGGGGGGGGAAGAAACAGAGCAGGCGGCACAAAGCGAGATGTCTTTGCAGCAGAAGACATGGTCTTGCATAAAACACCACCGTGCTGCCCAGGGGAATACCACCACCAAGTCTGGCTGCCTGTCCTGCCTGCGCTGGAGCTTGGACCCATAACAAGGATCTCTGCAGCTGCGTGTGGTTAGTTATGTTTGTAAACCTGGCTCTGAATGGGGAAATGCTTTATTTTCCTTGTGAGCAATCTCATCGGAAGCAGGTTGTTTTGTGAAGCCTCTGCGGGAGGTGGTTTTCTCAGACGCGTGTGGAATTTCTGGCTGGAGCAGGTATATAACATCTGCATTTTGCGTGGGACTCGTGTCTTTCCCTCCTTCTCTCTGCAGCTAGCCAGGCTGGGAAGAAAAATGCTTCAAGTGAAGGTTCAGTCCTTTCTCATTCAGACCAGAGCCTTGCAATGCCTGCTTTCATCTTCTTGTATTACTCCCAGCCCTGTGGACTTCAGTGCCCAGAAAATCTATTATTGCTTCCTCCTAAAGCCAGCTCTGTTTTTGCTTCCCTGCAAATGAGCCCAGCTCAGCAGCGGTTGTTCCTGGGGCTGGGGAGCTGCTGGAGAGGAAAAGAAACTGGGCTGGAGGCTGTGGAATTTTGCTGATTTTCAGTAAAATGATCAAACAAAAAAATTCCCTCCATAGTGTCTATCTGAGTGGCTTTTGCTTTTCCTCTGAGGAGGAGGGATGCCAGGGGCCTGACAGCCCAAGTCATGGGAAAACGATGCTGGCAGCCTGCAAGGATTTGCTGTCGCTTGCGATTCTGGCAGGGAGGAGACTTCCTGGGAATGTTAAAGAAAACCCCATTCTCCGAAGGGCTGGGCCGAGCCCCCACCATGGATTTTGGGATGGAAATTGACGGGCTGCCAAGCCCTCGGCCTCGGGAGGCTGGTCTCCTCCCCGGGGGTCGTCGCCAAAAGCAAACATCCAGCAGTGCCAGCCCACTCACTGCGCAGGATTCACATCCTCCGCCTTTGCATTTTCAGCTGTTCGGTAATTTTAAAGCAGGAATCGTTTCCTTCTGCTGCCTCTGCGTGGCCAGCGTGGTGATGGCTATGGTGCCGTGGCCATGATGCACGGCAGGGAACAACCTGGCCATGGATACACGGTGCCGACTCGCTCCCAAGCCGCAACGCAGCTATTTAAATACCATCCTGCCTTCGTCTTCACCTGGGAGTCTGCCCTGCTCTCTCATTCCTTCATTTTGCAGAGTCGTCGTAAAAATTTACTACCTAAAGGTGCACCGCTTGGAACCAGCAATGCCCACGGGTGACCGTGGCGTCCGGAAGCCTCTGCCAGTGACTGGACACAGAGCCGGGGAGCTACAGCCAGGCAGCCATGGTCCCTGGCTGGTCCTCAACCCCTGGGGCTGCGAAATACCATCAGACTAGCTTAGAAACTGTTGATTGGCAAAAATAGGAGTGTTTTCTAGTGGTTCAGTGGTTTCTTCTGGAGTTTGTGGTAGTCATGTTTTCTTCGTGTTTCTAACCGTTGTTAGGTGCTGGTCTATAGTCCTGTCTCTCCTCCCCTGGTGTTTTTATTGAAACAGGAGATTTTTCACTGCAAATCTCACCTTTCAGAACTCTTAAGGGAGGGGAAAAAAAAAAAAGGCAAACCAGGACTGGGAACAGTGACCTGGTCCAGGGTCCTGTTCCCAGGATGACAGCTCAGTCCCAGCGGCCCCTTGCAGAAATGGGGCTGTTCCTCCACCCCAGGCAAACCTGCCCAGACCCCCACCCCCAGTGATGGGCTCAGATGCTGCGGAAACCCTCCCCTCTTGCTGGGTCTCATTTGCTGGTGAATTCGTGGCTGGTCTGTGCTTCTGTCAGCTGGAGAGAGTTCAGTTCCTCTCCCCTGCTGCTGTTTGAAAACAGCTCCTGCTGCTGTCTGCCTGGTGGGCAGAAAAATCCTTGATAAAACCATGAGAATTGGGAATAGCAGAGGCTTTCGGTGGTTCCATCCAGCTGGAAGAACACGGTGTTGCTGTGAGTGAGCTCCGCTGGTTGGTGAGGTGGTCAGCGCAGCTTGGGTTTGGTGCCACGTTGCCTTGAAGGCAGGGATGTGCAGGGGTAGGGGACCTCCCGCATGTGTGCCATGGGGCGAGGTGGGAAACTGACTGGTTTGGGGTCTGGGTTGCAAAAAAATGAGGGCTGGTATTTCAGGCTGCTGCAAAGCTGCATGGGGAAAGGCTCCCTCATGAGAGGGCGCTTGTCCTCACCTTCCCTGACCCACACCTGGGTTCGTCCTGGCAGAGGACACAGACACCCCACGGGATGCTCGCTGCAAGATCGCTTTGCTAACCAGTTCCTCCCAGAGCTCCCAGTTTGGGTCTGGAGCAGTACGTGGTGACCGGACAGCAGTGAGAAACAGGCTCAGATCCCCAGCCTGCCTGTGATGCCGTCCCCGTCCTCCGCCGGGCTGACCAGGCAGGTAGCGTGGCCACAGGCGACAGCATTTCCCTGCGGCGGAGGTGCCGCCGCGTCCCCGGGCCACATGCTGCTGCCACGCTGGGCTCCATCCTGCCCACCGGCAGGTCTGCTCCGGGAGTTTTCCTCACCCAGGGGCCAGGGAGGATTCCGTACCGGCTGTGGCGATGCTGCCCAGCGCCAGGACCCGCAGCACAGAAACTGCCCCGGTTCTTCCGCAGCTTCCTGTCAGCTGCTGTGGGCTCCAGAAATAGCCGCTGCTCAGCCCACCCCGCAGCTGGGCAGCTCCCGGGGGGTCACCGCCTCCAGCTGCTTGGGATGGGGCCGCTGGTTCCCTGTGCGGGGCTGTGGGCGACGGCGGGGGGGGCTTGGTGGAAGACGCAGAGTGGGAGGAAGGTGAGACCTAGCGAGAGATGCGTCTGCCAAAAGCATGCCGCTGCCGAGGCCGTGTGTAATTACCTGCTGTCGAGGTGGGCGTTAATTGCCGCTCTGGTTGCGGATGCTGCCAGGTGACAGTTGTCATCTGGAAAGTCCCTGCTGCTCCCTGGCAGGCAGGTCATTCAAACCAGTGATCAGTCTGGATCGCTCATGGCATGAGCATTACTCTGAGGTCAAGACGGTTTCGGGTCCAGGCTTCCACCCTTCCTCTTTCAAAATGCCCCCTCCCCGGCCTCCTCCTGCTCACGAGCACCCAGCTGCCTTGGCTGGGTGAAGAGCACTTGGGGGTGCCCATGGGTCCTCCTGTGGTGCCCCCCAGCAGCTGGCACTGTAGGCAGCACCCCAGCTCCAGCTGGCATTGCCCCCAGGGCCATCTCAGCTGCCACGCTGCCCTGGTTTATAGCGAGCTGGGGGTGTGTGTATTTTTGATAAGTTGAGCCATAATTCACAGCAGCTGATTCCCGCAGGAGATGGGTGAGACCTGGGGCTGGGAGAGCTGGGCAGCATCCCCAAGGCCAGACCTCAGCAAGAGGGAGGCCTTGGGCCACCAAGGAATCCAAGGAATTAAAAAAGCAAATAGTGCGCTGTGTATAGGTGTTTCCTCTCCTCATACTTTGCTCCTGGCCCAGTGTATGCCCGGCTGTTCCCGATGCCCCGATTTGGGAAGCCACGCCATTGACAGCCGGTTTCTCTGGCTGAGTTAGAGTGCAGAGCAGGTCCCTGCCTGGCTGCTGGGGCTCGTCTACCCCCCGGTGCTGCCCAAACAGCCCACCGGCTCTGGGTTAAGGTTTTTGCAACTGGAGACATTGCCCTTTCCCAGTGCAACCCTTTCTGCCCCCCAAAACTATTGCGTTGGTGAGAGGGATGCTCCAGTGACGAGTCCACACTGGTGAGGGTGGGTGCTCCTGGAAGGGGTCTCCATCCCCACGGGGATACAAGGGCAGCCGGCTGTGACCCCCTCAGGGACTCCCATGTCCCACAGGGGTGAGAGCCGGCCTCGGGTGGGGGTGCTGGTGATGCTTCATCGCGTGACACTTCTCATGGCCATGAGTCACCCCAGCACGTTCACCCCAAGCAGGACTGGAGGGGGAAGTGTCTTCACCTGGGACACTTCTCCACTGGCCAGCGAGCAGTGAGGCAGCCCTGCCGCCATCAGCACGGCACCCCGGACCCCTGCACGGTTGGGACCAGGGGACCGCGATGCCATCCAGGACCAGAGGAAGGTGACGCTGTGCTCCGTTGCCTTGCAGGGATGCCTGGCTGGGAGGTAGGCGACTGAATGGCAAGCATGGAAGGGAGAGGACCCTACCGCATTTATGACCCTGGCGGGGGGACGGAGGAGAATGGATCCACAGCCTTTGAGCGGCTGGTGGAGGAGAACACCCGGCTGAAAGAGAAGATGCAGGGGATCAAGTCTATCGGTAACTGCTGCGTGGCTGGGGGATGAGGTTTGCGTTTGGGGCAGCTCAGCCTGTGCCCACCGAGCCTGGGGGTTTCTTGCTCTATTGAGGAAGGGTGCTAGAAGAAGCTGGGGGTCTTGGCACTGGGGCAGTAGCAAAGCTCTCCCCATCCTGGGGGGCCAGGCAGGGTGTCTGGGCTTGTTCACGTGGGGATGTAGAGGGAACAAGGCTTTTGCTGATCTCTGGGGTGCTTTACAGTGGGATAATAGGCTGGAGGGGAAAAAAAAATAAAAAGGCAAGTGGTGGAGCAAGGTCAGCTTCCCGGAGTCCTGCAGTGGCAGGCTGTAGGTGCCTGGATCTGTTCTGCCGTTGATGAAAGCCCCCACCTCCCACAGCTCCCTGTTGTCAGGGGCGTTTCCCAGGTGCTGTTCAAAGACTCCGGTGTTGGGTGCTCCCCGCAACGGCAGGGACGTGTCGGTGTTGAAACGCCCCAGCCGAGTCGTGCCATCCCCTTTTTCCTTCTCGGCCGCCTTCCCCCACCCACCCCCAGTTTTGCTTTCGGTCTCGTGACCCAGCTTCTGCTTTCGAGTCCTGCCTCTGCAGCCGAATTTCCACCTGCCTCGTGATTCCTGTCGTGTCACCATGCCCCTACCTGGGACTGGGACCCACTGGCGTGGGAGCAGCCGCCCAGGGTGGGGAGAGGATTGCATTGTCAGTGCCAGACCCCCAAGCTGGCAGGCTGGACCCCGCACCACTTAGGCTTAAATCTGGCTCTTCTGGGAAGTAGAGGAGACCTCCAAGAGATGCAGTGCTGCCCTTCTGCCTCCTGTAACCAGTCCTCTGTGTGTCATCATGGAGGACTCTGCAGCCAGTGAGCCACTGAGATAGCTTTGCCATTGGATTTGGTCAAGAAAAGATCCTTCTGGAAGAAGAAAGACTCTGCTGGGCACTTTTCCACCCAGGCAGGGGGCTTGGTGCTGGTGGATGGAGCTGCTGCAAGGCAGGCACTCGGGGAAGGGAGGTTGAGCACCTTTCTGTTGTCCACAACAGGAGAGCTGCTGGAGGAGTCCCAGGTGGAGGCATCCAAGCTGCGACAGAAAGCAGAGGACCTTGTGAAGGACAACAAAATGCTTATTGCATCATCTTCCTTGGAGGACCTGGTGAAAACTGGAGGTAGGAGACAGGAGGCTCGCTGAGGAAGGATGACCTGATGGCTCGGGATCCCCAGCTCAGGGGAAGGGAGAGGGTGTAAAGGAGACTTTCATGAGGGTTTCTCACAGCTCTCTCCTCTCTAGTGTGTCAAACCACTGCTGTCCTCCCTTCTCCTGTGAGGGAGGTTTCTGTCCCATCCCCATAGCTGGGGAAGAAGCCATCCATCAGTGTCCAACCTTGCAGGGTGCCTGCTCTCTGCATCCTGCGCCGGGTGAGGAGAGGCTCTGCTCTCCAAAAGGCTCACGGCTGTGTCCTCTCCCCTCTCCGCAGCTGTCGGCCCTGATCCCAGCTCCACACAGGCCACCCCGGGCAGCACCCAGCCAGACGTGGAACCACGGAAATCTCCTCCCAGTGTGAGTCTGATGAATGGGAGGGCTGGTGCTGGCGTGGCCAGAAGGAGAGACTCGCCATCTAGTTAAAAGCAAAAGGTGGCAACCTTTAGCCTCTAGAAATGGGGATAAATCTGAAAGGAGGGGTCAGCTTCCCTGCTGTGCTCCCGTCCTGGTGGTCCCTGCCTCCGTGCAGTGGGCATCCTGGGTTGCCGTTCCCCAGGGAGACCTGACCTGGCTGCTTCCCCTTGCAGGGATCCTCCTCGGAGTTCGAGATCGTTGCTGTTGAAGCACAAGGGTTTCCCCAGGAGAGCGGGAGAGCGGTGAGTGGCCCTGGTACCTGCGGGATTTGGTGGGCGGCGGGTGGAGAGTAGAGCCCGTTGGTGTGGGGGTAGACAGGCAGCGGTGTGCCGCTGTGGGCAGGCACAGGCAGGGCTGAGGGGACCTGTGTCAAGGCGGCCCTTGAGGAAAATGCAGAGGAGGGATAAACTGTGCCTGGCTGTTCCCAGCGGAGCAGAGCCAGCCCCATGTGCGGCTCTGACAGACGTGTGCAGGCTGCCCTCCAAGGACAAGGGCTCCCGAGGACAAGTGGCCTGGCTGGGCTGCCTGGGCACATGGCTGGCAAAGCAGCGCCAGGCAGCCAGGGACACCAGTGTCTCCAGATGCCACGTAACAGCGACAGGAAGGGCTGTGATGGCCCGAGAAGCTGACGGTGATGCTCTGACGCTCACCTCCTGACACCCGTGCTGGAGAAAAGGTCTCTTTTCCAAGCCCCGTCATTGCTGAGAGGGTCTGCCCCAGCCGAGGCACCTTGGTGTGCTGCCACTTGAACATCCCCCTGGCTGGCACTGCCCCGTTCTGTCCTACTCCCACTTTTTGCGTGTGCTGGAAGGGAGGGGAGCCGGGAATGGGGAGCCCAAGGGGAACAAACATCAGCTTGCATCGCATGGTGCCAGTAAGGGGACGCGCTCTCATTGCGCATCCCAGTTTGTGTTGGCCAGAGAGGCTCCAGGAGGGTTGAGTCTTATTGGACCCTCTGGGGGTGCAGCCATGGGGTGATGGAGAATGGGGTGGCATCCACTTGGCAATCAGCTGCTGGTGCCCGAGCCGAGCACTAGTCCCGTGTTTGCACCTGAGCTCTCCCAGGCGCTCCAGCCGGGCTCTGGTCCTCACTGCCTCCCCTCACCGGCTAGCGCTGGTGGGAGGAACTGGCCCCACTGTGCACCACACGCACCCTCCTATGGGAGTTTTGGGGCTGTAAATGGGGCCAAGGTGCTGGGGACATGCTGGGATCCTCGCCCCACGTGGTGCTGCCCGGGGCATTCCCATGGGTGGCTGGGTGAGTCAGCAGGGCCGGGAGCGCAGCGGGCAAAGGTGTGCCAGTGCTTCCCCACCTCCTCCCCGGCAGTGTCAGCGGTGTCTCCTAGGCAGCAGAGGAGTTAACCAGCCGTACCAGGGGAGGATGAGCCGTTGGGGACACCCTTTGTGCGTGGGTGGGGTGTGCCGTGACGCTGGTGGGTGCGCCCTGATCCGGGCTCTCCTGGCCACCATTTAAATCCCGTGCGTCACCCTCTTGGCTGCCACCTGCCAAGGAGCCCGGGTTCCCAGCGCCTGGCGTGCCGTGGCAGCAGGGGAGCTGCAGAGCCGTGCTGGAGGACAGGAGGAAGGAGGAGATGGGGACTAGGGTAAGATCACCCCTCATACGGCAAACCTCAGCTCCTGGCACAGACTGGCGAGTGTGTGGAAAGGACGGTCTCAGGAGCTGGGATTTCTAGCCCAGGTGCTGATGGGGAAAACTCAGGGGGAAGAAGGGGTTAGAGGTGGAGATGCCTCCATTGCTGTCAGCAAGCTGGGAGTATGGTCTGCTCAGACTGCTGAGGAGCATGGGGAATCCATGGGCTGGGAGAGCTGCCATAATGTCCCCTTCCACCTGGGGTGGGGACTTGGTGTCCCATGTCCAGCAGCTGAGAATCAGACCTGGATAAAGCCAACACAATTTTTCAGTGTAACGAGAGCTGTTGCAGAGTCTCTCAGTGATGGCTCATCTCTCCACCACAGCCCTGGATGAGGGACAAGGCTGACCTGTCCCAAGAGGGAACTTTGCAATGCTCCCTAAACCGATCTAACCATGCTTCATCCCCTCCCCATCCCCAGGACTTGGAGCAGCCACCAAATGAGGATAGCAACCTGTTGCCCCAGCTGCAGCAGCTGGAGAGCACACTGAGCGGCTGCACCAAGGAGGCCAGCAAGGACCAGGTCTTCGTGCGCATGGGCTACATGGCCTCCGAGCTCAAGCGCCTGGCTTCCAAGGTGCACAAGAACGAGCAGAGAACATCGTTCCTGCAGGTGAGCAAGGACTGGCTGGGCTTTGTGGGGGGTTTCCCCCTTTTTTTCCCCACCAAGCCCCTCCTGCCCACCCTGAGGTAGACACCCACCCATGTGCCAGGGCTCGGTGGGAGGTGGGTGGCCAGACAGGCTCCTGGGGCTGGCAGTGGTCCTCACGCTGCCTGCGTTCATCCCCAGACGCTGTGTGAGACGCTGCATAGTGAGAACAAGGAGCTGCGAACCAAGCTGGAGCGGGACCTGGAGCAGAGAAACCAGGCACTGGAGAAGCTCAGGTGAGGGTGGGTGGTGGGGATGGGGCTGCCCTAGGTTCTTCTTCCTGCTGACCTGGCCCTCCCTGCCCACAGGTGTGAGAACCAGGAGCTCCGGAGGATGGTGACACTGAGCAGCCAGGACAGTGGGAAGAGGGAAGCTGCCGAGCAGCAGCAGGTGAGGAGGCAGTGTTGCCCTCAGAGAGGGCTGGGAAGGAGGCAAGGAGCTCACCGACACGTCAGCAAATGTGGCCTCATTTTAATCGAGCCCCCAGTTTGTCCCAGTATGGCCAGCAGGACTTCTCAGGGTCTCGAGGGGATGGGGGAGGCCATGGGAGGGGAACTGGCTCGTGCTTAGCCGGCCTCGGGCACAGCCTCCACAAAAGCCCTGAGGGTCCCCCCCGTGCGCGTCCAGCAGAGCGGGGCCGCGGTGGAGAAGGCGCCGGGCAGAGGAGAGCTGGAGGCCAAGGAGAAGAAGGTGAAGATCCTGGAGCACCAGCGCAGGGAGGTGAGGATGGGGCTGGGAGGGAGGTGCTGCCAGGAGCAGGGCGGGAGCGGGCGGCAGGGCTGCGTGGCTGGGACAGGGCTGCGGAGCCGCAGGGAAGCGCTGCTGGAGCTGGGATCTCCATCCAGCTGGTCCCTGAGGTCCTTTTGCGACGGGAAGCTGCTGGGGATTGCCCATGGCTGGCTTGGGGCAGGGGTTGGGCTCCCGTTCAGCTGCCCCTCTCTCCCCACAGCTGCTGGAGGTGAATAAGCAGTGGGATCAGCACTTCCGAGCCACGAAGCAGAAGTACGAGCAGAAGGTAGGGCTGGGTGCTTGGGGGCCACGTCTCTGCTGAGCGCCAGCTGGGGGGGAGGCTCGGAGGAGACCGGCTGTGGGGGAGGGTTTTGGGGCTGCCTACGCCTCCTTCCCCGCGGTGTGGGTCCTTCTGGGCAGGCCAACATCCCTGCTCCCTCCCGCAGGTCACAGACCTGCACCAGGAGCTGGCCGAGGCCCGGAGGGCACTGACCGAGCTGGAGGCGGAGCGGGAGCAAAAGCAAAGGGATTTTGACCGCAAGCTGCTCCTGGCCAAGTCCCGGATTGAAACAGAGGAGGTGAGTCCCTTGAGAAGGGCAGCAGGGAGCTGCTGGCCCCATCACCCTGCCCTGGCTGATCTCCATCCCCCTGGGTCCTGCAGGCAGAGAAGGAGAGGTTGGCCATGGAGGTGAGGGACCTGCAGCAGAGGATGCGGTTCCTGCAGGAGCAGCTGGCTCCGGTCACCAGGCAGCGGGAGTACCAGGAGAAGGAGATCCAGAGGTTGAACAAGGTGGGGGCCAGGGCAAAACCCGTCACTGCAAAATGTTTTTTATGTTCTGTGTCCCCTTCTCTCTCAAATCCAAAACTGAACCTGGTTGACCCCCTCTTGCCCAGCTCCTTGCCCAGGCAGGAGCTTGTGTCAGACAAAGCCCTCCACATCTCCTTAGGCTCCCAGGAAAGGGGTGGGGGGAGTCTGTGGTCCCTCTTGCTCTTGCCCAGTTATACCAACTTCCCATGCTGGGCATGTGTCCATGGCCCTCTGGAGATGTCATGGGCACAGCATCTTGCTCTGACCCTCCCTCCCTGCTCCTCCTCTTCCTCTCCAGGCACTAGAGGAGGCCCTGAATGTCCAGGCCTCCCCACCACCCATCTTTGGTAGCACCATGGAGCCGGTGGGGAAGGTGCCACAGCAGGAGCTGCTGACCCAGAACGAGCTCCTCAAGCAGCAGGTAGGGCAGGACACAGAGCTGCTGGATGGGGGGGGGGGAAGCTACCTGCCCCAGACCTCCCTGGAGAAGAGCCTGGTGTGGCCAGGAGCAGCCCAGCAGTCCTGGCGAGTGTCTGTGCTGTGGTGGTGGGGACGGGGGGGACCAAACTCAGCATCCTCTGGGCCTTCAGCTGGAGGGACCACAGCTGTGAGCCACCCACGTGCCAGGGCTTGGCATAGCTGGTGTGGTCAGGGATGGCAAGGCAGCGATGGGGGGGTGTTTGGGGGAGCTGTGCACCCACGTCCCTCCCTCCTGCCAGGTAAAAATTTTTGAGGAAGACTTCCAGCGGGAGCGGAGTGACAGAGAGAGGATGAACGAAGAGAAGGAAGAGCTGAAGCAGCAGCTAGAGAAGCTGCAGAAGCAGTTGGTCCTTTCCAACAACCAGGTGAGCCAGCACTGGGTGCCACCAGCAGCATCTTGGGAGCCCCATGTGTGTCCCCCGGGTCTGTCAGAGGTGTGCTCATCCCCAGTATCACAGCCCCCCTACCCATCTCTGAGTGGGGACAGGAGGGCTGGAGTGCTGGTTTTGCTGCCCCTTGTCCCTGCCACAGCTTCTCCTTTCACTCATCTCTTCCTCTTTCCTCTCTCCTGGGGGGTCTGACGGGGGTGGACCGGTGCAGGCATTCCCGCACGGCATGCCAGCATCCCCTGCCCCACAGCCACAGGGGGTAGCAGGGTGGGCTCTGCACTAACCCCTCCTTGCTCCCAGCTGCGAGCCTCCAAGGACGACTGCCAGAGGGAGAAGGAGGAAAAGGAGAAGCTGAAGAAGCTGCTGAAACAGCACAAGCAGGTGGGGATGGGGGAAAAAAGCCTTCCCAGGTGGAGGGGCTGGGGGCTGCAGGCCTGGCGCTTGTCTCCCGTTGGAGGGGCAGCTCTGAGCTGGGCGATGGGTGGTGGCAGTGGGCTGTCCTCGGGGCTTTCCCCAGCATCTCCCCTGGCTCCTTGCAGGCTTCTGGAGAGAGGCTGCACCCCGAGCCGCTGCCGGGGCCGCTGGGCCCTGCCTGCCCCCTGTACCAGTACCCGTACAGTCCTCCCGTGGCTCACCCCATGTACCACGGCTTTGACGAGTGGCAGCAGATCCGATACCCGCCAGCAATGCCGAGCGAGCACACGCCGGGACAAAACTTCCACCATTTTCCCCCGGTGAGTGTCCACCCATGGCAGCATGAGGGGGAGCAGAGGGTCCTATGTGAGCGGGTCTGGGGCTTGCTGCCAAGCGAGTGGCTCTTCTGTGGCAACCGAGTCACCGAGCAGGGAGCTGAGCACGCGCCCTGGTGGCACATGAATGCTCAGCCCTCCTCCTCCTCTTCCTAACACCCTGGCAATTGAATACGGGGTACAGCCTTGTGATTCGCATCTCTGATAGTTCTGTTTCTGTTCCACCTCCCCTGCAGCCCGAGTACCCCTGGCGCCCACCCTGCGCCATGGCTCGCAGCCAGAACGCTCAGGCAGTGGCTGGGGTGAAACCGGTCCCCAAGGACTTGGGTAAGGCTTGGACCCTCGGCGAGGGGAGCGCCCCGTCCTGCCCCCTGAGACCCTGGGCAGTTGGCTGAACACTCGGGGGGGGGGGGGGGGGGGGGGCGGGATGGCAGAGCAGCTTGGCAGACAGTGGCCATTTCTCTTCAGCCCCCACCTCTGATCAGCCAAGGGCATGATTCTGCCATGGGGTTGGTCCCTGCTGCATCTGAAGCCAGGCATGAGCCTGAGCCCCAGCAACCCCAGGGTTATGGCAATGGGTGCTCGGGGATAACAACCCTCCCATGGCTGGCATCCCTCCCGTGGGGCTCGTCTGGGCACGAGGAGCCGCACTCACCCTGTGCCGCCCCTCTCTTGTGTCTCAGAACAGGCAGGTCCCAGATTGCCCTAACGCCAAGGACCAGCTGTGCTGCGATATCAGCCGAAGAAGAGTAGGGTGTGTGTGTGTGCCTGTGTGTATATACCTAGGAGCTTCCTCCGGCTGCCTATCCCCGTGTGCGGACATGCAGTGGATGTGGCCGTACCTGTGGCCTGGAGCGGCTCAGCAGTGCATCCCCGCGAGGAAAGTGTGAAGGAGGGACCGCAGGTGCCATCGTAGTGGCAGCCAATGCAGGGTCAGTCCTCTGCGGCCATCCCCTTCCCCACGAGGTGTCAGGCCTGGCATCGCTGTAGATCCGAGCCAGGTCTTCAGGGAAGAGGAGCTGGCGTTTCCCAGGAACGCGCCAGGAGCTGCCCGGGTCCAGGAGCTTCGGTTCAGCCCCTGGAGGAGCGGGTGACAGCGGGGACTCTCCCGGCGGTGGGAGATCCCGTGCTCGCAGGCGTGTGCCTGCCGCAGCCACGGCCCGGGCTGAGGGTGCTTGGTGTCTTTGTATTTATTTAAGGACTGAAGTGTAGCTGAGTCTCTCTGGTTTTATCCTGAAAGCTGCTTTCCCTGGGAGGGATGCGAGGGCTGCTGGTCCCTGTGTGCTCAGGTGTAGCCACAGCAAGTGCGAGGGGAACCTAACCCCTGCGTGGGCACCCCAGGATCTGTTGCTCCAAGTGCGTGCACCCCATCTCCCCCCAGGCCCCTTGCCCTCCCCTCTCCTGCCCCACGTCTTTGCCTGGGCAGGGATCCCCCTGCTCCCCTCCTTCCCCTTCTGCTTTTCCCTACAGCACTGGCCTTACCCAGAGCAAATCTTCCTCCTGGAAAACAAGTCTGGAGGGGGTAGAAAAAACAAAACAGCCTATTTCTGTAAAGCATGGCTGTCACGTGCATGATAGCAGGAGGCACAGGGCTGCTCCCCCCTCCTAGCCCCTCTTGCCCCCCTGTGCTCTGCACTGACACCCCCTTCCTCCCCAAATGCTATGCTGTGATGATAAATCCATGTTTGTAGCCAACCTGAAGAAAAAATGGAGTTTCTCCAGCTGGAAGCACTCCCTCCCTGCTGGTACCACCAGGCTGGCCACTGTACCCCCACTCCTTCCCTCCAGCCCCGGCCAAGAAGCGGGGCCACATGTTTGCAGAGCCTTTATTTGGCGTTTCTGTGGCAGGGGGCGAGGGGCCAGCCATCCCCGGCCGGGAGAGGAGCATGTCTCTGCACTGGGACCACGGGCAGCTTGAATGCACTGAAGAGCTGCTCCGTGCCCAGCAGGATCAGGCCAGGCCCGCCCCATGCCGGGGGCTTTCGGGCCAAACCTTCATGGAGACGTGATCTTCTGCTTCAGGGGTGGCTGGCCCCTGCATCGCCCTGCTGCCCGGCAAGGCAGGGGGGCAAGCTGGTGGCCAGGAGATGTCACTGCTGGGAGGGGAGGGGGGAATGTGGCGTTATTGGGAAATGTCCCCCTCCTATCACTGGGGTCTCTGCCACTGCATCCGAGCTGGGGGGTGCCAGAGACGGGAGCGATGGAGGGGGCAGCGTGCTGGCTCAGCGTTTGGCTCCTGCTGCTGGGGAGCATCCCCAGAGGGGACAGGCAGAGAGCAGCTCTGCAACAGAGAGGGGGGTGCCAGCGGTGGGGGGAAGCCACCCTCTAGGCTGACATCCCCCACCTCTACTGGCCCTGCTGTTGCCTCATGTAGGCAATGATGTCATTCTTTACGACAGCGATGTTGGCACGGTGGTACCAGCGCATGACAGGCACGCCATCAGGGCCCACCAGGAACTTCTCAAAGTTCCACTTGATGTCGTGGTTCCGCAAGGGCTCCCAGAAGAGGTTCTTGGGGTTCCCAAACTCTTCTGCCACTGGGGGACAGGCGTTCTGCAACAGAGGCCAGCACGTCACTGCCTTGTCCTCCACTAAAAAACCAAGCTGGGTGCTCCACCCCCACGCAGGACTCACCTTCAGGAAGGTGTAGACCTTCTGCTCCTTGGCCCCATTCACGTCCCCTTTCTGGAAGAGCTGGAAGTTGGGGACGAAGCCACCCCCTGGCCGGACATACCTGCAAGCGGAGGGTGGGCAGAGCATCGTGCAACGGGTGGCTCTTGGTGCTGCACAGGGGGAGTGGGAGAACCCCAAGCCCTGTGCTTTTTGGGGGCCACAGCCCCAGGCTGGGAGTGGGGGGGGCACAGCCAGCAGGAGCTGCAGCCTGTGCACCCACTGCCTGGCTGGGGACCCCAGCCGGAGGGGACAGGTGCCCTGCAGCCCCTGCCACAGTACTTACTTCAGCGCAGGGAGAATCTCTGAGTTCTGGCCAGGTTCCTGCTTCCCAAACTGGTTGGAGGGGAAGCCCAGGACAACGAGCCCATAGGGCCCCAGCTCATTTTGTAGTGCATTCAGTTCTGCACGCAAGCAGAGCCAGGCTGGGTTAGCAGGGGATTGGGTTCATGCACACCCCACCCCCCCCCCCCCGCACCTGCACTGACCCCCTCAGAGCACCCCCAGCCATGCCAGGTCCTGGGGAGCAGGTGTTACCCCTGGCTCCCCAGGGCAGGACAGACCACGGGGACCTGCCAAGGGCTGCACGTGATGCCACCCGCTCCTCAGTTGCCTGCCCTGTGTACCCGTACCCTATGGGACCCTTACCGAGGTACTGCAGGGTGAGGCCTCAGTACGTGGCCACGTTGACGAAGAGCACCATCTTCCCCGCGTACTTCCTAAAGGGGATGTACTCGTCCCCATCGATGGTCAGGGCCCCGTAGTCATAGATGGTGCCCTGCACCGAGCCGTAGCATTTCACCTGTGGGGAGGGGAGCATCCAGTGGGACCAGGCTGGGGGCTGCCGGCCACCCCGCAGCCGCCCACCGGAGCAGGGGGTCCAGCCGTGGCGCTGGCCGAGCCAGCACCTGCCAGCATTGTGTCTCCTGCCCCTAATGCTGCTGGCAGCAGCAGCCGGGCTTTGGCACACCAAGGTCAGGGTGGCAGGATAGGCTGGCGTGTGCATGCACATGCACACACGTGTTCACGCATGTGCACGCCCGGCCGGAAGGGCTGGCGGCAGCTGGAGGGATGTTTACCCAGTCAGGGTCAGGCAGGAAGGCGAGAGGCTGGAAAACAGCCTGAGCTGGTGTGGAGAGACAAGCCCCAGCCTCCCGGGGGCTGCAGGCGGGCCACCCCGCACCCTGCACGCACCCCTCTGGGGAAGGGGCAGCCAGAACACCCTGGAGCAGCACCGGGTGCTGTGCCACGGCTGAGCCAGGCCTGGGCAAAGGAGGGATCGGGGCTGGATCAGCCCCGTGTGGGAGAGTGCCGGGGTGGAACAGCCTCTGCCTGCGGTGCTGCAGGGGTTAACGCAGGGGAGCCCATCTCCTGTTCCCATAAGGGGACCCAGGCTCACCCAAGTGCCACCCAGGGGCTATTTTGGGAGCTGGCAGGAGATAAAGTCACAGGGACTCTTGCCCGTGGAGCTCAGCCTCCATGGGGCCAGCCGGATGCTGGCGGCAGGGCTCTGCTTCGCCCACCCGGGGTAGGGAGGCTGGCTGGGGGCCGCGGGTGACAGACACCCCTGCTGTCTGCCCGCCGGGGTGTGGGGACACAGCGGCACCCACACCCTCCAGACATGGGTGGACCCCCCTGGACACTGTGCATGGAACAAAAGCCCCGTGCTCTGCCCCTACGGGGGTCACTGGGGTGGGGGGGGAAGCCTCTGTCCCCCTCTGTCCCCAACCCCGGCACAGCAATTCCCCCTTTGCAAGACCTAGATCAGAAACCACCCCCCGTGACCCACGCAGCGGGACTGAGGGGGGATGTCACAGAGCCACCGTGCCCCACTCCTGCCCCTGGGAGCTCTGCAGCAAGCCTTGGGGACAGGCGGGTCCCCAAGGTGCCACAACCCCCCCACCCCTCCCCGCAGCCCCCGTGGGGGTCTCCCCCACCCTCTTACCTTCTCCCTCTCCTGGCTCTGCCCCGGCTGGACGAGCCCAGCCAAGAAAAGGGGCAAAATCCAGGCGCTGCGGGACCAGCCCCCCATGGCCGGGGCGGGCGTGGGGCGCGGACACCCTCCTCACAGCCCCGGGGGAGAGCGGTGGCGGGGGAGGGACACCTCTCCCTGTCGCTTTCTGCCACCTCCGAGCCCGACAGCCGAGAAATAGCTGCTGGGCTGAGCGGGGGGAGCCAATCGCCTGGAGGAAGGACGGGCCGAGGGCTGCGTTAACCGTGTGGGCCCTGGGACGGACATCGCGGCGGCGGGGGGGTGCTGAGGGGAGGAGGGGGGGTGGCAGTGCCATGGTGGCACCTCGGCGTGGCGGGGACGTGGGACACCCGCGAACGCACGGGGCAGCCGCATGTGCCGAGGGTTTATGCAACGAGCTATATGAGCCGCGGACCTGGGGATTAAACCCCCCCCAACACGGTGGGAGAGGTGCCAGGGAATGTCCCCACCCTGTGCAGGGCACCCGGCCGAGGTGACATCCATCCCCGAGCGGGGTGCTGGGACCTGAAGCGCAGGGACCAAACTGCCCCAGCAGCATCCCGGGGAGGCTGGGCTGGGTGCAGTGTTGTCCCCTCCCATGGCTGGGCCGCTCAGGGGTGGGGAAGGGTTAATCAAGCTTCCTTCGTTTGCATCCCAGCAAATTAGAGTGCCCCTGGAAGCTGCCTTGGGTTGGGGTCCCTCTCCGGGGATGGGCTGGGAGGCCACAGCCCTGCAGTGACCCTGCTGTGGCCAAAGGCAGGGCACGGCTGTCCCTTAGCCCTTGGTGTCCCCAGGGGCAGGAGTTTCCAGGGCCCTGTTTGCATACCCCCGCAATGCAAACATTTACCCTGGGCTGGCTCCAAGGGAAATATCTGCGGTGAGGTGTAAATTCCCTGAAGTCCTGCAAAAAAATTATTTGATGGGAGGATTAACTGGCTTGGGGGGAACTGCAGTCAGGGTGGCCGCTGGCCTGGCACAGAGGGCACAGAGGGCAGGCTGGGGTGGCAGCGGGTGAGCCCCTGGGGGGTGGCAAGTGCCAGTTCGGGGTTTGGCTTTGCTAGAAAGCAGGGCCACTGCTGGGACACTGTCACCAACCCGGCTGCTGGAGCTGCTGGCAGGGAAGGGGAGCGGGGCCATGGGCTCTGCGGAGGCTGGGAGCAATCTCCCATCCTGTGTCCTTCGCCGGCAGGAACACTGTGTCCTGGGAAACCTCTGAGTGCAGCCTTGGCTGGCCCAGGAGGGTTGGGGGTCAGGTACATCCCCTGGGCACCCGGGGAACCCATGGGGCAGGGGTGCTGCAGGTCTCTGTCACAGTGTTTACACTGCCACTACTAAAGAAGTGGCTTAGCCCTGCCTCAAGCAGGGTCCCCAAGCAGTGTAGGGGGTCCCCCCAGGTCCAGGCAAACTCCCAAGACGCTCAGCTACTGTCTGGGGACTGCCAGAGCCCAACATAATGCACCAACAGCCAGCCACAGGGATGCTCTGGTCACCGCCTCATGGACGTGGCCGCAGGCAGCACAAGGTGGCCACTTGCCAAAACTGGGGAGCCTAAGGGAGCCAAAACCAGGGGCTTGACCCTCCCCATCCACTTCCCGGGCTCAGGGGAGGTTTGGGGCCATGGAGCTGCAGCTCTGGCTGACACGCTTCTCACGCCTCGCCGCATCCTGCAAGCCGCAGGGACCAGTGAGTGCCCGGCACAGTGCCATGCTTCCCGGCCAGCTCACGCTGCTGACCCCGGCCAGGACTTAAGCCACCTCTTGGGACAGAGCCAGGACAGAGCGGGGTAGCTGGTCGGGGCTGCAGACCACTTCTAATTATATCCCCTAATTGCCTGCGGGGGGCTTTGGTAGCTTTCCCGTGGTTAACAAGGACTTGGAGGCCTAGAGTAGCGGCGCAGCATGTGTGACAGTGGCACAGCATGGTTGCGTCCCCTTCACATGTCCCTGATCCCCGCCATGCACAGGGAAAGGCTGAACCGCTCCTGAACTGCTTTTTCCTAAAAACAAAATAAAAATAAAGGGTTCATTTCTCCAAGTAAGTCCCCTCTCCTTGGGGCCTAGCACCAAATTGGCCTCAGTGGGGATGGGGAACGGGGGAGGATTTAACAAGCCACAGTTGATGGAGCCCATCTCTGCCACTGAGCTTCCACAGGACCCTGGGCATGTCACCCAGTGTCCCCACTGTGCCAGAGGCAGCAGGGGAAAGCTGAGGGTGCTGGGGGCTCCAGCAAGACCGTTCAAGGGCAGTGTGCTGCCCCACCCTGCCGGATTGGATTCCCCCCCCAAATGGCCAGCGTGCTGGGCGGGCTGACCCTCACACGAACCTCCCTCCTTGGTTGTTTTTCCACCAGAGCCGGGCTGGAGCCGGCCCCCGCCTGCTGCAGATGTTTGGCAGGAGTCCGGAGGCGGGAGGCCAAGCAATTGCAACCCCCCCCCGGGTCACCATGCTGCCGCTGCCACCAGCCTCCTTGGCTGTTCCTGAGCCACAGGCCAGGGGCTGCAGAAACCTCACACCAGGCTGCAGGGCCACAGTAAGCACAGGGTATTGAAACCAGCGGTGAGGACCACGTACTGCCACTGGCTGGGCTTGTCCCAGGGCCGAGCAAGGAGTTTCTTCCATGCAGAGTAGCAGAGACAATGCCAGCAGCCTGCGGGGCACAGCGGCAAGGGGCTCAGGCAACAGCAGGCAGCGTTGCCCTGACTGGCAACGGTGCTGCCTTCCCTCCGGCAGCCTGGCATGGCACCAATTCTGGGGCAACCTCTGAACTTTTGTTCTAGGTGTGCAATGGGAGGTGAAAGCAAAACAAGCTCTGCCCGGCGAGAGGCACCAGGCTTCCCCCACGCTGCTGCCTCTGCAGCTCGCTGACCTGCCCCAGCCCGTGTGCTCCTGCAGGCACTGCCCTGGTTTGGCGGCATCCTTCCTGCTGGGCGTAGTGCCCAGCACCCTTTGGAATGGGGACCCCCCTTCTCTGAGTGCCCCCACACCCCTGCAGCTATGGCTGCAGGTGCTGCCCCTTCCAGCATCCCCATCTTTTCCTCTCCCAGGCAAAGATTTGTTCCCTGCCTATTCAGGCACCAAACCCAGGGCCGCGGGATTTGCTTGTCTTGCTCAGTCCTGGAGGAAGAATTTCCAACTTGACATGCACATCAGTTTAAATCCATCCCCCCTGTTGTCATGCTTTAAAAATGTCCTGGCTTCTCCCTGCTCTCCCCCCTAGTGCCATTTTGCTCCACGCGGTTTGTTGTTGTTGTGAGCAAACCTGTCTTTCCAAGGCTTTGCAATGCCTTTCCTGGAAACCTTTGCCCCGGGCTTAAAACTTCCCAGAAAACTCCTACCATGAAAAGAAACCTCTCACAGCTCCCGGCTGCCTGTGACAAGGGGCACAGGGAGGTGGGAACAGCCACCAGGCACAGCAGCAGGGACTGGGGGGGGGGTTGCATGCTTTTCTTTGGGTGTTTTGCTCCAAACCAGGTTTCCTTCTCAAACCACTCCAATATTTGTGGCTTCTTCCCTATTTCTCTTGTAGCAAAGCTGCTCAGCTCCGGTTTCTGGTGCCAGACACCGTGTCCTGTCCCCACACCCGGCCATGTCCCCAGGGAAGGGACACTGGGGTGGAGCGTGGGGGGCGAGGCAGAGCCGGGGCTGCTCCAACCCAGCACAGCCGTAATCTCCTCCAGCTGCCGCCGCCACAACGTGCCAGCAAGAGAGGGAGAGAGGGGGAACAAAAGGGAAATAACTGGTTATTTGCCTCAAATTCTGCAACTCGAGAGGGGAGAGAGAGAGACAACGGCTCAAAACAGAAATTTGTTTCTGGGCTGGGCAAGGAATACACGTCCGCTCCCTCCCCGGCACAACCGCAGCCTGCAGCTCCAGCGCAGGCGTTTCCGCTCTCTGGGGGCTGCGTCCCTGCGCTGGGCTCCCTCCCAGGGAGGGAGACATTCACCCAAGGTCCTGCTTCCCTGAGAATCGCCTGCCCCTCCAGCCCCAACGCCAAAAAGCAAACCTACTGCTGGCTGTTGTGGATCAAGCTACACAGGGATGGGGCGCAGGGTTTCCAACACTGCAGGGGTGGTTGCTCTTTACAGCAGAGAAAACGGGATTTAAACAATTCCCACCAGCATCACCGTAGCATTTCCCCACATCCCTGCCTGATTCATCTCATTATTCTTGACCTTTCTTGCCATGAGTCACCAAGACGCCATTTTGACCCCAGGACTCCCGCCACATGCCAGAGCCTGACACAGGGCTCCACATCAGGCTGGCAAGGGGGGAGCAATGCCGGTCGCCTGAGTGGGAGAAAAGTTGCCATCGCCAGAAAGTCCCCAGGGATCCTTCCCACTTGCTGTCTGATGGTTGCTGCTGCTATCGCAGCCAGATTTGGGGCTGCATGTCCAGAGCGTGAGGCCGGACTGGCAGTGTGCCTCCTGTGTGGCTGTGGCCAGCAGGCTCAAAGGCCGGGCAAGAAGCCCAGGGACCTCGAGCCAAGGCGGTGCAGGAGGTCAGCATGGGAAGGGTTTCGGGAGAGATTGCAAAGTATCTTGGATCCTGTGGACAGAGCCGCATGACACACTTGCATGAATAAAGTCCATTTATTTCATAGCAAAGGGCAATCTAAGAGCTTACATGGTCCCTGCCACTGTCTAGGCATGAACCCCTCTGCTCCTCCCCACTTTGCCTGCCCAGGCGAGGGGCACGCAGCCTCACCCACCGGGGCCGGTGCACTGGGCGAGCAGTGGGGGGCCTCACCATTGGCAGGAGCACGGAGCACAGCTGGCATGCAGGCAGGCAGGCTGGCAGGAGCTGCCCACACTCCTCTGCCCCACGAGACCCAGAGGAACTGAGCACCCATAGGGTTTTCTTACAATTTCAGCAGACATATGATAGAGGAGAAGCCGGTGCCAGCTGCACATCTGCTGTGCAGCCAGGACAGGCTCTGTCACCAATGCTTTTAGCCGAGTCTCTGAATGCACAACCAGAAGCCACATCCATCTTGCTTTGCCCCTTCTTTCCCAACCACCCCAACAGGCGGGACTCCAACAAAGAAATAACTTTGCCAGGCATTTCCACTCCTTGCTGCTTGCCTGGGAGGAGACAGGGTTGCCAGCGAAAGTGAGACCAGCCTGCCTGCCTCATGGGAGCAAGTTGTTTCTAGCTGAACATATCCGTGAAGTCATACGTCTTCCCACTGGTGCCCAGGCCACCATCTCCCCAACAGTCCTCGTGAGCTTGGTGGGTAAATAGGAGGCAGCGGGTTCACCCGATGAGAGCCAGGTACAGGGGCAGGTGTCCGGGTGCTGGCTCACCCTGGCTCCTGCCCGTCTCTCCCCAGCTCTCGGGGTCCCCCATTGGGCTCTGCAGGATCCTTGGCACAGGGTCTCATGGCCATGGCCCCCTGCCCAGCAAGCTGGCTGTCCCTCGTCGTCTCCGCCTCACACAATGCCATTGCGCGTGGGGTGAGTCCGTACACGGTAGATGATGACGGCAGTGGCAGGGCAGAGCACCAGGGCTGTCATGACGAGGATGGTGGCCAGGATGATCAAGACGATGACCCAGATGTCCAGGATATGCTTGGGGAGGGCAGCAGGACCTGCGGAGTCAGGGAGGTCCATCCTGCAAAGGGAGAGGCAGAGGGGTGATGGGGCAGCCCCCTCCATCCCTCCCACAGCCAGAACCCCCCCATCACTCTGAGCACCCCACTGCTCTCCCCAGAAAAATCCCTGCAGCCACGTCCAGCCTTGGCCTCAGGCTCCTTTGAGAGCAAAGGGCTTCGGTAATGGCTCCTTCCAGAAGCCCCAGGATTTATTGCGTGCTTTGATGCAGCTGGATAAAAGCCCAGGGAAAAACTTCCCTGTTAATTACTACCGTTGTTAAAGGAGCTGATAAAGCAAAACCACAACCCGGCATCCCGCTGGTCACTCACGAGTGGGTCATCGGGTGGGGAAACGGTGGGACCAGGGCAGCCAGAGCCCCCTCACTTCGGGGGAGCCTCACACCTCCCGGCCCCCACTCCCGCGGTGCCTCCTGCTGAGTCACGGAGTTAATGGGTTAATTAGCAGCCGGGCTGGGGGCTGAGGGGCCGGGCACCCCTCCATGGGTCCCGCAGCCGCCCTCCGCCGGTCCGGGATCCAGCGGCCGGGCAGCCGAGTGACACGACCGAGAGCACCGGGCTGAGCCCCCGTCCCGCCCGCAGCCGCCCTAGGCAGCCCGGGGGGAGGAACGAGCCCCGGCCGCGGGGCAGAAGCAGCGGCAGCGGCAGCCCGCCCACCCGCCCTGTACCCCCCTACCTGCGGAGCTGCCCGGCCCCGGCTCCGGCGAGAAGCGGCGGCGGCGGCAGGATCCCCGGCGGGGGAGGGAGCCCGAGCCTCAGCCTGGCCCCGCCCGGGCCGGCCCGCGGGGGGCGGCAGGGGAGAGGGGCGGGAGGGAGAGGAGGGGAAGGGAGGGAGGACAGGCAGCACTTTGGGTTTTTCTGCTTCAGGAGGAAGCAAGACCATGCGCCAGCTCATCCCCCCCCAGGACGAGGTCCCACCGGGGGAGACCACCTGGAGCCAAACCCGAAGGTCTGGGGTGCCAGGGAGGTGCCGTGGGGTTATTTCACAGCATAACATCTTAATGAAGGGCTTTGCCCCTGCCCCATTCCCCCCCACCTCACCAACAGCAGGGCTCACATGCACTCATTTGCCTTTGAGGCCCGGGACATGAGGAAAAGGCAAAGCCCCAGCAACAAGGTGCCAGCCAGCACTCCCCTGGGCTTCAGGCAGGAATGATTTAGAGAGACATGGGCAGGCAGCATCTCCAGGGAGGCGGCAGACCTCAGCCTGCCAGCTGGGAACAGCGTTTTTGCTGCCCGGTGGAATATTCCGCTCCATCAGCGATGCTGATGGGCACAGCCAGCAGCAGCTATTCCCAGCTGGCCCCAGGAAGCAAGGTGGGATGCCCTGATTCTCCTGCTGGGACACAAGCCTGGTGTCACCCGCAGCAGGACCCAAGCACTGTGCCCTTCACTTCTGCCTTTCCTAGAGAAATCTGCCGGATTCCTCGTGGTGGAAACCACCACCACGTGCTCTCAGACACCCCTGGCCTCTGGGTACGCAGCTCCCCGCTCCCCCCCCCCAGAGCGGCGCACAGGCAGCCGGTGGGCAGCCTCCTCCCTGCCCCCCAACAGCGTGTCCCCCGACAGCTGCTGCTGTCGGATAAAAAGCACGTGGGGGTTTTATCACGGATGGCGTCAGATCCTCGCACGCAGGGGTTTCCTCCAGAGCCACACAGGCAAGCGGCAGGCAGAGGCCCACGAGCTGACGCCAGGAGCTGCATGGGGACAGACGTTATCAGGGAATGACACCCCCAGCCAGACCACGACCGTGGCGTGCCTAGAACAAACCGGAGGTGGTTTGCTGATGCAAGCTCTGCCTTCTGAACACACAGCGCAGCGCGCAGAGACCTCGCGCTTTCTCTGCTGATGCCCCACGACACGGGGCTGTTTGTTGTTGTTGTGGTTTGCCACGATCCGTCGTAGCGACCGTGAGACTAAAGAGGAACCACCGCTGGGGTATGAGGAAGTCTGTCACCTTGGGGGTTTGGAAGGGAACGTGGGCAAGCGAAGCGAGCGTGAACAAAGGCTCGGGGAAAGGAAACGGAGCGCAGGAGAACGCGTTACAACAGCTCTGGGACGCGCCGGGCTGGCCTCAGCCCCAGTGTCCCCCTCGCAGCCCAGAGGGCCGGGGAGCACACGGCCGCGCCGTGACCCACCGTGCAGCCTCGCACGGGGCCGCGGGGGGCGAGCCAGGACCCGGCTGCGGGCAGAGCCGCGGCACGGCTGCTCCCCCTCCCCGCCACGGGCGGCGCACGGGTCCTGCGGCGGCCCAGGGGCGGCCCCGCACCGCGGGCGGCCCCGCCGGAGCGCTCCCTGCGCCGCCCGGACCCGCCGCTGACAGAGCGGCCGCGGCGCAGCCGCAGCCACCGCCCCGTCCCGCACGGGTCACGTGGGCGGCGCTGTGACGTCTAGCGGTGACGTATGACGGCAGCGGCGCGGCGGCGGTCGCCCCCCTCCCAAGATGGCGTCGCTGCTGCAGTCGGAGCGGGTGCTGTACCTGGTGCGCGGCGAGAAGGAGATGCGGGCGCCGCTGTCGCAGCTGTACTTCTGCCGGTACTGCAGCGAGCTCCGCTCCTTGGAGTGCGTCTCGCATGAGGTAACGGCGGCCCGGCCGCGCCCGTAGCCCGGGTGGGACGAGGCGGGACGGGACTTTGCCCTTTCTGCGCGCAGCGATTGGGCGGGTTTCCTGCCGCTCACTCGCTGTCTGCTATGCCATTGGCTGGTGGCGTGGCTAGGGGGTGGGCACAGCGATACCTTCATGGAGAGGGGTGATTGGCAGCGCATGAGGGAAGGGGCAGTGCCTTGCATTGGATTGGCTCCGCACCCCTGTCCGTCGGCGGAGCTCAGGCTGTGATTGGCTGAGGCGTGCGCACAAGGGGTGGGCACTCCCACATAGGGCCTGGCTGGGTGGGAGCGGCCCTTTCATGGAGCCCGGCCGGGTCCGCAGGCCCCCCCTCTCCCCTCCCCTCCGTGAGGCCCGGCCGGGGGATACAGGGACCCCCCACCCCTCCGTGGGGCCTGGCCGGGTCCGCAGGGACCCCCCCCCCCCCCCCCCACACACACACACACACCCCCCCATCGCAGCGGGCCTGGCCGGGGTGGGGCGGGGACACCCACCGACCCACACCCCTCCGCGGGGCCCGGCCGGGGGCTCCCGCACCGCTCCCGGGCTGGGGCTGTCTCATGGGGGCAGAGCTGCCCTCGGGCGGCCCCCAGGGTTTGCCCAGGTGTGCTGGATGTGGTTCAGCGCTTTGTGTCAAAGCAACAAGGGCCGTGCTTTCTGGCAAGGGGTGTGCTGAGGCCGGAGAGCATCGGACTTAAGAGTTAAGTCAGGGTTGACAGTGTTTGGTGTGAATTTATTTCCACCTGGACGAGCTTTTTCCCCACGTTATACAGTGGGATTTCTGCTGTGAAGGGTTCGTTCTTTGTCCGGGAGCCTTTGTAGGTTGTTATCCGTCTGGGGCGATACTCTGCTGGTGTGTGGGGGCCTGGCAGGAGCACCGTCACGAGCCGCGGTCCTGAGGCTGCTCATGTGTGTTCTCAGGTCATCGTAATAAAATTGGTAAAATTGATTTTGTGGAAGTCTGAGGGCATTAAGAAATTACAGTATATTAGAAAAGCCTTAAAAGAATGACTGTGCAACCCAGCTCTCAGACATTGAGAAATGTCAAAGCCTCTGAAGAGGAGAAAATAGATTTGTCACCAGGCTGTATCTGTCATGAAGTCTCTATAGTGTGATGAATGCAGTCATTGTGCATTTCCATGTTAAAGACGAGTTTGTTTTTCTCTTCAAGAATGGGCCCCCCTTCCTGCTGCTGTTGTTTTAATTAGCAAAATTGGTTTGCGGCAGCAGACAGATACAAAACATTTTCTGAAATGCATGGATTTCTGACCAGTGTAAGTACAAATAAATTTAGATATAAATGGAAAACAGCGTGATAAAGCCTGCGGTTAAAGCTGAAAAATTAAATTCTGGTAACCTCAAAAGGTCCATGCCCAGCTGTCCTTTTCCCATTTACTAGGCAGAGTAGTTTAATCTATCCTGACTTAAGAAACCTTCTGACTTACATTATTAAAGATAAAAATTTGGCTAAGATGGGCTAAGGTTTCAGATATCAAAAAATCTCTCAAGTCTTCACTGCCTTCACCCATCCATTGCCAGACACAAAGCCTTGTTAAATTGTGCGGCAGGGTTTCACGCTGCTGCCAGCACGCTGTCTAGACAAATGCGTGCCGGGAAGTGTGATGTGACCGTCTTGTTCATCAGGTGGACTCTCACTACTGCCCCAGCTGCCTGGAAAACATGCCTTCAGCAGAAGCCAAGCTGAAAAAGAATAGGTAAGGTCGCTTTGGTTTTTTTTCATCAAGACTCCCTATTTTGAGCAGTTCCTTCCTTAACCAACACTTGGCCAGCTGTATCTAAAACACTCTTCAAAAATTATCTTGCTTCTTGTTACCTTTTAGTCAATTTTGGGGAATAAGTGTCTTTTCCTTAATGTATCATGTGCTCTTCATGTTCTAGGTTTTTTTGATGACCTGCTCTCATAACACAAAGGGTTTTTCTAAGTATTTCTCACTGTTGTCATTCTTACATTGACTCCGAACCCCTCTTGTTTCTGTTGATGGCTCTGTTGCCCTTTTTCCCTAATGCTGTTGCATAGGATGAGAAGGTCTGTTGCTTTAATCTCGATTTGCTCGTTGAGAGCATTTTCCTTGGCCTGGGATCCTTGCCAGAACACTGTCTTACAGACTTTCCTCTTTACAGGTGTGCTAACTGCTTTGACTGCCCCTGCTGCATGCACACCCTTTCCACCCGGGCCACGAGCATTCCTGCTCCGCTCCCTGACGACCCGGCCAAGACTACCATGAAGAAAGCGTATTACTTGGCCTGTGGATTTTGCCGCTGGACTTCCCGGGATGTAGGCATGGCAGACAAGTCTGTTGGTAAGTGACAGAAACTGAGTAACAGCAGGAGCTGTATGTGTTTTAAAAGTAACAGATAATCAAATTAGTTTCTGGCCGTAAAATATATGTAATACCTGCCCAGGTTTTGAGTCACAGTTGGAAACTCACACGAAAATGGTTTGTTGCTAAAGTCTCATCTGAAGAGCTGAGTTAGTGGAACATGTGACCCACTTCCATGCTCCTGTTACCTGACTAGTGAGAAAGCTCTCAAACAAGAACGTTGGCGCACTCTCCTCTCAGTTGAGATCTTGTTTGTGTACCTTTGAAGCCGCTCAGTCTGACAGCGTAAACATCTAATTTATTTTCTGTCACTGAAGTTCACTTAGGCTTATTCCAGAGTTGCTAGTCAGTGTTTGTACTTGGTTTTTCTCTTCACAACAGCACTGGAACAAGGCTTTCATCTATTTCTTGGTGTGTAAGACATGTAGAAAATACCTGTTGGGCTCCAGAAATGGGGCCGATTAGACCAAGCAGATCCTCTGATTTCCAGTGTTGATGTGACTGAAGACTGGGACCTGAAGATGCAGGGACATGGGCAGCCACTAATAAGAGACTGTTCTTGTAAACTCATGTACTTGCTGCTAAAGTGCCTCCTAGGTGCTGTCCTGAGTATCTCTCAAACAGCACTTGTTTAAAAACACAGCATAAAAGCCGGTGAAGCATCTTCAGCCCAAACCTGCCCGTGAAAAGCTTTCAGAGGTGTGTGTTTGTACAGGCATGAACTTAAAGAATTGCAATGGTAAGTGTAGCAAAAATAGGGAATGTCATATTTCATGAGTTAAATGAGATAGTTGAGTGCTAGATGTGATTTCTGTGTGGAGTTTGGAAATCTTCTCCTGAGGACGTTGTTTTTTCCCTTTCTCGTGCAGCTAGTGGTGGCTGGCAGGAGCCGGAGAATCCTCATACACAGAGGGTGAGTGAAGGGAGAGGCCATGCTTGGGCTGAGATACATCAGCTACAAAGAGCTGTTAAGAGGCGCCAGGCCCTCTCAATCACTTTTTCTGCATCTATATAATTCTTTAGATACCAGTTCCAGTTCCTAGTGTCCACCTTGCCTGAACTCAATGGAAGGAAGGCCTCTTAGAGGCTCTCCCATGGATGTTGCAGGATAAAATCTTCTTTTCCGAAGAAACTCATTTGCAAACATCATATCTAATAGTGCTGTTAACACGACACCAATGAATATGCTGCGTATGTATGTGAACAAAAGCTGTTTTCTGACCAAGAGAATGTCTAGGATCTGGAAAACAGACCTGCACCTTTACTACCCTTCACTGTCACCAGCTAGGGCTCTGCGCTAAACATGATCAGCCTCGGGCCGGGGTGGGGAAAGATGCTGTTTGCTCCACTAATCCAAATTGCTTGTTTTCGGCCACGTGACATTACTCTGTCCAGTCTTAGCAAATGCATGAACAAAGTCTCAGCTCCCTAATTGCAGAATGAGAATTGGACACTGCTGTCCAATAGCCGTCGTTCCCAAAGGAGGGCAGTTTGTTTGTCACAGTGTGGGTTAAGACACATAGGCTTCTTTAATGTATATCTTTCAAAATACAGCTGGTGCTAGGGACAGAGTGAAACAAGTAGCAGGAACCCCAGCTTGTTCACAAACAAATACTGCAGCTAGTCTGGCATTTGTTCCCCGTTCACTGGGTGTCCCTTTTCATCCCTCCAGATTAACAAACTGGTTGAGTACTACCAGCAGCTGGCTCAGAAAGAGAAGATCGAGCGAGACCGGAAGAAGCTGGTGCGACGCCGAAACTACATGCCTCTGGCCTTTTCGGTGAGCTGGGAGCACTGTGCTCTTGGAGCAGAAGTGATACACAACAGCCTCAGCTTGAAAGATTAGATAGTTGATAGCATGATAGGGCTGCTTAGTTGGGTTTTTTTTTTTTTTATTGAGAACAATGTGAAGAAAATGTGCTAGGGCACTTGGGTTTCTTTACGGACAAGTAGTTTTACGCCCATTATTGTGTATTACATTGCCCCTCTCTCTGATAGTCCTCTCTGATAATGCCAGGGTTTATACTTGCCATGCAAAGGAATATGTTATTCAGCAGTGAAATGCAACGCATCCTCAGTCACGAGACCAGCGGTAGCTCCTTCTCGGGAGAGTTGCATACCACAGCTCAGTAACAGTTACGTCAGGATTGTCTGGCACTTTTCTGCATGAAGTCTCAACTGAAATTAGTGTTAAGACTTGGTTGTAGGCTGAATGACTTGTTTATTGTAACCGGCAGGTAAATGCTTATTTTGTTTAGCTGGGTGACTCTGCATATGCTTGCTACTTCTCAATTAACTGTGCTTGCTCTGTGCCCTTGCTTGTGTCTTATGGCTGCATTTTTTGTCTCCGTTGCTACCTGCTGCTATTTTGGGGGCTCCACAGCAACACACTATACACGTAGTGGTAAGTCTTTTCACAGTTTCTGCTGGTGTTAAAGCTCTCATGGTACCAACTGAAGGGCAGTAACAGATCCTACTCTTCACCGTGCCTCAGGGCCTCTGAGTCGGATGTGCCTAGAACAAATGCAGGTGGAGACTAACTAGTTACAGGGTAACATTTGTTTAAATAAATAAATAAATAAATTTTTGTTAGTTTACAAACAGGGCAGTCTTTGGGTAAGTAACATACACTTGAAAAGCAGTCCTTCACGAAGCTTAGCTGAGACACAGCCGTCTGTCTGCCTGAGGCACTAACCTTAGTCTTCTGATCCTTGAAAAATTGCCAGGGTAGGCTGATGCTCAGATTTCTCATTTGATGAGAACTCAGGTTTTCAGTCCTGCCCAGAAGGAAGATTTCTACCTCCGAGCACCCTGTGTACAGTTCAGCTATAGAAAGCTGAGTAGCAGCTGAGCTATTCCTGCCAGTTGTTGGTGGTGCCTGGTGAGAGAGACCTGTAGGTAACGAGGCTTGTAAAAGGCTGAACCTTCCAGCTGCTTCTAGTAGTGCTACAGGGCATTTCAGGTGGATGCATACCCGCGTCGACCCAGTTCTTTTGGCAGTTGAGCTCTCATTTTGCACTCCTCAACATGCAGTTGCTCTGAAGAGAAGATCAAGGGAAAATGTGTCAGTAGCGAAGACTGGTGATTTAAGGAAAGACCAAAAGCTTCATGAGCAGTAGCCACATCTGTCTCTCCCCCTCTGCAGTGCAGTGGTAATTGTTTTCTCATTACTAACAGTTTGAGCAGAAAAAAAATTTTGGGAAGCATCAAATACCTTTCCATTTTTGCTTTCCTTTGCTTGTCTCCCTATGCTTGCCATGCAGCTCAAAGGATGAGTTTGCACTAGGTCTTTCTGTCCTGGCAGGAAGCAGACCTGAAGCTGACAGTTCCTTTTTCCCTTGTAGGACAAATACGGCCTTGGAACCAGACTTCAACGCCAGAGGCCCGGAGCACCGATCAGTGCCCTCGCTGGACTCTCGTGAGTCTCAGGGTTGGGGTTACCTTTGCGGGAAGAATAGGAGGTGTAGGCAAGAGAGCAACAAAGCAACTGCTGGAAGAAGATGAACAGTATTAGCAGATAGCAGGGAAATGAGCTTTCTTCTGTGGAGCGTTAGAGAAGTGTCAAATCCTGAGGCATCTCTGTGCAGCAGCTCCAGATGTTTTGCTTTCTCCTAATAGAAACAAGTGACTGCTCACCTCCTTGTGCGGTTACTGTTGTCTTGTAATCTCAGCTCTCGCTGATTTCTGTGTTGTAACGCAGTTACTGCTGTTGCTATCTGTCAGAGCACACGTGCCATGTTTTATGACCGAGTTGTCCCTCACTTTGTTTCAGGCTAAAAGAAGGAGAGGACCAGAAGGAGATCAAGATTGAGCCAGCTGATGCAGTGGAAGAAGTGGAACCTCTTCCTGAGGATTACTACACAAGACCAATCAATCTGACAGAAGGTAACACCTTAATATTTTGTTGCTTTTTGGCCTTATATTTTATAACATGGGCAGTGCCTGGAAACTTGTCAGTGGGGTTCCTAATGGCCTGGGGTTTTAGTAATTTTTATGCTGGGATTGAAATGGTGGGAAACTTGTGACTTTTTAAATGGTAACTTCGAATGCAGCTCAGCTTCATGTTGTACATGAAAAGCTCAAAGCCAAACACATCAGGCCTCTTAATGCTTGTTTCATTTCTTTTCTTGCTGACCTTAATTTCTCTGCATGTGGAGTGTCAACTTTTGGATGGAGAAAAGAGCTGACGTCCTTTTTCAAATAATAGTAGGAAATAAGGAAGTAGCTGAGCTGCTGGGGAGTTGGAACCTTAACCTGTTAAGTAACAATTGCGCATTACTTTGACATCAGCTTGGAACAGCTTGTGTACACTTGCCAGTTATTTAGCTGGCTCATGATTTAATCAGCAAATATTATAAATTGGTCAATGAAACTTAGGAGCGAATGGGATAAAACAGCAGGTACAGAAGCAATGTGGACTTTCTGATGAGGTGGCTCTAAGCAGACAGATGTTCTTGGTAGTCCTGCAGGCCTACAAAGTCCGACAATATTAATTAAATTCTTGAAAGATTTATGAAAAGGGCTAGATCATCTTGGTCTCTTTTTCTCATGAGCCTGTCAGCATTGTGAGAGTACGATCCTGGTAAAGATGACAACTTCCATGATTCCGTGCAGAGAGGGAAAGGCTGCCAGGTGGCTCGCTGCCTGTTAGACACTGGGAACAGTGAGGAGCCTGGTTTTTGGGAGAAACCCATGGGAATTTGGCTGCTGGAGTTCCTTGTCTCGGGAACTATGTGGTCGCTAATTCTATTCAGGAGTCCAAGTTATGCAAACTCCTTGCCGAGAAGCTGTATATTGTACTTGTGCAGCACCCAGCTGTGAGGGTAACAAAGCTATGAAAACTGATTTGCCCTTGGGAGGGGGAAAGAACTTATTTTCTAGATGATTACAAAATTCTGTTTCCACCCCAGCTGAGCTTTGAATAGAAATCAGTGTCCCGTGTTTCTCCTGGGCTGGCACTGATGTTGCTCTGACGTTACCGTGCCCAGTCAGAGCAGCCCTTTATACAACTCTTACCTTCCATTCATTCTCTGCTAGAAGCAGTGATGCTTGCCAGTGGCTTCTGAATTATTGGGTGCAGGTGAAATTAAGTTTCTTAAAGATTGTAGCGTGTCCGCACACAGTGCGTGGCATACTTGCTCTTAGGCCAGTGCATGTGTACAATCTAGCTCAAGTTTCGGTGCCCGAGATGTTAATTTGGTCTTGCTTTCTCTTGCGCACCCAGTGACGACTCTGCGTCAGCGTCTGCTGCAGCCTGACTTCCAGCCAATCTGTGCTTCCCAGCTCTACCCACGTCATAAGCACCTCCTGATCAAACGCTCGCTGCGCTGTCGGGTAGGGAATTAAATATAAAAAAGTATTTTTCCTAAGCTCATGGAACTTGGTTTGTGAGAAATGGGCTGCATATTTCTTTTCAAAAGAAACTGCTCAAATGCTTCTGGTTGTTGAAAGTTGTCGACCAAATTACTGGTAACGGCACTAGGAGAGGCTGTCGCATCTCTGACATGATGAAGATTGTGCAGGGGAGACAACATTGTCAAAGATGCATAAAGATACAAAGGTGGGTTTGTGTAAGGGTCTGTGTGTTCTGCCTAGCCAAGGAATCAGAGAAGGCTGCCAGCAGGGTCAGAATTAAAAATTTTCTGCTACTACTAAAGACAAAAATCAAGTCAGCAAACAAAATATTAGTGAGAGGCAGTGCAGAATACTGAAGATGCCCTTAGAGTGGAGGCAGAAAGAGGATTATTTCAGAGAAGAAGGCAAAGAGCTGGGAAGCGAAGACAGACAAGAATTAAATCCAGGTTCTACTGCTGCTTACTACGTGGTCTTCAAAAAGCTGCTCGCTTTCTCAGTGAAGCAGGACTATTTATCTAGTTCCCAGAGTACTAGAGCAATATTCTTCTGAGTATTTAAGATGCAGAATGCTTTGCAAAGGCAGGATATTTTCTCGGAAATAAGCAATGTCAGACTGAGCCTGTATTTGAAGAGTAGCCTATAAGGAGATCAGGCTTCAGTTCCAACTGTTTGGTTTTTTTTAATGGATTCTGGACCATAAACCAAAGGGCTTCCAGGCATTTGTGCCTTCTTCCTGCTGGGCTGGATATGACATTTTAGGAGTATTAGTAGCTTGACACAGCTATGGCTACATGCGCCCAGGGTGGGTTTTATGTGTGCTGTGCTAGAGGCCGGTAATGTCCTGGCTACTGGCACAGTGCTTGCAGCTCTGATTCTTCAGTGTGTGACTGGACACTGCCTTTTGGTGCTGACTGAAATATCTTTCTGTCTAGAAATGTGAACATAACCTGAGCAAACCAGAATTCAATCCAACGTCTATCAAATTCAAGATCCAGCTGGTTGCTGTGTAAGTAAGAAAATGGGGATTGGGGGGGAACAACAGCCTATCCATGCTTAGTTAATGCCTTCTATTTTAATTTCTTTTGTACTCTTGATTTGGCCTCTTGTATGGTTGTGTCATCTCTTAGGATGGTCTAATCACCTTTTAAAATATATTTAGCTTATCTGTGATAGGTTTGCTTCCTGATCTACTAAAAAGTTTGCAGAAGATTTTAGTAGTTTGAAAAAGGCACTGCATGCTGTGCCAGCCCCACACAGTAGCAGGAGTTTGTAGGAGTAGGCTCATACAGCAAAAGGGCACTTCATTTTTCATTTTAATGTAAGCTAAGCTGTAGTAGCATTGAATGAGTTAGATGGATGTCTGTGAATACATCCTTCCACTTCAAGAGGTAGGTTATAGGCAGCAACACAGTCCATGGTGGTCATTTGCTTTGTTCTCGTTGTAGTAACTATATCCCTGAAGTGAGGATCATGTCTATTCCCAACCTGCGCTACATGAAGGTCGGTACTATTTTTCCAGAAATGTCTTGGGGTGAGACACAGCCGGGAGGTGTGAAGGTGGGGTCTTTTTGGAAGATGACATGGTGTGATGATTGCTGCCTGAGGGCTTTGCTCATTCCATTTAGAGAGAGTGCAGGGTTTAAGGGAGCGATCAGAATAACTTGTCACACTGCATGAGGAGATTGCCATGCAGTGCGACCTCTGGCATCACAAGCACACATCAATATCTGAAGAATAAAAAGTGTGGAGTTGAGATCTTGCCTAGATTCCAAAGATGTGTATTTCTTATATTAAGAAAGAGTGCTGCATGGGATTGTGCCTTTCTTAAGGACTGAATGTTCACTATCCATTCCTTGAGCGTATGTGATGCAATTTTGGAAGGTGTTGGTTAGTCACAGAAGATGAAAGTGCTAACAATAACAATTAATTTGAGAGTAATTGCTTCTTGAATTCCTGAATCTCCCCAGGAGAGCCAAGTCCTTCTGACTCTGACCAACCCAGTGGAGAACATCACACATGTCACACTGCTGGAGTGTGAGGAGGGAGACCCCGACAACATCAACAGCACTGCCAAGGTATTGTACCCTCCTGCTGTACGAGCCCAAGCCTCTTCCAAAGCTTTCCACTCCCATTTATCCTTCCACAGGTCACACTTCTCATATGTCCTTCAGTCCCTGCAGACTGTGTTGCATTTTCCTCCTTGGAGCTTAAATGACTGTCACCGATGTAAACATCAGATCATAAAGTGTTGTGAAATTGTGTCTCTTCATTGAGATCCAGAACCCAGGGGAGAAATACATGATTTCACTGGTAGAGCAGTAAGCAGGTGGTACTGGAGGGGAAGGAAGCCAAGGATGAATCACTTTTCTGTTAAACTGTAGTAAAGCAACCCTCAGAAGGGGAGCGCTCTCTCCTGCTCGCAGCATATGTGGTGATCAGTGCTGAAAGGCTTCTTCTCTTTGCGCTCCATTTCAGGTGGCAGTTCCTCCCAAGGAGCTTATTCTGGCTGGCAAAGATGCTGCGGCAGAATACGATGAGCTGGCAGAGCCTCAAGACTTCCAGGATGACCCTGAGTGAGTGGTGTTTGTTCTGTGGGGATCCTGTCCCTAAAATACTTGGCACTTCAACCAATTAACTCACTCTCCTCTCTGTCTTCAGACATGTTTTGGGTTTTTTTCCAGGTTTTCTTGTGGGGGTGGCAGGGCGGCGTTTTTTTGGGAAGGTCAGAGATCAGCAACGCAAATCTTTCTGCTTGTGGTTTGTCTATTCAGGAGACATTTGTTCCCTTTGAGGCGAGGTATGCTGTTAGAGCAATTGGGTTATAGGTGGCGATACTAATTCTGTCTAGGAATACTCTGTGTAACCCTTTCCTTTGCAAGCAGGGGCTTCACCGTAGTGGCGAGAACTACACAGTTGGGTGTGTGACAGAGTTGCCTCCAGCCTTCAAAATACATTCCGCAGCCTCTTACAGAACAACTTGAGCTGTATTCTGTGGCCTTTCCTCGTTGCCCAGCTGGGTCCGTAACTCCCTTAGCCAAAGCAGGCACGCTCTGTTTGATGGCTGTGCCAGCAGCTGTCGGCATAAAGCGGGGTACCCACATTGTGATGGTGAGGCAGGAGGGGCTGTGGGCGCCCCCCCAAAAAAAAAGAGCAGTGGGGAGTAAGCTAGAAACCAGGGTGGCTGTTCTAGCAGAGCGTATTCAGCCATAAACTGAGCATCTTTGTTACGTGATGTCGGAATAAATCTCTCAGAACAATTGTTTGAGAACTTGGCTGACCCAGCGCTCTTTTGTTTTCTGCCTTGCAGCGTTATTGCCTTCAGAAAAGCCAATAAGGTGGGAGTTTTCATCAAGGTCACCCCACAGAAAGAAGAGGGCGAAGTGACCGTGAGTTTCAAGATGAAGCACGAGTTTAAAAACCTCGCTGCTCCGATCCGGCCCAGCGAGGAGGGCGATCATCCCTCTGAGGTCATCTGGCTCACCCATCATGTGGAGCTCAGCCTCGGTCCAGTGCTCCCGTAAATGCTCCCGATGCTTGCGCCCCGACGGCTGGCCGCAGGACGGACTGTCACAGTGAAGAAAGCACCCGGTGAAACGTTCCGTGAGAGCTCCTTTGTGATGTGTGGCTGTGTGCCACGGGCCCCAGCCAGGCCGCGAGAGGCGGCTGAGGGTGCCGTGGTTTGGGATGGTTTGTTCTCTCTCCTCTTGTCGTAGTGCCCACTAACTGCCGCTCTGCTTCCCCACACCGCCACAGGCTAGTTTAACTTGCAGCACGTGTTTCAGCACGGAGAAAGATCTTGCTTTCTCTAGATTTGCACTACACCTGGCTGAATTTGGTTTTATCAACAGAAAAGAACCCTTATTGGTTTTTCTTCATGTCAGCCCACAAACCTGATGTTACCTACTCGATAGTGAACAAATTTTTTCACACAGAGCTATGCCCTTCCCAAACAAACGTTTCAGGAGGTGGCTGCGTCTGCTGCGTTACTGGCAGCAGCACGACGCTTTATTTTCTTGGTTTTCTGCTTCTTCCTCGTAGGATACCTCAGCTGTGGGGGACTGGGACATACAACCCAACCCCTCTGGCATATGTGGCTTGCTTCGCCAAGGTGATAGATCTGTTTTCACACAGGAAATGATCGGTTTGCCTTTAAACTCCCAACATAGTGTACTGTAGCGTTGATGGATTTGACTGGCAACCGAGCCTGCTGCCGGCCTGCTGCGTTGCAGGTGGATGTGGTAGCATGATGCGCTTGCGAGCGGGGAATTCGGGTGCTGGTACAGCTCTTGACTGGGGCAGGGGTGCTGCGGAGAGGCTGCCTGGCCGTCTTCAGGTCGATAAACGTGTGTTAGTAGGGGTAGCAATCAGAGTATGAAACTGGGAGAGTTATGATTAGGTGTGGTATACGTAAAACTACAGAGGCTGTTTGAGTTCATACTTTGTCTTTTTGCAGTTGAGGGGGGGCGGGAGGGAGGTTTAAAGGTGGACAGACAGTTACACGTTAACTAGCATACGCTGTACCATGAGGTAATTTATCTGGGGTGTAATTTGGCTGTAGTCCAAGCTAAGACCACTAATTAAGAGCAGTGTATCCAGGATACTGAATTACCAGTAACGGCAGTAGCTTAGCGCGAGGGAGATTTAGGTTGCGTTCCCAATCCAGACACTGACCTTCGTTAAACATTTCTGATGGGCTTCGCTGTGCTGAGAAAGGCTTGAACGCCAGCCAGGCGCGGCCGTGCTGCTCCAGACGCTCGTGCCGTGGGTCTGCCAGCCCGGAGCTGCAAACCCCCTGCACGGCGGGGCGGGACGGGGCTGCCTGCTCTCCGTGCGGCACCCGAAAACCCGAAAACATCTCCCGTGGGGCGAGAACCCTGCCTTGGCGCGCCCGGGGGACGCGCACGCCGTACAGCATCCTGCGGCGTGTCTCGGCGAGGCATCGCCTCTACAACTTCGCGTAGGTTACGCACGGATGTCCAGCATGAGTTTAAGACTTGTAGTCCGTAGTTACCGTGTAGTGCTAGCGCCTGCTGCGGCTTTACCTGCCCAGATGACAAAACACTCAACCTGCGGCCCTGACCCCCCCTCTCCCGTAGCCCCCCCGGCTCGCTGTGGCAAAGCGCGGCAGGGGCCAGCTGCCGCCCGGGTCCCGCAGGGCCGGGCCTGCTCCTCAGCGCTCGGTTTCCCGCCGAACACGGAGAGGCGCGTTGCTTTACGGTGTTGTGAGCGGTGTCGGCGGCTCGGTGAGTTGTTTCCCCTCCCGTAGGTGCCCGTAGCGGCGGGCACGGTGTCGGCGTGTCCCTACGCTCCCGCTGCCCCCTTCCCCACAGGCGGCTGTTGCCTGACTGCTTGACGTCGTGTAGTGACCTTCAATAAAGCAAACGTGGCTCTCGGATTCTGTGCGCTGGTTCTTAACGCTGCGGTTCGTTAGAAAATGATAATTATTTCAAAAACAAAGCGCCCCCGCCCCGTTCCCCGTGGTCTCGCCCCCGCTCCCCCCCCCCGTGTTCGGGGTGGTTTCGCCCGCCCCGCCCCGCCCCTCCGGCCGCGCTCTATGGTTCCCTCTGCCTAGAGCGGCCTCCGCCCTCGCGGCGCGCTGCTGACCTCACGGTCTCGCCTCGCTCTTTTCTTTCCCCGGCACGTCGCTAGCGGAAGTGGTGTCACTTCCGGCTCCCGCCGCCTGCCGGGATCGAGGCGGAGCGGCGCGGGGACTTCCGGCGGCTGAGGGGAGCGGAGCGGGGACCCCGCTGCCATGTCGACATCGCTGGGCTCCAACACCTACAACCGGCAGAACTGGGAGGACGCGGTGAGCCCGGGGCGGGGGGGAGGCGACGAGGGAGAAGCGGGGCGGGCCGTGACCGGCGGGGCCTTCCGCCGCCGGGAGGGGCACGGCCGTGGGGTGCGGGGTGAGGCGGCCCTCGGGGCTGGCGGCGGGCAGCGCGGGGCCCTGCCTCCCTGCGGCCCTGCCTCCCTGCGGCCCTCCCGTCCGCGAAGGGGCTGCCGCCTTACCCGGGCAGCGCCGGCTGGCAAACGGGCCGTGCTGCTCCGGGCGGCCCCTCCCGCCGCCTGCCTGCCGGGGTTTGGGGTGTCTGGTCGCCGGGGAGGTGTCCCGGGAGCTGGGACGGCTGAGCTGGGCCCGTCGTGTGCCCGTGGCCGCGTTCCTTCGAGTGAGGCCTTTCCCGGGTGGGCTCAGTGCAGACAATAGGTGCTGGGGGGGGGGGGGGGGTTGGTGGCGGCATCTGCTGCAGTCGGGTCGCTGAGGAGTTCAGAGCTAAGAATGTGCTGTTTGTTTGTTTGTTTGTTTGTTCTGAGTTTCCCTTCAAACTGAGGTAGCTACCAGGTCGTGATCCTTTACAGTATGGGTGTTGGGTCATGGCTTGCAGCTCTCCCAGTGACTCTTTTTTGAAGGAATCTTTTTGCATCTTTCTCACAGTCTGATTAGTTTTAGCCCAGTTACATTACTACAGAGAGTAATTCGAATGCTGCTGTGATGATAAGAGTTTGTTGCAAATTCCTGATTTTCCTTCTTCTCGCCCAATTCAGGACTTCCCTATTCTGTGCCAGACATGTCTCGGAGAAAACCCCTATATTCGAATGGTACGTGCCTGTTTGACAGACCAGCCCTTTCCTCTGTGTTGGCCCTAGAACTGCTGGGTTTCGGGGACTAAAGTAAGCCTGGCTAACAAGGGAGATGCTGAGGTGTGTTTGCACCCTAATTAGTTGGTTCTGCACAACAGGATTTGGTTCTGGCCATTGTTAGTATGTGATGTCATGGCATTAGGTATGCGATTTAAGAATAAATCAGTCAAAAAGGAGACCAAGATGATCTAGTCCAATGTCTAGAGTGCAGGAAATACTAGAAATCAGAGCTTTGGAACTGGTAAATTGTGTGATGTGGAGAACCGTGAGCTGCTGAAATATTAAATAGCTTAGCATGATTTCTAAAATGTGAAGAATATGCACCTGTAAAATAAATTAAAACCGTCTTATGAAGGCTGCCTGGCGGTAACTTAAATCCTTGTTTGTTTACCTTGTTTTCCTCCGCACAGGATGAGTCCATCACTTCGTGTTGCTTTTCTCTGTGCTCAGTCCGGTTGCCTGTGACCGACATTTGCGTTATCTTTCCTTCACATTTCTATCCCACCATGTTTGCTGAGATAATGATATTTTTTTGAAACATACCCCTCCTGCTGGTATAGATGATATTTCAAAACCTACTTATTTCACGTGACATCATCTTTGCTGAAAAATAGCTTTTCATATTTCATTTAATTTTTGTCTTTCATCGGTACATGAGGTGGAATTGAAAATACTGTGTTTTAATGAATGTTTCTAAACCAAAACTGGATTGAGAGATTTCCAGGATTTTTTTGGTCCTGTTGACCTGCCAAGATGTAAGCCCAAAACATAGGGGTGAGTGAGTCTATATGCAGCATAACTGGGGGAAAAAAAAAATCACTGTGCTATATTATCAATGATGTATTTTATGTTGAATTAATGATATTTAATATTTTCTCTTTTTTTATTGTATTTCAGACCAAAGAAAAATATGGAAAAGAATGCAAGGTATGTTTTTTGTTCTTTTGAAGAAAGAACCTCTAAATTGGCACACACCTAGGAATAATACATTTTAGTGTTAAAAAACCCGTCGACTTCAGAAAAGCGCTTATCTGGTTTAATAACTTAAAATGTTTATGTTACTACATACATTTTTAGGTCAGTCTGCCGTGCGCTTTGTTAGACAAAGTCAGTTAGTCTTAAAATAGTAAAATTATTGAAGACTGTTCTCAACAGACTTAGGATTTCCTCATGTTTATCAGAATTAGGTTTTTTGAATATTGTTGTACTATACTTGAAGGTGTTTCAGCATTTTAACTTATCTCGTATTTTCTCTTGCACATTTGTTTTTACTCCTAAATGGTGCACAAATAACTGGAGTTTAGGTTTAGCCACAAATATGTTATTTGTGGGTAGGTAGTGATTTGTGTTAGCTGTCTAAGAAATAAGCCACGTTTATTTCTGAGAGTGCAAGAAATACTTAGTTTTGTCTTGACTGAGGGAAATTAAAGAGATTTTTTGCCCCTTTTACCAATTGTCATCTGAGGTTGGAAGAAGATATGTTATGAAATCTCGCTTTCCTTCCTCAGACCGTACATACAGCAGAAACAGATGCATCGTTCCACCAGATAAGATAGAGAGCAGTAATCGTATTCGAGACCAAAAGTCTCATAACCGCTCACTGGGTTTGTTGCTCTGCTGGTAACTGATTTACAAGCAGTTGATAATTTATCTCCAGTAGCTCTATACTGACATCACCTGGAACGAAGGAGAGTTTATTTTTCATTTGAATAGATCTGCTCTCGGCATTCGTGTTATTGTAATAGATCAAAAAAAAAACGACAGAAGAAGGTTTTAGGAAGGTTTTTTTCTTGCTGTTGAAGTCAGGCACCAACTAGAAACAAATATTTCTTGAGGTCTGAATCTTAGCACTAAGATGAAGAAGTTGTATTTATGCTTTACAGAAATTAGGTGTGTTTGGACACTACGTTTCCGTGCAAGAACCAGAATGGTAACTTCCTTGCTGTGTGATAGTGACACAAGTGTTGACATTCTGTCTTTCAGATTTGTGCCAGGCCTTTCACAGTGTTTCGCTGGTGCCCTGGTGTTCGTATGCGTTTCAAGAAAACAGAAGTGTGTCAAACTTGCAGCAAGCTGAAGAACGTCTGTCAAACTTGTCTGCTTGACCTGGAATATGGTGTGTACCAAAAAATGTAAACTAAGGGAAGAAGTTGGTCTGCTTGCCTCTGAAATGAAAGTTCTGTCTCTGGACAGTCTTTGAGAAGAGCAAGTCTTGATGATCACACCTCTTCTGAGGTTCAGTGGAAGTGTGGTATACCTGAGCAGTAGATAAGTTAGTTATCTCTGGCTAGTGCAGGTTGCAATAACTGTTGCTGCTCTTTCAGCTTGTGCTTCATATGGATTTGTTGGGGTTTTTTGTTTGTTTCATTCTAGGTTTGCCTATTCAAGTCCGGGATGCAGGACTCTCCCTTAAGGATGAGATGCCTAAGTCTGATGTCAATAAAGAGTACTACACCCAGAACATGGAACGAGAGGTGAGAAAGCGTAGTTCTGACCGTGCTGTCTGCGTGTGGATGTGTATAGGGGAGGAATGACCTAGCTTATCTTAAAAACGCTTGCTCTGATTCTGTGCATTAGTTTTCAGTGATGATATATACATAGTTATTTGTGTTTTAACTACTATTTAGATATCCAATTCTGATGGCACTAGACCAGTTGGTGCACTAGGAAAAGCTACTTCTACCAGTGACATGCTGCTGAAGCTGGCTCGGACCACTCCTTACTATAAACGTAATCGTCCTCACATCTGTTCCTTCTGGGTGAAAGGAGAATGCAAGAGAGGAGAGGAGTGTCCCTACAGGTACAGATGCAGCTTAAACAGTTGATGTGTTCACCGCAGTCAGATACGGCTCCCCTGGGGGTTCGAAGAACGGGAAATGCTGCAGTGGACAGGAGATGCCACACTGCGGTTGGGATCAGCGCTAAACTGGCAGTCAGTGGGCACACAGAGACAGTGAATGAATCTTTGTTGTGGCGAGTTTGTTTGTGTGGAATTAGCTCTGTAGTCTTGTAGTGTTTTGCCGGAGCAGTGACTGCAGCTCTTCTCTTGCGTACTTCATTTTTTTCCTCTCGTGGCATCAGTCCCCTCAATCAGAGATCTTTGTATTTGAACAAGAGGCCATTTGAAATCCAGCTCTTGTGTTTTGTAGCGCTGAATGCTGAGCTGTCAGAAGTGCCATTCATTCAGAACTTGAGGCAGTCCTGGCTGCAATGTAAATTCTTGGGGCTTTTTGTTCCATTTCCGCATGTTTACATGAACAGGCTTAAGCGTATGAGTGACCAGAGGCCTTTAGAAGGGAAGGTAACGGTTATAGTCATTTTACTCTGATACAGCTGTGACTGGTGTTAAGAATTGCTTTGTTTGCTGAACCTTAGACATGAGAAACCTACAGATCCAGACGATCCTCTGGCTGATCAGAACATCAAAGATCGTTACTATGGAATTAATGATCCTGTGGCCGATAAACTTCTGAAACGAGCATCAACCATGCCTCGCCTAGACCCCCCTGATGACAAGACCATTACTACACTGTATGTTGGAGGGCTTGGAGATACCATCACTGAATCGGATCTCAGGTGTGTTGGTGAATTCGTATCGCCCTTGCCTTTTGATTTGATGCTTTGATTAATGCTCATCTTGAAGTGAGGAAATCTCTCTTGCACGGAAAAAAAATAAATAAATCTGGTTTTCAGTTTTCCTTAATGGGGAACTGGATGGTGGGCAAGTGCAGAGGAGTGCCAGCTTGTTGGAGAACATATAAACAGGCACATTTCAAATGCTTTGATTAAAATTTCTCTTTAAAGATGAGTCATCCTTCTGAGCTGCTGGGGATACTGTTACACTTTTTACAAGGAAGTCCCCTAGCTTCTCTCTAGGGAGCTGCTGAGAAAAGCTGCTGCAGAGTTTATATTGCTCTGTAATTACACAGAGGGGCAAGAGACTTGACTTCTAATGATTAGTCTGCACTGGTGATGGAGAAAAGAAGGGATCTGAGCATATCTATCTCCGCATGTCATGAGATCCTACTCTGCTACGTACCCTGCGGCTAGGAGGAGTGGCGTTTCATAATTGTTTTTCCTCCCCACAGAAATCACTTTTACCAGTTTGGGGAGATTCGGACAATAACCGTAGTGCAGAGGCAACAGTGTGCTTTCATCCAGTTTGCCACCCGGCAAGCTGCAGAAGTGGCTGCTGAGAAATCCTTCAACAAACTCATTGTCAATGGTCGCAGGCTCAATGTCAAATGGGGAAGGTGAGTGTGATGGGAGGAAGCCTTGTGGGTGCTGCCACAGGGTTCTTCATTCAGTTTATGCAGTCTTGATGAGCAGGATTGGATATTAAGTTGGAGTAGATACTGAGTTGGTAAATATTTGGGGTCCTGTTATGGTTTGTTCTCTGTTCAGCCGTGGGATCTGGGTTGGAGATGACACAAATTGCACGAATTGTGTAAGAGGGTTCCTGCTTGAGGGTTATGGATCAGTTTCTGTAGTTTTGCTTCTAATGTGACCATTGTAAACACTGTTTGCACGCTTTGTACCAGCTGTCTCTGATATTCTGTGAATTTTTCATTTTTGGCCTGAAGCAATGGATCTAGATTAGATAATGTAAAACTACTGTGGTGTGAATATCTGCTTATCCTGCTTTTCCTCATCCTTGCCCTAAAATGTTTGCTTTTAGGTCCCAGGCAGCAAGAGGAAAAGAAAAGGACAAGGAAGGTACTACAGAATCTGGGATAAAGCTGGAGCCAGTTCCAGGACTTCCCGGAGGTGAGGGACTTGTCTTTATCTCTGAAACACTTAACGCTGACCTGCTTCCATGATTGAGGCTGGTGTTAAACCTCCGAGAGCAGTAATGGAGTTCCGGAGGGTAGAGGCACTGGCGAGTCCAGGGCAGGCGGTCACAGTAATTTTGCAGTGTTTCCAACTAGGATGGGAAGCGAGCTTTGTCTAGAAGGAAATTCTTGATGAAAAGAAAGTTCTTTGTGTGATGAGTGAAAACTTAAAGCTGATTTAAAGTTACTTAGGTCCAAGATACTGGCAACCCACGCTTTTCAAAGCTTGGTTAATGTTTTCCTAATCCACTGAGTGTTGTATGATGGAAAAAGCAAAGCTGTTTTCAGGTGAAGAAAAGTGGTGACTGTTGCAGAGTTTCAGTGCAGTCCTGCTTCTCACTCCGGCTCACACGTGCAGTAGTAGTGGCAGTTTGCCCTTGTGGAAGAACTGATTGTACCTCCTCTCTGAAGGCAGGTACCTCTGCATATCTTGACGGAGAGATTTTCCATAACCACCGTGTACTTTTTTGGCAGCTCTCCCCCCTCCTCCAGCTGCAGAAGAAGAGGCTTCTGCAAATTACTTCAACCTACCTCCAAGTGGCCCTCCAGCGGTGGTTAACATTGCCTTGCCACCTCCTCCGGGCATTGCTCCACCACCACCTCCAGGTATTTGTGTTTCCCCTTCAAGTGGGGATATCTAACTTAGTGTTTGACCATCTAGTCCTCCTTGCTTGGCTGCGCTGTAGCACTGATGTGTGCCCTGAGTTGATTTTCCTCATGCCTGATCATACAGTGTAAACTGATGATCTAAAATGAGCTGTCAGCACAGTTTAATTAAACTGAGCTGCCTGATGTGGTATGTGTTCACTTGCAAATTCTCAGGCATGTGAGAGATCCCTGGTACTGGTACTGGGACCTACTCAATGCTTTTGCTGGCTGTGTAAATGCCATGTTAACCTCAACTTCAAAGAGTGATTCTACAGCTGGTTGAATGCCAGCCTGTTTGGCTGCGAGTATGTATCTATCGAGACCCATTTTTTTTAATGGGACGTCAGACTCTTGTGGATGTGTTTGCTTTGCTCCACAGTTGAGTAGAAAGCATTCAGATTGGCATTACAGGCATCTTTTCCGTCCCCCCACCAGCTTTTATCTGTGAGTGAGGGTGTGTGTTGGGTACGGATTGCCCCCGGTTGTGCTGGAAAGAGGGGAAAGAGTTTGGGGATTTGAGGAATTGTGGGAGATGCACACCTTTCTAAGGCACAGCTGTAAGCCAGCTGTTCTCTGTCGGTTGTTGCAAACAGCGGTACACCTGCATTGGTTGTGCTGTTGCTTTGTCTGAACCTGACAACTTTGTTTCTGCAGGTTTCGGACCACACATGTTCCACGCGATGGGGCCACCGCCTCCCTTCATGAGAGCCCCGGGCCCCATTCACTACCCGTCTCAGGATCCCCAGAGGATGGGTGCCCACGCGGGAAAGCACAGCAGCCCCTAGCATGTCGTGCCACCCTCATCGATTAAGTAAATGCTATTTTCTAGTTACCATGGTAGCGCCATATGTTGAGCTATGGGTGAGCTAGAGAAGCCTTATTTCCCTGCTTGCAGACACTGGGCAAGCTGAGCTCCGTGTTTCCACTAGCTAATTGGATTGTTGATATGTCTCAGATCTTTCATTTAGTGTTGGGGGGGGGCGGAGGGCAGACAGAGGGGCTGTCAGGGGTCTGTGGATCAGGTGTACCAGAATTACAGTGCTATCCGTGTATCCTGTTTGCACACTTTTGAAATAAACTTCTGGAAAAACAAAACCAAACCCTTTTTCAAGCCCATTGATATCCTCAGTCTGAACACTATTGACTATTTAAATGTGACCAGAGACTCTTCTCTATGTTAGGTAATTAAGGACGACTTATTCTAATGTGATATTAAACCAGGACTGGATAAGAGCTGAAAAACAAGCTTGTCAGATGTACCAAACCCATGGCTTTGTCTTAGTATTGTGACAGAATTTTCCTCCCTCCTTTTTCCTGATGTCTTTCTTTAAAACAAACAAACCAAAACAAAACCTTTTTTGATGCATCGCTTGTAATCATGCATGTCCCGAGCAAGATAAGTGTTAACCAGAGAGGTTGGAGTCTCCTTCTCTGGAGATATTCAAACTCCGCCTGGATGCAATCCTGTGCAACCTGCTCTAGGTGATCCTGCTCTAGCAGGGAGGTTGGATGATCTCCAGAGGTCCCTTCCAACCCCCACCGCTCTGTGATTCTGTTATGCGAGCAGCCCCTGGGTAGCGGAGGCATGACGTGGAGCGACGAGTTAGCAGTTGCCTGTTTTAGCCTGGCGAAGGCCCCTTTGGTGGCCCCCGGAGGCCGGGCTTGTGTTGCCGACAGCTGCAGGGGGAGGACACGGTGCAGCTGCGAGCTTGTCCTGGGTATATTTGGAGCACGATTGGGGCTTTCGAGGCCTGTGGATATACAGTCTCCTTAAACTGAGATGCTTTGATAAGACATGAAACTTTTCTTTGCTCCAACTAGAGTGTTTGTGCAGGTGCAGTTGTGTCCTGCATGGAGCCTGCCGTAGAATAAGATGTATGTACGTGTGGCTGGAGGATTTTAAGTTTATCTGTGTGTCAGCTGATTTTACGTAATGGATCTGTGGACATCTTTCTGTAAAGCGAAACTTGATGGGACCTGTTCTGAAGCCTCATTTGCTTGTTTTAAAAACAACAACATTAAAATATTTGATTTTTTTCAACGCTTTGCGTAGACCTTGCTTCCTGAAGCTCAGTGTCTGAGGACTTTGATTTTTATTTGGCTGCTGCCAAAGCCAAGATGCAGAGCAGGCAATGACAGTGTGTGCAATATGAGCTCCATGTGCTGTCCCTGTGCCATGCCATGGGGTCCCACCGATGCTGCCAGCCCTGCCAGGCTGTTGGGGGTGGCATAGCCAGGGCACGGCTGGCAGGCAGGGTGGCTTTCTCTGGGGAAAGGGCTAGACTTTGGGCACAGGTAATTAGTTTAGCCTTTGTTAGGTAAGAGCCATCCCAGGGCAGCATCAGAGGACAGGCAGAGGTCTGCCGGTGGATTGGGGAGGGCTGCAGCGTTTGCCACTGCTCTGGCTCTGAGTCGCAGTGGTCAGGGCCCACGAGCGCTGTGCAGACAGATCTCCAATGCAAGCAGGCTTTACATCATTGCAATTTATTTATTGTTTCCAGCTGGGTACACAGGTTCTCCAGCTGATGGACAAAGGAGGAGAGATGGGCTTGGAACAGGACAGCAGTTGAGCATCATAAATTCTTAATGTTTAAGGAACAGACCTTTTTTCTTTCTATTTCCTTGTCCCCTCCTGCTTCTGTGGGAAGAACAGAGCAATGACGGTTTCCTGCCTGAACGGTGTGTTGTGGCAGCAGAATCCCTGTGCGGGATTTGCTCTGCACATCTGGCTGCGCAGCATTGCAAATACACTTCAGAAGTCAGGCAGCTGTTAACTGCGTTTTTACCACAAAATTTACTTGCCTGGTTTAACCACGGTGATGGAAAAAGAAACTTTTATCCTGATGCTCCTGCTTTTGCAAGATTAAATAAGGGTAATGTTAAGAACCTGACAAAAGCAGTTGTAGATAGCCTGTATTAAGTTAGAGATTTTTTGTTAGCGGGGTTTCCAGCTGTTCTGATGACTGTCCTATAGACTGTTGTTAGCTGCGTGTCCTACCGTGTGTCACCGCTAAAAACATTTGTGCAGTTGAACCCTCCCTGCTGATTTTCACATTCGCGGAGGAGCCTGCGCTTGCTCAAGCCATGGCTCCACTGCTTTTCCTTCCCACTGGTGTTGAAGTAACCAGAACACCCTGGCAGGATCTTCAGGCTGGTGCAATTTTGGGGTGCAGCTGGTCCAGGCGGGGCCTGGTCCTTACGGACCAACTATATGAAGTGAATCTGGCATAAGTCAGTCAAAGGGCTTAGATGTTTAAGCAAGGCATGCAAATAGCAGTAGGAAGGGGAAAACATCAGCTGCCAAGTGCTAGCCAGTCGCTTGCGGAAAATGGGGCGCAAGTTTCCAACTCCCAGCGTTCCCGTCCCACCTACCCCGGCTGCGCTGTACGTGTGTTGGTGAACAGGCAGATGGCCGGTTCCTCATTTGTTTTTGTTCTCCAGCCAAGCCCAAGGTAACTACTTTTAACATCCTGATGCCTCCGGTAGCTTGTTTTGCTGGTGTTCTTCAACTACCTCCTCCTCCTCTCTCTGTCCCGACCGGAATGACAGATGCAGAGTTGTCCTGAAGGTGGAATTTATCTGCAAAGGCACCAGCTGTTGGAGCAGGTCTTGCGTGTCGGTGAAGAAGCAGCGAGACAGCTTGGTGTGTTGCAGTTGGCAGTCCTGCCGTTTTCCATGAGGCAGGGAAGAGGACAGGCTGTTTTGTACGGGAGCTTACAGGGATCTGCTTGCATTAACGATGAGAACTTGGCCGTTAGCTTAGCACTAAATGCCCATGTGATAATGGCTGGTACGAGGAGAATTCAGAATGGTCCCAGACTTGAGCTGTTCAAATCCTGTTGAAGAGGATGACGACCCGAGACCGCTAGCTTAGCTTTCACGAAGAATACTTATTCCCTTCTCCCCTACCGTGCGAAGTACATTTGAGACTAGCGAGAAAAGCAGCCGTGGCGATGGGGAAGGGTATGCACATCCTACAGCTCGTCGCTCTCTGGTAGAATCCGCACCCACCCTTGTGGCACTCTGTTGAAGTTACGTCTGTGGGAAATCACCTCCAGAGCGCTCAGGTTCTCCAGCTCCATGGCAGGCACAGGGAACAGGTCGCTGACCAGTGCTCTGTCAAATGGGGTGGGGGTCCTGCGGCACAAGAAAAAGCGGATTTAGCACGTCATGTTGTGCATGTTGTAAAGGTGGTGGAAAAAGCAGGTCTGGATTTACTACTCTGAGCCCAGCAGCAACTCGGCAATACCTGTAGCAAATGACAACCCTCCTCTTCCTCCCCAGGACACCGTTAGAGTCTCTGCCAGCCCAGCGAGGTGCTTCTCTTGTACAGAGCCAACCTCAGCTCGAGCTTTGGCAGGCCTGCAGAGTAGGGTTTGGTGCCTGAGCAGCAGGGGCTGCGCAGGGCAGGGAGGAAGCGTGTTGCTACCTTTGCTGTAGTCTCTTGAGGGGCTCCACCAACAGCAGTAGAGATATTTTGCTCATGAAAGGGGTTAGATGAAGAGAGCAGGTGACGGTGACAAACCTCCTGGTCTTTAGAAAGTGACTGGTCCGCAGCTAATGCGTTCTGCAGAGGGCCGAGGCTGATAGTGCTGCCTCCTGATTGCTCCAGCACATGTGCAGGCAAATGTCTTTCTCCCGGCCCTGGCTCCAATCTGCCTTTTGGGACAGCTTCTCTTGAACTATGACTAACAGGAGGAGCAGTGCGGGGGCAAGAGCTGTCATCCCTTCCTGGAGAAATGTGGAAAGGGACCGGGGAAGAGAGTGCCAGCCCCCAAAAAGCCAAGAATGTTGGTTTTGGAAGGAGCACATGGAGGCTGAGCTATCAATGAGGCATAGCTGGCAATGTTTGCTTTGGGAAGCGCTGCTCGAACATGAGTAACGTGGCACTGTTTTGCAACAGTGTCCTAGGGAGAAATAAGGCGGGGAGAAGATAAATGAGAGGTTTGTTCCAGAAACTTTTTCCCTTTTGGGAAACGACAGTCCTTTTCAAAGCTTGGTTTTCACTCTCTCTTAAGGCAGCACACCTTAGCAAGGTGGCCAAAGGTCTTTGCATCACAGCCTGAATGTTTAAAGTTGGGAAGAAATCAGTCTGCTTTAATGCAATTGCTGTTGAGGTGGTGAATTTGCCCTTGCCCCGTGACCCATGTGAGCTGTGCTGGGATTCACCTAGCTTTAGGCAAGACCACTGGCCTCTCGCTAGCTGGTTTGTTCCAAAAAACTTGTTTTTCTGCAGTTTGGTATTTAGTGAACTGAGAAGTGATTTGAAAGCCAACAGCTTGGAAGATCATGAAAAGCCCAGTTAAAAGCAGATTGGCTCTCTGAATCTTCATGCCTCAGTGAAGAATTAGAGGAGGTGGCGAGAGGCTTGGTGTTAAATTAGCATCCATCTGTATTAAATAACAGTTCAAGACTTTAAATAGAAAGACAGCATGTGAGAGGGGAGAAATGGTACGGGGTAGAGCATTATTCAGAAACATGCCCTTGCTTCAGTCCCTGTTCATAAATAAATACTGAGGCAGGAACATGGCTAAATGTTGGAAGAAAAGAGCCAAGTGTCTGCAGCAGCTCCTTGTTCTCCCCCTACGGCACCTCCTCGCATGTTACCGCTCCAGGAAAGCTCCGGATGGCTGAGTGACTGGGAAGGAGACCCTGAGGACGTAGCTAACGCAGCCCCTTTGCTTCTCCCCTCTTGCCTGTGGCTGCCCTGGGTTCTTGTCCCTTCTGTTAACCTCATCTCCCCCAGCTCCACTCCAGTGCAAACCAGTGCACTGCCATGCTTTTACTGGTGCAGAAGAGGAAACTCAGGAGGGCTGAGCGTGCAGCAGCCTTGTGCTGTGCACCGCGCCGGGCCCCACAGCAAAGCTGTGCTGTGTCCTGGTAGGGAGCTCCAGTGGGAGCTTGCCTACTGGAAGGTGGCTTTGGCCAGGCCACTGAGGCTAACATACTTTCATCCTCATCAAAGAGGATTTCAGTGAGGAGGAGAGCCAGGACCTGAGTTTGCAGATTCGCTGGGATGTTCAGCTTAAAAGTTCAGCTCGTTCTACCTTGGGCTGCTGGTACTTTGCTACCACCAGACCTCCACGTCCTGGATACCCACCGAGCGTCTTTCCAGAAAGGAGATTTCCCTTGTCAGTCTCTGCTCCAGGGTCCCAACCTCGACCCCAGTGTGATTTGGAGGTGCAAGGAGGCACAGCAGCCAGGCTCTGTTGGAAGCAGCCACAGGGCACAGAGCTCGCCAGGCTGAACCACCAGAAATTGCCCAATTGAGACTTCAATCTTGATCAAGTGTTTGGAAGGAATCTGGTGACCTCTTAGCACCTTGTGGGAAGATTAACCTTATACCCCCACTGCTTCCAGCAGCTGCTTGGATACCTTAAGGAAATTAGGAGAGGGACTTGGCACTGTCTCTGCCATTCCTCCACCTGGCCCAGAGCTGAAGTCAGCTGGGAAGAGCAGCAATTCCTACTCCAGGACCATGTGCACGAGAATTAGTCCTCCCAAATGTCATTCCTGGGGTTACCTGGTGAGATCAAACTGCTTAAGGCTGCATAAGCCAGTGGTGGAGATCTGGGGAGGAGCTGGAGGCAGGGACCTTTGCAGAGGACCCACCGAGGAGCTCCTGAACAGGAAAGGAGCAACCTGAGCCCTTGCTGCTTCCCTGTGGTGTATGGACCATCATGTTTCCCTGGCAGGATGGTAGGTGCTTCTTGAGGCTGAAGGGTTTGGCCAAGGGATGGACAGGCTGGTGGTGCCTGCTCCTCGGCCAGTGTTTACCTGTTGAAGCTTTTGAAATCCCATAGAGTGGGTCTCATGGGTTGCTGGTTCTCGCCGTGCACAGCGTTGTCCTTGTCACCAAGGAGCTCTTGCCACGGGGAGCGGTAGCCCTTGGGGATGGCGGTAACATTGAACTTTTCCGGGGGGATTTCTTTGAGGGGGCCTGAGTATCCTGCATGGGGGAGAGACGGCATGGGCTGCTGCGGCTGCAGCCGGGCTGGGGCAACGTCCCGAGCAGGGGAGGGGAGGCTGGGAACAGCCCTGCCTTCGCACGGCCACAGAGGACCTGCTGCTGGGGGGCAGGATTACATATATATATATCATAAATATATGTTGTATATTTATATATATACAAACTCTGGGGGAGGGTTTTGGGGAGGACCCCTTGTCAGGCAGCAGCTCGAGGTGCCCCACATTACTGAGGTTACAGCGGTGTAGGCTTTGGGGTGGAGGTGGCATTTACCGGGGGCCAGGGCGTCAGGGTTGAGGATTTTGCTCATCTGCAAAACTTTCTCTGTCTTCTTGGGCACTTCGGGGGGGCTGCCCTGGGGCGATGCTGCCACGTGGAGCTCGGAGTGATAACTCTGCTGGCCCTCAGCGTCCTGCCCTGCCTGCAGAGGGGAGAGTCAGCAGGTGTGGGGAGCAATCCCTGCCCCGGTCAGGACTCGGGATGCTGTTGAAAGCACCTCAGAGCTTTCTCCGCCTACTCACCGTCCACTCGTTCGCCGTTCCCTCTGGGTCACCTTTCTCGGTGTGGTGTGACCCACCTGCCCCCGGCCCTGGGAGCTGCGGGAGGTGAGGAGAAGGGTTAGTGGGTGCAGAGGGGGACCGGCACCCTTGCTCTTTGGCGGATGCTGAACCTGATGCTTGCCCGTGTCCATGCTCAGCCCACCAAGCCATCTCTGCTCTCCCTTCATCTCAGTGTAGTGGGCAGCTGAGCACAGCTGCCCCACTGTGACGCCCCCAGCCCCACAAGGAATCGCTTCCCTGCAAAGGCTGCGAGAGCTGGGGAAGGGCTGTCCCGCTCAGAGCTGGGGGATGAGCCACAGACCCACCTCCCTGTAGCCGCTGGGATGCTCAAAGACGAAGCGCTGCATCCGCTTCTGGCGCTGCTGGAAGAGCTGGGAGCCGCGGTTGTTCCGCAGGGAGAGCTCCTCGATCATCAGGTCCTGTGGCGTGCTCACCTTCTTGCCCAGGTCCAGCTGGGGTGCTGGGGAGGCTGGGGGGAGAGCACGGCCACAGCTGAGGCTGCTGCAACACTGGGTACCACCGCACCCAGCACCGGGGTCCCTGTCGCACAGCTCAGCCATGCTTCTGTGCCGGGACCTGCTGTTTGCTCCGTGTGGGGAATTGTCGGGGAGTTATCTCAGCTCCAGAGGCTCGAGCAGCCTCTCCTGCCCCCATGCATGGACCCTCCATCCTTTGACATGCAATTGCTGCCCCTTGGGGCTGTAGTGCAAGAGAGGCCCAAGAAAGCAGGCACAGAGGCTCTGGGGCGTGGGGCCAGTGGCCTCAACCAGAGCTGGGTCTGGCCCCTAGGCAGGGGGGCAGCACTGCCCTGGGACTGCCGGCACCTCCGGCCCCCCCTTACCATCTTCAGGACCCGGTCTCATGATGGTCATCACTTGCTGCCACACTCCAGGGGCAGCTCTGTGGGAAGGGGACGGATACTTCCTGGCTGGAAGAGAGAGGCAGCCCTGGGGTGACACTAAGCACAGGCACATGTCAGCCCCAGCCGTGCCACAGGGAGAGGCCAGGCTTTGGCTGAGCATCTCCCCTGGCCAGCATCATCCCCGAACATCTCCCCTGGCCAGCATCATCCCCACACTACTCTCCATTCCCTTCAACAGATGTAGGGAAATGTCCAAAGCATTCCACCCCTCAGCCCCTGCTTGTCAACTTTCCTCTCTGCCTTTCTTTAGGGCAGAAAACATCCCCAGCTCTGTCCTTGCCCACAGCAACCCAGTGTCTTTGTGTCCTGAGCCCCCTCAGAGCAGCACCCACAGCCTGCCAGGCGAGCAGGGGCCCTGGCTGCCCGCCCCCCCCCAACACCTCCGACTTAGCAGAGCTATTTTCAGCCACTGGCCCCGAGGGTGCCGGAGCCGCAACCCTGACGCTGCTGGGGAGCCCAGCCAGTGCCGAGACAGGGCATGGGGTTGCTGGGCTGCGTTGCTCTTTCATGGGGAGGCAGCTGGAGACCACTCTGAGCCCCCCGGGGTGCCCACCCACAGCAGCGTCCTCCTGTGCTGCTGGGCTATTCGGGTCAGCAAGTCTGAGAAATGGGGTGGTGGTTCAGCCCTGTTTGGTGCACCTGGTATCCCTCAGCTCGGGCTGATGCTGTGCAGCTTCTCCTAAGAGCCCTGGAGAGCAGGGGGTCCCCGCAGGGCCGTGGGTGCCTGGCACGCAGCTCCCTGCCAGCTCTGAGTTCCACATTAACCATCTGCACAGAGAGCCTGGGACCTGCGCCCCGTCCTTCCTCGATCACCCTCTGGGAAGACCATACCTTGACCCCCACAGTGGCGAAGTCCCCACCGCCAGGGATGGGATGTCCCCAAGCCCCGTGCACCCACCTACCTGCTGACCCCAGCATGGGACCTCACCTCCCCTACCTGTCCAGGGGATGCTCCAGACGCCGGGGACTGAAGATGCTCACAGGCTGAACTGGGGACGAAGCTGAAGCCAAACTGTGGCCACCAGCACTCGGTGGCCCTGGCTGGCCCTCCACAGCACCCCCAAGCTCCCTGCCGCTCGCCCCGACCCGTGCTGGGCTCCAGCCCAGATGCCAAGGTCCGGCCGCGGGACAGCAGTTATTTCTGGCTGAGAAAGGGGGCGGAGCAGGGCTGACCCTTGGGGACTGGGATGCTGTCATCCCGGCACAGAGCAGGACTGATCCCTGGGGATCAGGACACCATCACCCCGGCACAGAGCAGGACTGATCCCTGGGGATCAGGACACCATCACCCTGGCACAGAGCAGGACTGATCCCTGGGGATCAGGACACCATCACCCTGGCACAGAGCAGGGCTGATCCTTGAGGATCAGGACACCATCACCCCAGCACAGAGCAGGACTGACCCTTGGCGACCGGGATGGTGGCTGTGCAGCAGGAGGTGGCAATGTGCCACGTGTGCCCAGGCCGCCCTGGGGACAGATCGGAGCCAGGCAGGCCAGGCTGGGTGGGATAACGGCAGTTTATTTCTGAGCTGGGTATACAACTGTGTGGCGAAGGCGGGTCGTGGTGGCTGGTGAGCAAGGAGGGGGCTGTGTGCTGGGAAGGGCAGGCTGCAGGGCAGGGGGACCCTGGGGAACAGGGATGTGCTGGCTGCAATGGTGTGTCCTGGGGAAAGGGAAGGGGTGACAAGGGCTCCCTGAATGGGGAATGTGCCAGAGCCCCAGCAGCCCCAGCACATCCTCCTTTCTCCGTGCTGGTCTTACCAGCACCAAGGCTGTGTGCCCTGGGCGGGCGGCTGCACCACCGCCACAGCATCTCCTGGAACCCCGACTGCTCCCACTCACCCCTGGGTGGGGACAAGTGCTCTGGGGACCCGTTGCCCTCCTCAGCGCCCACTGCTCTCCCCAGGCTCTGCCACGTAACTGTGTCCACCCTGATGCCCTCTTCTCCCCATCGCCCCCCTGAGCTTCTCTCTGACATTGCTGCACTCGGGGGGCATCTGCCTGCCCCCCCAGCCCCTTGCAGGGTGCTGGCCCTGAGCAGCTCCCCATGGGGACACCAGCCTGTCCCCGAGACACTCTCAGCATTGCCTCCTGCACCAACACCTCCTTCAAACCCTCTGCAACCTGTACCGCTTCCTTCACCCACCCCCCATTCCCCCACATCCACCCACCATCCCCAGATGCCACAGCACTCGCCGGTCCCCCTGTGTCCCTCCATCCCGCAGGGGTGGGGACAGGGATGGGGTGATCCTGGGGATGGAGACAGCGACAGGGGACAAGATGGGGCTGTCCCTCGAGTTTGCCTGGGCAGGATGGGAGGGCACCTGTAAATGGTCCCCTTGATGTGGCAATAAATAACTTTGGCTCTTTTTGGTCACTGGGGAAGGATTTGGGGGAATTTCTTTGAGAAAGGATCAAAAGTAAAAAAGAAGGCAACGAAAACCTGGGGGACTGGGGGCTGGAATAAAAGATTAACTCTTTCTCCCCCAAATCTGGTTTCAGTTGAAAGCAGCCAGATCTGGAAGCTGGGAGAGGCTGGGAGAGGATGCCCCGGCCGCGGCACCCACTCGGCACTGCCCTCCCCTGCCAGCTGTGCGGTGACCCCACAGGCAGCACCGGCCGTGCCGCCCGGGAAAGCAGAGCTGTGGGGTGCCGGCGTCTGGGACCCCCCGGCGCTGGGGACAGGGGGCTCGCAGGGGACCACTGGGCCTGTCCCCATCCCTGCTCCGTTGTGGGGGGCTGTGGAGGGAAAGGGCTGTGTCGGGGGCTGGCTCCCCCCTGCTGCCTGCTCTGCCTGCTCTGCCTGCTCTGCCTGCTCTGCCTGCTGACCAGGCAGTCCTGCCCCGAAAGGTTAGGGTGGTAAAAATAGAGCGGGGGCTGTGGCATGGCGGGCAGGCGGGAGGCACTTGACCCCACCGGCACGCCGAGGGGCCGCGGCAGCCCCACTGGGGAGCAGGGATGCCAATTTTTGGGGACTGCAGCCTCCAGGGTTGGGGTGTTCCTAGTGGGGGGGGTCAGCGGGTGGCATTGCCCAGGCTGGCGGGGCCAGGGAGAGGGTGACCCTAGCTGGGGCTGGCTCGTCTAGGAGGTGCAGGGGGCCCCCGAGGGCAGCCCCCCTGGCTTCAGCCGCAGGCTGCCGGTCCAGCCCCGGGGGCAGAGGTTGAAGCTGTGGATGCCCGGGCTCTTGGCTCCCGAGTCTTCAGAGTCGAGGGAGACGTCCGAGTCCGTCGGGGACCGGGAGGTGCAGCGCTTGGCCGGGGACCGCCCACCCACCACGGGGGATGGCAGGGGGCTCTTGGGGCAGGGGGATAGCCCGGGGACAGGGCAGGAGGACATCCCGGGTGGCAGCAGGAGTCGGTGACCCTCTGGCCAGGTGGCTCGGGGCATCCCAGGGGAGGGACAAAATCGGGGGCCATCCGCCCTGGGCGATCGCAGGGGGCTTTTGTGGGTGGACGAGGGGCTGCCCAGGCTCCCCAGCACACTGCTGGCGGCCTGCAGTGCCGGGGCTCTGGAGCCCTCTGCCCGCACCAGCCGGGGGGACTGGGGCAGGCTGGGGGGGCCGGCAGGGATGGGGGTGAAGGGCCGGGAGCCCTCCGGCCCCACGGCTTTGGGAGAGGAGCTTTTCCTCCGGGCAGCGTTGATGATGTTCCTGGCGAGCCGTGCTTGCATCTGCCGGCTGGCCCGGGGGTTGGCATCCTGCCGCAGCGGGGACAGGGACCGCTCACTCCACGGAGGGGACATGGGGGGTCCCTCATCCAGCTCAGGCACCGAGGCCGGGCTGGCCCAGCCGTCCAGGCTGCCCGGGCGCCACGCTGGCCGGGGTGTCCAGGTGGGTGAGGCAGGGAGGGACGGCCGCCTTTCCTGGAGGGGGACAGAGAGCGGGTTAGTGCTGGCACTGCTCAGGGTGATGAAGGGGACAGAGCAGAGGGATGGGGGCAGGATTGGTGCTGGCTCAGTCCCATGGGAACTGGGGATGCATCCTTGTGCATTGCACCCCCTGCAAGGACTCCCCAAAAATGCATTTGTCTCTGCACTCCCTCGCCAGCAAAGGAGGCTTGGGCAGGCTGAGCCTGCAATTAACCATCCTTGCCCAAAATATGACCCAGGACCTCTCACTACCTGCAGCTTCCTAAAGCCTCTCTCTGGGTGATGCATGGAGACACCCCCCCCGCCCCTGCTGCCCCGGGGGTCCATCACCCGGCAGCTGCTCCCACGCCGGCAGGAAAGAGAAGAGCCAGGTCTGACAGCGCAGAGAGTGTATTCAGAAAGAGGGAAAAAAAGGAAAACGCAGGAGAAATAAAAGCACAGTCGAAAGGCAACTCATTACTGCAGGGAGAGCAGCAGGAGCGAGGGATGGGCTGAGGCATGGCTGGACCACAAGCATCAGGCTGAGCATCGCCCAGCTGGCCCTGCCCTCACCTGCCTTCCTCCACCCGGCACATCCCTTGCTCCCGGCCGTGCCAAGCACCGCTGCCCATCCCCAGCTCCGGCACGGAGCGCAGGGAGGGACAGGGACCCTGCAGTGTCCCCGGCACCGTGGGGCTCTGCCATTCCCCCGGGGATGTGGCTCTCCTCTGTGGTGTGGAAGCAAACGAGGACAGATGCTGAAGGACCAGCAAAAGAGACAGGAGCAGGCACAGTGCGGCGGAAAGGCGATGTGTCCCCTCCAGGTTTGCTTTGGTAGGAGGCCGATAGGAGCCGGCAGGACAGAGGGGCTTGCAGGTGAGCGGGCAGAGCCGGCAGCTGCCAGCTGCAAGAGCCGGAAAGGCAGGAGGTGAGGAAAAGAGGGAGCCAGAGATGCCATGCTCCATACAGTTTCCAGGTGAGAGAAGAGAGAAAGCGCCGGCAGCCCCGTGGGATGGGCAGACTCCTGACAGCTCTTTGGGATCCCGCGGGCTCTATGCCCTGAACTTCTGCCGCCTTCCTTGGACCCCTCGGCTTCCATTACACCGGGGGCTCGGCAGTGCCCGTCTCACCCACAGTCCTGGCACTGCAGCCTCTCAGCTACTTCTTTTTTCTATTTCCTTTTCTTTTTTCCCCCTTTTTGTGTGGTTGGGTCAGCTTTTGGCATACCCATGAGCAGTTAGGGAGGACTCAGCTGGCGGAGGGAAGCCTAAAACCCCCGTGATTTTCTCTCCACCACCACTACTTGTAGTAAAAAGAAGGTTTCCACACCTGCGGCTCGATGCCGGCGTTCCTGGTGGAGTAGGAGGGCCGGGGCGCCTGGAAGCCCCCCTTTGCTCGGGGCGGCAGCAGGCGGCACGGGGAGGCCAGCAGCACCTCGGCTCCAGCACTGGCACGGTTGCCATGGGTCAGGGGCAGAGCCCCAGCAGCGCTGGGGAGGGGGCTGGAGGTGGTCTGGCCGGCGCCGGGCACAGCGGGGGGATGCCAAACAGGGGAAGGAGGCAACGGAGAGGTCGGGCAGGAGGTTTGCTGGGGGTGGGGGTAGGGGTAGGCATCAGGAAGAGAGGGTCTGGGTGGAGGCATCTCCCGGGGCATGGACCTTGCTGGCCCCTTGGATGGGGAGAGGATGAAGAGCGAAGACTGGAGCTGGTAGGGCTGGTGCTTGGACATCTCTAGCTCCTTCTGGGAGACCTCGTTCTCCATCAAGTTGCCACCATACAGAGATGCCGGAGGGGTTTTGGAGGGCCTGGAGGGACTCTTGGAGGGGTGTCTGGAGACCATGGGTGACAGGCAAGCATTGGCATCATACTTCCAGGAGGGAGGCAGGGACATGGTGGGCGATGGGGACCGCAGCAGCTCAGGCTGGGAGGGAGCCTCAATGATGAACTTCTCCATCCTGGACTGCCGGCGGGCGAAGAGCTCGGCCCCCTTCCCTCTCGCTTCACTGAGGTTGTGGCTGGGCTGTGGCTTCGGCTTGGGCTGGATGGTGGGGGACTTGAGGCAGGAGGACCACGCTGGAGCATCGTCAGCTGGTGGCGGGAGGTGCTGCCCGCCCCTGGCCACGCTGTTGGGGACAAAGTTGGCAGCTTCAGCCCCAAGGGCGAAGGGCTCGTCCTCAGCACCAGGCTCCCCCTGCTCCTTCTGCTTCTTCCTGCTGTCCGCGCTCTGGACCAGGTCCAGCAGATCGGGGTTGGGGCCCAGCTTTGGCTTCTCGACGAAGGTGAACATGGACTTTTTGCCGGCTCTCCGAGCAGCCGACTCCTCTAGGATCCCTGTTTTGGGCAGGGGGTTCGGTCCGCTCGCCCCACAGCTCAGGGGGGCACCTGGCAGCATCTTCTGCTCCTGGGAGGGGTACAGGGCCGAGTAGGCGGGGGGCGAGCGGACGCGGGTGAGAGGTGGGGGGCTGCTCAGGGTCTCCGCATAGGTGGGTGGCGGGGGCAGCTCGGCAGCGGGGGCTCCCTCTGTGGGCTGGCCACTGGCGGGGGATGTCTGGGTGCCAAAGGGTCTGGCCGTCCGGTTCTTCACGGGCTTGGGCTTGGCCAGGGTGAGATGGACCTCGTAGTACTGCCGGCCCCGCGCCCCGTTCTGCTCCCGGCTGGCCGGGGATGCCGTCCCCGTGGCCGTCCCTGCTGGCGCGCTGGGCACCTCGCCGGGCACCTCACCGTTCTTCCCCTCCTCGGGGCTCTGTGGCAGAGCGAGAGCTGCCGTGCTCAGCCCCACAGGGGCTCCCGCATTCCTGAGCCCCCCCACCCCGCTCTCCATCCTGCTAGCCACCTGCTCCTGCACGCCGTTGGTGGTGGCCGATGACATGTTCTCCTTCAGGTAGACGCTAAGCGGGACCTGCTGGGCTTCGGCAGGCGGCTCTCGGCACGGGGAGGCGTTCGCCTGCAGCACCTCTCCCGGGTTGTCAGGCTGGTTGGGCTCCAGCTTCATCCTCTGCCCCTCACCCTCCTCCATGGCTGCTTGCCGAGGCCGGGGCGCGGGGCTCAGCGGTAGCCCTCTGCCATGCCCGGCCCCAGCGAGCCCGTCGACACGCTGCTTGCGACGGTTGAAGAGCAGGACGCCCTTGGAGCTGGGGCTGGGTGCCGTGGTGAGCTGCGCCGCGATCCTCTGGCTCTGCGCCTTCGCCTCCTTCAGCTCCTTCTCGGAGAGGCTAGCGCTGCGGGAGAGACCTGGGCAGAGGGGAGAGGGGGGTTAGGGGGGGCTCAGCGGGGACGTGGGATCTCAGCCGCAGCCCTTCCTCCAGGTATCCCTCGGCATCCCAAACCCCTTCCCGGCAGCTGAGGGAAGGCAGGAGGGATGCTCCGGGGCTGGGGTACACAGGGGGAATATTGCAGTCCAGGGGTGATGGGTACCCAGCGCAGCCCCCGCCGAGATGATGAGCCGCAGTTCTGCATGCGGGGGGACAGACAGTAAAGCCCCGGAGACACCCAGGGCCACTCAGGACTTTTCCTCCCATCCCGCCCCATATTTTGGCTGGGCTCAGTGCTCCCACCGCAGTGACCGTATGGGAAAGGAATTTCTCCAAGGGCTTCGGCAGGTCTCAGGTTGCAGCTCACATGGTTTTGGCCCCGGGCTCGAACAGGCAGCGGGCAGGGAAGGGGCCAGCGCGTGTTCCCCGGCCCCTCGCCTCAAATCCCGGCACGCTCAGCCCTGAGCGAGCAGGAAAGCAAACCCAGCGTCAGTGGGAGATGCCAGCCCGCCATAACCTCATGGCAAGGCCAGCCCCATCTGGGGACTGATTTATGGAGCAACACGAGATGGCAGCAGCTGACAGACGCTGTGCAGATCCCGACCCGCCGGACACAGACACAGCCTGCAGCAAGGCACCAACCTCATGCCTTGGGAGCCTACGCAAGTGCTAAAAGTGAAGTGCTAAAACCTCGGCGAAAGCCCCGCAGCGAGTGGCCGGAGTGTCGCTGGGCTTCTCGTGTGCTGGCCAAAAGGTCAGGGCACCAGGCAAAAGGATGTGGAGCTCCTGGGAACGCATTTTCTTGGGGTGAGCAATTTCCTATGAACTCGCCCTGAAGCGCCCACGGGTAGGGCAGCATCCTCCGGCCCCGCCGAAGCCGCTGCTTGGGGACAGACACTGGTGCAGAGCATCAGCATCACCCCAGCACCCACCAAAGGTGCAGCCCCCTCCCCAAAGGTGTTGCCAGGATGGCTGGGATGGGGGTGTCCCTGCTCTGGCCCCAGCAGGGAGGTGGGTGGCCAGGACCGCCCGCTCCAAGCCCCACTCCTCCAGGAACCGCCAGTGCCCACTCCCCTTCCCTTCCCATCCCTTCCCTTCTTCCCTTCCTTCATGTGTTTCTCATTTTCTTGCCTTCTGTGCCGCTTGGGAGCCTTCCAGGATATTTTCAGCAGTGGCTCAGCCTACCAGCGAGGGAAGGGATGAATGACTAAGCCAAATCCTTCCAGCGAGCCCACGGTGAAGCAGGAGGGCTGCTGCAAGCTGGGCATCTCCTCTTCCTCACCCTTCCGCCCTCCTGCCTCCCTTCAGCACCCAGCAAGTTCCTGCCCTGGCCCCAGCACCACCAAGGCACGCAGGGTGGTCCTGCCTTCCTGGACGGGCTGGAGAGGAGGAGGAGGAGGAGGAGGGTGGATGAAGCCTTCAGGCTGCCTGACGGGAGGATTTTGGCTGGGCACAGGGGAGAGGAGGCAGAGATGCCAGTGGAAACTCTCCTGGAGACGAGGAGCCTGCCCACAGCAGTGATGCTGGTGGCCAACATCTCCCCTGGTTAGTGCCCGGCATTGTTTAACACCCCATTTCTATTTGCTTTGGCAGTGGCACAGAGCGGGGCTGTGATTTCCTCCGGCCGGGCTGGCTGGAGGGCGGCCAGCACCGCAGCCCCCGCTCCATGGGGTCACCCTCACCGCCTTTATCTCCGAAACAGAGGAGAAATACGGCCAAGGAGCCATTGAGAAATAAGCCACAGGCTCCAGATGTCTGTGAAATTCATGCTCCAAATCGAGCATCCCCACTTCCTCGGAGGCCGAGGCCGCCTAAGAAGCAGAGCTCTCGGTGGAGCCATTTCACAGCCTCTCGCTCTTGCTACTGCCTTTTAACAGCAACCGAGGGGCCTTGGGGGATCTCCTCCACGCTGGAGGGATGACTCAGCTCTTGGCCAGCCTGTTCCTGCTTGGACTAGCTGCCGGATACACTCCCGCGTAGCCAGGACCAGCGCCGGGATTTGTCGCCCAGGATTTTGCCCCCAGGTATCCCCATCCCTTGCTGCCACCCCAGTACAGGCATCCCTCCGGGCCACGGGGTGCTGCAGGGTGGGACCCCCCCCCCCGAAATCCCCCTCATGGCATCCATACTCAGCATTGCCTTGCTGACCTCCATCCCCTATGCGATTCCAGCAGCCCTTCTGTGCTTGCTCACCTGATACCCACCATTCCCAGGCTGCTCCACCCCAGCCCGCTGGAAATGAATCCCTCAGGATACTAGTGGGGATGGGGAGGGGTAATAATTGCTCTTCATGTCCAATTTTTATCGCACAGATGGAGAGCACCAGCCTCCGGCAGGCCAGAGGAAATTGCTGAGAACAACTCTGTACACCGCCCTGATCGCACAGCCGCACACAGCCCAGCGGATGGACGGACGGACGGACGGACGGACGGACCCTTCAGCCCTGCAACCCAGCTCTGCAGGCACCGCTGCAAATGTGGCTCATCACCGCTCAACCCGGGGTGACATCCCGTCCTCAGCCAAAGGGCAGGGACCACCTCCCTCCCTCCTCCCTTCCTCTCTGAGCCGCAGGATGTGGTTATTCGACCTGGCGCGACAGCCTTTAGCCATCTGCCGTGGTGCCCGAAGGGACCCCCATCACTGGGGCAGGTTCTGCACCCCTCGCTCCCCTCCCAGCTGCAAGGAACATCCCTTCATCCTTCCTCACCATCCCCTGCCAACCAGAGAGCCTCGGGTGGGCTCTGGCTGGGTGCTTTCCCCCCCCAGCCCCAGGCAGGTGGGAGGGAGCTCAATGCGCTGGAAATGTCCAGGTGCTGGGGAGGAGGAAGAGGAGGAGAGGCGTGGGGCCGAAGGCAGCCTGAGCCGTGTGGGGAGGAGGTGAAAGCAAAACTATGTGCAGCCAAGGGCGCCCGCGGCTCACACAGCACTGGAAACCGGCTTCCGCCCATTAACAGGAGTCCAGTCCAAAATCCGAAGGGTGACCGGCTCTTCTCACACTTCCACTCTTCCTTCCTTCCCACGCTACGCACCGGCTTACCATCACACTGCCCTTCAGGAAGGAAACGTCTCTCCTCTCCAAATGTCCTGGCTTCTTCCAAGAACAATGAATCCAGCCCCGCCAGTCTTCTCCAGTGCCGCATCCCTGCGTTGGGGGGTCCCCCGTAGCCCCCAGCCCTGCGGTCCAGGGATGCAGGGGAAGGAGATGCTCCCTGTGCCCCACAGGATCGCTGGACTCCCGACACATGGGAACAGCCAGCCCCTGAGTGCTGCAATGCACTTCAGCTCCAGCCAGGAGAGCCTGTAGATCTCTATCTATATATTTATATAGGCACTTGCTCTGTAGGTTTCCCGTTGCTCCAGGGGTGACTTCCAGCAACATCCCCCAAGTGCTGGGCTTAACAGCTTCGTACTGAGCTGTCAGTCATCCTTCCCGCAGCATGTACTGTGCTCTCTTCTCCAGAGCAAGGATGACAAGGGTGATGAAAGGCATTTTTGTTGCTCTTCCCTCCTGGCCAGATGGGTAAAAAAAATTCCTTCCAGCTCAGCTTTCCATGCAAAGGATGGGTCCCCCTGTGCAGCACTACTGCAGAGTGTCTGAAGTCCAGCCAGCAAAGGCTGGAGTCACCATCCGACCCCAAATGATGGCAAAGGATGTATCAGACCCTGCTTGTGGCCCGCCCTGCCCTGACATGGACTCCAAGAGCTGGAATAAGACGAGGATTTGGCCCCAAACTGTAGGGAGGGGAGATACCCCAGGGCTCTCTAAGCCAACAGATTCAGTGGAAGTTGTTGGTCTTGACGTGGCCGGGATGGCACAAGAAGAAAAACAGCAACTTGGAAGCTGTCACCTTGCAGGTGTGGGTGGCCGTGAGCACCAGACGTGGTGGTGAGAAGTCCTTGTACGGAGAAGCCAACAGGTACCAGGGTCCTGGTGGGGCTGGCGGGATGCAACAGGCCATGTGAAGTCTTGGACTCAAGGCTGGCCATGACTCCAAAATCTATCCCTAGCCTGCTCCTGGTCTGGATGCTCAGCCATCCCAATGCTGCAGCCCACCTTGGCCAGCTCGTAGGAGGATGCTCAGGATGGCCCACCAGGCCACCCGTCAGCCCAAGGGTTGTCCAGGGCCAGTCAGAGCATGGACCAGAAACCCCAAATCCACCTTCGCACAGGACAGCAGCCGCCACCTGTAATGTGCAGGTGCTTTTTCCCCTTTATGACAATTTCTTGGGCTGCGGCAAGTCAACCCAAAGTGTACCTCTTGCTGGCAAAATCCCACTGGCAAAACCCAGAATTAAACCAAGAGAAACTCCATCTCTCCAGAGGGACACACACCGCTGCCATGCCACCTCCCTGCCATGAACCCGAAAGCACATCTACAGCCAGGTGGTGCTGGGGAGGGGGATCCGGTGTTTTCACCCAAACATTGAGGTCTTTGGACACCGAGGAAATGTAAGCAGGTTTCTTGGCAGAGAAGCCAGCTGGCCTTTTGCCCCAACTACAGCTGTGCAGGATTTTTTGCAATGTGCACTAACAATTCGCACACATTTAAGTCAGTGCTTCCCTCCAGCTCCCAGAATCATCCCAAATAATCTGCTGCTAGGAAAACAGGAGGGTAGCACAGACTAGCTAGAAACAGATACGATTCAAACATATGGATAAAAATACGACTGTTTTCTGTCTCGTTCCCAGCTTTCAACCCTCCTATACCCCAGACCTGAAAAGCCCCGGCTCAAGCGGTGGGTGCCGTGGTGGGAGTAACCTTGCCTGCCTGGCAGGGTGCACCGTGCTGGGCCTCTCCTCACGAGTGCCTTTGCCAGTGACAAAATCTGGCACAGCGAGAAAATTCGATGCGCTTGCAAGTTTCCCCTGCGCTCTGTTCGCAAGGGCTTTGCTGGATTTGGAGCTGTTTGTTCCCCCGCGCTCCTTCCGGCTCGCAGCCGTGCCCCTGCCTTGCCCGGCTCTCAGCACCCAAATCCTGTAGAAAATGGCCTCGCAGTCTCCAAGCAACAAGCCCTGGGACACCCATCTCCCACCCGGGAGGAGGAGGACAAGGGGCTGGGGGGATGTTAAATTTTACTGGGGGCTGGCTGCCCCTGCCCCAGCCCTGCATCCCTGGGCCACTCCAAGCCGAGGGGATGCAGCGAGCAACCCCAGCCCTGCACGCATTTGCACTGGGGAAGAGGAGGCTGCTGCTGCTGCAAAAGTGGTGGCAGCACCTTTCCCCAGTCAACCAAAATTAAGCTTTTAAGCTTTGCAAAAGCAGGCTGGAGCCGGGCAGACCTCCTCCAGGCTGCCCCGCCATCCATCTGCCTGTAGCGCAGCAGAGCCAGCCCATCCCACGGCCGGGTACCACAGGGACCCCATCCCACCTGGCAAGTGAGTCCCAGCCCCGCTGTGCCCGCCGGTGCTCAGCCTCGCCGCGACACATCCTGGGCTGCCGGGACCCCGGAGACAGCCCTGCCGGGGCTGGTGCCATGAGCCAGAGGCGCTGGCCTAGCAAGAGAAGGTCATCTGGCTCGGCTTGTCCCCGTCGGATGGACAAAGTGGGGAGGGGAGCGGAACGAAACTGGGCCTTCGCCTGTCCCTTGCACAACCCGTAAGGGATCCATCCCGCTGGCTGCCAAGCTGGAGGGACAGACCTTGTGTCTCCAGTGCGGGGTGGCACGGCCAGGGGAGATCACGTCCCTGCCGGGGGGGGGACAGGGGACATCGCCTGGGAAGACGCTCTGCAGAGCTGGGAGGTTTGACCCTGCCGAGCCCCGGGGGGGGGGACCTCCACGTCCCCCCACGTCCCCCCGCTGTGCGTCCCATGCCCCGAGCCCCGGAACCGACACCCGCCCGGCCAATTTCTGTAGAGAGAAACCCGGCTCAGCCCTCGCCTGCTCCGGACTGCGTGCGGCTCCACTCGCCGGCCCCTCGCCCACCATCGGCGCCCCACGGGGCGTTCCGGGCGTGCACTCCCGGACCCCCATGCATCCCCGGACGCCCTGTGTACCCCCAGCACCCCGCCGTGCACTGCCAGCCCCCGGCACCTCCGGACATCCCCAGATCCCAGCACCCCCCCCCCCCCGCCACCCCCCTCTGCGCTCCGACCCCCCCCCCCCCCCCCGCCCTGCTTCTGCACTCGCACCCCCCTGACTCCCCAGTCCCTGCCCCGGCCCCCCCGGCCCCGCAGCCCCGCCCGGGGCAGCCGCCGCCTCCCCAGCCCCGGCCCTACCCGCGGTGCCGGTGCCGCCGCCGCCCCTCGCAGCCCGACTGCACCGGGGAGGAGGCGGCGGGCAGGAAAGTTGCGGCAGCTCCGCCCTCGGAGCGGGCCCGGGGGGGGCGGCGGGCGGGGGCCGGGGCCGGGGGGTGGCTGGTCCCGCCTGCCCTGCCCCTGCCCGCCCCGCCCGACCGACCGGACGGGACGGGTCCCGCTCCCCGGCGGCACCGGCAGCCGCCCCGCCGCCCCGGCTGCCCCCGGCGGCTCCTCCCCGCCGCTTCCCGTCCCGGCTGGGTCTGCCCTGAGCCCGCTGCCCGGGTGAGAGCAGCCGGGGCATCCCCTTACCCGGCCCTGCGCATCCCCTTATCCCATCCTGGAGCATCCCCCTTACCCCGCCCAGTGCATCCCCCTTATCCCTGCCGCGCACATCCCCCTGACCCAGCCCTGTGCACCCCCCTACCCCAGCCCTCACCCCCTTTCCCTCTTCCCAGCACTGCTGGGGACCTGCGGTGCCTTACGTTTCAGATGCTGGCGGGGAAGCAGGGCCTCCCCTTGCTGTCGGCTCCCCCAGTGCCTACAGAGTCGGGACATTTGGAGCAGGGCAAGAATCCAGCACCGGTGTCACTGCCCTGGGGACCCCCTGGGAAGAGCACCGAAAGCCCTCTGCCAGGGGTGGTCTGCTCCCAGTGATGGGGAGAGCACAGCCCTGGGCGAGATGATTCCTGGAGAGCCAGCATCACCTCCCACCTCACCACCCTACTCCCACTGGGGCTGCAGAGCTCCCGGGCACGGCTGCGGATGGGACCAGCCTCACCCCCTTCCTGCGCCTGTCCACACCACAGGATGAGCTCTTGGCCTTATTTTTTGCCTTTCTAATTTCCTTTCTTCCTGCCCCTCTTTGCTTTTTTGTGCTTTTCTGGTTTTTGAGGGAGACTGGTGCTGGCTCGGCAGCCCCCAGGGAGTGAAACCTTCCGTTTATTTGCACAGCAGACAGAGAAACCAGTCCTGCCTCCTGCGTCTCCCAGCCGCTGCCTCTACCTGGGGCTCCTGCACTCCCCAGCCTGCCCCAAGAGGTGCCAACCAGCCCGGGCCGCTGTGCCGGATATTTGGGAGCACCCAGCCTGGCCTTGGGCTGCTGGATGGGGACCAAAGGGGCACCCGGGACCCGCCTGGGTGAGTCCACACTGCTCGCAGGGGCTTTGCTCCCAGCTCACAGGGCCACCCCTGCACAATTTTGGGTACGGATGGATGCTCCCCTTTCTCTTGCAGGAGCTGCGTGGGGTGGGGGTTCCTGTACCCCCAGGCAGCTAAGAGGAAGAAGAGGAAATCCCCAACAACTCCCGGGGATGCTCTTGCAAACACCCTGCTGCAGAGGCAGCCCCGATGCCACCTGCGCGGGGACCTGCCCCTCCCTCCCTCCTCTGCTGCCATCCCGGCTCTGAACCAAACCTCTCCTTCACAAACCTGCAGGGTTTTCGCAAGGTCACGGCGCTGCCGCCGGCGCTCAGGACCCTCAGCGACATCCTGCCCGGAGGCTCTGGAAAGTCTGACGGGTCCTGCAGGCAGCGGCTGGTGGTGATCTCACTTGGAGGGGGAGGAAACGGGACAGACAAACTCTTTCCAACAAACCTGTTGAGTTACTTTAAAATTCCAGGCTGGCAGCAAAAGTGCTGGATGGCGGCGCAGGTTAGGAAAATGCTGAGCCTGGACAGATTCAGGCCTGACCTTTCCCCAGTGCGGATCTGCCATCCCAGAGCAGAGTGAGGAATGGGAAGACTATTTGGGTCCATCTGGTTTGTGTGCTGAGCCCTGAAACACGACGCCTGTACAGCCAGGGGAGCTGCTGGGGCAGCAGCGAGCCAAAGGGCTTGGCTTAGCTTCCCAGCCCTTTCCCATCCAGGGAGCCATTGGTTTTGAAGGCATCTGACACCCCAAAAAGGCATGGGATGGATTCTGGACACCAGGTTCATGTCAAGCATCCCCAGCCGGCCCCGGCCCTCCCCATCCTGGGGAAAACCAGGCTCTGAGCAGAGCACAGCATCCGATAACACCATCCCATGGGGACAGCGACACACCTGCCCCGGCGCCGCATGGCAGCTGAGATAACAGCTGGGCAGGAGCAAAATAGAAAGAAGGGTGGAAGCAGAGTTTAAAAATGGGTCCAATGCCTGTAAGAGGATGAGTCTAATCCGGCAGGAGCATCTCCCCTGGGTGGGGAGGTCTGCAGTAACCCTAGATATGTGCCTGTATTTGTGTCACTGTGGCTGAAGGGACAGTCACAGGGGGGAACTGCTGTGAAACAGGGCTGCAAAGCGAGGCGATGGCAGAGAGCATTGTAGGAAGCAACCAGCCTGAAATAAAGTGCTTCATTTTTAAACTAGTGGCTGAAAGAGAGAGAGCCCCAAGCCACATAAAGAATGGTTGGCCATCCCTGCCCCAACCGACTGGGGAGATGTGCCCCTGTCCCAGGCAGCACCCCAGGAGCTGGCCCTGATCACCCCCCTTTTGGCAGGGTTCCTCTGAGCCCCAGGCCAGGGAGAGGGCTGGGAAGCCCACTCTGCTCGTGCCCCACTCGGGGTTCAGTCGAGCTCATGGAGACCACAGGAACCCACCCGCTGCCTTCCCACCCCCCTCCTGAGAAAAGCCACAGATTCCTCCTTATTTTTAAGGCCAGAGAGATCATCTCAAGCTAAAAAAGTCCCAGCAACTCAGCTGGGATCCTGGGACCTCTAACCCCTTGGAGGTCCTGCCCTGAGAAGAGCCAGGCGTTCCCACCGCTGTGCCGGGCAGCGGCAGCCTCGGCACCGGGACAACAGCAGTGCTTTTCGGGGTGCAGGATGGTGGCCAAAGGGGGTTTTTTCTTACCCGCTTTCCTCGGCTCACCGGCAGGGTTGATGAGGACCCGTTGGATCTTCACCACTTTCCACTCCTGGCTGGGGTCGGTCGTGGGGCTGGCTGCTGCAGGGGACAGCTCTGTGGCAGAGCCGGGGCATTTTGAGGGGGCTGCGGGCTCAGCCGTTGAGGCCAGGCTGCTGCCATCCAACATGGGAACCAGCACACCCCCATCGAGCCTCCCAGGCTCCTGCCAGCAGTTCCCGCTTGCCTTCCCTCCCAGCGGCCCCATCCATCCCTCCTGCTCAACCAGCTCAGAGGCAGCAGCATCCCGGAGATGATGGTACCTCTGACCCCCTCTGCTCCCCCTCTCCTGCCAACAGCCGGTGTCCCCCTCGGTGTTCCCCTCAGCCGTCCTGCAGGCACACGGGTTTTGCACAGCCTCGCCAGGTGTGGGGCAGCCGGGCTGGGTTTGCAGGCAGGGCTGCCGGAGTGTTGCCTTCAGCATCTTTGCCACTTTCCTTTGCTGGCACTCCCCGGCCTTTCAAACCCGCTCCACATGGCCAAGGGGCTGGCTCCTCCCGGGAAGCATCCCTCGGAGCACAGGCAGTGTCCGAGAGGGAAGATGGCTACGTGCCAGGCGCAAGTCCAGCTTTACTCCTCTTGCAGACAGGAGGACCAGGCACGACGCCACAGGAGTGCCCAGCTTTTGGAGACCCAGCTGCAGGGATTTTCCTGGAGGACACACGTCGCCGAGGAGGATTTTGCAGAAATTTCTCTTGTCCAGGTGGGCAGAGGGGCAGCAACTAAAGACCTGTGCAAAGGGAAGGGGGAGCGTTGGGGATGCTTGTGCATGCACTGGTTTCCTCTGGCCTCAGCCAGCAGAGCATCTCCCGGACCAGCAGCATCCCCTGCCTGGGTTCCAGCCCCAGCACCGCTCCCCATGAGGAAGAACCCCCCGAGATGCAAACACTCCCTAACAGCTCATCTGGAAATGCCCCTGCCCCAGTAACCCACTGCTGCCGTGCTCACTGGTGCACCCATTCCCAGCCACGGGGCGTGACCACAGCCAGGACGAGTGGGGTGGGGTGGGGTGTCCCCCCCCCCGTCACGGTGACTGCACTGCTGGGGGGGATCAGGCAGTGAAGGATAGGGGCACCCCGCTCACATCACCCCATCACCCTCGTACATCCGTCCTCACCCCGGGGGGGCAGTGCCCAGGGCTGGAGCACGGTGCCCGGCTCCCTTTGCTTTTGCAGCCCAGACGTGGCCGCAGAGACCCCCGTTTGTGGCCAGCGCTGGGGGACGGTTGCTGGTCAGGAGGTGGGAGCACTCAGGGAAGAAGCTCATTCCCTGCAGACAGAGATACGCTCAGGGTTAGCAGGAGCCCTGGCTCCCACCTCCATCCTGCTAGAAAGCAAAATTCCCAGCATCCAGCTAACAAAGCAAGACTGTGTTTAACCATTGAGTGACTCACACAGAGCCAGGACAAGCGCAGACAGACCCGTTTCCCTTCTGCCGAGCATAAATCCTGCTGAATGATGAATGCACGCACCGACACAGCCGAGAGGCGAGGTATCAGCTGGGAGAGGGGGATGTCATCGCTCCCGGGGCAGGATACGGGTTACAGCATACGGGGGAAATTCCTGTGCCATGAGTCCTCTGCAGCGGCTCGGCACAACATCGCCCAGCCCAGCTCGCTGCAAGGCTGTGTCCCAGGGCATTGCTGCTGCTGGGGGACCCACAGAGCCCGCAGCACACTCACTGTGATGGATTTCCCAGTCTAACAGCCAACCGAGGAGGAAAAGAGGTTTCTGCTCAACCCAAAACCCTCCCTGCGTTGTTTTGCAAATAAAATGCAAGATTTTTCAGTGAAATAAGAGAATGTACCACTAGATCAACGCCGTGGGTTCGGCTTCAGCAGGAATACACCCTGCAGCTTCATCGGGGGCTCACACAGCTTCTCTGCAAAACTTTTCCTGTCCTTAGCAAGGTTATTTTGGAAACGAAGGCAGATTTGAAAACAGCCAGTGAAAACTTTGCTGCCGAGCCGTCGCTTGGGCATTTCCCAAACACAAGCCTGCATTTTTTTGAGAATGCCCAAAGGAAATCTTCTGCCCTTTCTGAAATCCTTCCTCCTGCCTTGCTCTGCTGCAGTTATTCAACATGGAGTTGCAAAGAGATCCTGGGGGGAAAAATGTCAATGTTTCTCTCTGAAAAAGGATTCTCACCGTGCTCTTTACATAATTCGGGGCCCCAATAGTTGCGGGAAGCCACCCACATCTTTCCTTAGAAACACGGCAAGTTGTCGGAGCTGGAGGGAGCTGGCTTATCTCAAATGAGGACAAAGAGAAAGTTGCCAAAAATAGCCCCAGCCCAGCCCAGGTCAGCAGAGATCCTCTCAGAGCAGCTGTGCCGCCTCCCCGCTCCCACCCCCTTGCCCCATCCGTAGGGAGAAGGTTTCTCGGACAGCATGACTACCGCCCATCCTACACCAGCGCTGCCTTGACAGTTTTCTGGATGAGCCCGTACTGCCTTGAAAACCATCTTCCAAAGCCGCCCCCTTCCATTTCGGGAGCGCTTTCTGCAGATGGGCATATCCTGGGGACGGGCGCCCACAATCCCGGCGTTCCCCGGGCAAACCCCTCCTTGGTGAGATCCCAGCGGCGGCATTCCCTGAGGACACGCTGCAGGGATGGGGCCGCCCACAATGCCAAAATACAGAGTCACACATCTGCTGCCTTGCTGGGGGCCAGTCTGAGCCTGGCACCGTGGCGGGGGAACGGGGGAAGAGCTGCCGGCAGAGTAGCTGCCTTTCCCCCGGGACACGGCTCCTGGGCTCTGCAGGCAGCAGAGGAAGGGAGTATTCCTGGGTGGTGTGCATCTCTAGCAAATGCTGCAGGGCTGATCCTGTCTGCTAGAAGACCAGCCAGGTGGGATGGGTATATATGCCCTGGGTGCATCATTGCACCAGCAAAGAGGAGCAGCATCGCCAGCCACGTTCACAAGACCAGGCTGAGGTGACAACCGCTCACCTGTGCAGACCCCCAGCCACAAAGTGAGGCTGTAAAGGCGTGTGAGTGTCATTTCAGGGACCATTTCAGGGATACAGAACCAAACCAGGGAGCAAGGGATGCTCAAGTCAGGCACCGGCACCCAGCTCAGCCCCAACAAGCTGCTGCCCACCGTGCCCCCCCCTCCCCGGGGAAGGACCTCGTGGTCCCCAGCAGCAGCGAGTCCCTGTGAGAAGCTGCAAAATGGTGCCAGGGGAGGGAAGAATGTAAAAAAAATAATAAATCCTTCAATTCACAAAGTGCTGAAATCTGGCAGCAGGGAGACCTTTTGCTCAGCTATCTTTCCCTGCCCACTCGCTGGCGGGTGATGCACAGCCCCCCTGCCTGCCTTTCTCACACCCTGCCACCCCCCCGCCATTGAAAAAAGGAAAACTAAAGTTAACTTTCCACCTCCCACACAAATATTTTTGGCAGGCATTGCTGGCATTCAGGCTGCCGAGCCAAGGGAGACGGGGCCTGCAGAAAGTCTTCGTCTCTGTCTGCCTGCTGCTCCCTGGCCTGGGGACCCGGGGGACCGTGGTGGCCTGGGCAGGTCCCATCCCAGACACAGCTGTAAAAAAATGGGGTGCACCTCCAGGACAGCCTTGGGGACCACAGGGATGCGGTAGGGTGGGGGTCGGATTTGCACCAAGCATGGGCTCCGTCCCCGGTTCCCTGTGTTGTCCCCAGCTACGTCACTGACCAACACTTGGTTTTCATCATTAATCGAGCCGGGACGGGAGGTGGGAAGGGGTGTGAGAGCTGTCCCCAGCACAGTGGTGGCTCTCGGGTTTCCCCGAGGTCAGACAGTGGGTCGCTGTCACTCAGGCAGGACCCCGCTGTCCAGACTTGCAGTCCCCAGCTCCAGTCACAAGATCAGCTCCGTCCCTTTCCAAAATAGCCCAAGCGCAATGTATACATCTGGGGATCTTCACACCTTTCCCATGCCAGCAGCTGAATGTCCCCTCGGGGAAGCTGGGCACCTTCCCCCATTGTCACCTTCCCCCTGTGGCACTCCATTCCCCCCTGGCACCGCACAGGGCAGGACCCTGGGTCGGCTGCATCCCTGAAGGGCAACCGGACATCCCTGGGGGGCTCCGTGTTCCTTTAAGGGAGCGCTGCCTTCGCAGCTGATACGGGAGACGTCTTTGCGGTGTCACCCGTTTGGAGCCATGCCTGGGCCACCCTGTGCCCAGACGTTCTCCCGTCTGCTGCAATCCAATATCCCCCCAGCTCCCCAGTACCTGGCCGAGACGTACTGGGGGGACACACAGCTGAGCTGCCTACAGGGCAATCCCCCCTGCGCGGCAATCCCCCCTGCGCGAGGACCCCACCCCACCACTAAACCCCCGAGTCTTGCAGGGCTGGGGCCAGCCCGGTGTCACCCCGTGCCACCCCGACATCCTTCCACAGGCGAGCAGGACCCGTTTCCAGCAGGGAGGGGATGGCAGTGGGAGGGATGTGGCCAGGCTGTGCAGGATGGATGGAGGGAAGCCTCCTCTGTGGGGGGCTGAGAGCTCTCTGCGGGGGTCCAGTGCCTGGGGAAGGGGCACGAGGAAACTGGGATGTGATGTGATTGCTTTCCTTGGCATGGCAGGTCCCCAGCCTCACTGGGCCAGGACAGACCCTGTCCCCAGAGTGAGCCCGGGGAGTGAGGGCAAGGATGGCCGCATCCTGCCCCTGCAGGGGAGGCAGGGGCTGGCAGGCAGAGCAGCTGGCAGCGTGCTGGGGAAAACAAAAGCTTTTTGCAGTGCTGATTTACTACCTTGACGGAAACCAAGATGGAAAAAACAACATTCCTGAGTGCCTGTCCCCACGCAACCCTTGTGGTCCCCGATGCCCTGGGCTGCCCATGGGGACACAGGGCCTGTGCCCAGCTGTGCCCTCATCCCCTGCCCACAGCTGGTGGGGAGAAGCTTCAGTAGAAAAGCCTGGGCACAGCATGGGGGCTGCAGGGCACCAGAGGAGTTATCCTGATGAAGTGGTGAGCAGAGCCAGGGAAGAGGAGGAGGGAGGACAGTAGCATCCCGGACAGCTGGACCATGTCCCCTCCCTCCTCCACCTCACGCTGGAAGCAAGGGCTGGATGTGGCTGCAGGGGCTGCTTTGCATCCCTTTGCATCGCTGCATCATTCCTCTTGCAGGCCCTGGGCTTGTCCTCACTCAGGGTGAGGACAGGAGTCGCCCTGGGCAGCTCACCTCTCTGCTCGAGGAGGCTGAGAGCCGGCTGGGGTAGAGGATGGAGGGAGGGGGGAGATGCTAGTCCCTTGGAGGGCAGCATGGTGCAGGCTGGGCTGGAGTTGGGGTGAAATGCATTTTGTACCCCAGCACAAATGTCCCATACCAAGCATTTGCACCCGCTCCACCAGCCCGGCTCCCAGGGGTGCTTTTTGTTGGGTTACAGCGCTCAGCAAACCCGTTCCCTTCCTCCCACTGTTCAAACCACCTCCCAGCCCCAGGTTGGTGGGGGGGCTTCAGCAAACCCCAATGCTCCGTGGGGATTTACATCCATCGAACATCAGCCTGTGCACTCCAGCCGAGTGACACTGACCCTGCTCAGCCCTCCAGGCTGGGTCCAGAAATCAATCTACACCCCTCCATCATCCCTAACAGGGTCAACTGACCTGGGGGTCCCATCCAGACCATCCCGGGAGCTGCCCATGCCCCAGCTTCACGGTACAGCCCTGTGTGGAGCAGGTCCTGGTGTGTCCTCCTGCCTTCTGCTTATCTTGGACCCTGCAAGGCCAGATCTCAACTTCAGCTTCAGCTGCTGCGTTCCTGGGCAGGAGGACAGCCCCAGCCCCAGCCTGGCTGTTACAGCTGCCCTGAGCCCTTCTCAGAGCAGTTTTGGGGAGCAAAGCACCAGCTTTGCTGAGCACTGGAGACCCCAGGTCCCACCAGCTGCAGCCCAGTGCAAGCCCAAGGTGCCCCCGAGGTGGGTGGCTGCCCCCAGGGACCCCTGGCCACCGCTGCTCGGGGACACAGGGCGGTCAGCTGGAGCTGCAGCAGATTGCTGTGGGAAGCCAGGGATGAAACTGCAGCTCGGCCTTTTCAAAGCTCAAATGAAACATAAAACCATGGAGGTCCAAGAGACAAGACGACCTTAACGACCAAGCTCTGGGCTGGTGGCAGCCAGGGTGCTGAGTGATGAACTGGGGGCTCCTTCCAGCCCCTGGGACACGTGGAGCTGAAGCGGCTGGATGGAGGGAGGCAGGGCAGGGAGGCTTACTCCAGTTGGGGTCCAGCAGTCCAGCTAACAGCACGGCATGGCTCTCCCCACAGCTGGCACTGCCGTGGCTGCAAAGCAGACCCGAGCCATGCCGGAGTCACCCGGCTGGGCGAGCTGGGTACAGGCAGCTCCCGGCCCCCTGACTCCAAACATCCCTGCCCGCCCCGGGCAGCTCGTCTTCATTATCCGTCACCTGCACAGCACATCCCACACCCAAATTTCCCCGCAGAGCTCCAGCAGCAGATGCCAGAGGGAGGGCTGGCATGACTGCGCCTCCATGCCTTTCCCAACTGATGCCGCCGAACATTTGCTGGGGGTTGATGACAAATGCTCACTAATTAAATAAAATCCCACTCCTGGAAGGGAGCACAGTGGGGATGGGGTCATCCCCGGCTGTCAGGGCACCTGTTGTGGGTTGTGCCAAAAACCTGCCCGGGTCAGGAGGGAGGGCAGCGTCCTGCAGCAGGGCTGGGGCTCACCCTGTGCTGGGGTCAGGGCTCATCCTGCAGCCACACCGGCCCCAGGAGCTTAGCCTCAGCAGACATAAAATATGACCCATTAACTAAGCAGAAAAACCCACAGGGGCTCAAAAAGCCAGTTTAAACCATCTCTGCACATTCAGGGCCGCCCAAGCTGGGACGACTGACAGCCGGAACACCTCAGTCCCCTGGGGTCCAGGGGCTGCCGAGCTTCCAGGGCCATCCCGGGGACCAGCACAGCGTGAGCCGCTGCCTGATTTCATGGCTGGATTTGCCGCTGCCACAGCTCCCACAGCTCCCCGTAAGCAGACAGACGAAGGGCCACGACCCAGGGCTGCCGGGATCACGGCACATGACCTGCCCACACGTAGATGCAAGGTCAATGGCAGAACCGGCGGCGTGGCTGAGTTTTGCCGAGCCCTGGCAGCCCCATCCTCCTCACTGTGACACCCCCAGCAGGCATCCCTGAAGTCCTAGAGCCTGGAGGAGGTGGCTGGGGAACAGGAGCATGCTGCTAGGAGAGGGGGAGCAGCTCCCTGCCTGCTCCTGCACCCGCAGTCCTGGCCAGTCCCTTGGTCCCCAGCACTGATCCCAGAGAGGCAGGATGGGACCCGAGAGGAGACATGGATGCACACAGCCTGGGGACAGCTGGGACCAGGGTAAAGGACATTTTAACACAGTGAGAAGACAGGGACCGAGTGCACCCAAGTGCAGGGTCTGGTCGCTCTGAGCCCCCCAGGCAGCGCTTGGGGACGGTCCATGGGAAACAAAGAGCATCCCAGGGAGGGGCGTGTTTTCATTCCAGCCCAGGAAAACAGCCAAACCCCAGCACATGCCCGTTCCCAGGCCTTGGCCCCAGCGGCACAGCGGGCTGGTGGCCTTGGGACACGAGCTTTGCTCTCATCCGGCTCGCCCAAGGCTGTGAGCCCGGCCGGGACAGGCAGGGTGGGGGCAGGCGAGGCAGGAGAGCAGCCCTGCCGCTCAGCTGGGCTCCGCAGGTCCCTGCGGCTGGGGCACGGCCACGAGCCATCGCTCCTCAGAGGAGTCCCGTGCGATTTGTAACGCAGAGGGAAATGGGCAGGAGGTGGAAGGGGAAGGGTGTGAAGGAAGCATTTTCGGATGGGGCTGTGCATGCATGAGTGACAGAAGCGGCGTGTGTGTGTGTCTGTCTGTGTGTCTCTGTGTGTGTGTGCGCAGCGTGCTCAGCAGTCTGGCTTTTGCTCTGGCAAAAGCGCTTGTGCAGTAGGAATAAACACGCCGAGGACACATCCAAGCCAGTGCAAACAGCTCCTGACCGAGCCGCTCTCTCCCAACCCTCTGTTTTCTTTCTCCACTTTTTCTCTCCTCTCTTAACCCCTTCGGGAGCCCAGGGGACCAGCCCTGGCAGCCCGGGAGCTGCTGGAGCTGAACCCCACAGACCCCTGGGGGTCCAGCCACATCGAAGGGCTGTCCCTGTGAGGGGACACTGATGGGGTTCTTGGGTCCCCCCCAGGGCACGGGGCTGCCTCCCTGGGCTGGCTCTGCTGCCACCAAGCCCCCTGCCTGGCGCTGCGCTCCCTCTTCTTCCCCCTCCTCATTTCTCCCCTCCAACACAGCCCCGCAGCAGCTCATCCTCTCCCCAGCAGCTCCAGGGGGCTCTGGGGAAAGGGCTGCTCCCCCGCTCCAAATCCCAGCCAAATCCCAGCCCACCCTGGCCAAGGGCAGGCTGGATGCTGGCAAGGAGGCACCCCGTCCTGGGCAGGACCAAGAGAGCCCCCATTGTAAGGGAAACATGCCGGGGGTCTCAGGGAAGCCCATCTCCACCCTCCGCTCTGGGGGTTTGCCGATGGCTGTGCTGGAGGACCACGTCCTGCAACACCGCTCTGCCCCCGCGGGCACCGAGAGCCGTCCCCAGCCAGCATCCCGCTGGGATGGCCATGGAGCCCAGGGCGGCTCCGGTAAGCCCAGGGATGCTCATACTCGCCACGCTCACCTCTTTCCCTTTCCATTTTCTCCCACGGGGAAGCAAAGCTCTCTGCTCTCCATGTGCTCCAGCTGAGCTCGGGGGGGGTCAAGCCCACAGTCCCCCCGTTGTACCCGGACCCCGGGGTCCCGGCTGGGAGCTGGGGGCAAGCAGCGCCCGGGTCTCCTCGCCTGCTCTCCTCCAGCCGCACCGCGCAGGGCAGGGTGAACGGCGGGGAGAGGGGCGGGAGGAGGGGAGTGGGGAAATGAAACTTTAATAGCACAGAGCCCCTTTTGTTTCCCAGCATATGGGATATTTCATACATGCTGAAGGCATTAACCACCTATATTCTTCAAGCACTCGCAGCAGCTGGGAGCACAGCCCTGCGCTCGGCTCCGGGGCATGATGTCTGTCCTGGGGGGCTGGAGGCGGCAGCAAACGGCCCCTCTGCCCCAGCATGAAGGGGAACCCTTAATCACAGTCTGGAAAACTGTGTGGCTTCACCAGAATCACACTTTCCATCCGTCCCCCTCCCCCCCCCCACCCCCCCGCATGATTTCGTCCCTCCAAAAGAGCAGCCAACCCTGCCAAACTCGAGGCTAGGAAAGGGATGTCCCCATTTTTGGGACATGCTGTGTGCATCCCTACTGTGAAGGGAGGGGAACCAGCCTTGCCACTGACACCTCAAACAGCCCTCCCCATCCCGGGGGCATGGCAGAGCCCCACGGTCCCACGGAGCTGTGACTAACGGTGGCAGAGAGGGGCTGGGGAAGGCTGGCGGCATGTCCCCTCCCTGCCCACAGCCTGAGGACACAAGAGCATCCCTGGGAGCAGCGAGCAGGCAAGATGCTGGCAGAGGAGGGCTGGAAAATATCCACGTTGGATATCCTCATGCTGTTTACCTGTCTCTCCCCTCCGTCTCCCTCTGGTGCCTGGGGACAGACCGTGGTGCCTGTAAAAATAGGGTGACACTTCTGCAAACAGGGAAGGGACACGTCCAGGGCCCCAGCACAGAGGGTGGCTGGCACGGCTCCCTGCAGATCCCACTGGCCACCTCAAAGTGGGATGGGGACACCCAGGGTCCCTGCATTGCATCCTTCCCTTATTCCCATTGAAGACATGTTGGCTTTGACCTTCCAGGCAGGAGAGGACATCAGCTGGTGGCAAACCTCCAAGCGGGGTTTGAGACGGAGACGACACCGATGTACTCTGTTTTCCCAAGTTGGGTGGATCCCTCGGCACTGGAGCCCTTCGGTGAAGCCCACCCTCTGCCTTGGCACCCATGGGGGCTCCCAAAGGAGTTTCCCCTTCCCCAGCCCTGGTGCTTTTGGGCAGCCCAGGGGCGAAGGCATCAGCCCAGCTCAACTGGGGTGAAGGAACGTGTTGTTCGTCCCATGGGGCCGTAGCTCAGCCTGTCCCGGAGCCCCCCAGCCCCACACTACGCAGGGTGCACGGTAAATTGGTACTTTGTCCGGTGTTTATCCAGTCACACTCTAATTTGAAATAAAAAACGCAGCCAGTAAAAGGCCTTTATAGCTCTTCAGAGCTCGTAAACCTGCAGCGCCGGCGGACGGGGGCCAGCTGATTGGGGGCCGCTAGGAAAATTTATTGCAGATTTTGGTAAGTTAAACATTACAGCTCTGTGAGCCCCAGGGCTGGCTTGCTGAGCAGCTCCCAGCAGCAGGGATGGAACAAGGGATGCTTTATTGGGGGAGGGAAGGGGAGGGCTTGCAGGTCTCACCCAGACCCACGGTTAACATCAACCCAGTTTTAGATCGGCTCATTTTTAAGGCGAGGCAGGCTTTGCACAGCCTGGATCCAGAAGCCCTGGCACGAGGACGGATCCAGGCGGTGTATCATCTAGACACAGAGCTGCATCACCCCGGGATGCAGGCAGTCCTCATGAGCATCCCCGGGGCGATGGAGAGGTGTGCCAGCACCTCCTCATGCCACTGCCCCCGGCTTGGTGGGTGACCGACCTCGCGTTGAGCTATGCCGCGGGGCAGGAAGAGCCGGGACAGGGCAGCCGAGCTTGTCGTGGGAGTCAAGAGAATTTGGAGAGAATGAGAGGAAGCGGCCAGGGCGGGGAGCATGTGAGGGAAGGCGGGTAGCGGGAGGGAAGGCGTTTTTTCCTTGCCAGTGTCTTGGCTGCTTCGGTGTGAACTGCTATAAATTTGCTCCTTATCTCTCAGGCCATTTAATGTTTTCATGAAAAGAAAATAGTCTGCAGGAAAAAAAAGCCGCTGATAAAATATCCCTTTGGCGTTGGGAGGAATGTTAAACATCTCTAATCAGCGGGGTCTGGGGCTCGGGGCGCTCCCAGGGCTGGCGGGGAGATGGGAAGTTGCAGAGACGGGGCAATGCCTGGAGCAGGCTGGCCCAGTGCCCTGCTGGGGGGGGTGTCACCATCTGCACCCCTGGGTGCCCCTTGCACCGCGGGAGGGGATGGGGAGGGCTGCACGGGGGATGCGGTGGCTGGTGTGGGATAGCAGCAGCTATAGCTGGGACAGGTCCAGCCCCGCCGCCCCACAGGCTCTGACACATCGCCGGGGACAAATGAAACCAAATACTGCCAGAAAGAATAAAAAATGGGAATCTGAGGGGGTAAATTAGCCTCCTCGTGGGAATAGGGATATGGATCCAAATCTTTCTTGGCTGCTGCCCAGGGACAGGCAGGGCAGGCAGGGGCATGGGCTGTGCCAGAGACCCAGACATGGCTTAGCACCTCTGGCACCACAGCCCTTGCCTGCACCCATACCTGCGGAGACCCCAGGGTGGACCCCAAAAGCCCCGTGCAGCTGGAAGCATCCTTCCCTGGGGAGCTGGCCGGCGGACAAGCTGCTCTTTGGATTTACAGCTGCTGAAGTGAATCCTGCAAGAGCTTCCCACCACACAACCGTGTTGTTATACCAGGCCATAACCCTGGGACATCCCCCCCACCTCTGTGCTACCCCCCTGCTCCTGCTGAGGACTGGGGTGCAGGGCTGGGAGCACCAGCTCGCAGTCCCCAGGCACAAGCATCCCTCGCTGCAGGATCAGGCGCTGTTTGGTTGCACTCCTGTAATATTCGGGCACTCAGCTACGTCCATGAGGTTTCTTCCTTCCTCCAAACACCGGGTGATGCGACTGCCATCGTCCCACACGCTGGTGCGTCCCCGGCCAGGAGCATCCCCACAATGCGGCTCCCCGAAAGCCACCACTGCCTGGCAGCCTGGGGCCAGCAGAGCCGTGGCACGGGGATGTGTGAGCCTCTGAGGCACAGCTTCATGCTGAGGCTGAAAAACAAACAAAAAAAACCCAGCAAAAAATGTGACTCCAAAGAGGATTTTTCAGTATGGGAAAGAACAGTTAGTGCTGATTTCGTCCCTTTTTTTCCCCCTCTTTAATAACATTTCATTTTATATTCCAAGACATCAGAAAAGCCATTTCAAACGAAAAAATCAAACCCTTCTGTTTCAACACACTCCCCAGTCCAACATCCTCACGCACCAACACACCCACATACCAGCTTTCCTCCCAAACGCAGCCCCGGTCCAGCCGAGCCCGTTTCCAGGCAGCGTTTCTCCTTGGCCAGCCCCACATCCGTGCATCCCGCCTCCCGTGCCAGCCCTGCTCCCGACCCCATCCCGCCATCCACATCCCCCTCTCTGCAGGCGAACACATTTCTTGCACATCCATCACGTGGAAATAGGATGTGCGTATCGGTGCCAAAACACGCACGGACGGCCGCGCCAGCAACGCCTGTATGGCTGCACAGAGCTGCTTGTGTTTTGGTGGGTCGCACGGTTTGCTTTTGTGGGCAGGTTTTGGCTGTTCCTGGCATGGCGGGGAGGGGGCGGGACCTGGCACTTGCCCTCAACACCGACCTGCCAAAATTGGTGGTGTTCCAGGTCTCTCGCTCTTTGCATCTATGTGCCCACTCTCACCTTTCCATGGGGCATTTTTGAGCCTTTCAGAGCCAAAAAAATAGATGTTTTGCAAAATTAGGGGTTGCTTGGCTCATGAGGTGGACTGGTAGCACTGCTGGCATCACGGTGGCATCATGAGATGAGGTCAGTGGTCGTGCATCGGCCCCTGGTGCCCAGCATCCTCCTGCCACTGGATGTGGGCAATCCGGGGCTGGGGTCCTGGGGGTCCTGAGGTCTCGCCCCTGCAAAGCTCCTGGCAGCAGCTCCCCGGGGGCTCCAGCGCAGCCCCGCCGCTGCCGCCACCGCTTTTCCTGCCCTCTGGAAGAACCCCCCCGTCCTGCCGCCGTCTGCCTCTGACGCAGGCAGCTTCGTTTCCAGACGGGCTGCACTTGCCCCGAGCCTGATCCAAAAGAAAGCCCCTTTGTTCAGCTCGGCAAACGGGGCCCACGCCACCCACTGACCCCACCGCCCTGCACTGACCTCCGCCACCCAAAAACACAGTCCCCACTGTCCCATGGGACAGGGTGTGCACGGGGACAGAGATGGGGGCAGACCCCAACACTGCCCCTCGGGTCAGGATCGGTGCCCGGGGACGCCGGTATGGGTTGCAGAGGGTGCACTGGTATGGCTGAGACGGGCAAATCATCACTGGGAAATATCGGAGCCACTGAGCTCGCCGGGGTGGGACGGGGGAGCAAGGACGGCGCTGAACAAGCTGCTGCTAATGAGAAGCAGGCGGAGAGCCCGGCGTCACCCCCCCTGAGCCCCTCTCACCTCTTGGGGTCAGCTTGTATTTTCTTAAGTCCTGATTGCCGAGAAATTGGAGGCTTGTGTGCCAGTGAGGTCTGGCTAGCTAACGGCTGGCCCGGGGCAGAGAGCCCTGATGCCGCAGAGCTGGGTTACACACCCCGAAGAAAAGGGAGCCCGACAGCAGCTGGGTTTAAGGTTTGGAAAGGTTTGGGGCGGGGGGGGGACCTTGGCACCTCACACCCAGTCTGAGCAGGGCACAGGACCCACGGGATGCTGCCTGCCCTGATCCTGCTCCAGCAGGAGCATCCCGGGTGCACCAGGTTGGGAATGGCAACAGCCCATCCGACAGTACTCGGCTCGGCCCCAGTTTGCACGTGGGAGAAGAGGAACCCCGAGCTGCCGAGCCGGGGAGGAAACGAGAGCAGAAAAATGCGATAAACAGCTGTAAAGCCCGGCCCTGGCTCTGCACTGCTCCCGCCGTCGCGGGTCGGCCCCTCAGACTGTTTATGGAAAGCCCAGTTTGCCGAGAAATCCATCTCCCGTTTCCTGTTGATCGCTGGAAGCCAAGGTCCGCGCTCAGCCAAGGGCTGCCGCCGCCTGCGCACGTCTCTCCGTAACACGGAGGAAGGGCTGAGCCCGTGTCGGCTCGCCTGGGCGTCCCTGGGGATGGGGGGTAACGGTCCCAGGGGCTGGGAGCCGTGTCCCCCCAGGGCATATCAAAGCTCTCAGGTGAGAGGAGGCATCCCCGGCCCCTCTCGGACCCCCCCAGGCAGGGAGGGGTTGGGTGCTCTCCCCGAGGCTGCTGATCACTGAGAGCTGCTGCGAGGGCGTGCGGGTGGGATGCTCGCACCCTCCTGCAGAGATCCGGGCCCGGTAACATCCACCCGCTTCCAGCAATGACCCCTTCAGCCCTCGGTGCCTGCAGGTGTTCACCAAACACTTCCAAGCCCCCCCAGAAGGGGACAGGCGACGGGCTTCTCCCCTTTGCTCCCTCCCTGCTCCTCCCTCCCTGTTCTGACCCCGCTCGGTGCCCAAATCAAGCCCCGTGGGGTGTGGGGGTAGCCCGCCGCTCTGCGTAAGCTTGCTCAAGGCCAGCACCATTGTTGCTGAAGCTGTGCCGGGTGGGAGCGGAGCCAAGCAGGGCCGGAGCCACGGATGCTGCTGCCGTCGACTGTCTGAGTCATCGGCCCGGAGGAGCCTAGAGAGGGAAAACCGGGTGCTGACCTGAAACCCAACCGATTTTTTGAATCAGGGCAAGGAGGGAGGGGAAAAGGCTGAGAGAAGAGAAAAGCACTAAGAGGGGTCAGGCTGCTCAAATCTCCCCTCCTTCCAATTGCTCTGGAGGGAGATAAGGATAAGGCAGCAGGCAGGGTGACAGCAAGGGATGGCGGAGAGCCGTGATGGGGAATGGTCACACCAGGGCCTGCAAGGAGAGGGAAGGGGCTGAGAGATGCCGGGGGACACGTGCCTACACTCTCCCTGCACTTGTCCCAGCTAATGCTCGGACAAGGAGAAAGGAAGAAAAGAAACAGTGAGAGCTCCCCACACCCTCAGCCAGGTTCCCCTCCCTGGGCTGCGGTCCCCATCTGAGCTGCAGACAGGGATGCTTGGCCGGCACGTGCCCCGTCCGGCCACGAGCATGTGGCCAGATCTGAGACATTCCCCAAGGGCCTGGGGGGTGAGGGCAGAACTGTTTCCTCCTGCACCCCAAAAATCACCTCTGAGCTGTCAATTGGGTAAAACGTGCCCACCCCATAACCAGCCAGGGTCAGCCCTTCCTCATCCTCTCTCCTTCGCCCTCCCCCAGCCTCTCCCCCCATTGCAATGCTATCTTCCCAAGTCCCTCAGCAATAAGGTAAACCCAAGCACTCCCAGAGCTGGGCTGCACAGGCAGGAAGCTAAGCACCCCCCCCACCATGCCATCCCCCCCCTAACCCCAGCAGCAATAGCCATTGTGAGAAATCCCATCTGTAGCCCTTCCATGGGGCTTCACAGACCCCCCCAGCAAACCCAGCACCAGAGCCAGGGGAGGATACACACCCCCAGACCCCCCCAGCCCCTGCCCCCCCGCTGCTCCCCACCAGCAGGGAGGGGTCCATGAGCCCAGCTGGGGAGCAGGGGGGGACCGTCACCCATGTGGTCACCAGCTGCTTGGAAATATTTCCCTGGCTCCGGGTCATAAGTACAGATTTTTATAATTATTAGCCTTGGTAATTTACCGTAAAATATTTATTCTGGCTCATTCCGAGGCGTTTGATTCGTGTTGGGTCCGTACAGCTTGGGGGGGGTGTGCACAGGGAGGCACACAGCCATGCGGGGCTGGATGCTCCTCTCCCATCCTGTATAAATATCCATGTGGATGTGTGTGGCCCAGGGAAGAGACCCCAGTGGCAGCCTGGAATGGGGGTCCAGCTCGCCACGCCATTCCTTGCCCCCTCCCAACTGCAACACCCCCCAACAAAGGCCTCCGTGCACCCATGGGCACCTTTGTGTCCCCTCCCAGCACACCATGGCCACTGGGACCACGTACCAACGCTGGTGTGGTCCCCAAGGACAGCCTGCTCACCTGCATGGGGGTGCACAGCCGGGACCCCCCCAGGGACGTCTGCTCTGAGAGCCGGCAGGTCTCAGCTCCGGTAGTGGTGGCATGGCACGCTCCAGCATGCCAGCCAGGGCCAGCAGCTATGAATTCATGTCAAGGAGGAGCCCAGCAACTGCTCACCCAGCACTGCCAAAATAAGGGGGGCAGCTGCTGTCCCCCCCACCAGGCACCGCAGCAGGGGCAGGAGGTGCCGGGCTTGCACCAGCCGGCAGGCAGGCTGCAGGCAGGGGCAGCCCCGCTCTCACCCTCCTTTTTGCTAGGGCTGAGTGGGCAGCAGGAGGTTTTTGGGAGCTGCAAACAGCTGCGAGCTGGGTGCCCCGGCCTCTCCTCGGCACAGCGTCTGGAGAGGGGCAGGGAGCCAGCCCGGCTCTCATGGCTGCCGGCAGCATCATCCTCCCGCTCTGCTCGCCGGTCCCGCTGTGACCCCCGACGGGCAGGATGGACAGTCGGAGCATCTTCCCGCTGGCCCTGGGGATGGTGTGTTGCAGGGGAGCGTGTGTGTGTGTGTGTGTGTGTGAGTGGCATTGCACACGGACAGGACCAGCCCGTCCCCTCTCTGCCGCGGGGTCTGGCTGTGGCACTGCCGTCTGGCTGCGCAGCACCCGTGTGGCCACCAGCCCTGTGGGACACAGGGTAGGGGAGGATGGAGGTGACGTCCCGCACGGAAGGGACGGTGGGGAGAACGCAGCCCCACAAACCAGGGTGAGGGCGGGTGGATGGAGGTGGTGGGGAAGAGTGAGGAGCAGGAGGGTCCCTCGGGGTGGTCGCGGTGAGCCCAGCATGGCTGGGTGGTTGGTGGGGCCGGGCAGCTCGTGCTTGGCTGCGGAGGAAGGGCTGGGAAGACGGAGGCTGAGCTGGGCTTTCTGCCGCGCTGAGCCCCCTGTGCAAAGAGGGGAAGACGTCCCCGAGCCCCCTTCCCTGCCTCTCCAGCACTGGGACCCACTTTGCGGCTCTCCGAGCCCCAGCGGCTCCAGCAATGGCGGCCCCGTGGTGCACGGGGGAGGAATCAGTGGTGAAACTCAACCCAGATGTGTGACAGCGGGAAATACTTTGACATTTCCCTCCTCCGTACCTAGAGCTGGAAAGCCCCTCTAGCAGCCCTGGCTCCTGAGTTTCTCCTCTCTACTCCCCAAATGCCCTGCAAAGAAGCCGCAGACATTGTCCCTGAGAGGGACAAGCACAAGGACTCGCTGGGGATGCTCTGGCAGCACCAAGGTCTTTGGGGAAGGCAGCATCCCTGCCCGGGGCCAGCGGGCAGGGGAGAGGCAAGAAGCTCATGGCCAGGAGCATCCTGAAAGCAAGCTCTGCACCAGCAAACAAACAGCACTGAGTCCCTGCAGGGCTTAAAAAGAGGAGCAAAAGTATTAAAATGGTTGAAACCTATATATTATGTAAGTTGAGTTGTACCTCCGTGGCAGTGCCAGCCCCTCAGCGGTGGGAATGTGTTGTTACTGGCATGATTTGTGTCGCTCCCTGAGCCCAGAGAAGTCATACCTGCATTTACATGCCTAGAAGTTGGGTTTGCTGAAGAAAAAGCTGCCAGGACAGCTAGACCCATCCACATCTCGTCTCCCTTTGCACACCTCCACCACCTGGAGCCTTGTTCAATGTCTGCTTTTGCTTTTCTCCAGGGCTCAGCATCACCTCACAGCCCTCCCTCATCATAAAGCTGCCCCAAGCCTCCCGACCTGACCTCGCTGTGCCTGCCTCCCAGCTGTGCCCTGCATTATTAAACCAGAACCACCTTATCAGCCCCTATCTTTTTCCACTCGTGCAAAACCCGCCTGGCTGTAGCGTTGCCAGCCAGCGGGACTTGCATTAAGAGCCAGAAGACAGTGGGACACCCCTTCGGCTCTGACCCTGCCGGCTGCGAGAAAGAGACTGAGCACTGGGTCTCCGGGGAGTGCTGTTCCTTGCGGGGCTGGAGCTGCCCCCCAGTTCATCCCCCGTACCCCTGCGGCCCCTCTGCGGGGGGATGACCCGCCGCTGCCCTTCCCCGAGACCCCCGGGAAGCAACCCCAGCTCCCCCCAGGCTCGGAGCTGCTCCGACACCTGGTTTTAATAATAAACGGCACAGGAAGGGACAAAGGCGCCTTGCGGGAGGGTGGTGGGATGCAGGGCGGTGGGGGGGACCGGCAGGTGGGAAGGGAGGGGGAACGTGGGGCCGGGACAAGGGGGATGCTAAGGGGGACATCAGCCCAGGAGCTCCGTGGGGCTGGAGGGGTCCAGCTCCCAGCAGAGCCCGGCGGGGTTACAGCCCCAAGCTGCCCATCACCACGTCTCCTCTTTAAAACAAATACCACTCGCAGAACTGGGTTAACTACAGCCACGGGAAAGCCGGGATTAATGGAATTTGGTTATAAGACAATTTTCCTTGATGTAAGAAACATCTTTTCGTCATCTATCCTTTGACATTTCAAGTCTACTTTACATCTCCAGCGTTTTCTGATTTAGGCTGTGACATTTAAATGGGCGATTTGTATTTACAGTCTTAGATGTTGTAAATATATATAAATGTCTTCTAATGTAAGGCAGACATACTCTACATTTGTATCTTCAAAACAAGACCTATAAATCTTTACAGGAAAATGCACAACTTTTACTAAGAGATTTCTATCGGCTTTGTAATCCAGATGAACATATAATAAAAATACACTGACATATTTCAGATACCAGAGTTTAGCATTATTTTATCGCAAAATGTAAATATGTCACTTCAAAATCACAAGGCGCATTAGAGGAAATATTTTGCATGGCTTTTATTCAAGGACTTGGTGACTTGCTCTGTCCCCCTCTGCCTAGGCATTGTCCTCCCTCCGATCACAAGTCCCACAACAAGGATGCAGTAAGTGCCAGGGCTGGAGAGCCAAAGTCATGTTCCAGCAGCTGCAAAGGTCATGCAAAGGGACATGGCCCTCCACGGCTGCTGTCCCCTCCCAGCGCACATCACTGCTGGGTGACACTGCACGGGGTCTCAGGAGGCTTTGGCTGCCCCAAATCTGACCCTCCATGAGGGTCCCATCATCCCAGCAGGAGCCTGACCACAGCCAGAGCTCCACCAGCAGCACCCCTGCCACCTCGCTGTCCACACATGTCCCGGCATGTCACACCCGCACCCCACCTCCATGACAATATCCCCCCGGGAGGAGGTCCCCAGCCTGGAGGAAAGGGCTGTTGGAGACAGTGAAGCCATCGCTGCTTTTGCAATCCTGCCGCAGTGTGAAATATTTGCATCATCTGGTTTTAACCTCCAGCCATCTGGTCTGGGGATGCCTTTCTTGGGGGAGCAAGGGGCTCCTCTGTAGTCGGTGATCTCTGTTATTTATAGGGTGCAAACCCACCCTTGCTTCTTCCTGTGAGAGAGCAGTTTCCATGGCCCTTCCCAACTCCCTGGCTAGATTTCCAAAGCCAAGGTCTTGGACAGGTCCGTGCTTGCCAGACTCAACCCCTTTCATGTACCTCTTCGGAGAGGCAGAAATAGGAAGGAGGTCGTTAGCTTGGTGGGGAGGGTCCTGGTGAGATTTCTCCAACAAAAAAACACGGTAGAGACTTTTTTTAATTTAAATAATTCTGATTTCTACTAAGTCTCATTGTAAAGCTTGAGTTAAACATCAAGCTTCAGCAGGTTGTAAAGGCTGGACACAGCATGGAGCGCTTGGAGGAGGAACCCATCCCACCCGAAAACTGCCAAGCACCCCACCTCTGCCCGCTTTGGGGAGCCAACACAGGAGATGGCTTTCAAGTCATCCAAGAGGTCGACCACCACCCGCTCCACTCACCAGGTGATGGCAGGAACGACGTCCTCCCCCGGGGGTCAGCAGCTCCCATGGCCCCAGCGCCCGTGTGGAGCCGGGGCACCGCTGGCACCGGTGCAGAAGGAGCCGGCTGGGATGTACGTGCACCTCAACTGCCGTATCCTGGCTGGACGTGCTGTGAAACCCCCCCCATCCCCTCCTTCCCAGGGCTGGGAGTTTCAAATCGAGCAAGGCTGCAAAACTGGGAAATCCCTCCAGTCCCCCCTTTTGGGGGGGGCTGTTAATGCCCACCCTGCCCAGGTCAGCGCTGCGTGGCTGCGCTGTGCTCTCCAGTACCAGATGGAACTGCCGGGGGAGCAGGGGGCTGTAAATCATCTGCCCTTCCAGGTTATAATCCCCACAAGTGATCCCGGCAGGAACCAGGGAATCTCTTGGCTTTTCCGTCTTCCTGCAGTTGTTCCCTCCTGCCCCCCCAACCCGTCTGATGGAGTTCTGGGAGCGCAGCGCTGCACCTCCAGCCCTCCTGCCCAAACCCCTGTCCTGCTGAGACCCGTGCGGCAGTGGCACGGCTGCCGGCACAGCAGCTTGCGCCTCAGCAGGAACCGGCCCTCACGGCCCCTGGGGAGGTCAGGGGCTCGGCATCAATGCCGGTGCGGGTGGCTCTGCGTAGCTCTGGGGTGACGGGGCGTCACGCGCTGGCTGTGTGGGGGAGCAGGACCACAGCCACCCCACTGCTATGGGAGGCACCTGCAGGGAGGATGTGGCCCCTGTCCCGTGCAGCTGGGGACAGGGAGGGGACCACAGGCTACCTGCATTCACTGGCTCACCCCAATAACAAGGTACCCCATTGCCTATGGCGAGCACCCCCTGCCCTGTGCCCAGGCAGGCGAGCCCTGCACCTTGCTGCCTGCACCCCTCCCTGCCTGCACCCCTCCCTGCCTGCACCCCTCCCTGCCAGCCCGGCAGGTTGCAGCATGCCCAGCGTTGCCTGCCCCGTGCGAATAGCAGCCCGGGCACTGCCGAGCTCCACGTCTGTCCGGCAGCCATCTGCAGAGGGGATGCACCGGCGCATCCCTGAGCACTCGGGGAGGATGTGGGACGTGTCAGGGCACGGCCATAGGCTGTGTCAGGACGTGGATACAGGACGTGTCAGGGCACGGCTGCAGGGTGAATCGAGGTGCAGAGAGCAGTCCCCGGGGTTGGACCGAACCCCGCCATGGCTTGTCGTGGCCAGGAGAGCCAGCCCTCCTCGCAGCCACCACCACGGCCCTGCTCTTCCCTCCCGCCTGTGGGCTGGGGCTGCAGAGAGCCTGGAGCAGCCTCGGGCTCAGCTCTGAGACCTCCAGGACCCCCAGGAAGCTGCTGCCTCCCACTCGCTCCCCCACGCAGCCCCTGGCCCCCCATGCAGCAGCCAGAGGCTCAGGGCCAGGCAGGGGCTGCCTGGTGAGAGTTTGCAGGATGAGGCCATGGCAGGGACAGCCCCGGCAGCCCCCAGCTGGGGAGGGGGAGCAGCCCGGGGGCACGGTGGGATTTGAGCCCCGAGCAGGGATGCTGGCCAGGGCTCCCGCCCCCCCCCCCTCCAGGGCCCTGCCGGCCACAGCCACCCAGCCCCTGGCCCGTGCCCAGCCCAGCATGGATTTCACCGAGTTTGCACATTTTCAGCAGATGTGAAGCTAGAAAACATCACTGGTGCCAAGGCAGGCCACGGGCGAGGGGGTTGGAGCCTTCCTCCCCCACGGCTTTCCTGTGGCCGTGGGAGGCTAGAGCCCTCCTCATCCTCCCAGGCATCCTGGGGCCATCGCATAGGGCTGAGCTGTGCTCCAGGCTCCGTTAATTAACAATAAATTAACTCAGGGCTAAGCTGGGCAGCAGCTGGTCCCACCTGGGGCAGCCCAGGACTGAACGGGGGGGGGGGGGTCACAAGCCACCTGGGGCTGGATGGGGACGATGGGGGCCGGAGGCCAGCCCCGGGCACAGCCCGACTGCGCAGGGACACTGGGAAGTGAACCGCGGGTAATGGGCACAGGGTGCATGGCCTGGCTTTGCTCCAGCACGGCCAAAAAATTAAAAGCCTCCTTGCCCAGGCAGGCAGCCCTCGGGGTGCGGGCAGGCAGGCAGGCAGGCAACACACAGCTCTCCCCTCGCAGCCCCCTCTCCTCCGTCCGGCGGCTCCTGCGGCACCACACATCGTTTGTCACTCCGACAGGTTCAAACAAACCCGTCTGGGATTAATTAGTCTCCGTCTTCGTTTCCTCCAGCGCTTCGCAGGGGCCGGGCTGCGGAAGGCGGCAGGGAGGCAGCAGATGGGTGGGCAGGCTCCGGTGGGCAGGGACTGGCTAATCGGGCAGGGGGGACAGCAAGCGGGCATCCCTTCGGCCCCCCCCAAATCCCTGCCCCAGTGCTAACACAGCCGGTGACAGATGCTGTCCCGGCTGGCTGCAGGCCCCATCCCGGGAACACGAGGCTGTGCAGCGCGGCCGGATCCAGGACTAGACGGCTGCTGCCACCTCGTGCACGGAGGGCTGCTCCCAGGAACACCCCCGTCCTCCCCAAATCCCCACAAAACATGAGCCCAAAAATCCCTGGAGGCAGACGGGACACCTCCCCCCCTCCCCAGGGCGAGGGCTGGATCCTGCCAGCAAGGAGAGAAACAGGCAACAACCAGCAAGTAAAACCAGAGCCCCCCAGTTTATTAGCAGTTGGTTCAACAGGACCTTACACCAGCGCCCAGGAGCTTCTCCCAGTGCAACCCCACGGAGGGGCAGAGGGGAGGTGCAGCCCCCCACGGCCCCACGCACAGCTACGGGGGCTCCTGCAAAAATAACCTGGTGGGAACCCAGCTGGGGGGGCCCCTCCATCACCCAGGGTGAAACACCGCGTTCCCCCCCACCACTGCCCTGGCCCGGCTCTGGAGGCGAGGGCAGCATCCTGGGGACCGCGTCCACCTCCGGTGGCAACCGCTGCCATCCCGCACCCTGCAGCTGGAGCAGGGATGGAGCAGCTCCATCCGAGGGGAAATTCGGGCCCTCGTCCCGGTAAATCCATGACGGCTCAGTCTGGTTTGCCAGCCCCGGCAGCAAACCCCCGCAGACACGACGGGGTGCGGGAGAGGCAGAGCCGGGGCTGTGGCTCTGTACAGCACCACCAGTATAAAGACACATCTCCGTCTGGGAAACTGTCCCCCATTTCCCCACTGACCTTCATCCACGTCACGTGTAACAACTAAAGAGACCACGTAAAACCCTCGGGGTTTAGGTACAAACTCTGGCACCAAAGAAAAACAACCCTCTGCAAAATGGGAACGAAACGAACCCACCCCCCACCCCCCACCATTATTAAAATACTTTTGTTTTTAATATTCAAGAGGTTCGAAGTTCTCAGAATCCTTCCAACTGCTGTTATCCTAACGTCCGCCCTGTCCCCGAGGGCCGGCTCTCCTCCGTGCCAGGGGATGCTGGGCGCCGCTCGGCTTTACCACAGGAAACACCACACGTGTACAAGATTGCAAGAGGGGGTTTGGGGGGGACGGGAGCGTGCCAGGGAGCACGCCGGGGCCAGCACGCCGGGGCCAGCACGCCGGTCCCTTCTCCTGCTCAGCTGCAGTCCCACCACACTGCCCACGGAGATGGAAGAAGAGGTTGAGAAGCTTGAAAATGAACGGAGATCACAAAAGAAATCGCGCCCAATGCTTTGCAAGAAAAATCCCCCTTGTTTGCAGCTTTTCCATTTAGGTGTTGGGGAAATTCGGCAAACTCCTGCTTTCTGCTGCAGGGCCGATGACAGGAGCGGGTCTGGGTCCCTCTGTGCCTTGGGTCTCCAACAGCTCCGTTCCTCTGCTCCAGCTCAGCAAAGTCACCTCCAGCGTGCCCAGAGCGGCTCCTCCACCCTCGGAGCAGGAGGTGAGGGATAGCTCTGCCACCACCCTCGGGCCCGGGGGAGTCAGGGCCCATTTTGGGCAGAGAAACAGGGAATTTGTGCCACTTCCCCATGTTGGAGCAGGGTGGGAAGGGACCTCACCGACAGGCTCAGGAATTAAAAAGGAAAAAACATAAAAATAAAATGAAAGAGAAACAGGTGTGGGGTAGGCGGAGCAGTGGCAGCGCAGGGACCGCAGAGTCAGGCCGCTGCTCGAGCAGCCTCTGGCACAGCTGTCCACGCCTGGGGGTCCCCTCCAAGGCGGCAGTGGTGGGGTATTGCTGAGGAAGGTCCCGCTGGGTGCAGGGGGTCGGCCCCCTCGGGTATTGCTGGGCGAGCAGCGGGCAGCAGCTACCTGGTGCTCTGCAGCTCCTCCCGCAGCCAGGTGGGCAGCGTCTGCCCCATTTTGTACAGCAGCTTGGAGAGCTCGATGTTATGGTCCCTGTAATAGTCCCGCAGGAAGGCGCGCGACTGCAATGCGAGGAGAACAGAGAGGAAGGTCAGAGGGAGCAGCCCTGAGCCCACCACCCCAGCACAGCTCCCCCAGCCCTGCTCAGGAGCATCCCGGGAGGCTTTCTGCATACTTACATCCGAATCCATCTCGGGGTACTTCCTCCCTTTGCTCTTTCCCAAGCATTTTGTTTTCCCTCCATCCAGAAGCTGACACCAGAATCCTTTCTTGGGATCAAACCTGTGAAGCGAGAGCTCTGCCTCACCCCTCCTGCTCCTCCATGCCTGCCACAGGCAAGCACGCTGCCCAACAAGCCCTGCTGCTGCCCAGCCCTGCATGGGGGCATTTCTCCATCTCTTTTTAATTCGCAGCCCAGCTAACATCTCGTTATCGACCCCCTTGTACAGCAGGTTCCCTGTACAGCCGCACAGCAAGCAGCCCGAGGAGGTTCATTCCTCACCACGTCACCCTGCTGAGGGAGCACAGGAGTCTACATGGGTTTAATTATTATTTTCTGCAGCACCTTCGGCCCTGGATGCCCCACAACAACTGGGTGCAGACTCAGAGCATCCACATATAGAGGCAAGAGCAGCGCAGAGGTAAATTATCATTTTTCTAGGACCTCTGGAGTCTCCTGCTTCCTATGATGGGTTTTAATGTCTGGAAAGCTCAGAGCAAGGTGACACCCATGGAGGTGCCACACGGCAAGCAGCAAGAGCTGCTCTCTGCAGCGAGTGCACGAGGAGCTGGGGTTCTGGAGCTCAACTAGGGGCAGGAATGCACCTTTGGATGAACTCTGCTCCAGGAGTCCAGAGCTGCTCCTGGGCTGCACGGGGTGACACCACCATCCCCCCGCCACGGTGCCTGGATAAGCCCAGCACAGTAGGGTGCTTGTTGAACGTCATTTCTGATTGCAGCTACCCCAGTGTAGGTCACAGCAACAAGGAGCTGCTGTTCCGGCCTCAGGTGAAAACCCGTTCTCATCAAAACGAGCAGCAGCTCTGCGGTGAGCCCCAGTGCTGGAGGCTGCCCTGGGACAGTGCTGGGTGTCCCCAGGGACAACTCGCCACCAGGCTGGAGGAAGGAGAAGCTCAGGGAAGGACTCACGCCAGGGTCTTGTGATAATCGATGAAGTTGGTCACACCGAGGAATTTCTGGACCGTCTCCATCACTTTGGCGGGTTCCGTTCGGAGCAGCTTGCCGTCCAGGACCAGGATCTGGAAGGAGCAACGCAGGGCAGTGAGGTGCCGATGGCTCCCAGCCCCGCTCTCCTGGGGCACGACGCTGCCTTCGCCGCATCTTTTGCCATCTTGGAGCCAAATTTGCCACCAGCCAATGCAGAGTCCACTTTTGAATGCTAACATGCCCCGGTGTTCACTTACGCTGGGTGTTGGAAAATTAAATGCAAATAAAAGCCAGGGCCAGGATCCATCCAGGACAACATCAGAGCTTCGGCTCAGGGCCACCCAACCCACAGCCAGCCAGGATTGCATTACAACAATTATGCCAGAAGCAAACAACTAATAGACTTTATAAGGTTAAATGACGGTGGAAAAATCATTCAGGGACTGAGCCTGTACACTGCCAGCAGCGCTCCACTCCGCGGGTCACAGTGGGGCTGGCAGCCAGCCCCCATTTTCCCTGCGGGCAGCTTGAATCACGGGCAGCTTTGCGCACTATTTCTGTCCTGCTTCGATGCCGTGGTGACACCAGACAGGGCAGCCCCGCAGGGGTCTGTGGCTGACAGCGCCGGGCGAGCAGTGGGCGCCCCTGCAGAGCCACCCGCAGCCCTCCACCCCATGGCTCCCTTTCAGCCCTGCTTTGCCAGGGGAACAGCAGAAGGACCTGCCTGCTCAGGATGGGCACAATATCCTTCTTGCACAATATCTGCGCTCTGCACCTTGCCCAAGCACTTTTACTCTTCTCCCCGTGGTTATTAAGGTATAAGAAAAGCAGCTCCCACGGGAGCACCTTCACAGCTGACTTGGGACCCAGGCTTTCTTCCCTGTGCATCCTTGCTTGGGTGAGGGGGGCTGCCCAGGGTGCTGCCACTGTAGGAGTGGGGTGCTCCCATCCCTACCTGATTGGCGTGGTAGCTGTTCAGCCAGCGCTCGATGTGGGTGGCGTACCAGCCTGGCACCAGGCAGCGGTTCTGCAGGGTCCGGAGCTTCGGAGCAGCCTCGGGTCCTGCTGTGATCACCTCGTGGAAGGTGTATTTCAGGGCAACTGGGTCATCGTGAGCTCGCTGGTGCTGTCAGGCATGAGCAAGGCAGGTTTGTTCCTGGGGCAAACCAAATCCTGGGCTGCCCACGAGGCACCGCAGCTCCCAGACCATCATACCGTGTTCTCACATGTCTTGTTCCGCCAAAAAACGCAGTGCCCGCAGCCACCCAAACCAAGCTGACAGAGGGAAGCCCGTGGCCCACCGCCCCACAGGGCTGCTCAAGCCGGGGGAGAGGCAGATGCGGGCAGCTCACCTGATACCAGGAGTAGGCTCGATCTGCAGGGTTGATGAGGATGGTGATGACTTTGGCCTTGGAGAGCAGGGCCGCAGCTCGCCGAGGAGCCACTTCTGAGTCAAAGTAGTTGGCACTTTTCTCAAAGTAGAAGTCGGAAGTGGTGTTGGAGGGGATGGGGAAGAACTCCATGTACCTGGGGGAGGCACAGCATGAGGCAGGCAGACGAGCACCTCAAGATGTCCCCAGCACATCCCTTGCAGGTGACTTCTGACAATCTGTACCACACACGAACACTGCAGGGTCCCCCCAAGGTCTGACACCCTGCCCAGGGGCTCCAGAATCCCCTCCAGCCAGTTTGGAGGGTCAGGCCTCACCAGATTCCCCAGATCTCCTGAAACCAGCGGGTAGCAGATGCACACACACGTACATGGCTTCTGCCAAGGGCACTTCTGAGGCTCAGCAAGTGGCCTTGGCCTTCACAACATCTCGGGGATAAACCATGGTGGTGTGGTGGTCTGAAGGCAGCGTGGCAGCAACTGCCGCCAATGTTGGCTGTACCGCAGACCTCTGCAGTAAGGCAAACTCTCCGACAACTCGACAGAGCTGGCGCTGGCATAAGCACACCCTTGCGAAGGGCAGAGCCCACGCAGGATTCGCCCCACCCTGCAGCACCCAGGTGCCCTCTGCCAAGAACCCAGTGGCTGCGAGGCCGATGGGAAAACCGCACGGCACCACTGCTCTGGTTCCTGAAGGAACCGGCGCTCCCAGCTCAGCCCCCGTGATGGGGAGACCTACCAGTCGATGCCCTTGTGATAGTTGTGTCCATTGAAGAACTGTATCTCCTCGAAGGTCTCTGAGCTGGGGTAGTTGCTGCTCAGGTCCGGGTGCATCCCCAAGAAGAGATAGAGGGCGGTCGTTCCTTCGGACAGACAGAAAGCGAGAGCTGACTTGAGCCAAACCTCCCTCCGAGCCCTGCTTCAGGACAGGAGGGCTGAGAGAGGCTCTCTGGGGGTCGGGGGGGACCTGGCAACCCTCCCCGCATGCTGTTGGCATTGAGGTTGAAGGGAAGCACCTGTTTTTTGAGGCCCGATGATGAGAAGCTTTGGGAATCGGTCACAGGTCTTTTCTTTGGACCAAATGTCTTTGTGACGTTTGTCTTCACAGGGATCCTGAAACGCAGCGGGGGACAATTAGAGACGGGGCAGCCTGGTCAGCACCGTGCACCTCTGCTGAGCCCCCTCCAGCCCAAGCAGACATGCGGGGAGGCCATGCTGCTCAGTGGGCAGGGCAAAGACCTGGGTTATTTCCAGCTCTATGGGGCAAACTCCTTCCTGGCACCATCCACAGAACCACAAAGAGGCAAAACACCTCCTATCCCTCCCATTCCAGGCACGAGGGGTACCTGCCACAGTGGGTCCTTCTCCTCAGAGAAGATCTGGAAGTATTTCTGTGCCAGCTGCACAGGCGGCAGCGTCTGCAGCTTCAAGTTGGTCCAGGAGTTGAGGAAGCGGACCAGGTGCTTGAAGGTGTACAAGCCCAGGCGGTCGTTGCCATAATTGGACAGATGGGTCATGAAGATGCTGATCTGAAGCAGAGAGGATGGAGCAGGGGTTAGCAGTCTCACCCAGCAGCTGTCCCACACAAACAGCTCCTATCCTGGCCAAGAAGGTTGGGGACATTGCCCACAGTGGCACCGGGGGACGGCTCTGCAGAGACACCTGTCTGTCTGTCCCTGGGTAGCCGGATGGCAGTACTCACAGGGTTGAGGAGCACGGTCAGGAACAGTTCACCCCCATTGATGATTTTGTCCAGCTCACTGGAGCCACCGGGGTACTCATTGTAGAAGATGGTGTGTGTGAAGAGGCCGCAGGTTTGCCGGGGGAGTACCTGGGGCAGGAGAAAGACATGGATAGAGCATCCAGGGCTGGGTCTCCTTCTGCTTCCCAAATGAGGGTCCTCAACCCTCAGTCCCTCCGAGGTCAGGATTGGCTCCCCTCTCCCTCAACCACCTTTGTCTTGAATTCTGATGCCCACACAGGATGGAGGTGGACAGATGGAGAAGCCAAAAATTGTCCTCACATGAGCTTCCCCCATGCAGGACAAGCAGAGGGCACAGTCCCCTCAAATCAAAGATTCTGGACTGCCCAGAAACCACCTGCTGAGGTTCTGGGTTTTGGTGGGGGAGGGAGAGGAGAGAAGCACCAGAGATATAGCCTGGCCACCTACCATGATGCCATTGTGGATGAAGCCACGACGATAGCGAGCTGGTTTCAGGTGGGGGTATTCCTCTGTGCTCGTCACTTTGATCGACCAAACCTGCTTCCAAGCTTCGTACAACTGCACGTGGACGGGGTACACGCCCGAGTGGTGGGGGGCCACAGCGTACCCCATGTCAGTGGGGATGCCATGCTCCTGCAGAGAAGAGAGCAGGGAGCAGGTGACCATGGAGCCTGCAAAACCACAACGTCCCAAACCAATCTCTCCCCAAGGGACTGCCCATTCCCAACTACAAACAGTCAATTTGTGCCTCTGGAGAGCAACCAGGGCCTGCACATCCTCTCCTAACCAGGGCTGTCTCCAGGAAAGGGAGCCCAGCAGCAGACACGCTGGGTGGACACTCGCTCCTCTGCTTCACGTGGACCACCCTCATCCCTGCCATTTCTGCTGTCACCAACAGAACAGCAGCAGCAAAGCTTTTCTGTGGAGAATGAGGAGATACATCTACACAGGACTGTAAATTACAGTGTAAATTGCTTTCTATCAGTAGACATAAAACAGCCTGGAAATTCTGAACTGGACAACTGCCCATCCCAAGTATGGATGGTCCGCTCTCTCTAAGCACGCACCTCTCATTATCAGACAACTAATTCAAGTTAGCCTGAAGATCCCTCTCTTAGGCCATAGGACCAAATTATTATTACTGGGTCTGGCTTTACTTGTTTGGATTCAGGACAGCTGTGAGCAAACCAGTTGATCACAGCATGATCAGGTGTCAATGCTGGCTTTATCCAGGGCAGATAAAGGACAGTCCAAGAATGGACAACCCCTTACCAAGCTGAAGGTCAGAGCCTGCCTTTATAGAGAGAGCATATCCCCGACAGCTCAGCCTGCAGAGGGAGTTTCCATTAGCTGGAGCCTCCTGGCACGTGGCCTCGGCTCCAGGATCCCACAGCACTGCCCTGCACAGTATCAAACCGTGCCGGGCTGAGCACCGACCCCGGGCTCAGTTAAAACCCAGCACACAGCAACCCAAGCAGCCGCTTCCTCCCGCAGAGCCACGGATCGGACCCCCACGTCCCCCAGGTCGGACCTCCACATCCCCCCGGGGTCGGACCTCCGCATCCCCCTGGCCAGGCAACGCACAGACCATGTCTCCCCTTGAGCATGCACAGGCACGGCTTGCTGCCACAGCGGCACGATGGCCGATGCAGATAAATGCTTCTCCTCCAAGTACTAGCGTATAAATGGATTTACCCACCCAGCTGCAACATGGGGATCGTGACTTAACGTCACCAGGTCCCTTTGCTCCAGCAAGCAGAGACCATCATCCAGGTCCCTCGGGAAATCTTTTTTTCCCCCCCTTCTCCCATCCTCCCCCCACCACAAGCATCCCCGCCGGCGGCATCTTACTCACGACAGCGAATTTCTTGTTTAAGGTCATCTGCTCAGCGAGAACCGACTGGTTGTGGAAGAGGTGAGGCTGCATGTGGCTCCACATGTGGGGGAACCACCAGAACTCCCTCACGTAGGACAGCAGCAGGTCGTCGCCTTCGTCCTCGGCATCAGTACCTGTGGCACGACACTCACTGTCACCACCGGGCACAAGCAGCAGGGGCAGAGGGAGGGGGAGCCCCTCTCGGTGACCGGGTGATGGGGGTCAGCGGGGTGGGATGTCCGAGGACCCTCCCGCGGCCCCAACTTCAGCCTCTATGAGCACCGGTTTGCGCCCCAACACCAGCCATATGGCACCAACACGCAAATCGATGCCCTCGCCCTCCTCACCCGTGTGGAAGAATTTCCCTGAGTATCCCAGGTTGAAGGTGAAGTTTGGGATGTGGGTGCGCAGCTCGTTCTGCGTGTCGAACAGTGCCTGGGAGGGGGGGAGAGAAAGCAAGATGTCCTCAGCATGCTGCCGTGGGGACAGCTGCCATGCCAGGGCAAGGACCCGTGTCCTCGAGAGCTTCACAGAGGGGCTCCCAGGGGGGCAGGGGGTGCTCTGAGGACAGGAAAGCTCATCCCTGGAGCATCCCAAGCGTCCAGCCCCATGCATCCCCTGCCCACCCACCCAGGACATCGCAGCCGCACCTTGACATCTTCCACCTTCATGCGCGTGCCCTCCTTGCCCACAAAGATGTCGTCGATGTCCACCAGAATGTAGCGGTCGAGGGGCAGGGAGAGCCTCTTGCCCGTCAGGAAGGAGACAGAGTCCACGAAGACCAGCTTGTGCAGCCAGAAGTTGAGGTTGTTGCCAAAAAGCACCCTCTGGATGCCATCATGGAGGCCCAGGTCCTGCATCACGGTGGTGTGCAGCGCTGCGTCCACGCTCATGTGTGGGATGGATTCGGCCGATTTGGTCTTGGCCAGGAGGACCGGTTCATAGGTGGAGTGGTTGGACTGGAAGACGGTCCAGTCCTCCCCGGGGAGCACACCCTTCTCCACCTCGCTGGGGCGTGTGATGTACAGCAAGGGCGACTTGGGGTTGATGCTGCAGTCCTTCAGCGCCAGGTTGGAGTGGAGGAAGAGGGGGAAGCCCTTCAGCTGGGCGCTCAGCAGGCTGTTCTCGTTGGCCTGCATGGGGGAGATGGGGGCTAGAGGAGACGGGACACCGGGGACAAGTGCCCAGACTGGCTGTGCAGGCAGGGGCTCACCAGGGACACTGACAGCCATGGCAAGGGGGTAGGTGGCTCACCACCCCCAGAGATCTGGGTGCCAGGTGTCCCCAACGCTTCCCTTCCCGAGCACAGGATGCCCTCACCCCCCTCGCACACTCAATCCTGCTCACGTCCAACGTGTAAAGCCTCCCGGCACTGTGAGCCCTGGGCAGGAGAAAGGCAGGGGGCTGCTGAGCAAAATACCTGCTCATGCTTTTGGTGAACCCTAGCAAGGGTCGCTGCTGGGAAACGGGGCACTAAAAGCAACCGGAGAGATCCCAGAGGTGTGTTTTTACCCCCAAATCACTCAGGGGCCACAGAGCCCTTCCACAGGGACAGGGCTAAGATGGTGCCCTCTGCTAGAAGCCTGTGCCCCACGCCAGGCTGCGGGCCGGCTCCACGCCAACTGCGGCTGCTTGCAGAAAGCAAGGGGAGGACAAAGTCCCTGCAGGGCAGCGGGACCCCAGTCCCCTGCTCACACCTGCCCTCATCACGGGGTCTTGGCTCACCCCATGCACCCCTTACCTTGAAGAAGCCGATGATGCCCACGCCGTACTCCACGCAGTACTTGTCCAGCAGCTCCCGGTTCCAGGCGTCCAGGTTGACATACTTGAGGATGTTCTCGTAGATGATGAGCGCAAAGCGTCCCCGGTCCTTGTCAGTCAGCGTGGGCATGTCCCCCTTCCCCGGGGCAATCTCTGTCCTGTATTTGAAGCGACTCGACTCCAAAATGGCCACGATCTCCTGGCCCAGCTGGGAGTAGAGGCTCTCCACGAAGACCAGCACCAAGGGGTCAGTGCGGGACGAGTCAGCCACCTTGAGCGCCTTCAGCGGCAGCAAGCGGGAAGGGGCGACCTTGGGCTCATCACAGTCCGGCCCCGCAACGTCCCCGGAGGGCTCCAAGCCCCTTTTCCACCCATATAAATAATACGCAGAGATGAAAACACTGAGCAGGCAGAAGACGAAGAGCAGGAGCAACACCACCTGCGGAGAGAGCTGCCGGATACCCCGCCGGGCCCTGGCCAGCACAGTCATCCTTGCATCCGCGGGGCAAGGTGGGGCCCCTCTCCCCTGCCCGCCCCCTCCCCTCGTGAGCCCCGGGGAGGGGAAGAAGCAACCAACCAAAAAAAAAAAAAAAAAAGGTAAAATAAAATTGAATGCTACTTATAAATTAAAATACTAGCAGGCTGCCTGTGCAGGCTCTCTCCCCTCCAGCAGTCCGGCGTCCCTTGCTGTCTGCTTCATGTCACCATGGCAGACACACCGAGAGTCCCCTTGCCGAGCCGAAATCCCCGCGGTGGTGGCAGCGGCAGCAGCAGCAGCCCCATGGCCTCAGCGGGGCGAGGGGGTGGCGGGCGGCCTCGGAGTGGCTCGCGGCGGGCGCGCGGGCATGGCGGCTCCCCAGGGCGCCCCGGTGCCCCGGCTCCACACGGTGCCCTGCGAGAGAGAGACGGGATGAGCGGGCAGGGCCGGCGTCGGTACCAACGCTGCCGCTTTTATTTACACCAGCGCAGCAGCCGTGGCAGATCCCTCGGCGAGCTCGCCGGCGTGCCAGGGCTTGCCACGAGAGCGTCGCGAGCTCCCGACGGTGCCGGGAATGCAGCATTGCACGCGTGCCGCAGGACCCCAGCTGCGGTGTGTGCCTGGGGCATAGCGGCACTGTCGGGGTGCTATGGCGGGAGCCCCCCCCGACACCCCATGAGTCCTCATCGCACCGAGCGGCTGGAGAAGCAGCCCTGCTCCTCCTGTTTGCCCAGCGGGAGCCAGGCTGTGGTGAGAATGGGGGTACGGGTAGTCCGAGCCCCCCACTGCTCAGCCCGGCTGGCAGGGAGGGATGCAGGCAGCTGGCCAGCCGGACGGCACGAGGCTGAGCCGGGAGACGCCAGCCAAGGTCACCGAGACAGGCACGCAGGAGCGCCCACATGGAGCCAAAGGGACCTTGGGAATGTTTTTCCTTTCCCTGTGAAAGGCCCATTTAAAAAAAAGAAAAGAAAGAAATAAAAAGGATGAGCACCGCTTGCCAGATGAAGACACCCAGGACACACACCGATCTGGCCAGTGTTTAAGGAAAAAAACTAGCGGCACGGTGGCTTGCAGCACCTTCCCAAACCCACCACGGGTGCTGGGGACAAGGGCAGAGGTCCCCACTCCTCTCCGGGGAGAGGTCCCTGCGCCCCGCTGGCACCGCGGCCAAGTGCCCGCCCTACAGACACCAGCCGGGCACATAACGGGATTAAACGTGGCCGGCTGAACGGTACCGTGGATTACAGGCTGGGGCTTGGCAGGGTAATCCTGTCATCCCTGCCCTTCCCTGCAGTGAGCCCCGCTCCAGGCCCCCGCGCGCTCCAGGCCCCCGCCGGCAGCCAGCCTCCATCACCGTCTCCACCACCGCCGGCTGTGCCGGGCACGGCAGAGCACCTGGTTTTACTGATTTGTAATTTATCTTTGGGCACGTGGGTGATCTCCAGACAGGATCAGGGAGGATGTTCCTTGGCATCCCCAGGTGTGCCCTGCCCCAATTCAATCCTGCTTTCCCTCCGGTGGGGCTGGACCTTCAGCATCCCCAGGAGAGCATCCCAGCCAGGATTTTGGGGCAGGGCACTTCTCCAGGTCCAAATGAAGCAGCACACAGGGACGTTGTGCCCATGCAGAGGGAGGCTCCCTTGCCCGGGTACCATCCCTAGGGATGCAGAGAGCCAGGACCACGTTATCAAGTATCCCAGTCGTGCCATCCTGTTCCCCCTCTGTTTCTCTCATCTTTTAGGAGCAGAGGGTGCTGGTAGCCACAGTCCCATGGCAATGGGCAGGGAAGTGGCAAAGAGCAGGTTTGATGCCAAGCGGCGGAGCTGGTGGCTGACGGGCAGGACCACACGTCCATCCTCGCACCACCCACCATGAGACAGCAGACGGGAAGAGGGCCCTGTGCCCGCATCACCTGCCATTTCCAAGGGGGCTTCGTTAGTCTGTCCTCTTCTAAGAGCATTTAATTATGGTACTTAATGACCAAATTTTGGAGACAGCATCTCCAGGCACACACCGGCTGACTCTCTCCAGTCAGAGAGAGAGTGGAGGCTGCCACGTCAAAGCACGAAGGCAATCCCTGCTCAGGCAGGGGACCAGCGCCGGACCCCCGGAGCAGCCAGGTGTGAGCCGGGACCGGGGCAGGCAGCGTCCCGCCCCATGAACCCGCTGCCGAGGCAGAAAGCAGGCAGGAATCCTGCTCTGCCGGTTTGCTGCCGGAGCAAAACCCTCCACAGGGAGGATGCTGAGAGGTTCAGGGCAATGCTGTGGGGTGGGGATGCTCCCACTCAGGGTGTTCCCCACACGAGTGGGCGCTGGCTGCACGCTGCCCAGCAAAGCCTGCACATCCCTGGCACCGGTGGGAGAGCCGACAACTCCACAACGGAGAAGGAAGCAGGTTTAGGTCCAAGAGCACAAAACAAGTTCTCGAGACCAACAGCTTTTCTAAAACAAAAAAGGAAACACGACAGTAAAATAGAAAAAAAAAGAGAGAACTGGCAAGGTGACAGCCAGAGTCAAACTTCCTTTTAACCTGATTTTTAGAAACTCCTCAGGTGCCTTTTAAAACCACAGTGGTTATTTAAAAAGGCACCAGCTGGAAATGTCAGCCCGAGTCCCACATGCAGATCTCAGGCCCCCAGAAACAGCGTACGGTGCCGGTGAGCTCCCATCGCACAGGCGGGTGCTCAGCCACAGCCGCACGTCAACGATGCAAGAGAAAGAGCCCCGGAAAATGCTGTTTTCTGGGGGTGTTCTGAGCAAAGCCCTGGCCCAGGCTCCGCTGGGCAGGAGGCTCGCCGAGGAGGCTTAGCCACAACGCTCTTAATCCGGCCGCCCTGACAAACACAATCAGCATCTGAGCAGCTTTCCCGGCACGGCTGGGAGCCTGGAGCACCCACGGGGCCAGATCCGACCCCGGGGCAGGCAGGATCAGTGGCCGGGAAAGCCCTTTACTATCAGCACTTTCAAATCTAAGATAGCTGCAGGAGGAAGGGGGAAACGGTTGAAAAGCTTTTCTAAACCCGCCCGCCTGGTGTGGTCTGGGGGCTGTGGTTTCCCCCTAGCCAGAGTTACTGGCCACAAACGCTCCCCAGGGAACCAGCGCACCCCGGAAAGGCAGAGGGGCACCGGAGGAGATGAGAGGGGATGAAACCATCTCCATCAGCAGCTTGCAGTGCTCTCCTGTTAACCTCTGGTGGGATTTTGCAGGGATGCAATGGGAGGATTAAATATAAGCTAGGAAGTGCAAGGGGATCCGGAGGAGAAGGAAGGGTTGGTGCTCCCAGCCGACAACCACAGCAGGGTTTGATTTTTCCAGGGGTACAGTAGGTCCGACCACAGGTGCCAGCAGTGAACATGAGGCAGTTCCCAAGTCCTGGCTGTCAAATAAATCAACTGTCCCAACCCCACTGCCCAGGGATGGGAGATGAGCTCAAAACTGTGGGTGTGACATGGCAAGAGATCGCTCCCATGTCTCCCCTGCACCACTTTGGAAAGGGCTGGGGAGGGGGGAGCAAGCATCCATCTTCCTGGCAGACAGACCCACAGACCTGCTCCCCACCACACGGAGCAGGACCCTGACCCCTGACTCCAGTATCTCAGACCCCCAACATTCAACCCCCAGAGACAGGAAACACCGCAGCCAGACAGGTCATCCCACCCCCCTCCTGTCTGCACCTTTTGGGTGTGCACCCCTGCTCCTCACTCCCCATCGCCGCAGGGAGAGCCCCACTGCACCGGTACTGCCAGGTAATCACCCTGCCCGCACCACACCAGTGCCACTTCCCCACATAAGCCAGTCCTGGGGGTTAAGCCTGGATGGAGGAGGATTTAGAGGCAGGATGCTAAATTGCATCGTCCAGCTCAGCGATTTACAATCGCTTCTGCTCGCTCCAACGCTTCCCTTCTCGCATCCGACCACCGCTCAGCCCCACCGACACATCTACTTCGTCTCCCACTTGGACATTTGATGGCAACAGTCTACTGGAAGGTCTAAATTAATCCAGGCTGGGACCCAGGTCCCCAGCGGGGTGACAGTGCTCAGCCCACCATGCCTGCTGTCTCTCCCATGCCTCATGCATCCTCACCAGCATCCACAGCAGACACTGCCTGGTGCCCTGCAGCCCCAGGAATTGCAAACTATCTGTAAAAGAGGCAGATGAATTATTATTAATAGGTTTAAGTTCCCTCTAGAGGGAATCCCCTTCATTCCGCTGCTAATATTTAGAGGGCTGCAGATCTAAAACCACTGAGCTAAGCGCATCTGTAGAGAGGAGATTAATGCCACCATATTATTCAAGAGACAACCGTGAGCTTGAGACAGGGGAGCCTGCTTTGAAAATAAAAAAGTAACTGGCATGAAAAACCTGCCTTTAAACACCTACCTCTGCACCACTGCCTCTACCAACTCTGAACGGCAGCGACCCAAACTGTAACTGGAAATACCTGCAAAGAGTTGGGAGTACTGGCATGGGGGAAGAGCCATCCCAAGGTGCAAAGGGCCATTGCCTGTCCCTGTCCCCGTCCCCATCCCCATCCCCTTCCTCCCCAGCCAGGGCCACCAGATCCACTGGCCAAGACAAGGCACAACCAGGAGGAGATTAACTCCTTTGCTTTGGTGCTCAGCGGTGTCACGATGCACACCAGTATCAAAGCAGGGGAGGCACCGGCTCACAGCTCCCTGCGCATCCCACCTCCAAGGTGTTTCCTCGAGCAGGGAACAAAGCCCTGCGCCGGAGGGGATGAAGCTGCAACCAGGCATAAAAGCTTCAACTGCTGGAAAACTGGGGATTTTCCTGGTGATTCCCACTTACTGACAGCTCAGGCGAGCCTTTAGGATGGGCCCAAAGAGACACGGATGGCAGGATGAGCTTTATGGACACCCAGCAGCATCCTGCCAGGCTGCAAACTCAGGGTACCCAGGCAGGGGAGAGGGATACGGAACAGACAGAGAGGGGAAAACGAGCAGAAGGACAGAAATGAGCAGAAACGAGCTCATCCTGGCCGGCCACTCTCGCGGAGACCGCCCGCACACCACCGGCGCGGTTTTATAATGCCAGATAAGGAGCGTCTTAGCGGTAGATTACACGGGCTGCTTAAGCGCTTTGCAAACAGTAGTTACAACATGCCAGGGAGAAAAACACCCTGCTGCTGGCAGGGGGACAGCCCCAGCGCCGCATTCCTAAGGACACCAGCGTTTCCCCAGTGCCCAAAAGGTGCAAAATTAAAGGACAATGGCAGCCCTGGCAGCTGCCCTTGGGACAGGCAGGAGCAGGCAGGGGCAGGCAGCTACCAGTGCTGCTCCCACCCCAAACGCAGCCGGTTTGGTTTCTCCGCACTGTGCACAGGCTGGACAGGGAATATTGGGAAAATTTATCCCTGATTTATTCAAGGTCTGGAGCGTTTGCACCCTGGGGGAACTTCAGAAGGAAAATCCTCCCTTTTTCTCAGCACTTTACTTAAGATCTGATTTATAAAGCCGGGCCAGAAGTGAGCAGTCGGAGCATCCACCTGAATTGCTGCTGCCAAACCAAGTTTCCCCTCTGGAAATAAAACTCCAGCTCTGGCTGCCCATCGCCTGCCCACTCCTGCAGGAAAGAAACCAAGATGAGCGATGAGCCCAGCGAAAGCGGTCAAAGATTTTCACATTAAAAAAGTTATTTTTGGCTAAAGCGCCTAGCTCTGGAAGAGATGTGTTTCACCCAGAAAGCCCTGTTAGCACTTCAGTTTTACTGGAAAAGATAAAATTAACGCTTTCCTTGGGTTTTCTTCAAAAAAAAACAATCATGAAAATGTTGTTTTCCCTGCAGAGGCATGGAAAGGCAAGGGTTGGTGTGTGGTGAATCGCTCCAAATATTTTCTGAATTTGTAGGGAGGAAAAACCCCCAAAGAAATGAAAAAAAACCACCCAAACCCCCAAAGACTGGGTGAGGTTTCTGGAAGTCCATGATCAAAACTTTTTCCGCAGCAGAGCAGCTGGTAAGCCTGACTAGTGGGGCTGTTAAGACCAGGTCTAGCAAACCCCACATCTTAACCACACTGCCCAGGTCCTGTCCCTGCTAACCCCCCTCTCCCAGCCCCTTCCCCAGCCCCGAGGTGCCGCAGACCCCCCTCAGCCAGGCTCTACAGAGGAACCCCCTGGGGAGGACACCCTGCTTCTGAGCCTTGGGGACTGGTGGCTGCCACCCCCCTTTGTCCCCAGCACCCTGATGTGGAAAAGCACCTCTCCGCACTCTCCCCCCCCATCTCCCAACACCCACATGAGATCAACCTCCTCCATTAACTAGGCCAGCAATTAGCAGCAGTCATTAGCTTTCCTACGCCCCAGGGATGCTGGGCTGGGCATCCGACCCCCCCCAGTGCCAATGCTCCCCGACACCATCCAGACCAAACACCCCGACACCCCACGGCCAGGTTACGGTTCAGGCTGTGCCACTGTCTCCCCCCCAAAAAGAAAGCCGGAGCCCTTCGCAGGTGACTCCTCCTCACGGGTATTTTTTGCCCTTGAATCCTCAGGAACAGCCTTGCTCCGGAAGCGGAGCTGGGGGAATTCTACCAAACCTTAATTGAAAGAGGCGCTTAACGAGGAGAGTTTCTTTTGTCTGTTAATTGAAACAGGTTCTTACTGACAAAACTCTCCATGAATTTTAAGTGGGTTCGCAGGGGGGAAAAAAATCCACTCAATGAATTGGGTTTTCCTGCTTTAAATTTGTGCCGTGTTGGTTCATGTGGCTCTCCAAGCACCCAAGAGCCTCTCTGGATAAGCAGGGCCTGAATCCCAAGTATTTTAAAAAAGAAAAAGGACAAGGGGAAAATAATTTCAGGTGATTTTTTTTCGCTGGCCTGGCAGGCTGTGCTGTCACTGCCAGGTCACATGAGGACTCCTACCCAAAAAACCACTGACTGAAAACCCCTCAACACCACCTTCTGCTGCCTCCAACACTTTGCTTGGCCAGATCTTCCCCGCAGAGATGCTGGTCCTGTTGTGACCGCGAGGGTGATGCTTGATCACAGAGAACTGCGGGGCAACAGCGATTCCCCCCCCTTGGCCACAGCAGTGCTGCGAGCCCCACGGGACGGGCCAGCTGCTTCGTTTTCTTGACAGCTTCCCATTACAGAGAATTTGAAGTCGGTAGGAGAGCAGCTCCATCCCACCACAGAAGAACCACCAGCTGTTCTGGGGAGTGCAGGCTGCCCTGCCGAGTGCTTACCCAGCCCCAAAACAGCACTTTTGCAAAGCAGCATCCTTAAAATCACAGCGTTAACCAGTTCATGGAAAGCAACCAACACCTTGGTACCTGCGTTTGGGAGAAATCCCTGCAAGGATGGAGCACTGCATGAGCTGCCTGCTCCTCCCAGGGGCTCCCGAGGATGCCCCCGCTGGACCACATCCATCTGCCTGATACCCGGATGCTTTGCTGAGCCGCAGCCGACCTCTGCTTCTCCCATGGCCAGCCAGGACAGACCCCACTGGGAGCCCGAAGCACCCATGGGCTGGGTGTTCACAGCCAGCACTGAGTTAGGAGGCAGGTAAGTGCCTGCCGTGAGCACAGGCATGCTCCAGCAACAGCTCCAGAGCTGGCAAATCCTTTGGGGAAGGGCCGGGCAGTGACTGATGCACAGGCGGGATGCTCCTGGGGCTGACACGCTCCAAGGTCATGGCCGGGCCAGGCGGAGGTCAGATCTTTTATTAGCCCAACAGACATAGTTGGAAAAACTGACACATTTTGGACATGCAGGCACTCCTCAGGCCCAAGAGCACATCTGTTTTGTCCTAAAGGTATTAGTTAGGCTAATAAAAGACATTACCTCTGCACGCAAACTTTGCCACCCTTAAAAAGCACCAGAGGCTGCAACTCTCACCAGCCCAGGGGAGACACAGAGAGCAGGAACAGGCACAGAGTACAGGAGACACTTGCAAGATCCATTTTGTTTTGACCCTCTAAGACACCCGAGCTGCCTCTTGCCTCCCCTACTTCCAGATCAGCGTCTGAGGTTGCACGAACTAAGGAGCATTTCCACAGGAAGTCTGTTGCTTTAGTTTACCTGCTCCAGGCTACAGCATCAGCCCTGTCCTCTCCTTCTCCTCTGCAGGGACTCGAGGCAAAGCAAATGCTCGAGGAACCAACCGCCGATGCCCCACCTGCCCCTCAAACCCAGCGCTGCATGGCCTGCCCCACACACACCACCTCGTGCTTTCAGCCAGCGAGAGCTAATAAACCACGTGCTGCTTCACATCCCACCGGCTGGCTGGGCCAGGGGACCGCACCGCTCCTGGCCTCTCTCCCTGGGGACACTCCCCAGTAAGGGGGGGTGGTCCCGCATCCCCACCCAGCCATCAGGAAAGCATCCCCATCCCGGGTACCACGCACAGCCTCGATCCCTCTCTCCGACATAAATTCACGAGGCCAGCACTGTGCCAGCGCAGCCAAGGGATGAATCAAGGCTGCTGGAGGAGATCTAAAATGGCCTGAGCTGTACGTTTAGACTCCAGGCATCGATAGCATTTTGCAGCCATATTTCAGGACTGTGCTGTTAACACTTTTTAATGCATCCCTTCTTTTTAAGCCGAAAACACCGCTTCAGGCTCCAAGCCCTGGGGCAGCAGGGCTATGTAAGGCTGTGAAGAAGCAGACGGTGGTCGGGAAGGAAGGGGGATACTCAGCGAGAAGCTGACAAGTAGCTGGAAGGCATTTGGGTTTTGCCAAGGCCGAGGCTCAGGAGGCAGAGCCAAGAGAGCAGCAGGCTGCCCCGAGGAGCAGGGACACCCTGGGGGCTGCCATCCTTCCGGACCATATGCAGAGCCGTCGGGCGGTGGAGGGAGCCGAGAGGGACACCCCTCGCTGTAAAACCAACCCTCACCATGCCCAAGCCCAGAGAGACAGGAAACATTTCTTCTTCTCTGCTTTACATCAGTGATGAGATTTCCAAGATATTTTGGGTTCCTTGGCAGAAGGGGGACAACAGGGCACAACCCCTGCGAGAGAGTCGCGGTCTCTGCAAGACAACCTGCATCTCCACAGCTTTGGTCCAGACCAGGAGCAGGGCTGTACTCCAGGTGTGCCCCTCGCATAAATACCAGGGCATCTCTTCCTGGGATACCCCATATTTAGGGATCTCTTGACCTTCCTAAACCCTTCCAGGAAGACTTTTGCCACCTGAAGGTAGCACCGGGGATCTCAGCCCCTTTTCTGGGGAGAGGACTGCAGCAAGGTCCTGCTTCTTTTGGGGAGGAGGCGGTGACTGAGGCACTCCAAACCCCAGCCCCCTCGCCACCCAGCCGACAGTCACGTATGGGATTTACGGCTCGATATTGATTTGTCTTCCGCAAGCTCTGCCATTACAGTCGGTGGTTTTTGCAGGAAAACATCATGAATCATAAGCTACAGGCTGCCCTCTCCCCACATCTGCACCGTGTGACTCACTCAGCCCTTCCAGGGGTCCCGGCGTGAGGGCTGCCCTGCTCCTCCGCACCTGGGGACGGGAGCAGAGGGGGGTGCAGGGGGCACCATCTCCTGTAGGCGCTTGGGGAATGAGTCCTCACAGTGCCCAAGGCTTGTGAGCTGGTCTCCAAGAAAGCAGCATCATGCTTTCCCTCCACCCGGGCCCTCCTTCCCCTGTCTCAGGCTCCAAAGCCCCTGGCCCATACGTGACAATGGCACATGGTAAAAATGCACAAAGCAATGCCACCACCTCGGCCAAAAACACACAAGGAAGTCAAGGGCACTCCTGAGGTCCTAAAGTGCCTTCAGGAGCTGGGCTGGAAACATTGGTGAGGTGGATTGGGAAGCCTGGCTCTCTGTGGCCATGAAGCCATCGCAAGACATAGGAGCTTACTATCTTTCTTCTCTCTCTGCCTTGAGTCCTAACCTCATTCTAGCAGGCTCTACCTCAACAGCCAAAAATATAAAAACCACTCAATAAGGTACATCTAGGAGGTACAATTCTACAAACCCCCTCTCAAGCAAAGCCCTCCATGACCCTGCCCCAGAGCACAAACAGCCAAGAGAGCAGCTCCAGCTCCAGCACCTGGCCAGAACCCCCAAGATGGGATGCTTGGTGGGACCACAGTCCTCTATCCCCAGCCCAGGCACCCAGAGGGGTCCCCAAAATCAAACCTGGTTATAAAAGCCAGAGCCTGCAGGCAGAGAGGGGCAGGTGGTGCTGGTGACACTCTGCAGCAGGGACATGCTCAGCCGTGCGATACTTCACCACAACACGCTACTGAAACAAATACTAATCATTCCCTCTTTGCTCAAGTTTTTTACTTGAGAGGTGTCTTATTTCTTGTGTTTAAATTACCATCAACAGTGCATTAAAACACGCCCTGTTCTAGAATACTGACAACACCACATAGAAAGAAAAAGGGGGAAAAAACCAAAACCAACGTGTAATAAAAAGTCCGTTTGGCTGGGATGGGTTTTCCATTCCCACCCAAACATGACCACACCAGACCCATCAACTTCCCAAAGGCGCAGGAAGCGGGAAAGACTTTGCGTGCGTGAGCTTCCCTGTCAGCATCTGCGCCAGCAGCTCCAGGCGGGAAGGGAGGAATTTGGAGGCTGCAGCCAGCGAGGTGTCACGGCACGCAGCGAGGCCAAGCAAGATGACCCCACGGGGTGGCTCGGGGGCTGGCAGGACGGCAACGCAGGAGGACCTGGCTTCCCCACACTGATGCCCCAGACATGGAGGGGTGTTGGGAAGCGTGAGCATCGCCATCGCCTTTGCCATCCTTGCCGAAAAGGAGCACCGACACGGGCGAAGATGCTCGGCCATCCCACCAGACTAGCCCCGCACGTTTTTTCTATTGTTTAATTTCCTTCTTCTCCACCCACGACAAGTTCACTCAGAAGCAAGGAACTTATTTCCTATTGAATTCGTCCTGGTTGTTTTATTTGGAAAAGGATGACTTCCTCGGCCGCGGTCCCCGTGCGCAGCCGAGAGGAGCAGACACGGGGTCACTCGCCTCCTCGCCTGCACCAGCCCAGCCCCGGTAAAAAACACACTCGAGATTAAAGTAACAAAGATGCTGCTTCGCTGCAGGAAGAGCTGCTGTTTCAAGGCTGTCAGTGACAAAGACGCATTGCAAGGCGCCAGCTTCCCAACCCTGCGAGCACCGGTAGCGGGAAGAAGACCGTCCCCACGGCGTGCTGCAGCAGCAGCCAGCTGGGACTGCGGGAAGGGAGAGCCCCGGCGTTGGGATGGGATCGCAGAGCTGGGAGCGAGCACCAGCCTCCAAGGGAAGCAGAGCCTTCCAGGTGATGCCGAAAGGTGGCCCAGCTGGCATGGTTTCTGCACCGCCGGGCATCGCGGGCTGCCCCCATCAGCAGGGGAAAGCCTGCCTGTGCAGCGGTGGAGGCAAAAAAACAAAAGACTTGGGGGAAAAAATAAATACAGCTATGCATGAAAGGCCCAGGAGTTCCCTGGTGGCTTGGTAAACGCGAGGACCTCTTCCAGAGGGAGCAATAAGGTGCTTTACGGAGACTCCAGCCAGGCTAGACAAGCCGTGCCATGCAAAAGGTGTGCGCCATCAAAACGGCTCTCAGCCATACCATTCCGATCTCCTTCAATCCTTTATTAACTAACTCCACTCACGCTCCTCCAGAGCGGGGACGCTTTAGGCCTTGCACCCCACGCCCTCAGCGCCCATGCTGCAGCTCGGCCCCGACTTTTCTGGCGGCAGCAGCACCCCTGCCAGGCGGCCAGCATCCCCCCCCTGCCAGGCGGCCAGCATCCCACCCCTGCCAGCAGCACGGCAGTGCCCAACGCCGAGGTGGGATGCCCGGGCAGCGGTGGGGCGAGGGCACCCCGCACAGCTTCGCCTTCTCCTCCAGAGCCCCCCCCGTGCAGCGCACCGGTGGAAGGAACGTGGGAAGACACGGCGGGACGTGAGGCCTGACGGAGCCGAGCACTCGGGGTGCTGCTGCGGGTGGCGGGGCGAAGAGGACTCTGTGCCCGGACCCCTCGCTCCGCCGTCCCGCAGGCCCCGCCGGACCCCCGACCCCGACCGGCTCCTCCCGAGGGGCACCGGGCACCGCAGCGACCTGCCGAAGGGAAGGGGAGGGTCGGCGCGGGCGGAGCGGCCGTGCCCGGGGGGGGGGGGGGGGGGCGGGGGCGAGAAGGGCGGCGGGGCCCGGCTCCCCCGCCCCAGCCCGGCCCGGCGGCGGTGCAAGGCCCGGCGGGTCCCGGCCCGCGCTGTCTCCTGGCGCGGCCGCCCTTTGTCTGCGCCGCCGCCTCCCGCCCCGGTCGGCCCGTACCTGCCAGCCCGGCCGGGCCCGCGCCGCTCCGCCAGGCCGCCACCGCCGCCCGCTCCGGCTCCGCTCCGCTCGGCTCCGCTGGGCCCGGCCCCGCTCGGCGCGTCCCGCCCGCCGCCCCGGCCAGGCACCGCCCCGCCGCCCGGCCCGGCCCGGCCCCCCGCCGCCCCCCCGACAGGCCCCGGCCCGGGAGCACCGCCCCGGGGGCCGCCCTGGGCTCCGTGCCCGGGCCGCGGCACAGCCCCAAAGGCCGGGCCGGGGAAGGCGGCGCTGGGCGCCCCGGCCGCAGACACCGCGGGACTCGGAGGGTCAGCGGCATCCCCCGCACCCAGCGGGGTTGGCCCCCCCACCGACCGCTCCATGTATCCCCTGCCCAGCACAGCTCCTGGCTCCTCAGGTCCCTGTCGTGTCAGGGCACGGCGGAAGGCCGTGAGCCATGCGATAACCTCCCAATGGAGAGCTCCTTCCATCCCCAGGCCTGGGTCATCCACCCTGCAACGTTCCCATCCCTGCTCTCGCCGCTGCTCCCCAGGACGAGCGTGATGGGGTATCCCAAAGGGTAAAAGGCCCAGGCAGCACATTTGGTGTAACTGGGCTGTCAGGCCAGTTACATTTATCTTTCTCCCCGTGCATGTGCACCCTTCGTGTTAGATTTGTGAAGCCAGTTAAGCCTGAGATCCTGAGCCGCAGAACCCGGGTGTGATTTCGGAGAGCCAGTTCATCACATCCTTTCAGCTTTTCCACCCTGACTCCAAGCTCACAGTACATATCTGAGTCACGGGCTGGCTGTCCCTGGACCTGCAAAATTCCCTTCATTCCTCAGAGAGGAAAAATGAGCCCGACATGGCTCAGCAGCTCCACTGCTGTCCCTGCCCTCCCTGCATGCAGATACACGCTCTACTCTGGCATTAAGTGCCAAAACCAGCCGCCCGGGTCTGTCTCACCACCTCACTGTGTGAGAAGGGATGCAGCGCATGAAGACCCCGCTGGGTTTCATCTCCAGCCCATGGGGACAAGTTTTGTGTCCAGCCGGCAGGGATGAGATGCAGCAGCAGGTCTGTTGGGTTTGGCTTTTGCAGCATGCTCTGGGAGAGCTTCTGACTTAAGGGGAGGCGAGGAAGCAATTTCAATCAAATGAAATGGGCAGATAAACAAACAAAAAGAAAAGAAGAAAGGAAATTGTAGGGAAGGAGACACAAAGAATTGTAGACAATTACGGCTGCAAACTTTCAAACGCACTCCAAAGCATTCATTGAAGTCAAAGACTTCTTATCCTTAAACATTTCACTTCCCTCACAAGCCTTTTCTCTGAAGATCCCTGAATATCTTGCCTACACCAAAGGTACTTGAAAGCTCAGAAAACAAAAAGGGACAAACAGGAAGTTTTTAAACTATGAACTGCTGTAAAGGGTATTAAAGGGATTATTTTTTTCAGCCTTAAATGATTTGCAAACTCAGCCTGAAAATGTATCTGCACCGGGAACAGCTTTCTGAGGCCATGCTAACCTCCGTCAGAGTTTTAGCAGAGAAGATTCATGCACAAATCATCAAGCAAAAAAGCCAGCAATGAGTAATCAAAGGCACGCACCAAACTCCGAGGACAATCTGCAGAATCCACAATCTCCAGCGGTAAAGTTTTCCACTGAATAATTGCTTCTGAGAAAAAGGAATTTGTTGAATGCTTGGTCTGGCATTTGCTAATACTTTTTTTTTTTAAAAAAAAGAATGACCTACTCGCTGGAAACAGAAGGCTGCTCAGAAAAGCACTGGGATTTATTAATACCAGCTCTACCATTTTACATGAGTATCAGGTAGCTTTTTTTCCCCATTATCTTCCGTCTGCAAACACAAAGGAAACCGGTTCCTTTCCTGCACGCTTTAACTTACAGGCTCTTCTTCAGCACATCTGTCAGAAAGAAGTTCAGCGGCTTTCCTCCACGTTGTCTCCAATTTATTAATCAACACAGTCAGCTTCCTACTGAGTTACAGCCAAATTATGGTCCCCTTGAAGTCCATGGCAGCACTTCCACCGACTTCATTAGGACCAGAAACTGGCTCTTGAAGTCCCTGCCAATTCTTTAAGTGCTTTAACTTCAGCGTTGGAGATTTCTTTTTTAATCTTCTTATGCTTGTTTCTGACACATCATTTTACATGTGTGCATGCACAAACTGCCTTTCTGAAACTAAAAACGGCCCTAAAAATTAATGGAAAACCTTTTCTTTTTCTTTTTTTTTTTTAACCTATGAAAGGCTGCTTTTGGGCTCCTGAATTTCTCTTTGCCAGGGTTAGAAGAAAAACGCCATTTTGAAGGGCCTGGGGCTCTTCCCACCAGCCCTGCGACAGCCCTGACCACAGACCCTGCTCCATACCAGGCTGACAGCGAGGGTTGAGCCTCCAGGGAGGGTTTTGGCCTCTTCCAGCTCCGGTCCCTGTTTCAAGGCCACCAGCAAGGCCACCAGACTGGTGGCTCGTGGGAACGAGATGCAGCCACGGAAACAGCAACATCCGAGCACCAAAAATTCCTGCTTGCGGGAAGCCAGGAGCTGAGGGCTCCACAGGTCAGCCCAGTTGCTTCCTACTGACCCCTCTCAGCCAGGACCGATTTACACCAGGGCCAAGGCCCGGGCAGTAGAAAAGGTCGAGAGCAGCGTTTCCATCTGCCTTGGCTCTCGGGCTCCTTTTTGTTTAGTCACCGGCTGAGTTATGAAACCCGCCTGCAGCGTCACTCTGTCTGTGGGTTTCCCATGGGCTGGGGAGGCTATTACCAAGGAGCAGCTGGAATGTTAATTACCCATTAAGGAACTAAATCTGGGGGATTTCTCAAAGCAAATACACATGGTCCCTGGCGCTGACCCCACCGTGGCCTGAGCATCCTTCCTGGCCAGGCTGGAGGATGCAATCCTCCCTTCTCGCTCATCCCAGCCCTGGAAGGCCCTCAGCGCTGTCCTCAGCAGCCAGGACAGTCTGCTCAGGGCTGGCATTCAGGGCCCAGGAACGTTTTGCAGGGCAAGACAGTTCCCTTGAAAACACGCCAGGACTGGTGCAAGGCAAAGAGCGAGCGAAGAATTTGTCCTGGGGAGCAGAGAAAGCCCCATCCCTCACAGAGGCTGGAGGGACTGGGAGCAGCCTGCCTCCCAGCTGCTTTGGGACGGAGGGCAGCAGTGGATTCTGAACTGCTGAGTTGGTTTGGGTTTTTATAGAAGCTCATCTGGTTATTTCAGCCTGTTCCCCCATAAGTGGAGGGTTGCTGTTTCCTTGCCTCTCTGGCTTGCATTGATTCCAGGAGAAGACCTGTAGATTGGTGCAAGCTTCATGGAGGATCATCGCAGCCCGCGTGGCTCCTTGGGGAGAAACCCACCCTGCCTGGCTCGGCTGCACGTGCACCCTTCACCGTCCCCACAGCTCCTTCTCGGACGCGTCACCCAGTCACCACGGCACACGGGGTGTGACGCAGGCCGACCTCTGCAGCGCTCACCTGCTGCGAGCCCCCTCCCTCCCCCTTCCTTCAAACCAGGCCACGGCTGTGTCACTGGAGCCCTGGACTGGAATTACAGCAGTCCCACCGATGTATATTTTAAAAGCCTCTCCTTCATTATTTAAGCAGGAAGATCCCTGATGCAGCGGCAAACTGCTAATGAAGAGAGAAGCGGGCGAGGGTGGCCTGCGGAGTCAAGACAGGCTTTACGGTGGCACCCATGGGCACAGAGAGTTTTCCTGGGGCAGAAGCCCAGCAGAGGCGAGCAGGAGCCCAAACCTCTTCTCCCTAATGTCAGCCGAGAGGTTTGCACCCCAGAGGGACCTGGGATGCTCGGCCAGAGACAGGACAAGGTACCCTGAAAGATATCAGCCTTGCTGGGCAAGGGGATGCTCCCCTAAAACCACACAAAATATTCATTTGCTGGACCATCTTAATGTAAAACTTTACAAATTTACACTATGCTTGCTGTAGAGGTGGAACAAATCTTCCCCACTGATGGCTCTAGGAGGTAGTCCCTGCACCGTCGCTTATAGCTGCGAAGTCCGCGCCGCTCACGTCAGCTGCCTGACCTCCCAACAGAGAATTACGCGTATTAAAACCTCTCCTGTTACCTCCTTAAACGAAAGTACTCCAGACTTCCACATACTATAACCTGCATGTACATCCCTGCATGGGTGAAATTCCCAAACACCTCCTTCCAGTCCAGGCTCCCGCCTGAGCTCGGGGCAGGGAAAAGCAGCTGCCTGGACGCCCATGGCACCTCACCGCGCTCAGCCACCTGACAGCGAAGCGAAGGGGAACGGCCTGCGCCCTGGCCCGGCTCTAGCGGAGCACAGGCAGCGCTGGCTGTGGCTGCGTGGCCGGGAGGAAGCGAACTGCGTGCTGGCGTTACACCGATTTTCCTCCAGTTGTGTTTTAAACTGATTCAGGCCGGCGTTTCCACAGCTCTCCTGGCTCTGTCAGGCGCACGCACACACCCGCCCCCATCTTGGGGAGGGCTCCTCGGCCAGCGGCCGCCGCCATCTTGGGGAGGGACCCCAGGGAGGATGACGCCGCCATCTTTGGAAGGGACCCGGGGGAGAAGCGGCCGCGCCATCTCGGGGAGGTCGACCCGACTTGCCCTCGGGAGCGCCGTTCACCGTTTACGCGGCGGCGCCCAGCTCGGCGGGATCGAGATCGGGACAGAATCCTGCGATCGGGGAAATGCCGCTTCCCTCACAGCACTCGGCCGCCTCCCGCCATCACTTCCGGGTGAGCGGAGGTGACCTCCGCCCCCTGACCCCGGTCGCTTCCTTTCCAGCGGCGGCCTCCGGAGGAGACGGGGAGGTGAGTGTGGGGCTGCGGTGTATCCGCCGCCATCCGCCCGCCCGCGCCTCGCCGCGGTATCCCTGCCCGCCTCCTCGGGCCCGGGGCTCCGTGCGGCAGTACGCCTGGCGTGGCTGGCGGAGCGGGGTGCTAGGCCGCGGGCTAGCCGGGGGCTGGAGTAGCTGCGCGCTCGGGGCAGACCCGGCGCTCCCGGTTAGGGGTGGAGAGCGGCCGGGCCCGGCCGAGTGGAGGACCGGGGAGGTCGGGCCGCGGGGCAGGGCCGCGGCTCTGTGCTCGGCCGAGGCTGGGGGCCGGCCCGCCCCCGGTCCCGGCGGTGTGAGCCTTCTCCTGCCCGCTGGGCCCTGGGCGGTCGGGGCTGGGCCCGGTGCGGTTTCGGGTGAGCGCTGAGGAGCAGCGGGTACGTTGTTTTGAGGTTAATAGCAGCGTTTGCTTTGTCTGTCGTGTGGGTATTGCTGGGCTTTACGGGCCCAGCTGGAGCGGTAAACGTCCCTGGAACCTTGGGCTGGCTGTCGGGAAGGGGACGGGCTTTGTCGGAGTGGCCGTCTGAGCTCAGTGCTGCTCTGTGGAGAGAGGGCCATCGGGCTACGGTCTGTGGGTGGAAGTAGGTCATGCTTGGGCTAAATGACTTCACTAGGGAAGTTCTCTTGTACAAAGCACCAGTTGTAGCTGGTGTTTGGCAGGAGAGGGCTATAGGGAACCATCTTCCTGTGCTCCGGGGCAGATGCACAGGATCCCCGGCTGTCTGACCAAGCACTGCCGAGTGCCACACCTGCCACCTTCCGTAGCTGGCTGCAGGGTTTGGAGGCAGAGTACTTACCTGGGCTAGTCCCGGTTAGCAGACCAGTAACATGTAAGAACCCAAGGTAGTACTTGAAAGGTCTGGAGAGTCAGAGTTTTGTGATGGTACCCAGGTCTTTAATAATTGGTTAGGTCTTCTGTTTCCGTAAAGTCATGTAAATGAGCAAGGGGAAGTTCTCAGCGCGTCTGGTTATCAAGCAAAGGGGCTCCCATGTGTTCTGCTGCAGTGGTGCCTGGGGACATCAGCTGCTGTGAAGCACAGCGTGGGTAGCTCCTGCTGTCAGGTGCAGCTGGAGACCCCACTATGCAGTTGTGGGTGGTGGCCTGTCCGCCAGCAAGCAGCAAAGCAGGCAACATTGGGGGTTTTTAAGAAGTCCAGTTATATGCCAGAATTACTCCCTGCATTTTACTGTTGGTAATCCATTTATGTTGCTTGGGAAAAGGTTGCAGTAGCAGGGAGGTTCATAAAATCCTGTAAGAGAATGTTGAGAAATCCATCCTCACTCGGACTTCTCTCTTTTTTTTTTTTGTTCAGAAATGGCACCTCGTAAGGGCAAGGAGAAGAAGGAAGAACAGGTCATCAGCTTGGGACCTCAGGTTGCTGAAGGAGAAAACGTCTTTGGTGTCTGCCACATCTTTGCTTCCTTCAATGACACTTTCGTCCACGTGACTGATCTCTCTGGCAAGTACGTACTGAACACCGGCCACCTTGCTGCGCTACCTGGCTGCTTTGGTTTTGGAACCAGAAATTAGATTTGGCCAGAGGTTCTACCAAAGTCCTTGAGCTTCTGCTGAGCTGTAAGATCAGATGGTGTGCGTACATGAACGTAGACCAGGTGGCTTGGTGTGTTCCTGTGTGATGAATGTTGCATTCAAGCTACTGGATTGGCAGCTTATTGATCCAGTAAAAAGAAAACATTAAGACATAAAAAAAATAGGTTCTGTCTGTAGCCAGAAGCTGGTTTGTGGGGAGGAAAGAGGAAGGGCTTTTTTCTTAATGTCCCCTTTCCCTTTTGCAGGGAAACCATCTGCCGTGTGACTGGTGGCATGAAGGTGAAGGCCGACCGAGACGAGTCTTCTCCCTACGCAGCTATGCTGGCAGCCCAGGATGTTGCCCAGAGGTGCAAGGAACTGGGCATCACTGCCCTGCACATCAAGCTGCGTGCTACTGGCGGCAATAGGTACGTTGGAGGGGCTGGGCCCAGCCTTCCCAGAGGATGTGTCCAGTCTTTGAACCGTGTCAGATCGCGCCACATCCCTTCTTTGTCCTGTGTCAGTTGGGAAAATGGATGGACCCTGTGAACTTGTCTTTAAACTTGGCCCGAAGGGTGTCTGTCACTTTGTGTGGTGACTGGCTGATGTCATCTCTTGCTGAGCATCTGGAACTCATGCTGAATGGGTGTCTTCACTTGCCTGGAGCTGGGGGTGCTCTTATTTATCTGGTAGTGAATAGGGAGGTGCTGTCAACTTGGAGATGTGTTATTGTGGAGTGACAGGGAAGTGCATGTCTGGTGGCTGATGGTGTGTGAATGGTTTGGGTCTGGGGACAGGAGGAGGTGAGTTCTGGTACCTGGGTGTTTTGGGGTGGGGAAACTGTGATTCTAATGCTGTCACTTGTTTGTGAACTGTGTCCAACTTCTGAGTCACTTAAGGGATTATGGGTTCTGGTTCTCTCCTCCAGGACCAAGACTCCTGGACCTGGTGCCCAGTCAGCCCTGAGAGCTCTGGCCCGGTCTGGAATGAAGATCGGCCGCATTGGTGAGTGGTGATAGCTGGGCATGTATGTCGTTGGTATATCAGTGCAGAGCCTTGCTGCTTAAAAAAAAACCAAACCCAACACTATAGTTTTGAGGGATTATTTAGTGAAAGGAGCTTTGCAGGTATATATGCTGCTTGGTTTGATGTTGGGAGGTTCTGCTTGGCCTCTGTCAGGTGGCACTGTAGGTATGACTTAGTTTAGACAGATTCTTAAACTGATGATTCACCAGGAGGTGGCGTGAGCAGACCTCAGAAACCAAGTTTCTGTCTGCATGATAAACCCCGGCTGCGCAGCAGGATGCTGATGCTCCTCTGACGTAACAGCGTTTGTGCCAGAGCCGTTCCATCACCTAGAAGCATTGCACTGGTCTCGGTGTAAGACGGTGACTCAGTAATAACTGAATTCTCCAGCTGTTTACAGGAGAGTCCCAAACGTTGTTGGGGAATCACAAGAAGCAGTGGTGTTGGTTGCTTTGAAAGTTGCTCCGAGCACCCTCTGTTTCTTTGGAAAGGCTGTGGCTGCCTGGCCCAAGTGGGATTGGGCGACGGGGATTTTCGCTTCCTAAGCGTGAAAAGCCCTTGGCGAATTCACAAATACCTTCGCTCCCGTGGAGCGTTCGTTCCACCTGTGCGTGGATCCTATGGGGGTGACTGCTGGGGTTGGGGTGGCTGTGCCCACTTGGTGTCTTGGGGTACCTCTGGAAAGTAACAGTGTGTTTTGTGGTTCTCCCCACAGAGGATGTCACTCCCATCCCATCTGACAGCACTCGCAGAAAGGGTGGTCGCCGTGGACGTCGTCTGTAAACAATGCTGCACCTTTGGTTATTAAAGCTCTCTTTTAAACCTCGGCTCAGCTGCCTGTTTTCTTACTGAGGCACGCTCAGAAGTTGAGCAGCTTCGGTTTAATTACATCCACGACTGCCTTATCCTCTGAAGCTGGTCTTCTGGTTTGGGTGGGTATTAGTACTGCTGCGGCTGAGGCGCCTTTGAATGCGCACTGGGAAAGCTTCTAAAAGCACTGGAATTACAGCTCCCTCAGCTGCTCTGTTTAGATATTTACACTTCCAGAGGTGTTTAAGAAAAATGACTCCTCATTTTAGTCACGCCCTGCTTCCTGCACTGATGTTTGCCATTCTGTAGACTGCACTGCCATCACCTGGAATAAATGCTCATTTCCACAGCTGCCAACATTCTCTTCCTAGCTCTCCAGGCTTTGAAATCCCTCCTGTTTCTGTCACTTCCTCATCTCTAGCAGGATTTTAGACCAAGAGAAGATTCGTGGGTATGCAATACTTGAGTAGTACAGTTTACAAGATCAGTATGCTCCTGGTGTCAAAGTTCTTTATGCTTGCGGTTAAAATAGCTGTGGCTTCTAGAGCTTGAGAGAGAGATTAAATTGTTGAAACTCCTCCCGTGACACGGTGACTGTAGCCCTTGCACAGTGCAGTGCCTGTTCTGACACTGGGTCAGTGTGCTGTCCTGCAGTGTCTACAGCTCATCGTGCTTTTCCTCCTCCATGAGCTCACTTGGAGCTGGTAAAATGTCTGAGAATATTTGTGGTCAGGTTTAAGTGATGGTTATTTGTCAGAACTGGTTGAAAAACCTTAGGATTCTTAGCACAGTTACATGGCAATTATGAATAGTCATAGATGATATGTGACCTGTGAAATGAAGCTGGGAGGTGGTGTTCTGGTGTCCAGGGCTCCTGGACGAGGTCTGCCTCCAGCTCCTGAGGCTCGAGAACCTCGCTGCTTTCCCGTGGGCTTTTTCCCAGCCCTCTGTGGGGGATTCCTTCACCTGCCTGCTCCCGAGCCTCCCCCCCTCACGGGAGAGGGTGCTTTGGGTGGTGGTGTTGGTGGAGGTGCTCCACTCTCAAAGCGGTCTCTGTCCTGGTGAAGTTACTCTGCCTGGGTTGGATCCAGGGCCTCTTGCTCCCATTGGACTTGATCTTCAGTTCTCGAGCGCTCTTGCGTGGTGAAAGTGGATGAGTCTTGCAGCCGAGGAAGCCAGACTGGCTGATCTGAAGTCATGATGCGTCCTGGTCTTCACAGTGAAAACTACGTGGATGGTTGTGGTTTCAAAGTGAGTCATGATCTCTTGGAGGGGTCCCTGCTGTGGAAAAGAAAGCTGGGCTTGTGAGCGAGCTAACTGCTGCTGGGTTTGCTGCAAACTGTTTCTTAATGCGTGACTTCCCCTTTCTGTGGACAAAAATCTCTGCCTGGACAGATGTTCCTAAGCCAGCGTTTCCCTTGGCACAGCCATGGTGTTTTATTTGTAATTTTATCTGTGGCCATGGAAAACTTTAGAATAAACTTCCCTCACTGTCCTAAAAGTGCACTATTTGCAGTTCAAATCGCTCTTTTCCTGTACTCAAGGTGTTCTTTGAAGTTCTGTGTGGAGAAGGTGCCGAAAACATGAAACCGGCAGTGGCTCAGCCAGCGTGGAGCTGGAGGGAGGAGGGCAGGGGAGCAGGCTGCTCTTTGCAGGAGGCAAAGGTGTGCTGTGTCACTAACGGCTCTAGTCAATAATTTCTTTAATTACTCTTATATAGCCATAGGACAAGGGGTAATGGTTTTAAATTAAAAGAAAGGAGATTCAGACTAGATGTAAAGAAAAAATGTTTTATGCTGAGGGGGGTGAGGCACTGGAGCAGGTTGCCCAGAGGGGTGGTAGATGCCCCATCCCTGGGAACGTTCAAGGTCGGGTTGGACAGGGCTCTGAGCAACCTGGTCTAGATGAAGATGTTCCTGCTCGTGGCAGGGCGGTCAGACTAGATGACCTTTAAAGATCCCTTCCAACCCAAACCATTCTGTGGTAAAATCCAAGGCAGGACCTTTGCAGTGGTACAAGTCTAACACCTTGTCTCTTTGGGTGCAATTCATGATGTTTTCTGCTCAGTCGTGGCTCCTGTCTGTTGCCTGCCAAGGCAGAGCACAGCCACCCCACCGCAGGCTGCCTTACCCTGCTGCTTTTAGGGCAGACCTGGACGAGGGAAGGTGTCTGCTCAGTACCGCTCCCCGGGCACAGGAATGGAAGGGGCTTTTCATCTGGTGGGTTCCCCCATGTAGCGGGGTCAGGCTGAGCTCCAGTGGTGGTGAGCCTTGCCGTGGCTCTGGAGAGGACCCTCACATCTAACCCGAGGCAGGAGGAACCCAGATCTACTGCCCTGCTCGGCATATCCCCCTCCTGGGGAGGATTTCTGGGGTTTGCACAGGCCGCAGGAGCTTTGCCCAGTGCGGGAAGAGGAATTTGCTGTATCGGCCCTTAATCTTTGGAAGCGGGAGCTCTGCTCAGCACGGGGGGCTGTCTGGGCAGAGCTGCCGTAAGCCCAGCTCACGGGCAGGGTCTTCCCTGGGCTCGCTGCACAATTAATGGCAAAAATCGCTTTTATTTCTTAGTCGACCTGACGTCTTTGAAACAACTTCCCATGTCGGTGTGAAACCCCCCCAGGGGAGAAATGGTGAATGAGGAAGAGAAACTCGCCCGGAGGGGGCTGCTCGTTACGTGTCCCAGGGCTGGCTGGAGGGAAAGGCTCTCCTGGCCGAGCACGGGGTGGGTTTCATGGCGCTTGCCCTTGGGTTTGCCTGTCCTGTGCTGCCGAGGGTGTTGTCCGAGGGGCAGTGAGAAACGTGGGTTTGCTCACCCGGTGCCAGCCCGCACAGGATCTGCGGGCTGTGAGACAGGGGCTCGGCTGGTAATGAATGGTTTCACGTGAATGCCCGTGGGGTTATTTCCACCTCTCTGCTTGAAATAATTGCTCTGCTGGCTTGGGTCGAGGTCCCCGGGGAACGAACAGGTCTGAGCTGAGTCCTGGTACTGCTTCTTGCCCCAAATGGCTTCTTTTCCCCCAAAAAGACAGCTGCTTCCCCACCCTGGTGATGGTGCATGTCGTGTTTTTCATGGGCAGCACAAAATATGCACAAATACTAAACCTTGGGGGTGAGAGCGTGGGGATGAGCCTGCGCTGGGTCCCGAGGCTATGGAGGGAAGAGGGGGATGAGGCAGGCTGAAAGCTGCTCTGTAACAAGTTCTGCATCTTCCCAGGAAAATCAGTTTACATGCTCAAAACACTTCAGATGCCACGGCCCTGTGCAGAATGGTGTAGTGTGGGGGCAAAAAGTGCTGAAGAAGTTAGACATGAGGAAGAAATTCTTCCCTATGAGGGTGATGAGGCCCTGGCACAGGTTGCCCAGAGCAGCTGTGGATGCTCCTGGATCCCTGGAAGTGTTCCAGGCCAGGTTGGATGGGGCTTTGGGCAACCTGGGCTAGTGGAGGGTGTCCCTGCCCATGGCAGGGGTTTGGAACTAGATGGGCTTTAAGGTCCCTTCCAACCCAAACCATTCTAAGTTAATGGAAATGTCTGTGTGCGAAATAAGGGCTGAATCGGTGCTGACAGTCCCCCCTGGGCTGGGGACTGGGGGGGCTCAGCTGGTCCACAGGGGGAAGTGGGGGTCTCCTCCACCCCCCCAGTTTATCGACTGTGTTTGTGGTTTGCAGAGTCGGCTCCAGCTCCGTGAAATTGCTGGGGGTTTCGCTCGCTGAGTTCCTGTTCAGATTTTCCTTAGTTCCCCTTACGGCTCAGGCTGGTCACGGAACGTGCCTGGAGCGTGGCCCCGGGGCTGGGGGCTTGTGGCCCCAGTGAGGGCTGGAGCTGCAAGAAAAACCTGCGGCCCCCAAACCCCCGATGCCTGCCACGGGCTGAGAGCGAGGGGAGAGCTGAAAAATGTATGGAAGGGTTTTACCTTTGTGGTTTTTTTTTTCCTATTTTCCCTTGGGGTTTTTTTTTTTTTTAAACACCTTGGAGGGTTTCTAAATGCAGCATCATCTAAAAAGCAGCGGAGAAGTTATTTGTCTTCAAAATAGCCTCCAGGGAGAAATGCAGGTGGGGGCAGGAGCTGGGGACGTGGGTAACCTGTGGTGAGGCTGATGGACACCCCTGGGCAGGGGGTCTGTGCACCCCTGGGTGCGCCGGGGCTTTCCTGACTGGGTTGTGTGAACCCAGGGATGGGATGGGGTTCCAAGCCCCAAAGCCCTTCCCGCGATTTCCCACCTGGGAGGCCAGAGCATCGTCCCACCAGCGCCTGCTTCTCCTGCAGAAACAGCGTCTGCTGGGAGACCCTGCCCTGCTCCTTGGAAATGCTTTTAGGTTATTCCTGAGCCCCGCTCTCCCAGCACACTGCCAGGGCTGGCCAGGACGGCGGGACGGCTCTGGGACCGACCCTGGAGAAGGGATGGAGCCAGTGAAGAAACCTGCTCGAGGCTGCCCCAGCCTTACCACTCTCTGGCCCTTGGGCTGTGCGCGGGGACGTTTGCCTGGTAACCGGTGACGCGGGCGGATTGCTTTTAGTTTCACACTTGGAGTTTCACTTTTCGCTGATCCCTGGCCACGGTCGTGCTGGGTCCCGACGTGGTGCTGGGTATGGCGTGCCCGGCAAGGCCAAGCCCTACGGCGCAGCGCTGGCGTCGGGAATGTGTTACGCCTGGGCTGCCCTGGGTCCTTGTAGAAAATCACCTAAAATCGGCGTTATGGGAGCGGATGGCTGCTGTCACCATGTGGCACTAGCGGGGCCGTGGGGTGGGCTATGGACCCACCTTGGGGGTTGCTTGTCCTCTCTCAGGTTTGGGGGTTCAGCCCCCTGAAGCTGCTGCAGGCAGGTGAGGGGGGTGATGCAAGAGGGAGGGGGGGGCTTGAAAACACTTGTGGTCCTTTAACTGTTGCCGCCTCAGCCTGAGAGGTGCTGGCCAAGCACCTCCACCTGGGGCGGAGGGGGTGGGGGCTCCAAAGTGACCCTTGAGGTGAGGTTTGGGCAACGTGCGGCTTTTCCGGGGCAGCGAAGGTGAGTGTGGGGGGGTGTACCCTGACAGCATGCCCCCACGGAGGGTCCTGCTCAGCCTTTGGTGTGGGGAGCTCTCCCCATGGCGTCCCACCCCCTGCATCCCACCCGCTTCCTCGGGCATTGCCTCCCACCTCCCCCATCCCAACTCCACATCCCACTTCTCACATTCTGTATCCCATATCCCACCCCCTGCCCACCCACCCCCCCCTCCCCGGGGTGTACCAGAGCCCCCAGGCCCATGGCACAGGGTGTCACCAGGCCGGGCATGGTGACCTGCCGTGGCGGTGGGGTGGGAAGCGATGCCCCACGAAGCGGCTGCGGCGCTCGCAGCCAGATCCAGCATCATTTCTAGACGGGAGACCTGCCGAGCAGAGGTCTGCCTGGCAACAGGTGATGAAGGTGCTGGCAGCCAATGGGGCTTTTTTTTGGCCCCCCCCCCCGGGGGTGGCAGGGCAGGGTGGGGGCCGGGGGTATTTCCATCCGCAGCACTCGGGGCGTTCATTGCCATCGGGGTGCAGACAGCAAAGCCATGGCCGAGGAGCAGCGGGACCTCATCTCCGACCGCGGCAGCGGCGTGCTCAATGTCAGGGACACCCAGAGGTGCGGCTGCTGGGGGCACAGGGGTGGGGGGCTTGGGGGTGTCAGGGTCTAGGGGGCATGGGGAGGACAAAGCGGGCACGACGGGACGTGGGGCAGAGGGGGCATTGCATGGCTGTGGGGTGGAAGGGGATGCAGTTGGGCCAGGGGGGCACAGAGCGACTATGGGGCAGAAGTTGGGGATCACACTGTGGCTACAGGGCACAGCCGTGGTGTGGCTACGGGGTAGAAGGGGTTGGAGCAAGGCTGTGGGGCAGGCAGGGGCACGGGGTGGCCATGGGGTTGAGAGGGTCACTGTATCTCTGGGGCAGATGGGGGCATGGCACAGCTATGGGGTGGGCAAGTTCACAGGGTGGCTATGGGGCAGATGAGGGCACGGCTATGGGGCAGGCGGGTTCAAGTCACAGCTATGGGGCGGACGAGGGAACAGCATGGCTGTGGGGCAGGATGGCTCAAGTCATGGCTGTGGGGTGGATGGCACACAGCGTGGCTGTGGGGCAGGACGGCTGATGACGTGGTTATGGGGCAGGCAGGACAGAGGGTGGCCATGGGACAGACAAGGACATGGCGCAGACCCAGAGCCCAGCCGGCTTTGTGGGGCCACCCCCCATGTCCCAACCAGCCCCCATATCCCAAAACCCTTGGGCCCCTCCATCGAACACTTCCAGCCAATCAGAAGCCTGGAAGCTCTGACATCATCAGTCACTAGGCAGACATCCAGGCAGCGAGTCCCGCTCCGGACATTGCCTGCAGCAGCAGGGGCAGCTGGGCAGCACCCATGGGTGCCCCACCTCGTCGGGCAGCGGAGGCAGGTGGTGGCTCCCTGGGGTGCTGCTGCACCCCGCCAGTGCCCCGTTCACCTCGGCGGGGCAGGATCTGGCCTGGGGAAGCCTGGCAGGCGCCACATGGTGCTTGGCTTTGCTTTCCCTTGGCACCCGAAGGCTGTGGCATCACTGCGACACCACCTGCCCGGCCTGCCTGCGTGCTGCCTGTGCGCGGGCTGCCCCGCACTTTCGCTTTTTGCACCAAATTTTAAAAATTAAGTGTAATCTGGCATTCCATGGGACACGTCCTCTGCCCCCTGGGACCGGTGAGGCTTCAGGTGGCTTCATCATCCCGCAGAAGGCGATGCCCAGAGCAGTGCCATGCCCCAAAATCCCCTGGCAGTGCCCTGCCCGCAGCCCCCATGTGCCCACGTGCTCCTCAGGTAACACCCCCCCCCCCCAACCCCCACCCCCCGTGCCTTCCCCCCTCGCCCCCGCAGTGGGTTTCGGTTCCCCCAGTGCAGAGGAGTGACCTTCACGCTGAGATTTCACTTCTGCATGCCGAGAAGGAGCAATTTGCATTTGTCTGGCTGCAAACCCCCCCGGGAGGGGGGTGTTTGGGGTGGCACGAGGGGGGGTGATGTGGGCTGCGGGGGGGGGTGTTTAGGGGTTGGTATGAGTTTATGGTATGGTATGGTATGGTTTAGCAGGGTATGAGGACATCTCCTGCCACTGGTGGCTGGGGCTGAGCTCCCTCTCAATGTCCTGCAGGTCTGCATTGGGCCGCAAAGCCGCCTTCTCCACGCTGTCCATCCTGGTGGCCCTGCTGATTGCCGGCCAGGCTGTCACCGTCTACTTCGTCTACCAGCAGAGCGGGCAGATCAGCAAGCTGACCAAGACCTCCCAGACCCTGCAGCTGGAGGCACTGCAGAGGAAGCTGCCTGCCAGTCAGTAGCCCCCACGGGCACCTGTGTGGTGGTGGGGTGGCCAGAGAGAGGGGATGGGTCACCCCTGGACCACCCACCCCAGCACCCCTCACGCCACTTCTTTCTTGGCAGGTGCCAAGCCAGTGAACAAGATGAAGATGGCCATGGTGAGCATGCCCATGGCCATGAAGGTCCTGCCTCTTGCCCCCTCTACAGGCAACACGGTAAGAGATGCCCATCGCTGCTTGGCGCTGACTGCTGCCTGCTGCCCTCGGGGCTTGCTGCCAACCCTCGCGCTCACGCTGCCCCTTTGCCTTTTCTCTTGAGGTCATGGCCCCCACTAGCAACAGAACCGAGGACCAAGTGAAGCATGTGCTGCTGGTAAGGTTCCCCGCTCCCCCACTGACCCCGTAGCTGCCCCCTGTACTGCAGGAGACAGTGGTACCCTCTGTCCAGCTTCAAGCTGGGTCTTGGCTGGGTCTGGGGTCTCTTGGGGTGCTTTTGAGAGCTCCTGGCCTCCGGCAATGTCCATCTGGCTGATATAAGCAGCGCTTCACCCCGACACACACCTTGTTTTTCTTTGCCCTGTCTCACCATGGTGGTCACTCCGCAGCAAGCAGACCCCAGGAAGAAGTTCCCGGAGCTGAAGGACAACCTGTTGGACAACCTGAAGAACCTGAAGAACACCATGACTGATACAGACTGGAAGGTCAGTGCTTGCTGACATCCTACTCTTCCCCTTCCAGGAGCACCCTGCTTTGTGGAGGGACTGGGGTGTCCCCACCTGGAAAAAACAAGTCCTGCTTTAGCCAGGCTTGGGTTACTCCCATCCCAAGTAAGGTCGTGGTGCTCATAACCTTCCTTGGCCCAAGCTGGAGCTTGTGGCTCGGCCACCCCTGTGCTGCACCCCCATGCCGGTTAACGTGCTGGTTGCCCTCATTGCAGTCCTTTGAATCCTGGATGCAGAAGTGGCTGCTGTTTGAAATGGCCAAGAACCCCAAGCAGGAGGAGCGGAAGACGATCCCGGCAGAAAAAGGTACCAGGGCCGGGGCTGCTGAGCTGGGGGAGGTCAGGACCTGCCCTTGGGGAGAAGCAACCCCCCAGGAGGTGCCAGCATGGAGCTTCCCAAAGGCAACCGACCCCTCTGTCCCCCAACCGGTCATGGACCTCAGCATTTCATGGGGACCCCCTGGCTGGTGGCCTTTAGGCCATCACAGAGCCGCTGCCCGCTGCCTGCAGGGCATTTGGGATGAGCAAATGGCTGAAAAGCCGGAAAGCACACCAAATCCTCAGCCCTTGGCGAGCCCAAGAGCTTTAGCAAGGTCACTGGGGTGGGGCTTGTTCACGTTTAATTTAACTGTTTCTGGATAAAAAGCTCCCGCCAAGGCTGCCGAGTGGCAGAAGGGGCCGGGGGGCTCATGGTGTCTCCCCCTTTTTTTTTTTATTGCCCTAGTGCAAACTAAGTGCCAGGCAGAGGCCAGTTCTGGGGGTGTCCGGCCGGGTCACTTCCGCCCACAGTGCGATGAGAACGGCGACTACCTGCCCAAGCAGTGCAATGCCGCCACGGGCTACTGCTGGTGCTCCTACAAAAATGGCACCAGGATTGAGGGCACTGCCACTCGGGAAAAGCTGGACTGCCCTGGTAGGTCGGCGGGGAGGGGAAGGAGAAGAGGAACGAGCAGCGTGCATGGATGCTGCCCTCCGTTTTGCTTGCGGTTAGGGAAGAGGAGAGCTGCCAGGGAGAGGAGAGGGGGGTGTCCAAGCTGTAGAGCACCCCTCACCCATCTTTGGTGCCAGCATGTCAAGGATGGAGGGGACCTTGAAAACCCCGGGCACGCCGCCCTCCCCGGGTAGCTGCAGTGACAGCAGAGGCACACAGTCGAGGTTTTCCATGAGCCCCTCTTGCCCCGAAACCCGTGGCTCAGTGGGTGGGTGCAGGCTCTCCCCTGCTGCCTTCAGAGGGGTGGGGGCGATGGGCAGCCCCAGGGGTCCAGCACCCACATCCTGCCCTTCCTCCGCAGATGCCACCGCCATGGAGCCGGAGGACATGATCTTCTCCGGGGTGGACATGCTCAAGCTGGGTGCAGAGAAAGGTGAGAGGCTGGGGGGGCACAGGCCCAGGCACCACGGCAGCACAAAATCTCTGCTGGGGCAGCGGCGGGTGGGGATGGAGACAGGCCAAAGCAGCCTGAGCTGTGGGAGGGCCCGGAGCCATCTCACTGACTCCTTCCTCTCTTTCCCCCACAACAGCCAACTAGAAGAGGACACCGCAGACACCCGTCCCCTCTTCAGCATCCCAGCTCCCGTGTTTTACTTTTTTTGCTCTATTTCATTTCTGCTCTTACACTGCCTTCCCAAGATGATTAATAGTGGGCACCCCCGTACGCTCCTGCCCCTCGAGGCATCGGTTGCAACCCTTCTGCTGCTGCAGGGCACCAGACGGGGCTGAGCTGCCACCAGGATCAGTGCCAGAGAGAGAGTATTCCCTCAAGAGGGTGGGTAAAGCAGGCTGGAAAATTATTTTAATGATGTCAGATGCGTTAAGTCCCGTTCCTTTTTGCACATCGGCATACCACAGTAACCGGGGAGCCGCAGGCACGGAGCTCAGCCCTGCTGAAGAACAGCCACTAATGCTTTCTTATGCTGAACAAACATTAAAAGCAGCAAAACAACCTCCACCAGCTTCTTAACTGACCCCCGTAGGTTGAAGCCCTGTTAGATTACTAGAGCAGTTTGTTTTTTTTCTTGTGGATATTCAGTTTTGTAGAGCTAGATGCTCACCTTCAGCTTTTACCTTCAGGCTGGAGAACAGCCGCAGCAGCGGGTAACAGTGGGCAGAGGAGCTGACCCTGGAGTCTCAGGGGCTTCTAGTTTTTCTGAATATATCTGATAATGACCTCACAAGCTAATTTTTTCAAATAAACTTTTGAATAAGAAAGCCTTGTAAGCAAACTCTAGCAGGGCAGTGCTTGCAAACAGTTTGCAGCTGTCCTTAAGGAAAAAAAGGGGGAAAAAAATATCTCTGTAAAAACACTCAGGTATCTGTCCTCACCCAGGATTGTACATATTCCTTGCCACATTCCTGGCCCATCACTTGTTTAATCTCCCCTGGGCCCTGGAAGCCCCCTGCACCCTACCACAGCCTGGGAGGCCAAAAATCACCTTTGGGTGGGGGGAAGAGGAGAGCAGCCCCCTGCACCACAGCCGTCTCCCTCCTGTGCCTGGGCTGTGTAGGTGGCAGATGGGGAGCTCTGCCCTCACAGCAGAGCCTGGAGCCAGGCTGCACAGCAGCTGCAGAGCCTGGATGGAGGAGCACAGCGGGAGTCCGTCCTTTTTCCTCATCTCCTAAACCCCAGGGGTACAGGGGGATCCTGTCCTTTTTCCTCATCTCCTAAACCCCAGGGCTGGGAGCAAAGCAAGGGAACAGGCACAGGCCCAGTACAAGATGCAGGGCAGCAGGTGATGCACAGACCTGCTCAGTACCTGCCCCAACACAAGTGTTTTAGTAATGAAAAAAATACAAACCAACACCAGAAGAACAAGCAGTATCTGCTCCTCCTCAGGGAGCAGGCAGAAAGTAACAGATTTTTTTCCCAGGGGTTAGAGCAGGACCGATGAACCCACTCCTACCTGCATCATCCTCCAGAGACAGCCAAGCCCTATCCGGGCTCAGCCCCAGCACCTGCCCTGGGTTTGGCCACCTCCCTTCCCTCGAAAGCAGATGAAGCAAAAATCTCACCATTCTTTTTTATTTTGTATTCCATAAAAAAACCCACAAAAAAATTATGCCACCTTGGCTGAGAACAGCTGCTGGATACAGTTGTTCAGTGCAACTGCAGGGACACGATAATCACTGCCGTCAGTGTTAGAATAAAAAGTAAACCCAAGAGCTCTCTTCCATAGTAGCAAAAGGACTGACACCACAAATCACAGAAAGGAAGAAAAAAAAAAAAGGGGGGGGTAAAAGTTTCTCTTAAAAATATAGCTCTGTGGTGAGAAAGAGATGGCTGGGTGTCAACTATGAGGAAAGCAGTTGATGCAAGCTGGCTCTTCTCTAGTCAAACTGCCTCCTTCAGTTCAGTTCTTGTGCAACAGGCGAGCCGTCAGGAAGGGCAATAAATGCGTCTCTGGGCCCCAGCAGGGCAGGAGGAGTCAGAAAGTTACGCTGCTCTGCTCTAAAAGTCACAGTTAAAAGAAGTTATAAATTATTATTTAAAAGAAAAAAAAGTTGGAATTCTCCTGATGAGCTTCCTTTTCCTCTCTTCTGTTTGATCTTCACCCATAAATCCTTAATCACAGGGATGCGGTACCTTTGGGGAGAGGAGTTAAAAGAGTTAGGGACGGGGAGGAGGACAACAGCCTTAGAGCTGAGCAGAGCAAGGGCAGAGTCATCTGGTCCACTTCCAGGTGGCTACAACATCACCATCTAATCCACATTACTTTTCCAAGCTCCCTGTGGTCAGCAGGGACAGACAGACACTGCCAGAGGCCGCTTATCTCTGCTGATGACAGAGGACAGCAACGTCCAGGCTGGACATCCAGTTCTCAGCAGCTAAAGAGTTGAGGTCAAACACATCCAGAGAAGCCAGCACACTGCTGCATGACTTTCCTTACACCGCTCCACTCCCTGGCCCTCTAATCTAAGGCCAGGCTGACTCAGCGAGCATTTAGAGGGCACACCGTCTTCCCAAGACTGGCCCGGGAGTACTGAATTCGGCCAAGGTTACCGCCGTTCAGAGGTACCAACTGAGAGTCCCCACAGGCCATGTACCTTCTCACAATCCTTCAGGCTCAGCTGTTTTCTTCTTCTAAAAAGAAAAGGGTGAAAAATAAATCAGTATCATCTGCAGCACAAACATGAAGGAGCCAGCAAAGCCACAAGCCACAGAGGCTTCTTGGCTACCATCTCTAGAGGCACATATCCATCACAAGGAACACCCTAGCCTCTCTCTGCCCCCTCTTCCCAGCCCTGGGGATGGGATGCAGTAGCCTGCCAAGCCCTCAGGAGCTCCCATTTCTGCTGAAAACAACTTTATGAGCAGACAGCTGAAGAGCACTTACTCCCCGGGCAGGTTCTCTGCCACCACAAGGTAGGTTTGACCCATCCAGGGAAAGGATCTCCCCTGGGGGAGTGATACAGGAACAAACCCTTCTTCAAGCCACCTCAATCCCAACCAAAAGTCATGGTGTCCCAAGACTAGCCACAATTAACTGCGGCCTCCTCTGTACTGCCAGCAAGGCCAGGACACGGCTCTGTTCCTCTCCAGCCTGGCATGCTGCAGGGATGAGCATCACAACCACGCTTTAGAACCGCTCTTCCCCCGGTACCCCATCCCAGGGTCTTGCACATACCTTCTTCTTCTTCTTGTGAACCTCAGCAGAGCCATCTGCTATAGGCTCTCCTTCTGAAGAAACCTTTTTGCTCTTCTTCTTTTCTTTTCCAGTCTTTTTTTCTGGGAGAGGGAAAGCAAAGTCAACTAAGAGAGGGACTCTGGTATTGCCAGCCTGTGAGATGGAGCACAGAGTGGTAGGAGCATCTCCAGTAAGTTTTTGATCACATCTGAACCTGAGCAAGCTTTCCAGAACAGTAACTGGGCAAGGGCAGAGCCCTGCTGCAAGGCAGCTGCCCCCAGGGCTGTTTCCCCAGTACCTCTGAGCCAGAGCGGTTTGATCCCACCATCCACGCACACGTGTGGGCAGAATTACATAGGACCCACCTCCTGCTGCCCACCCACTCCGAGGAATCGCTTCAGCGCTGGAGTAGCTGGGTGCATGCCAGAAGTCAGAGCAAGGGGAGTTACAAACACAAGGACAGACACAAGGTTCAGCTCAGCACAACTGCTCCGAGAGGCTCCAGCTCACCCCTGTGCAACAGCTCACGCAAGGGCTGATGGTCAAGTCTGTCTCCTCCAAAAAGAAGGGCTGCATCTCTGCAGAACAGAAACCCTGGCAGATCTGGCCTACTCATGCCATCTCCTTTTTTTTTTTAAAACAAACAAATAACCCAGAAAAAAACACCCCCAAAAAACCCCCAAGACAAGATCCAGCACAGAACCAGCTCCAATTCGCAAACGCGGTCTGTGCTCCGAAGAAAAAAATTGCCTTTGCAATTTCCCCTCTGGGAAGAGGGGGCAGCAAACGGAGCATTACAGAGAGGTGTGCAGACAAGAGGAGCAGGAAACACTCTTAATTGGAAGCAACAAGCAGGAGGCTGGTACCATCGTCCTCTTTCTCGAGGGGCTTGAAAGCAGCAGTAATATCCCCGAGTCAAATCTCTTGAACGAACTGCTCACCGTGTTACAGCACAGACACTGCTCAGGCAGGGTCAGGAAGGGGCACTGTCACCCCACGGGGAACAGCAGTGGCTGACATGGCAGATGAGAGCACAGATTTCAAGGCTGATCTCTTTTAAAGAGGCTGGCAGCAAGGGGCCGTGCTCAGGAAGCTCTGACTAACACAAAGCCCTGCGCTTGTGAATGCTGGGCTTCCTCTGCCATGCCCACAGCGTGTCAGGGACGTTCTGCCCGCCTTCCCCAGCCACATTTCACCTTAGCTCTCCACCAGCATGCGTTGTGTTTGCCGCAGAGGAGCCAGGGCAGCCAGCTGGGTTAGCAGAGCTGTTCCGCACTACAGATGCGGTGCAGGTCACCAGGCAGAGCGCAGCAGGCGGAACGCAGGCCTCGTGACTTGCAACGACTCGTGAGAACTCTCCCAAGGCCAGCGCAGATGGGCAGGCCACGCGGGGAGGGCAAAGAGGCCTCGGGAGGTTCAACGCAGACTCACCTCAACCCTTTGCCAGCCCACACCTAGACAGCTGCTTCCAGCCAGGGCAAAGGCCAGGAAAGGAGAAAGCCCTGGAGGGACATGTCATGCCATAGAAGACGCACAGGGACATCAGCTTGCTCTGCAAGCAGCAAGGATCAGCATGAGTATTAACGCAGTTCGCACTGTGCTGGATGCAGGACAGAGGGGCAGGAGAGCCCAGCTTGCTGTCTGCAACATGATCTGGTGCTAAGACTGCAGAAAAACACTGAAGTGAGGTATAAAAATCTGGCATTGGCTTTGGGTGGGCCAAGAGGGAAGTAGCCAAGCAGGAAGCTAACGGGAAAGTGGGTGCTACTTACAAGGCCCTGCACCAGACGCTGAACGTGCAGCAGCTGCAAGAACCTATTGCAAATGCAGCCCCAAGTAAGGAATGCTTACTTTTAGCTGATTTTTTCTTTTCCTTGCTGCCTGGCAACTTCTCCAGGTCACCAGGTGCTTTCTTCTTTTTCTTTTTGGGTACTTCTTCATTAGCTTGCCCTTTCCGCTTCTTCTCCTTGGGCTGCCCAACAGCCTCATCCTCTCCTGGCAGTTTCCGCTTCTGAGATGTTTTCTGCTTCTTATTCTCTTTGTCTTTGCTCTTAGATGTTTTCACAGCCTTGTCTGTTGTGGAGGATGATTTCTTCTTTTCCTTCTTTTCTTTTTTCTCCTTTTTCTTCTTCTTCTTCTTCTCTTCTGATCCTCCCATTGTTTGCACTGCGGGAACTTTGGCAGTAGCGGTGACCTCAGTTTCACTCCCCGAGCTTGACTCTTCTGATTGTGGGATGGAGAACGGTGTGTGTGACGCTGGGGTCACTTGGGCCCCTTTTGTCCCAACATCATTCTCTTTCACGGCCTGAGCTTTCTTGACTGGGGAAGGTTTGAGGCTGGCATGATCTGGCTCTGTTTTTCCTGCCACCTTCTCATTGTTGGAGGCTCCTGTGGCTTCCTGCCCTGGAGGGGGGTTGTTTTCTGCAGAAACAACAACAAGAGAGAGAAGACAACTCAGGGAGCGTTCGTTACATAGACCACAGAGTTACTGAAGGACTGAAATACGCATTTGAAGAAGAGCATCCGGTTCTCCCTCAAAAGCAAAACCTGCTGGCCACAACAGCTACAGTAGAGCCAGAGAAAATGCTTCAGCGTGAGATCAGGTATCTGGTGAGGTAAGTGGGGGACAACAGCCACAACAGCTTTGGCCACATCCACGGAGAGCAGGGACTAGACAAGAGAATACTGTAGCACAGGATGGGTGAGCATAGGTAGAGCAGTCCTTCCCCAGGACACCACCCCTGTAAGCCAGAGACTTCCCAAGGTGGAGGGGGTATCCAGGCCACCCCACTTAACCATCACCAGTGGCCTCTCCTCCAGCACCTGGGCCTTCTTGAACTTATATATAGTTCTGACCTTTGCACAACTGAACAATGTGCCTGAGGGGCCAATAGACCCATCTGAGCCTCCAGAGTGGGCCAGAGCTCACAGCTAGACCAGCTTTGAGTTTTACAATTGCCAACAAACCAGGGCAATAGAGGAATGGCAGGACATTTCATTTCTCTATAGGTCTCCCCACTTGCTTCCCCTCCTCTGCCCTCCAAACATGCTACAGAGCCCAAAAAGACCAAGGGGAGGCTTGAATATCAGATGTTCTTCAGCCAGTGTTTAAATCTTCTGTAGAAGCCATCACTACCACAGCACACCAATGCAGCGTGCATAGGTTTCAGGGAGAGCCCTACCTGCTCCCATTAATTCCATTAATTATTGCAGTTAAAGCAGAATTTGGAAGAGGCAAAGGCAGAGCGCCTCACCAGCCAGCCAGCGCAGGAGGGACGTTCAAGAAGTGGGCTGTGTCGTGGCCAGGGGAAGCCAGCAGACGGCAGCAGCACTCCACGCTGCTGGGCTCTGCGGTGGAGACGTGCTGGGAAGAGGGCCCCATCCCAGCGTCACCCTCCCATGCCAGCACAGCTTTGCTCCCAGGCCAAGCGGATTCCGGACCTCGCCGCAGGAGACCCACCTGCTTTGTGGTTTGCAGCCACCTGGTCGACATCCGTGTCGGAGTCACTGCTGTCGCTGCTGGAGCTGTCAGCCGGGGCTGCCTTCACGGGGGCTTTGGTGAGGGAGTTTGCAGCAGTCACGGCTGCTTTTCCTTGCCCTGCTTTGCCTACAGGCTGAGGGGGAACTGTCTTTGGTGCCTGGGGTGCTGCTGGGGTCCTGGAGAGGCCCAGATAGCCTGTGAGGAGGGACTGAAACAACACAGACACACGAGGCGTCACAGCAGGGCAGCCTCCCACACACCAGACACGTAGATCTGTCTCCGCTGCTAATGCCCGCATACTCCAAGTGAAGGACCCACCTTTGGCCACCCATGGAACGATCCTGCACGGTTCAGCCAGCCCTGTAGAGGCTAGGGCTGCCAGGAGAGGGTGCCAGCACTGACAGTTGCTGGCTGAGCTTACAGCAGCAAGAGCTGATGGGGAGAGGGTCTCCTCTTTGTTCTTGCCCAGTAAAGCAGGCTTGGGGGAGGCTCTTGGCCATTAGCATGCACCCACGCACAGCTAATGCACTGCAGATGTGCTGCACGCCCTGCACGTTACTTACAAAGGGAATTTAATGGCTTGGACACGGGTAAAGTTACAAATAAAAAGGGGGAAAAAAATCCTGCTGCTATTGGCACTGTGTACCACTTCTCCTGGTTTAACCCTTGCAAGGCACCACCTCCTCCCATCCCTTCCCCCGGGAAGGCACTGTGAGCCCTGGACCCAAGGTCTGGCTGCCTGGGGAAGCATTCTGCCCCCACCAAAAGGCTCTGCTCACAGCACTGCACTGGGGAGCCCCCACTTCTGTGCTGGCAAACCCACTCAGCACCCCATTTGCCACGGCTGAGAATTGAGTCCTCTGTCCTACTTATGTGCCAGCTGCAAGACCCGAGAGGATCCCAGCCTGCTCAGGTACCATACCTGCGACGCTGCCTCCTCCTCCTCACTGGACTCCGAGGAGCTGTGGGCCGGCTGGGTCCCTCCTGGTTTCTGCAGTGAGCCTGCTGGAGAAGCAGAGTTCATCCCATTAAACCCACCATTGCCACCTGGGGCTGAGCTCACCTATCCAGCACAGCTACTGCCAAAGGGCATTCTGTCTCCAAAGAAAGGGGAGCACTCTGCCCAGCTGGAGAGGAGGAACCCCTCTCCAACCACAACGTGAAGGTGACACCTCTCACGGGATAACAAAACGCTGTCCCCACCCTGGCCTGGCTGGCAGCACCGAGAGCATTTTCTTGGGAGAACTGACCAGGTTTGGGGGGCTGCTTGGGTGTCTCCTCCTCATCACTGTCTGAGGAACTGCTACTGTCCGAGGTCTCCTCTGCCTGGGCGGGCGGCACAGCCTGGCTCAGCCGGGCGTCCTGCGCTGGCTGTGGGCCTGGCTTCCTCAGTTTGGTGGTGGGACTTCCCAGGAGTGAAGCAGTCTGTGGAGCAGCAGTGTTGGCTGGAGGAACTTTTCCCACAGGAACCGTTTGCTTTAGGCAAGTAGGAGGGGGATCCTAGGGAGAGGAAGATGAAATGCATCTGGAAGGAGGAATAACTGCTTATACCCATGAACTATAAGAAGCAGCCCAAAGCAGAAAGGCTTGCACCACCTCAGCCCTTCTTCGGCCATTCTGCTCCAGTTCGTGTCAAGATTATCCCGAGAACCTCTCATGCACAGTGCAGAGCCCCCCAGCTCCCCCTGGCCCACAGATGAAGCAGGCAGCCGTGGCTAAGCAGACAACTCCTGACTGTACAGCACACTACTGTCACAAAAGGAGGAAGAAACCTGCCAGCCAGCTGGGAGGCAGAAACAGCAAAGGTACCAGGGCTACCCCCTCTGCTCATCTGCCTCACCTTATGGTGCAATAACAGCAGTTAAAATAGAGCAGCCCCTCTCTCTCCCCCTCCACGAACACGCTGCCTCAGCTGGAGACACTGCAGCAGTCTCAGACTCCAGCACACCCATCTGCCCACTCTCCCCAGGGAAGCTCCTCACTTCAGTCTCCTCCGTCATTACCTCTCCCGCCAGTACGTCATGCTCTGAGGAATCGCTACTCGAACTCTCAGACACTCTGTTAACTGGAGGGACAGCAGGCGCCTTTATCCCCTTCCCCAAAGGCAGCGTGGCATTAGCTTTGGCAGCCACTGCGCTTGAAACCTTGGTTGCTTTGATGTTCTGCTGGGACAGACTCTAAAATAGATTAGAAAGAAAATCAGGACAGAGCACAACTTGGAGGGGAAAAAAAAAAAAAAAAAAAAAAAAAGAGAGAAGCGTACACCAATCCACCACTAACTCCTGAGCCCTTCCACCATTTTCAGCACAGCACCAAGGCTCATATTTATTTTTTTTCCTCCCTTTACAGGCCAGCACTGTCTCCTAAGAGCCTCAGAGCAGGGCCTATGGCATAGCCAGGAGCAGAGAAGTAAGGGCCAGCATCCTGGGAGTGCCTAAAGCATTAGCTCGGTGCCCCAAAGGCACCCATCCTGAGGGCAGGCAGACAAAATGTGATGTGCTTGCAGGCTCCGAGATCCCTATCCACTGCAGTACCAGCAAGACTGCAGTTGCAAATCCTACTTTGCAAAGTGGGCACTTGGACTCCAGGATGGGTCCTACGCTCTAAAAATCACACATCAAGAGTTAACTGGCAACAGAGATAAAGCAAAGACATCAACCACAGGGCAAATCTGCCTTCAGGTCCACAAGTGAGCCCCAGATTAGGGAGCAAATTAACAAGAAGCAATTCTGTTGCCTCACATTTGAAACCTCCTGTCAAACTGAACGTAAGAGGGGTTAAAAATAGAAGAGCCAGGGGCATGGAAATCAGACACTGACATCAAGTCCAAGGCACAAATGCCAGCAGAGGAGGGAACAGGAGCGATGAAGGAGCACTCAGCCTCCTGGTTTGTATTACAAACAAGGCTACGTGAGCAGCCCTCCCTCTCCAGATCTCTGACAAGCTGGGCCTTTGTGGGCTGACATTTCCCTCACACAACATCTGGCCTTCAGAAAAGAAGGCAACGCTCCACCACGCAGAGCCGCCAATCCGACGTGAGCTCTCAGCCGTCTTGCACAAAGCTCAAGTTACAGCAACTGCGTTATTTTATACAATCTTGGTACTATAAACACGCTTTAATCGAGGATTGCTCAGGCTGGCTGCCTGCCCACCAGCTGGAGGGGAGACAGCCTTTCCACTGGCCACAGCATCAGGCCAACATGGGGAAGGGTTTCCTTGAGTGTACATTATCCCCCTCTCCCTGCAAGAGCACTGGCCAGACAGGGGACACACACGTGCAGGACAAGAAATGCACTTGGCCACTTAGCCCTGGGCTCAGAGCATCAGCCAAGCCACCACCATGCAGGAACAGCAGCCACAAGGCTTCTTCCTGCGGTTTCCTTCTCAGGCTGCAGCAGAGGTACAGAGACGCCCAAGCCAGCTTCCTACCAAGGCAGCTCAGGACCCAGGGAGCTCAGGCACGGAGGCACAAAGAGACGTGACATGAAGAGACTCAGGTCAGAGTTGGGATCAGCTCCACGACACTCAGCGGTGTCTCTGCACAAATATGGGGGTCACCTCCCTCCTCCAAGGCAGGGGTCTGGCTCGTCCAGCTGAAAAGCAGCAGGACCATCGTGCTACCCTTCAGGGCAGATCCTTCCAGCCTCCCAAGGCTTGTGGAGGGGGAATCCAGAGAGCTCCAACTGCACCCTACACCCAGGGTTTGGGAGGAAAGAGGGGGCGGGTTGCCTTGGAGCTACCCAGCTCATGGAAAGACACTGTCTGCAAGGAACTGGCTGCTTTTCCATTCTAACTCCCTGGAGTAGGTCAAAGGGGACAGAGTCCCAGAGGAGGTCTGGGCTTGTGCATCTACTCATGTTCCTGTCAAAACATTCACACCTTCCACTGCTCTCACACACTGCAAGCTTGCTGCAGCCAAGATGTGCACCCAGAGCCAGGGTCAGCAAGACCCAGCAATGCTGCCAAGAAAACCTGACCCAGCCAACAGGAGGGCTCCTCTCTGCAGCGCTCATCACCCACCTAACTACCACCTCCCAAGGTCCTGAGACCTCCCGAGTACACAGGGCTAACAACATCCACATCCAGCGGGTCAGTGGCTCCTTACCTGCGAAGGGGGGACTATTTCTTCCTCTGAATCCGACTCCTCGCTGGAATCATCGCTGCTGCCCACAGGTGGAGGGGCTGGCGCTGGAGCCGGTGCCTTCTTCACGTTGGTCGGCTGGGGCGCGGCATTGGTCTTCACTGCAGGAAAAGCATAGGAGATTGTCACCACGACAAAGAGCTGCTCTCCAAGGCAGGAGCTATCACAATAGGCTGGGCTGTTCCGTGGGACAGAAGGAAACCCATGAGGATGCAGGTGAGGGATCCTAGCCACTACCAGACTTACCAGCTTGCGGAGGCTGTGTCTGTGCTGCAGGGGACTCTTCTTCACTGTCAGACGAGTCACTGCTCCCACTTTCTGAGGCCTGGCTTTTCAAGGTGCTTCCCACTGCTTTTTCAGGCAACCCAGCTCTAGCAGCTTGGCTCAGGTTGGGAACATGCCCAGGCTGTTCTGTTAATCTCTTAACAAAAAAGAAACACAAGCCCAGAAATGTGGTATTAGTACAGGTGTTGTTTAGGAGTTTAAATGCAGTTTCAGCTCAAGCTGGGTTTTGTTTTACCCTAACACAGCTGTTACTAACACTCACTCTATCCTTGGCATGTCGAGATTGAAAGGGGCTTCACTCACTGTCTGGACTGAGCTGCTGGAGACATACCGCTGCATCCAGCAATATGCTTTTGACAGGAAGCCCGAGCGTGTTTTACCTCACAAGCATGCAGGGCTAAGAGTGCTCAGAACAGCAATTCCTTAGGGAGGCTGAGACACTGGCTGGACAGGAGCCTGAGGGCAGGAGAAGCACCACAACCCAGAGACCTCCATTCCAAGGAAGCTTCTCATTTAAGCAAGACCTCCCCCCAGCTTGGTGGAATCAATAGGAGCTGGGAAGCCTTGTGCCAAAACACGGGCAAGGTTCAGAGACAGCATCAGAGCAGCTACATCCTAGAGCTGCTAGAGAGGTCAGCATAGACACAGGGCTGACAGAAGCATTTGGGAACACAGAGACAGACTGGGACCCAATGATTGAGCACCTTGGATACTCATCTGTTAACAGGCCTAAGAATTTAGAAATCTGCAGAGAGCAAAAAAAGCCTGGAACTCACTCAGGCTGTGCTTTTCTACAGCATCTGTCAACACCCTGATGTCCCAGGACAGGCCACGAGCCACTGCCCCAAGCAGCCCGTGTGTCAGCACTAGGAAGTCACAGTTATCGCAGCACCAGATACGCAACTGCCAGGTGAGATGATCTCTTCCCAGCCTGGGCTGAGGGCTGCAGACACCCCTCCTGCACACTGCTGAAGGCTAGCGCTGGCAGAGGGAGAGGGAGCGCTCACTGAGAGATCTGGTAACTTCACCACCTGCAGATATTCTCCAGGCTTGCAGTGCTCTGCGCCCACTCAGTTTACTCCACTCATCGCTCATCTCCGGGCTGCTCTGCCAAAGAGTACATCACGCTTGCCAGGGCAGGCAGACCCCATCCAACCTGCACGTGATGGCAGCCTGCTTCAGTCTCCAGGCCTCCTGCAAGGTGAGAGAGACTCCCGCCTGGCTGCACAGCCCCTGCCACCCCCCTCTCCCAGCCCTGCCACGCTGCCAACACAGCGATACCCTCTCAGCCCGCAGCTGAGGACCAGGAGGACTTCAGCAGCGCCAGCTCAGCGGGGGCTGCTCCTGGCCAGCAGCCGAGAGCACCAGCCTAGCAGGCTCCCAGAGGACAGATCTTACCATGCTTCCTGGCATAGCCCCACTGAGGGCTGCCACTGGGGCAGTGTTTATCGTCTTCAAGCCAAACACTAAACAGACAACAGCATCTGCATGTTTATCCCATTACAGAACAGCTCTCTGAACAAGCCAAGCACATTTTGACTCTGCTTAGAGAAACAGAAACCTCCACAAGCACTTGGGGAGGGGGGGGACTGCAAACCTCACTTGTCTGTTTTGTTTTGATACCAGTGAGTCACTATCTCCAGGACAGAGGCCAGATTTGCAATGCTGAAGAGAGAGAACTACTTGAAGCAGACACAAGAATTCATAGCTCTACTCGAACGCGCTAGCTCCTCTCCCTCTCATGCCAAGCACTGCTGTGCAAGGGAAGAGTCTTCCAAGATCAGACCCCACTCGCTCACTTTTAAGACCTTCACAGCAACGGGACTGGCTTCTCCCCCTGCTTGGATGCACAGTACAAGGGCCACTTCGTTTCCTAACTTAGCAAGAGATTGGGAAAGAGCTGCCATACAGAGGCATCCTGACACAGAAAGAACGTAACAGCATCCACAGAGAAACCACTGTAAGTTTTACACAGCCTCGGGACTCCTCAGATCTTCCTGGGAGGTGGCCAAGGTCCCTCCATCCACCTCATCTCGGTCACTGCCAGATGGCTGACAGCTGCCACGTCCTACGGCGTGGCCCCAGGTGGGGTCAGGCCAGCAGCATGGCCGAGTTACACCAAGGGAGCAGGGTAACACAGGCAGAGAGCTTCTGACAACTTAAAGAATCACAGGTACTGAAGTAACTCAGAGAGGAGGAAAATAATTCAAGAGGAAATAATTTTTCCTGCTCCCTCTCCAGCCCCCAAACCAGGAGCTGCCTGCTGCTCAGTACAGTGTGATGACTCAGCTCCCGCACAACCCATCTGCCACTCCGCTGGGTCCATTTGCATCATGCAGCGCTGCATGACAAGAGGGGGAAACAACACGGAGCCACGTGTGCTGAGCACGTTGTAACAAATCATACTCCATTGCTGCCTGTGCACCGCGGAAGCACCACCAGCGTATCAGGACTGGGACCAGTATCTTGGCTGTGTCACGACACAGCAAAGGTACAACTGTCACCTGCAATGGAGTGGGGACATGGTTTGGGGAGGGAAAGAGACCCTCCGTCTCTTGGGAGATTTGGCCTCCCCTCACAGGGCCTGTGGTCCAAGATAAAAACTCGCAGGCACAACTTCTACCCGTGCAGCCTGCATGGGTTTTCCTGGGATGCTGAAGGAAGACCCAGGTTCCCAACACACGCATGCATGCACATCTCACGCCCACTCCCGGTAAGCTGAATGCAAAGCCTGTCCACAGAGGGCTCGATTGTCATCTTTGGCCCAAAACGTCCAGGAAACAGACAGCAGAGCAGAATTAGCAGTTCCAAGAGAAAAGCAGCTCACAGCATCTTTAAGATCAACCCAGACTGTCCCCCATCACCATCCTCCCCCCCCCAAAAATCTGCAAAAACCTTGTCAACTTCTTTGACTAAATATTCCTGAGTCTTCAGGGGTAAACATACCAATTAAGCAGTTCAATTTAGGCATGATGTTCATTTTAATTGTGCTAATCCACCCCCACAGGGAAAGATGAAGCAGCTTCCAACGCTCTGTATCTGTTTGGATCTTGCACAGAAGCCAGAGGAAGTTGCAGGATACAGTAAGTCAGTGGTTAGCATATGCCCAAGCAGCAGATGGTGAGGATGAGCTAAGAAGAGTTTGACTGGGAGGACAGGACTGTGGACACAGCTAAGCCTAATGGTTTATCTTCAGGCTTCACTCGTGGTCTCTGCCTGTAGGCTACTAACGCGGGAAGAAACAGCCTGTTTGGCAAAAATAGAGCTCCCTCGATGACAGGCTCTTCCTTGCTGACTGTGGCTGTTGAGGGGCAACCACCAGTTTGCAAGAGGGAGGATGCTGAAATGGTTAAACAGCCATTGGCAAGATGGCTACCTGCTGCTGCCAGCTTCAAATCAGCACTGGGGGGAAACAAGCCCACCCCAGCATGTCCTTCACCTACAACGCTGCTAGAATGGACGAGTCTCAATAGTTTTACAGCAGGACCCCATGGCACAGCTATTAGAATAGCTGCTCCTGCCACCCAGAGCTGAATCTTCACATACAATCACGCAGGAAGAGAGCAGCACAGAGCCAACTGTTAAGAGATGCGTCCCCCTCCACCCACCTCAGCAGACCAAGGCTATAAAGACAAAAATGCAGAGCCTCTCCAGCTCCTGCCTGTCAATAGTGAAAGGACGTGTTGACAAAGAGCCTCCCTGCAAGGACACGTGAGGGTCTGCCCCCAGCTTCCCTTCCTCCCTTGCGGATAATAGCTTCCATCTCCAAAATGCAGCTTTCAGGGCACTTTCCGAAGGGTCCTGCAGCTCAGAGTCAAGGTCTCTGTACAATGTGCCTAAGAATGCTCTCAGGAAGGGATTTGCTTCCCTACCAGTTCAGCCACCTAAGTCTGAGTCTAGTCCGAGTTCACAGTCCTTCTCTCAAGAGAGGTCTAAACAAACCCTGACAGGAGAGCCAAGACCAAGCTATATGTGACCCAGCACACAAGGCCCACTCCAGAGGGGCAAGGCATGACAGGAGTGAAACAGTCGCAATGAATGGCTAAACAATTGTCTTGCATATCCCATTCACCGGCACTGAGCTGAATGCGACATCACCTACCTTCTGGCTGACAGGCACAGGGAGATCCTCTTCTTCACTGCCTGAGGAGTCAGAGCTCTCCACTGGCTTCGTACTTTCAGCAGGCTTTGTGGGAGCAGCAGTCCTTCCCAGCGTCGTTTTGGCCTGCTTTGGCACTGCTGGTTTTGGTGCTGGCTTCCCTTGGGACAGTGGAACAGTTTTGGCTGGAGCTGTTTTGCCGGAGAGCGATGCCGCTGGTGTAGGTTTAACTGGGGACGGGATGGCCTGGGAGGACTTTGAAGGTGGCTTTGTCTGGACAAGACAAGAACAGTGTGAAACAAGGCAAATCCCAAAGCAGTATAATTCAGTTGCTCAGGCTGTAATCAAGGAAAGAGATTTCAGAGCCCTCTGGGAAAGGCAAATGCTGAAGGAAGATTATCAACTGGCAGGACACAAGGCATCCTTTCATCTAGCTGTGTGTGGATAGCCTCCCAAGATGAGAAAGCAAGACCAGACATTCTTCATCACCCTGCTGACAGTACCAGTCCCCTCCAGTGAGGTACACTGCAGCACTTTGCACTCTCCACAGCAGGGAAGCTAAGCTGCACTGAAGTTTGACAAATTAGATACTATTTATTGTAATTTATAGCTGAGAGGCAAATTGAACCATGACAATTTGCCTCTCCAGGTGGGAAAAGAATTACTGGGGTTTTTTTATTTAAAAGTACTGATGGATTTTTTTTTTTTAAGAAAGGCACAATGGCTTGATTATAAAGCTCAGAGCTAAGACATTGAGGTGCCTTTAAACACCCCATGCCTCTGTCCTCCCACCCCCAACATGACTTTGCTATACACTACATGCATTTAGGAAATTTTCTTTTCACTGCAATTCCTAGCCCTGGAGAGGTGTGCAAGGAGAGACAGAGTTTCAGACAGACGCACGTGGGTTACTGATGGAGGTTCCTCATCTTGGCTGTCTGATGAGTCGCTGCTCTCTGATGTGTCATCAGGCTTCGCAGCCCCAGGAACCGTTGTGGACGCAGGTTTGGCCTGGTTGGGTGCCAGTGCTGTTTGCCTCACCGCATTCTTCTTGAGGCCCACTGGAGCAGCAGGTGCACTTTTCACAGGTGCTGCATTAGCCTGCACTGTTTTCACAGCTGGTTTTGCCTGGGAACAGGACAAAAAAAAAAAGGGAACAGGAGAATCAGGTAACATCTCAGAAGAAACCCGCTGAGAGCTGTAACTGCATGGAATCAGTTTTAAAGAAGGCTACCTCACTAACTTTGCCAAGGATAAGCTTGTTCAGACCCACAGGCTGGGCAGTACCCACTGCCTGACTACATCCATAGAGTTGCACACCAAATCACCTCCTGAAGATCAAAGGATCTCCCTCAATTTCAAGCACTAGCAGGAACTGGGATGGAATGGTTGATGCTGGCAGGGGTTAGAGGGGCTCTCAGCCACACAGCATGTTTCCCTGGCCTTGGACTTGGCGATCCCACACACCCAGGAAAGGGAGTACAGTCGTGACAGTCACAACTACAGCATGGCAGCATTTCCCCTCTCCTTCAAGGGAAGGGAAGTGATTTCCTAGAGATAAGGACCCTGGGTTGGAGAGGTTACCTGGACTGCTGGAGTTGCAAGCTCCTCATCAGAAGATGTCTCATCACTTGATTCCTCACTGCTGCTTTCAGCAGCCCCAGCTGCCTGCTTCGGCTCTGAAACACAAGCAAGGAGATGTCACAGCTGCTGCCTGCTCCGAGCTCCCAGAGCATGATGTTAATGTGGCTTTTGAAGTCAGAAAAACAAAACAAGCCACAGAGAGGGCTAAGGGGATTTTTCAGGGAAGAGGGCCCAGCCCTGCTGAAAGCATCAGCGGCCTGCTGGGAACAGCTTCTCCAGATGAACATTGGCCCACAACCACCACTCCCCTGAGTGCAGGCAGAGATGGGAAATCTTCCCTGGGGACCCTCTGACCCTACAGGGAGCTGCCCAGGCACACACAGCTCCCTGCAGGGGCACCCAACCTGGCTGGGCCTCCTCTGGAAAACAGCCAAGAGAAGGACCATTTTCAGAGCTTCTATGATCTACTCCACACTCCCCCAACACACACACACACACTTCAAAGCAGTAAAAGATTTCCCTAAAGACTTCAAAACCCCAAAACAATCACTTTGCAGTTGGGAACAAAGAGAAGATGCTGCAGTGCCTTTCCAAAAAGCTGAAAGCATCTGCAGTATTAGTACTGCATCTCCTCCAGATATGCTACGCTGTTATCTCCAACCCCATAGTGCTGGGTGCTGCCAGACAGACATCTTAGTACAGAATCTGCTGCTTGAAATGGGAGCAAGCATGCTGGATTCATCCCACAGAGCTCCGGAGTTGGCTGCTTTACAGTATTCTCGCAGCCTCCCCAAGGAACAAGCATCGCTCTGAGCTTTCCAGAGAGGGAGCTGAAAGGAACACACTAAAGGCACGGCTCAGACCTGATTTGCAGCAAAGCTAGAGCACACATGCATTTACCGCACCCCGGAGGCTCCTTACCCACTTTGGGGGCCGAGGTCTTCACAGTCAGCGCCTCTTTTTCCTCCTCGCTCTCTGATGAGGAGCTGCTGCTGCTGGAGCTTTCTGGTGCTTTGTTTTGACCTACTTTGGCCGCGGCTGTTGCAGCATGTCCAGGCTTCCCAGGACCAGGCAGTTTCTGCCCGGCCTTGGCCGGACCTGCAGATGCAGCTGGTGCGTTCGGCTGCTGCTTATTTGAGACCACAGTTCTGTTCGCAGCAGAGAGCACTGCCACTTTGCCTGCTGGGGCAGCGGGTTTGGTAGGAGAATGCAGGGAGTTGGCAGCTTTGCCACTCACCACAGCTGGTGTCACCTACAGGAAACAAAAGAAATCAGAAGCCTATAGACGGATGAGGGGCTAAATTGGACACAATATACCTTGAACAGCAATCTGGCAGACAGGCAAGCCATAGAGCTCTTTAGGGGAGTACTTGAGGGACAGACATGTAAGAGAAGGCTTATGTCAGCACAGGAGGGTCATTTAAACATGAATTCCACACCAGCCCATGATTCTATGCATGCCAATGAGTCTGGGACAGTCCTGGCCTCAGAGTATGATCAGTCTTCAAAGCCAAGAGAAGAACTGCCTTACCGTGACTGCGCTTTTTCCAGCTGGTGTCTCCTCTTCTGACGAGGAGTCATCATCTTCACTGCTTTCTACATTCACTCCTGAGTTGGTGGCCAGGGAAAGGCTGGCTGCTGCACAGGAAAGAGCCACAGAGAAATCGTGTGAGCACATCTCTCGCATCAAGATGGTCTCTGGTCTGTAGGAAGGCCCCAGCAGGCAGGGCAGAGTCCCATCTCCACACCCGCCCAACACCACTGCCACTACCTGTGCGACAAACAAGTGCTTTGCTCCTCCACCCCATCCTTCTCCTGACCACCAAGACAAGGAACCTGCCAAGATCTGTGTTTCCAAGGGTTGGTCTACAGCAGATGAGACTGAGCCAAAGCGTATCAGACACACGGAGTTCTGTTAGACTATGCAAACCAACGCCTCCCACATCAGCTGCACCAGGGATCAATCTCTGCCTCAGACAGAGGGCACTGGCTTTCCAGACCAACTAACAAGTCCTTCCCTCATCCATGAAACAAGGCAGCCTTTGCTGGCCCAACAGACTCCCGGGACCAACGAGAAGGTGCTCCACAGCAGGCAGCGTTAGGCTCCCAAGGCTTCATCCAGGCAACAACACCCATCCCTTCCCAATGAATCATAACAGGCTTTTTCTAGCTTCAGCAGACATCTGAGCTCCTCATCCATATGAGAAGGGGGTGCTAAATTAGTTGTCCTATTTTTCTAAGAGCACAAGGGAATAGCCACCACTTTACAATCATTTTCTCTAGCCAAACAAATCAGGCTGCTCCTACACAACCCTCCAGTCCTACTCTGTCAACGCCAGAGAGATGAAAGGCTCCTACTGTTTGCAGCTTTCGCCTTCTCTTTCTCATCCTCTTCTTTCTCTGAGCTCTCAGAGCTGCTCACAGGATCAGGAACTCTGATCTTTTCTGGAATGGCTGCCTCGTCATCGCTCACCTTTCTTCTCCTGGAATTCGAGGGAGTTCTGAGGGAACAGAATTTACATCAAAATGGGGAAAAAATATCTTGAATAAATTGGAATTATTCATCCACTCTCAGGTTAGACTCAAGCCTAAGGCCACACAGTGCCATTCCTCTACAGCTCCTAAGGGAGTGGGAGAAATACTCCTCTACCCTGCAAACAACATCTCCAGCCCTCCTCTCAGGCAGCTCCTGAGAGCAACATATCCTTGTAATACTCAGAGACAGTGCACACAGACACTTTTTCTGTGTTCTAGGCAGGCTCTTTCTCACTTTAGCAGAGAAGTAAAAACATATATGTTCGGGCTGGTGCTCACTACAGTGCAAAGGCATCCTACAGAAGAAATTCCATCTCTGGGAAGTAGCTATAGCAAGACAGTCAATAAAAGCAGTCCCAGGGTCAGGGCAGTGATCCTCAAACAGGTCTTGGTATCCCACAAAGCTGTGAGAAGTGAATCTAAAGGCTGCAAAAGCCATTTGAACTTGGGCTCACAGGACAGAAAAGTCAGGTTGCAGGGAGATTTAAGAAAGGAAGTGGGTGAACCTACAGAAGATGTGTTGAAAGAAGGGGAGGAAGAGGCCACACACAAGCATTAAACACTTAAGCTGTTCAATTGGGTTAAAACATAAAGCTGGCAAAAGATGTTTCCAGGCTCTGAACCCTACCTGTACCAGCAGAACTGATATGGCTAAAGTTATCATTAATTTTCAAATGAAAACACAGGTAATACATTTGCTTTATTACAAGGGTAATGCTGGCTGGGCACACGTCTGTCTCTGATTCTCACATGCAGTACTTCTAAGTTGGTAAAAGCCCTGAGACACTCACAATCACCAGAGGCAAAAAAACCCCTCTCTTTTCTGCCAGTTTAGCTTATTTTATTTGTTCATCTAATTTAAAAATTTGGCCAGTAAAGACCGTGCTTATTACGAGCGTTTCAGTAGCGTAGCTGTAACACCAAGTTTTTGCCATCAGGCTAGGCCAAAGGCACATTTGCTATTACAAAGTGCTGTGACCTACTGTAATAATCCCTTTAATAAAATAAGGCGGCACGTCACACAGGCAGCTACGACACTCCAACGCCTTCCCAATTCAGTGGCAGCTGATAACACAACAGAGACTGCTGTGAGAATTTGTCATGAGTGCCCAGGCACTCCTTTGAAAGAGTTTTTGAAGGAGAGCACCAAGGACGACCTCAGGTACATGGTTAAGAGCCACAGCGCAGTCAGAGGAAAGACATTTTCAGCCCAAAAGCCTAAGAAGCGACAAGACATGAGAATCACAGCTCACCCACGTGATAGCACTCCAGCTAGGCAGGGCGCTTTCTGGATTAACAAAACTATGGGTCACTACATCCCTCATTGCGACTCCAAACCAGGTGTAACTCAAGGGGACCAGGAATAAAAGGCGTGCTTGTGAGGTGGGACCACAACAGAAGGGTGACACTACAGAAAAAGGGATTGAAACTTGATGCAAGTGCCCTGTCGCCCCCCCAAGCTTTAAAAGTAATAGAGTCTGGAAGGGTTTGCTGTAGCACCCAGGATAACTTGCACAGAGAAAGGTCACCAGCAATACTCAAGACAGCAATAAATTGTTAGGGGGAGGAACCGCAAGCCTGTTCCCTACACTGCTACATCCTCACCTAGATCCAGTCTTTCTCCTGCTCAAGAACATCACAGAGACACAAGAGCAAGAACCGGGGTATCGCCAGGGCATAAGGCAGTCTAGCAGAAGGCACTTCTGAAACAAACACTCGTTTCCTGAGGCTGAGGAGCATCTTCACTCCAGCGCTCAACATGGGCACAGAAGCTCAGCTCCGCCGATTCCCCGATATCCTGGCTCTGCGGCTGCCACCAGGCCTCTCTGCAGCGCTGCACTCCAGTGCCAAACCAAAGCGAGCGGTGCACAGAGTGGGTGCAGATGTCATTGCACCCCACAGATGGGAAGGCTCCATGCTGCAGACCTCCACGTGAGGTACTCGGTGGAGTAACTACACAGGAAGGCATTGGGTTGAACATGTAAGGGCTTGAAAGGACAGGCTGAAACCAAGAGACTTCCTCTGAGTCAGAAGATACATGATCTACGCCAAGGTTTAAGTCCCTGTAAGAGCCTTAACATTGCAGCATCTGCTCAAATTCTCTGTTCTTGGGTCAATATTGCTGCAAAGCACATGACTTTAAAAAGAAAGTGAAACACAACTGGAGAAAATATTTTTTGCCAGTAAAGTGTGACTCTGAGCCCCACAATACACCAGAATTAACCTCAACAGGCAAGAACAGCATCAGTTTCTCAAAACTGGAGTAACAACTTAGCTCCAAGCTCAGGGAATTTTAAACCAAAGTAATCTTTAACATCTGAAACAAATCGGTCTGAAACCAGAGGGTAGGAGGAAAGTCTGCTGAGCGCAGTTATCATCGGAAATACTCTGACAACGGGAAATTCCAGCAAATAAAGATCACACGTGCCATGCAGCCTGGTTGTTAACACAGTCTGGAATTTATTTGGTAGTTATTTCCTCCTTCGACTTACTTTTCCCAGTGGGTAAAGATGTCCTCAAGAGAGGCTGAAAGGGAAGGGAGCAATTTCTGTGAAAGCAGAGAGAACACAAGTCAGGCATCGGCCCCGTTTCAGGACCCGACCACCAGACAGGAGAACTAGAGACCACAGAGGCCCCTCCAGGAATCCCGAGGAACACGAGAACCTGTCCCCCCGCACACACGCTCCCTGTAACCCTCCTCACCCCGGCGGCCCGTCCCGCTGCACCCAGGGCCGCGTCCTCCCCTCAGCGGCACCGGCGGGACATCTCCCCTCAGCAACACGTGTTCGGGGGAGCAGCTGCCCCGGTACAGGACGGCTTTATCCGGCGGGCCGCCGGTCTCAGCGCTTCTCCCGGCCGGCTCGGGGTCGGGCCAGCCCGCGGGCACCAGGGGCCGGGCCAGCATGTGGGGCCAAAGCGGACCGGCGTGGAGCCACGGGCCTACGGGGCATCCCCAGCGCGGGTGCGGTGAGGGAGCGAGGGGGGCCCGGGGAGGGAGCGAGGGGGGGCCGGGGAGGGAGCGAGGGGGGGCCCGGGGAGGGAGCGAGGGGGGGCCCGGGGAGGGAGCGAGGGGGGGCCGGGCCCTCCGACCCCGCCGAGGCCCGAGCTCCGGGGCCGACACCCCCCCCACCCCCTCTCCCGCCCCGAGGCCCCGCTGCCTCCTGCCCCGCCCGGGCCTCACTGCCCGTTACCTGCCCGCTCTGCGCCTGGAGCTCCCGGGCCGCCCGGGCGTAGCCACCGCGGAGCAAGTGCTGGTGGATGAGGGCGAGCAGCTCCCGCCCCCCACAACCATCCGCCGCCATGGCGCGGCCCGCTCGGCGCAGCCTGGGGGCGCCGCGTGCCGCGCGGCCAGCACGTCATATCCGCTTCCGCCGCGCGGCCTTCTGGGAAGTGTAGTGCCGAGGTGGGGTGGTCACCTCATGGCGGGGGCCCGGCCGGGCCTGGGCTCCGTTCCGTCCCCCGGGGGAGCTGGGGGCGAAGAGGGAGGCAGCGAGGAGGACAGGCCGCTAACCGACGGGGGGATGGGGAGGGGGGTAGGCAGGGCGGTGATTATTTCAGCAACATCCGCTCGATTTTCCAGCTGTGAAGATGGAGGCCTCGCTCCTGCAGCGCTGCGGAGATGAGTCCTCGGGGCTGATTTCGCATTGGGTGGACATTAAACTGCTCGGGGGAGCTGCTCAGGCATTTCTGGGCTAAAAACAAGCAAACAGTGAGAGGGAAGAAGGAGCTCCTGACGCAGAGCAGCTGTTGGAGAGGGGCCATGCGGCAGAGGGGCTGCCCTGTTCCCACCCCCCGCCCCGTGCTGATACTTTCCAGGAAAAATCTGGCTCCCTTCACTTTGGCGGAGGTTTATTTTTGGAACGTTTAATAATGTCCGTGGTGCGCCTGTCGCTCACTCAAAATACAGACCCTTTATTTATATTTATAGGCAAGATTAAATATAAAACTGGCTCGGCTCCAGCTGGCCCCTGCACCAAACGTCTTTGACACCAGCATCATCCAAAGCCGTAAAGCCACTGGCCAGGTGGCAGTTTTACAGCTCCTGTAAATGAAACGCAGACCTGGCTAGTCCTTTCTGGGACTGACCTCCCCCTGCACAAACGGTCATTGATGCTCGGCGTAAACGTGGCCACAGCACACAACACAACAGGGTGGCTGGCCCAGGACCGTGTCCCAGCGTGACTGCCGCTGCTCTGAGACGACCCGAGGTGCGAGGTGTGATCGGCCGGTGGCCTGGTTTGGAGACCTGGTTCTCCTAATTGGAAAGGAAGAGCGTGGGGAAAGCATCCCGGGAGAGAGAGACAGGAAGGGGGGAAGGCTGCGGACCAGGGCTGAGCAGACAGAGGCAGCCTGGGGCACAGGCTTGGGGCAGCCTCTGAAAATGAGGTGGGGTGGAGATTCAGCCCCCCTGTTCCACAAAGGGACTGTTAAAGGCACTGTTAAAGGTGCAGCAGCACAGTTCAGGTTGGCCTGAATGGAGGGTGGATGAGACACTGAGCACTGGCAGGAGGAGGGCTGGGAGGATGGCAGGTGACCAGTTAGTGAGTCGTCAAGATGCCAGCAGAGAGACAAAGGAGGGCGAGTCCCTCCTGACACCCCTCACAGGTGGGACAATACAGGCAGGAGAGGGGAGCAGGGCATGGTGGTGGTGGGCTGGGACTAGACTGGAGGTGTTCCACAGGGACAGCTTTTCCAGGGCTCTCCATCCTCTCCCTGCCACCGGACAATGCTTTACAGGGTGCCTGGGGAAACTGGGGGCGTTAGTTTCCCCTAGCATTAGGGTACCAGGAGTCCGATGAGCCCCTGCTCTGCTGCATTTTAAGGCCTCTTCTCCCATGGCTCAAGACTCACATGCACTAGAAAGCATCAAGGGGTTGGCTTTCACCAATTTCAGTAAAACATGGAAGGGAAGAAGGTAGAAGAGCATAGATAGGAGGAAAGGCATTCAGGAGAGACTGCTCTCAAGAAAGGCGAATAGGGTATGTTAAAGCCCAGAGTGCCCATGGACAAATGGCTTAGAAAAATCGACTCCATTTTTTCCCCAAAATGTCTTTTCACAGGTCTGCTAGAGTTCAGGGTCACTTGAGTCCAAATTTTCATACCCTCAAACCATGAATACCCTTAGCAAACCGCAGCGCAGGGCCTGGGAGTAACACAACCCACTTGAATGAAGAAATCTGAAAAAAAAAATAATAATATGTTAGCTGCACCACAATTACAGGTAGAGAAGGTATTTGAGGTGGTTAGTAAACATGCCAAATAATAAATAGAGCTATTCAGTCAGCAAACAGCTGCGTGATTATAAATAGGAAAATCTACCCCAGTCCAAAGCCAGCTGAGACCCAACAACATACACTTATTAAGGAGTGATTTTTTTTTTTTTGGTGTGTGCATTTTTTGGAGTGAGGTTGAAAATATTTTGCCCACTCTTTATTTTAGGAAGGTGAAATGTCCCTGGTGGATTTCAAAAGCTAACCTCTCGGGTATGCAATCTCCGTGCCAAGACACTGAGTCACGAAGAGATTGGAGGAAGCTGTTTCAAATCCAGACAGGGGATAAAACAGCTGTAATTGAGTAGCCAGCTCAGCTCAGCTCAGTCTGCTAATAACCGCACGGCCCCGTCCCTGCCCTCAGCCGTACAAACCGAGAGCTTTGCTTGCTGACACTTTCACATGCTCTTTGGTTATTGCTTGGGGTCAAACTTGTCCACACCTATTCTGTTCTGAATGACTGCTTGTGTCCGGGCCAAACGCGGGTTCAGGGAGCGTGCTCGCAGGCTGGAGAGCGCCGTCCTTCCTCCGTCGTGCCTGATGGGAGCTGACAGCCTCTAGGCACGTCTGCTGGACCCTTGGGCTTGCAGGGACACTTTGCTGCTCTGCAAGCTTCAATTTAATGTATTTGTCTACCCATAAGTTTCTGGCATATAGTGTGCTGTAGCAGCGGGGGATACGTCTCCCATCGTGGTCTGACCTTTTTGTTCGGTGCATGTGGGGTTGCTTATGCCGGTTGTGGGGCTGCAGAATGAAGGGACTTTGTGATCCGTAGGGATGGCAGGGTGGTACGCAGCACCCGTGGGGTCTAGGTACAGGAGGATCCCAGGCTGTTTGCCCAAGGAAGTTTTTGCCTCCAGCTGCTAGTGTTTATGGTGGTGGAGCAGGGACAACAGAAAAGGCAAACCATGTTTAGGAGGATAATTTCCATGGCCTGGTTCAGAAGCTGAGCTGAATTTCCCTGCTCTGAGTGCCCTGCCAAGACAACTTCAAGTTCTCTCCCTCCTGGAAAGCACCCTGGGGTGCCACGTGGGCTGAGTGGAGAAGAGAATATCAGAGGAGGTGAGGATCGGTCAGGGCAGGGGGGGTGCAGGAGGTAGATGGAGACAAAAGGAGGAGGATGGTGAAGTGTTAAGGGACAGTGAGGAGAGGAGGGGGGAGCACAGGCAGAGAGGGGAGAGGTGGGGAGGGAGGAAGGGGTTCTCATTCCCAGGGGAAGATGAGGCAGGGAAGGGCAGGGGCAGTGGAAAATCAAAAGAGAGATGGAGAAAAAGAGGAAATGGCTAAGGAAAAATAAAGCCACAGAATTGTTTAGCCTGGGGGCATTTGTTCACTCCTGCCCCTGGTTTGGTAGTGCTTAGCACTGGGTGTGCAGAGGGAGGGTTGCCAGGTGCTGCTCTGCGGCGCTTTGAGTCACCGCCAATATCAGCATCTCTCACTGCACACCTGGGGAGTGTGTCCTGGGCTGCAGCCGGGCCCCGGGCAGCCACAGAGGCAAAATCCACAGCCAGTTCCCCTGCCCTCTGCCCCGCAGGGTGGGCTCAGGCTTTGCAAGGACAAGGAGCTGCTTTGGGAACAGTCTGACTCAGGAATCCCGGTTTTCTCTCCCCGCTTTGTTTTGCTGTTCTCTCCCCCCTCCTCCTTTTTCTTTGTCTGCTAATGCATAGCAGATGGGAGGAAATGCCATTTTAAATGCCACAGCATCCTGATGAAATGTGATGGGTTATGGCAATCTCAGATGAATCATGGCATTGTTTTGTGTACACGGTCCCGCTGCGGCTCGGCCTCTCTTGGGCAGTTTTCTGCCTACAATTTTGCAAATACACTTCAGGTCATCAGGTCACTTAGGTGTCCATGCCAGCCTGGTGGCAGGTGCCCCCTCAGGACCTGGGTGTTCAAGTCGCATTAATTAATTAACCAGCCGCATTTGTGGAGGCAAAACCGAGCCAATGGTGCTTTACCAGTGGTAAAACCAGCAGCTAGCTTTGAAACATCTGGTCCACACTGCCTTTGGGGACATGGGGGTTATAAATTACACTCAATTCCCATGTTATGTTCATAGCATTTCCGCACAAGGTGCAAGAACGTAATTGAGACAACACGACCTGGCGCAGCGCAGCCCTCCCTGCCACCTCCAGGTTAGCCCTTGGCCCTTCTGGAAAGCCGGGCTGTGTCCCCATGCCTGCCTCTTCCTCGGGCCCACAGCCCCATGGCTGGGACGGATCCATGAAGCCAAGGCTAAGGGGGTTTTCTGTGATGTGGCCACTTGCTGCTGGGGCTTTGCTTGGGATGATTGGATCATTTCGTGGAAGCTATCAGGGAGGCATCAGATAATCTTGACTCAGTCACTGGCAGCCAGCTGCCAGATGAGAAGGAGCAGCTCAGAAGTGGGGAAAAAAAAAAAAAAAAATGTATACACACATATCCCAACAGCTCCATCACTGAACCTTGTAGCAACCTAGCCCTGTTAGTTTCAAACTAATTAATTGTGGGGAAAAAAGTCACCTCTAAGCCTGCAGCATGTAAAGCAGTCTTTTAATTTCAGTAGCTGAAAGAACAGATTTGAGAACTCCAACGAGCAGGAGACGTGACATTAAAAGTTGGTTGCAATATGCTTAATTTTAACGATTTAGATTGGAAATGTATCTCGGGCTGTGTCTAGCTGCCTGTGTGTCTACTGGCGTGGCAGTTATTCAGCGCTGGCACTGAAGAGCTAGTAGCATTAAGCCATTTAATTTCTCTCTTTTTTTTGGTAGTAGATCTAATATACATCAATGCAGTGAGCAGAAGGGCTGATATTATTAATCAACCCCCATCCTGGCCCTGCTTTCCCCCAAGCTCTTGCTCTCATTTGTAAGCGTATCCCCGTTACAAGGCCTGGCAGCCTCGCCGCGCAGCACAGCCAACACCAACAGCCACAGCAGCTCCGCTCTGTTTATCCAGATTTCAGCAGTTCTACCTGGGAGGAGAGGGGAAGGGGGCTGTGTTTGCGTTCCCAAAGCCAGAGGTCTGGGGTATTATTTTTCCCCCGTCGGGTGTCCTTTGCTGCTTTAACTCAAGTCAAAAGGCGTGCGGCAGGAAAAGGAGGGGAAGGAGGCAGCGGGAAGAGGCAGGGGCTGCTCGCGCCCGGGTCATGCTGTGGACATGCACCGTGGCTTGCACCTTTCCGCCATCCTGAGCTTTCCCAGCTCAGTTCTGACCAGAGCAAAACTCTTGCTCCTGGTTAAGTGACCCAATATGAGCCTGAGAGAGGAGAACAACCTCTTGTTTTTCAGCAGTGAGCTACCCTGATAGCGTGGCTGTGTCCTATAATGTTGCCCTAGGACAGTCGGCTCCTGCTCATGCTCCCATGCAAACCAGGAGCATTTGCCCCCCCCAGCCTGGGTGTCTCTGCCCCACAGTCCCTGAACATAACCACCACCCGCAGGGAACTGGTTTGCTCTGAAATCCCCCCGTGTGTTGTGTCTGGGAGGCTGGGAAAGAGAGGAAACCTGGCCGGGGGGGGACAGCTGGGCAGCATGGGTCACCCAGAGGAAGGTATGCTGTGAGGGGAGCATCACTCTGCAGCAGCATGTCCCACTGTTCCCCTGCCAGCACCGTCCTGCTGTGGGCACAGCTGTGTGGCAGCAGTGGAGATGCAGCGATCTAAAAACAGGGAAAAAAAGGGGGAAAAAATAGGTAAGAATTCAGCCCTCCCTTTCCAAGGGTTTCTGCTTTGTACATTAGTGTCCCATCCTGGTCCCCCTCGCGCCTGACCATGGCTGCTGGGCACGAGGAGAGCACCAGTAATGGGCTCTTGATGTGTGTTTATTTCGTTTAGCACATCCTGAGTGCCGCGGTGAGAGCTTTAGAGACGTTCGTTATGGTGATTGCTTTCCCTGCTTATGAAGATGGAAAAAGCCGCAGTGGTTAAGGGAGGGGAGTGGACAGATGCCAGATGCATTAGTGCTCTGGGCAGTCATGGAGGGCCCGTTCCTTAGGTGCTTTGCCTCAGGAGGAGGAAGGTTGTGAAGAGCACGGCTTCCCCATGACCTGCACCCCTTGTCCAAGCAGCTGCGGGTTGGGGGTGGACCCCACCAAAGATATGAGAACCCTCAAGGCTCTACCCTTGTGTGGCAGGGCTCAGTCTGAAGGAGAGGAAACTTGGGCGAGCACATCCAGCCCGAGCCTTGCCTTGTGCCGCAGCGCTGCCAGCCCTTTCTGACGCTCACCACGTGAGCAGACGAGGCCAGAGCGATGGTCCTGCTTACAACATCCTCATCCTCCAAGAGTCTGAGTGATGAGCCAGCCTGGCCGGCTGCAGACTGAACACCCTGGCCCTGCCCAGCACCGGCAGCCACAGGAGGGGAGGTGGTTCGCCCAGTGCAGGCAGATGCTGGCTCGTGCCTGCAGTAACATCCCTCTCTCTGGGTCTGTTTCGAGGTGGCTTTCCCTCTCGTGACGAGGGATTTCACTATGAGGTGATACAACGCGTGCGTGGTGTGGGAGCCAACTTGAGCAGAGCAGGGGGTGATGCCCCTCCTCCCAGCACGAGGAGGTCCTTCTCTGAGTGGGCTCTCAGTGAACCACCCTTCAGCCATCACCTGACCACTCTGCCTGCTCCCTGCCAGACAAGGGAGTGGGCAGGATGGAAAGCTTGTGCTCCTGGTACCCAAACCCGTCATCTCCTGGGCTTCCCAGGTGGGTTGTGGAACACTCTTTCTCTGCTCCCACGCTGGCTCCAGCTACATTCTCCAGATTGATGTGAGTTTGATGTACCAGAAAAGCTCAAGTTTCACATGGGAACACCACGTTCACACGTGCTTGTGTAGAAGTAGCATGGGAGAGGACCAAGGCTTGGACCTGTACCCATGTGGACAGCAGAGATGAGCTCTTGTGGCAATGTTCATCCCTGTCCTCCCTGCCTTGCTGAGGGGACAGCACAGCCAGAGATGCCCATTTATCTGTGTGTGACAACAAGGCACGGGAATTGCAAACAGATTCTTGCCTTATCTTGCTTGAGCGTTATTGCAGTAAAGGGATTTATTTTGGCTTTTCTGCCAAAAAATGTACACAGAGATTCCACCAAAGCACATATATATGTTTCTTTTGGAAACAGAAAAAACCCCAGTATCCAAAAAAGCTCTGCACTGTTATTAATCTCTGGGGTTTTATCCAAGTTTCATTAGGAATCTGGACATACTTGAAATGGCTTTCAGATAAAGCTGAATGAATCTCCCTCTGTCTTAGAGGCTGGTGTGGCCTGATTTGCTGGCTAAGATTTGGGTGGGTTGGGAACTGGGTAGGAGATTTCCAGCCACCTAAACTGGGAAGGAAGGAAGGAAGGAAGGAAGGAAGGAAGGAAGGAAGGAAGGAAGGAAGGAAGAAGGAAGGAAGGAAGGAAGGAAGGAAGGAATGCCTTAAAGCAACCCAATCTGAATGACTCGCAGACGCTTTCCATGCAGAGAGCATGGGGCGAGCGGGGGCATCGCAATCAAGGGAAGCTCCTCCTTGGCTGGTATTGAACCAGATGGGCAAGAAATTGCTCTCGAGATGCATGACTCATAGGGCAGGAGAGCTGGGAGAGCCGATCCTCTGGGGGCGAGCAGCCTCCCCGAAGCTCCTGGGAGCAAAAGGCCAAAGCAGGGATGCTGGGGCAAGGAGCAGGCTGAAGGCACTCCCCTGCATTCCCTGGAGCTGAGGTCCTGGCTATGGCCACCTCAAAGCCACAGCAAGCCTGCCAGCCCTTGTAAGCCACAAGAGGGTGACAAAGTCCCATCCTGTGCTGTGGTGGCCCTGGACAAACCCAGAGATGTCCCCGGACAGCAGTCCCCTTTGGAGACTAAGCCGAGCTGGGCAACCAGAGGCTCTTGGAAAGTCCTTGCTGAAGTCCTAGATGGGAGAGTGCGCTGGCTGGAAATGGGATTGAGGAGCTGGGGACTTTTATTTTTCTGCCTGGCTTTAGTTAGTATCAGTGCTGGCATCAGCAAACTGTTTGTGTTGCCAGAAGAGGGGGGAACTCCCCAAAATTGCTGTAGCAGGCAGGGAAAGAAACCTCGCCCTTGCTCCCCGTTGGTGGTCTAATGCGAAACCCACGTTTTACAGTAATTTTGGAAAAATGGAGAGCTGCTCTGTAACTGTCCTTTGTGCTCACTGGGGAGCTGCACGAGCGGCCAGCCCTGCACCTCCCGGCACTCCAGAGATGCTGGGGCTTGGGGACATGGGTTGGTGGGGGAGTCCCCCAAACTCAGACAAGGCTGGGATGGAGCCAGCTTGGAGCCACTGCCAAGGATGCTCCAGGAGCATCCACGCTACCTGGGATGCAGGGAAGATGCTCCTGCTTCAGCCATGCTCCGGCTGCCTGGGATGTCCCCACGCGCTGGCGGGTGGTGGCCCTGGGCATGTCACACCACGCAGGCTGCAGCCTCCTCCATGCCCGCACACTTGGGCTGCCGGTTGTCTTTTGGCCCCACAGGGAATCTGTTGCAGATCCCAACCCCTGTGGCCTTCCCTGGGGAAAAGCAGTGGTCCCCACTGCCTCTTCCCTCTCCCGCCTGCCTCCCAGGCTGCAGCATCCTCCTGCGGCGCTGCGTGGGCAGGGAGCACGGGGCTTCTCGCAAGATGGTCTTTGCAATTCTGCTTCTAGAGGGGCAGCCCGTGTTTCTGAACAGCCGCCCAAGGCACTGTCCAAGACAGAAGATTAAAGTGCCCTGGGAGGTTTCCAAGCCAGAGTCTCATCCTCCCCGTCTCAGGAGGCCAGGGCAGCGGGTGTGGGCTTGACGGCATCTCCGGCCATGAGCTGCAGCCAGCTCCCATGTAACTTCATCTGTCGCTGGGATGGGAAGAGCCTGCAGCGCACCAGGCAGGAGGGTGGCTCTGCCAACCTCTGATCTTATCTGCTGATGAGAGCGGGCTGCGGGGCGGGAGCTGGCCGTGCCTCCCTGGGAAGGGCCGGCTGTTTTCCCACGGAGCGTGGCTTCATTTCCCCCCTCATTCTGTTGCAGGAGTGTGTGTGTGCACCAGTGCATGTATGGATATGGTATATTGGGATGTATATCTGCAAATCCCCTCAATCCCATCTGTTTCTTATGCTGTTACTGATAGAAAGATAAGAGGTGAAAGGGGCGATGGCACCCCCGGGTGCTTTGGGGATGCCTGTGGGCCAGGGACATGGGGTGCTGGGGTGCGGCTGTGCAGTGTGTCTGGGTAGCACGGACTCTATACTTGCAGTTGCAGCTTCTTTACAGAGTTTATATTCCAAGGAGATTCTTCTATTTTCGCTTTAAATACTAGAAGTAATTAGACGCTGCTTGTGAGTAATCGCTTGGACTAAACAGTCTGGTTTCATTTAGGCGGTCAGGATGAAATGCCTCATGATTTGGTAGGAAAAAAGTAAGACGACTCCTTCTCTCTCAGGCTCCCAGTTAAACCCCACCTTTCCTCGCCCACCTGGGACTCACTGTGAAGACCTCCCAGAGGGAGGAGGGAGAAAACATCACCTCCCTCGGGAAGGGCGGTGAAGATGGAAGAGGGGCTGGTTATGGTGAAAACAAGGGGGCCGTGGGGTTCAGCGGGGAACGGCAGATCCCACGCTCCCACAGCAACACGCAGAAACATTTGCTGCTGCTTCCCAAGCCAGAATTGTGAAAGCCTAAAGCCAATGTTAACGACCGGCTTGCAACACGCTGAATTTTACAGTCCTCAGTGAAAATTGTGACAGTAAATCTGCCTTGGGCTTCAGTCATTAAGTTGCCGTCAATACCACAAAAATCCCTGCAAATTTTGTGTTGACTTTGGCCGCGGAAATGCCACACTCTGCTGCAGTGTTAACGGCAAAAGAGATTTTCGAGGCCTTGGACGCGGCAGCGCTGGTTTGGATGAGCCGGCGGTGGGGAGCGGATGGAGGGAACAGGCTCCGTTTGGTGCGTTCAGCACATTTTATCAGCTTATCCGATCCGTAGGCAGATGAAACAGTGCAAGTCAGGCGGGGTGAGAAGAGATTTCCCAACAGGGTAAGCAGGCATTTGGAGGCAGGAGGAGTGTGGGAACTGCAAGGGCGAGGAAGTTTTGGGACCTGGGACCGGGGAAGGCTCTGTGCCCTCCCTGCCTGCAGAGACCCCAAGCTGCAGGGCAGGACCCAGCATCCCCCCGGACAAGCTCCGTATTTGCCCCATTCCTTGTGCCACTCCCTGGATGCGGAGCCACGACCTGATACATCCCAGCGACGCGATGCTGAGGAGCTGGACCAGGGCTGACCTGTGCTGCTGTTTCCATGTTATCCTTGCAGCCCTGGGCTCCGGTCACCTAGCAACTGTGCATCAGATCGCATGGCAGCGTTAAATAGATGGTGTTTGGCAGGACCGTGAACCCTGCCGGGCTTTGCATCCGCATCCCCGCAGCTGGAGGCTCAGCCCTGGCAGCTCTGCAGTTGCCAACCCTGCAGTTGCCAGCCCGCAGCCCGTCACATGCCAGCAGGGCAGCTACATAAGCCGTGTTCATGCTTCCCCCTTCCCAAATCCCCCCCCAGCATCCCGGATTTAAGCCACTCCTGTGGCACCCGGTGCGTTGGGAGCCGCTTTCAGCCTGTTTGAGAATCAGCTTCTCCGGTGGTGGGATCCCAGCCCCGCTGACTTGGATCCTGGGGCTGATCTACATCCCCTGCTTTCATTTCACTCGGTGTTTAGGGGAGCTGAATATGGGTTATACCTTTCCATTTATAGTTTTAGAAAAGCATGATTGGATTTTGTTCCAGTCATTTTTTATCTTTACTAAAATGTCGGTTTTGAAGACCTATTATTAGCAATTTTGTATAGCTTCTGGATTACTGCAGATAATCATGAATCACCCTCTGCAGTATTGATATAGGTACTTTAAGCCTCCCAACAACCACCCTGTAAGTTATGCCTTCAACAGAGAGCAGAAAACCCTCGATGATAATGGGTGGGCTTGAAATACGGGGACGGCGTTCCAGATCCGGCGTCTGCGGAGCACATTTATCTACTGTCCTTGCGAGCGACAGGAGTCCTGGTGCACATGCCGTGGCTCAGCTCCAGCTCCCAGCACCAGCCTGGGTCTTTTCTTCCAGCCCCTTCCAACCCCCTCCCCACATTTTTCCTGCTGGGTGCCCACATTTCCTTGCAAGGTTCCCCAGCACTGGGTTTGGTGCCTTCTCTTTGAGTAACTGCATTTCTTTGCTCGATCTGGTGGTTTTACTGGTGGCTGGCAGGCAGCTGGAGTAAATACAGCTCGCCCTGACCCATGGCGCTGGGAGGAGGCTGCTCCAGGCCTCTCCGCTTTGAAATGAAGTTATTTTCATGTATCGATCTCACCCTGCAGAGTTTAGCTGCAAATGCAATGTGTTGCCCCTGAAGAATCACTCCTGGAGTTTTCCATTCGAGTGAAATACTCCAGTGTGCTCCCCAGTAAATTCAGCTGACAGAAACTGTTTTTTCTTATTCTTATTTTGCTCTGTTTCCCATTTGGGAGGGATGAATCCAAGCTCCAAAGTTTAATCCTAGATTTCTCTGCAGACAGAGCTCATTGTGCAGCTAGGAGAGGAAGCTCTGGTAGGCTTTGGGTACGACTGATGCAGCAGCATGGTCATCCTGGACTTCTTCACCTCTGGTTTAGGTCCAGAAGTCAGATGGGTCTCTGGGTTTAAACAAGGACCTTCTGGTTTAACTCACCTTGGGAAGCAATAGCAGCAACAACTGAAGGAGGGGAGATTTAGATGAGATATTAGGAAGAAATTCTTCCCTATGAGGGTGATGAGGCCCTGGCACAGGTTGCCCAGAGCAGCTGTGGATGTCCCATCCCTGGAAGTGTTCAAGGCCAGGTTGGATGGGGCTTTGGGCAACCTGGTCTAGTGGGGGGTGTCCCTGCCCATGGCAGGGGGTTGGAACTAGATGGGCCTTAAGGTCCCTTCCAACCCAAACCATTCTGTGATTCTATGAATGAGACTGGTGCATTACAAACGTGGGCAGAGGGGAACACAAGCGCTGAGTGTTCGAAGCTCCATCCCTTCGTATCTCGCTTTCCACCCTGATAAAATGGCTGTGGGCACCCCGGGCCTTCGAAGAAACTTCAAAGGAGGCAGCACACCCTCTCCTGTTAGCAGCGAAGGCTGATGAATAATAGAGTGGACCCACCCACTCGTGCTTTAATCTGTCATGTTCTATGGAAATTAAGCCTTTCTCTTACAAGAAGGCAATTTGTGCTCTTGGCATCCTCGGTGAGAAAGAGCTCTCTCATCTCTCCTGCTGGATTATTGATACCTTTTGTATTAAGTAATGCAACGTCTAATTGGGCTTTTTGCCTGTTCTGAACTGCTCCCCAGCCAGCGCTCGACAGAACAGAGACCTTTTGAGACGGTGGGAGTGGGTGCTGCCAGAACCCGCACCCAGGGCTCGCCGCTGCCTGCGGAGACGAGGTGGGCAGGGGAGAACCGCGGGCGCCTGGGGTCTGGCCAGCCACGCTCCCTGCCCTCTTCCTGCTCCAGCGGCTCGGTTGTGGCCAGCCTTGATGCAAAACCCTTTGAAATGCCCCTCCTGAGCTTTCCGCCTTCCTCTCCTGCCAGGATGGAAAACAGCCCTTGGTGCTGGGGGAGAAGCAGCCCCTCCATGCCAGCCCCCCCCGGGGTGCTCAGGAAACACGTCCTGGGTAACCGGGCGGCCGTTCGCCCTAATGGGTTACAGGTGCGAGCCCGGCTGGCGTGGGCAGGTGGGTTTTCCTTCTGCTGAACTGGGGTTATAAACAAGCAGGGCGCTCGGGCCGTCCTGCCCTGCCCTGCCGTGAGCTCCCCCGGCGAGAAAGGGCTCCTTGTCTGGGGCAGGCACCGGAGCCAAGCCGGGGAGCACCGGGCTTCATCCTCCTCCTTCTCCATGCCTTGGCTCAGGGCAGTGGGCAGAGCTCCGGGCGGGCATCCTGCCCACCGGCCGTGTCATCTCCTGCCAGCCAAAACCCACCGGCTGCCTTTGAAGAGGTTACACCTGAAAGGGGAGATGGAAGCTAAGGGCAGGCAGGGGCCCAGAGGCTGCCCAGCCCTGGGGAGGGGGGGGGTGGCCAGTCCCCTGCTGTGCTGTGACTTGGGACGGGAGCCAGGACCCCGTGGGGTGTTCGGAGGAGGTGGAGTGTCTGGGGCTGCTCCCATGGCCCCAGGAGCGTGCCGGGTCCCTGAGTACTCCTGCTCCCAGGAGGAGAGCACCCTTCTCGGGGGCAGCGACGGTGCTCGTCTTGTGGTGAGGGGGGAACAGCCCTCGCCTGTCCGGGGGCTCTACGGAAGGCGCCGGGGTGCAGCCTGATGTGGCTACGGGATGGAGGGATGTTTGCTAGGTGGGTGCTGGGAAGAATTGCTCTTTCTTCCCCAGCCCGGGTGAGGCTGGAGGTGATGCCAGCATCTTGCATACTTTGAGGATTGAGGAGTTTCTGTGTATCCCATGATAAATTGTGTCAGGAATGAAGGTGGGGGAGTCCAAAATCAATAGGCTGGGGAAGCCAATGTCAGGGTCACACAGCAGCGCTGCCAGAAACCAGCTATGCTAAATGCTTAAATCCTTCCTTCCGCCGCCTTGGGACCTTCTCTGCTTCAAAGAGAGCCCTTGGAGGCCAGGGAACCGCTGACTCTTTTTTTATATATATATATTTTTTTTTTAGCAAAGCTCAGTCCTTCTGTAAGGTGTATGTGTGTTGAAGGCAGAGCAATGTTCACCCCAGGATCTCAAGCCATGAGAGCCTGATGGGACCAGCCTCAAACCCCCCTGCCCAGCCTGCTCGCTAGCTTTCCATCAAAAGCTGGTGCACGCAGGCAGGTTCCTCGCCTCCAGCCTGTCCTGCCTGCGAAGCCAGGCTCGAGTTGCTTCCCCTGACGTCCTCGCCGAATCCCACGGGGATCCATGTCCCAACACATCCCTGGTTCACATCAACCGCGAACGCCAGACTACCAGCCCATCACGCAAGCCCCAGGGCTCTGCCGGGAAGCTGCAGCGGGAATCGCCTCACTTGCGGGGGTGGGGGGGGCTGCATTTTGGGCTTGGAAAGGGGGGGCAGGATGAGGAGGGAGAGCACCCAGGCGATGTGGAAAGCTTGCCATAAGGCATGGGAAGAAAGGAGCGGTGCCAAACCCACGGGCTCCTCTCCAGCTCTTCAAAGCAAGTACGCCAGTCGTTAGAGAGAGGAGAGGAGAAGGCGGCGAGCTGCAGTTTCCCGGGAGGTGGGGAAAGGCGAGGGGAGGAATATTATATCAAGGAAGGGGAGCCGATGGACTGAAGTCTCCTGAATGAAGGGGAAGGAAGAAAACAAATGTGAGCAGGAAGGCGTAGAAGTCATTTCACGGGAGAATTTGCAGAATCATTGAGATGTATCATCAGTGACCAAAAACGGAAGAAAAATTCCTTAGCCTAAGAGAGAAACCGACTCATATTTAGGGCTTTTATTTCATATTTACTAGTGCTGGGTGACCGGGAGAGGAGAAAGGGGAGCAGCAGTGTTTTGATCAGGAACAAACCCAGGCCAACCCAGCATGTGTTGGTAGAGGCTATGGTTTACATTAGAAAAGGCTCAAATATTGTGCTATGGCTTCTAAGTGCGTTTTGATGATGATGATGATTATTTTCAACTGCACAAATGGCATGAAACACAGGCAGGGTATTGGGGAAAAAAAAAAAAAAAAAAGCTGTTTGGCTCCAAGGACAACATCCAGTGGTGCTGCTGAGCCCCTGTCAGAGGGACGGCCGATGCTCTCCTCTCTGCCCCTGTAACGTGCTACCCCCTGTGGCTTTGGCTTCCTACGTCATGGCTGCTGCTGCAACGCTCCTCGTTCCTTTAACGATGATGAGGGTTGCATAAGCAGGAACTGATGCAGATTTATTGTTTTCTCCTCCCCTGGCTCCAGCTTCCAGGAAGGGAATTATGGTGTGCTTAAAAACCTCTGAGTTCCCCCAAACCAAGCCCCATCCCTGTAATCTGGTCGAGGTCTTGCCACAGCGGTTGCTGCTAGAAAATCGGCTTCAACCCACAGGGTCCATGCGGCCGGAGGCGGGGAGGTGTGGGGCTCAGGGTGAGGAAAATGAGGTCCTGGAGTGGAGAAACATGATTTTGAGGGCTGGTGGGGAGGAGGCAGGTCCTGGCGCTGCCTGCCTGCGGTGCGCCAGGGAGGGGAGATGGTCCTGGGGGATGTCCCTGGAGGATAAGGCACTGGGGAGCAAAGAGCACTCGTGGCAGGGAGAAGACTGGGGTAAGACTGTGATCCGTGCCCAGGCCAATGGCATGACGGCTGGGACCTCTGGGATGCTCACAAAGCCAGCGGAGAGGTGATCACCTCCAGCCCCATCCTCTGCCAGGCTTGGGACTGGCGGTGCCTCCAGCCTCCTTCCTTCCATGTGGATCGCCTGGCTGTCCCCTCCTCTCAGCCTTTTTCCCCCCTTCTAGACAAAATAACAAGCTCTCTCCATTCCTGGGGCTGCTCCCTTCTTTTCCAGACTTGCCTAGGCTCTTTCATCGTGCTAATAAAAAAGTAAATGCATCACACGTTGGCCGGGGAGAGCGGAAACCCTTAAACATCTAAGAGGTGAGAGCGACATGCTGTGTTTTTTCGAGGCCGGGCTAGGCTCCCCGATGCCCTGTTAGGTCAAATATCTTGCTCTGAAGAAGGAGAGAGGGGACTTATTAAAAACCTTTCATATTTCTTATTTTTAAGGTCCCGTTTCGGCAGGCCGGAGGCTGAGGCGTGAGCCGGGAGTGGGGCTGCCAAGGGGGAAGGGCACCGAGCCGGCGGCGTGCAAACAGATTGTGCAATATTTGCCTTGCACAGAGCTCCCATTGTAAAGCCTGGGAGTTCTGCTTTCAATAATTCCCCTGCCATAATGCCCCATTGATGGGGAGAGAAAGGCAGTATTGAGGGCTGAAGGGGCTGCGGCCCCAGGAAGGGTTAAAAAATAAAGAAAAGGGGAGAAAAAAAAAAAAAAAAGATTTGAGGCTTAGTTTTAAACTTTGCTGTGTGGCCCTCGTGGCAGATCGCAGCCGCTGAGAAATATGCGGAGCCTGTTTGCATAACCCCGTTTGCAGCGAGCGCTTTCGGAGCCAAAACACAAGTGCGGCCGGAGCCGGGGGGCGGTGGGGAGAAAAAAGCAGGAAGGCCTGTGATTATTTTCATTCTTGCCCCAGGCCACATAAAATTAATAAAAAAAAAAAAAAAGAGGCAAAAAAAAGAGGTAATATTCAAATATTTGGTTAGAGAAACAGCTGTGCAAATGCGAGGAGCTGTGCCAGCTGCAGGGACATGGAGGGACCTGGCCCAGGCGCTGGTCAGGGTTTGCTGCCTCATAGGTCATGCTGCCGGGCTGAAAAGCACCAAAAAGGAGCATATTGGGCTTTGGCTGATGGCTTTACCCCAGCTACTCTGTGATATCTTGGCTTGGTCCCAGCCGGGAAGGGTCCATAGGCACGTGGAAGTGCTCGGTTAGGGTGCAGGTGGGTGATGCTCTGGGTTGGGCGAGCTCCGTTGGGGTGCGGGTGGGTGATGCTCTACCCACGGAGTCGCTGCCAGCCCAGCTCACCTGATGGGGCTCCCCATCACCTCGGATTCGGTCACAGATCAGGCTGGGAGGGAGATTCAGCATCTTCTGTTGCAGCAGCTGATGTGACAGGGAGGAGCGGGGCTGTCCTCGCCTGGGCAGATGCAGGACCGAAGAGGGCAGGGTCCGCTGGCTGGCTCAGCATCCATGGCCAGGCTGGCTGCCAGGGGAAACCTCCCTGTTGTGCAACACGTCGGAGCTCTCCAAGGAAGCTCCTGGCTCTTGAGACATCTTTGAGCAAGGCTGAACGACTGACTGCCTTGAATTAAGAGCGGTTGGGGGGGTGGGGGGGTGGCTGCAGGCCCTGAGTACTTTTTCCATCCCTAGACCTTGTGATGCATTAATCACCCCCAGAGCAGCCTCCCAGCCGGCTCAAGTCATCCTGACCCTGAAACTCCGGAGTTGTCATTTCTTCCTCTCCTTCCTCCTCCTCCTCCTCCTCCTCCTCCCTCCCAGCCGCTCCCACATCCTGCCTCCCCTTCCCAGGGTTTCAGTGGGGCTGGTTTGAGGGTCCCATTGAACCCTGTTTCTCCTGGGGTCTAGAGTGCTTTCCCCACACCGTTTGCTGCTTTTCACCTTTTTGTTATTTCTCGGAGAACCCGGCTGCGCATCCCCCTTCCCCAGGAGGTGTCCGTGTGCTGCTGATACCCAGCCAGCTGTCCCCGAACCATCAGAGCAGGGTCACTATCAACAAATTCACTATTTATTCACCCTTCAGCTTTTGGAAAAGCTCCCTGAGCTGGGTTAACCCCGCTGTTAACAGAAGGTCCCCTCCCTGTGCCAGCGTGTGCCCACGTCCCTGCTGCCGGCTCCTTCCCTCCTTTCAACCCTCCGAGCTCCGGCCAGCCACAGCCGCTTACATTCAGGGCGACTCTCCCAGCCTGTGCTTCCTCGTCTTAAGGCACGAGCAGGATGCGACCCACCACGCGGCTGCAGAAGCTGCTGCAGCAGCAAGTCCACGCACCCGGGAAGTGCTCAGCTCTGCTTTTGCTCCTCGGAGGTGGGCTCCTACCCTGCTCCTGCGGCCGGCACATCCTTTCTGCTGCCCCCCTCCCGCACCTCCCTCTCCACTCAATCCTCTGGCACCAAACAAGACAGAGTTTATCAGCAGTCTGTGCCGCCTTAAACATACTTTCTCTGCCACATCTCAGCCCCGACACCTCCAATTTCCTCTCTAATCTGTAATATTCTCCCAAACCGACTATTATTTATTATTTGGAAAGAGCTGTGATTATAATCCCTGGTAGTAACTCTCCGGTCCTCGGTGTGCATGGAGCCATGTGTATGGGGCTGCACGTCGGGATGTTTGGGGAGTCCCGTAGCCCCAGGCAGCTCAAGGGGGGCACAGCGAGGTCTCCCCGGGCTGCAGGGGTCGATCGGGAACAGGGGAGCAGCACACAGGACCCAGGACTTGGGGGTCCCAAACCACCTCCCACCTCTATTCTCCTTCAGTCAGGTCCAGTTTTTTTCAAGAGGAGGGAATTGTTCAAAACTAAAGATGTCAGGGGAGAAGAGGGAGATGTGCAGGAGGCAGGCGAGTGGTGGGAAGGAGCAAGGGGAAGGGAGAAGAGGAGCGGACGGAAGAAATGAGTGATGAACCCCTGGGGATTAATCAAACCTCGCTGAAGGGCTCAACCCAGCCCTGCTGTGCTTCTTCGAGTGAGCAGGGGTTTCTGCCAGCAGGGAAGGCGCAGACAACAGCTTTCCATCCCTGCCTCCTGCTCCTGTCCCCCTGCCCCCTTCCCTGTGCTCCTGCAAACCCCCCCAAGCCCCGGCTGAAATGGGCTGCCTCACTGTCCTTGTCCCTGTCCCCTCTGCCTGTGTCTAAAGCCAGGAGGGAGAAGCCCACTCTCCCTTTGCCTTTCCTGGGAGTCACCCCTGTCCCTGGGAGCGGGGAGCCTTGTGCTGCCTCCTGCCCACCCCTGCACAGTGCCTGCGGTCCCATGGGGCAGGCTGGCATGGGGCAGTGGGGAGATGTGGGGCGCAAGGGGCTGGAGGCATCAGGGGAAGGGCAGTGCCTGGGGCAGAGAGTGTGGGGAGCCCAGAGAGGGGACCCAGGGGAGGGGACATGGAGGGGACCTGGGGTTGGGGACTGGGGGGAGTCAGGGCAGGGGCTGGGAGCCATCTGGCTCAGCTGCTGCTCTGAGCCAGCCCTCCCCTAAGTGCAGGCAGAGCCCCCCCGCAGCCCCTGGTGACCCCCCACTGCTGCAGCCCTGCGGTCCGAAAGGCAGGCAGGGTGTGCGGGCTGGGGGGGCTGTGTCAGGGTGCCCTGTGTGCTGGGACCCCTCGGGTCCCCATCCGTACGGTGCAAACAGCCACAGGGTTCAGCTCCCGGCTCTGCCGGGGGTGGGTGAACATGGGTGGGTTTGTGCTACCAAAATCCCCCCTCCTGGCCAAGTCCTGCCCCAGGGAAAGTCGAGAAGGCAAGATGCGTGCCAGGTGTGATGGCTTCCTGATGCCTGATGAACACTGGCCCTGCGAAAGGAATTATGCAGGAGCATCGCTCATCTCTTGCAAAAGCTCCCCTGAAGCATCAGGGCACCGACCTGCCCCCTTATCCCAGTATCCCAAGTTCAGACCAGTACCCCTGCATTGGCAGAGGGCTCTAGTTCACACCAAACCTTGCCCCTGGCTGGTTGTGGCCACAAGCCAGTACCACTGGCTCCTCTCTGCCTCAGTTTCCCTACCTGGAAAATGGGTACAGCAGCACCCACCCCACTCTCTAGTGCTCTGCACGCCCCTGGGTGGTTTATTCAACACTGGGAGTGTCTCAACAAGTTTTTGCAGCTTCCCCTTGCCCAGGATTTATTTGGATGGTGATTCTGGAAGTGCAGGCAGCTGGCCCCAGTAATCCATCCCCGGGACCCAGCCCTCCCCGGCTGGATGCTGCGGGGGCTTCAGCTGAGCATCCCACCGGGACCCTTGCCCATGTGTCACACGTCTCGGGGCAAGCGGGGAGAGAAGCGTCAGCAGCTCGGGGAATGCCACGCTTAGGACCCTGCACGCTCTGGGGCTTCCCAGCTTTTTCCTGGAGCTGCTGAGCTGGGAGGGGCCGAGCCTGCGGCTCCCCATAAACCTGGCGGCTTAGCCCACGTCCCGGGCAGATGTTGGGACTCTCTGCCTGGGAGCAGAGGGTGGGAAAAGGAGAGGAGGAGAGCTCAGCACCTCTGGGCTTGAACTTTAGCACCCTCTTCCGCAGGAGTTTAAAGAAAAGGATCATCGTATCCCAAGCGAGCCATCCGGACATCCAGGCAGGCGCAGGGCTGGAGCGGAGGAGAAGCCAGCTACTTCCTCCGGAGAGGTTTTTATGGGGTTCTTTGTAAAGAAAGAACACCGGTGAGAAAACACCAAGAAGCTAGGGAGTGTTTCTAGCGGTGGGGACGCTTAGTGAGTGGCTCTGGGGCTGCTGTTAATCACTGCGAGGAGCCCGTCCTGCCGTGCAGATGTGTGTGATTGGAGCGGCGCGAGGGTTATTTTCTTTTGACTGAAGGCAACCCAGCCCCGGCGGATTAAGCCCTTTGTGTGTGCGCGAGTGTGCCTTCATGGGAGCTGCTCCCGCAAAACCGGCTGCAGGGGTTTCGGGGACCATCCCCTAGGTCGAGGGGCTCTCCCAGAGGAGGGGGAGACCTCCTGTTTCTGTGGCTCTGAGACGATGCCGGGACAGTAGCTCCCTTCGCAGGCAGCGCAGCGTGCTCCGGGATGGCCGTCTATGCTCTCACGGGCTTTTCGCTCGTCAGCCTGCTCAGCTTTGGCTATTTATCCTGGGACTGGATGAAGCCCAGTTTGGTGGCCGACGTAGCCACAGACCCCGTGGAGAAATCGCTGCCTCCTGCCTTTGCCAGGCCACCCCACATCGTCTTTATTCTGACTGACGACCAGGGCTACCACGACGTCGGGTATCATGGCTCAGATATCCAGACACCAACGCTGGACAGGCTGGCAGCGGAGGGCGTTAAGCTGGAGAACTACTACATCCAACCCATCTGCACCCCGTCCCGGAGCCAGCTGATAACCGGCAGGTAAGCCAGCCCCGGCTCACACCCCACTCATGTCCCCCCTCCTGTCCCTTCCTTAGCTCTGTGGGGCTTAACCCCAGCTTGCCGCTAGACAGACGCCCCTGTGCAGTGGCAGATGATGGAGATCCTCCGGAGAAAGGCATCTTGCTGGCTCTCTCCACAAGGCTCCCTGGGTAAACCGTTGAGTGTTTGCATGGGATAAGTAACGGCACACGGCAAGGCCAAACATGCAGATGCCGTTGGGTAACGGACGTCACTTTGGGAGAGTCTGGTCTCTGGCCACGAGGTCCCTCGGTGCCAGGCAAGGAGCTGTGTCCCCAGGCAGTCCTGCGCTGCTGTCACTCTGGCCCTTGGGGATTTGCTGCTGGGCGGTGGGGCTGAAGGATCGTTCTCTGCTGCAGCCACGAGCTCTCCCTTGGACCATGCTTTTCCTGCTTGCGCGTTCAGTGCTGCACTGGCCAGGGCAGGCTGGATGCTGGTCCATCACCCTTTTCCGTGGCGGCACAGTCAGGTCTCCCCTGATCCTGGGCCCTTCTGCCTCCTGGGACAGATGGGGCTTTCCCTGGAGCAGAGCTGGGAGGTCAGCACTCACTGTAGGAGCCAGATTCCATCAGATTATCTCCTGCTGAGCAGTGGTGCCTATGGATGTGGTTACCTACTGCCTGGGGGTGGTGGAGCCCACCAGGGTCCAAGCAAAGGCCTCTCTTCTCTCCTGATGGCTCTAGAGGGGTCCCAAGCATCTCCGGGGTGTGCAAAGCGGGGGAGGACGGGAGCATGGGCACCCAGGTGGGGCACTGCAAACCCACAGGGATTGCTACACAACTCTTGCTTGTGCTGCCCAGCCCCAGCAGAGCCCAGCCAGCTCCCCGGGCTGGCAGCAGCAGGGATGACTGCTGGTGGCATCCTGGGAGAGCAGCCCAGCGTGCTTTTCAGATGTCTGCTGAGCTCCTCTCTTTCTGGGTTTTTTTTGGGTTTTTTTTTAATCTACTTTTGGTATTTTTGGATGGATGAGTTTCTCCCTGTCTCTGGCATGGAGCTTGCTCCATGGGGTTGGGCTGCGTGCAATTGGGGTCTCCAGTATGTAAAGCACCACCACATCCCCCCACCCAGTGTTGCTCCCCATCACCATTGATTCCTCCTGGCTCTTCCCGGGCAGGTACCAGATCCACACAGGGCTGCAGCACTCCATCATCCGCCCTCGGCAGCCCAACTGCCTGCCCCTCGACCAGGTCACCCTGCCCCAGAAGCTGCAGGAAGCTGGCTATTCCACACACATGGTGGGCAAGTGGCACCTTGGCTTCTACAAGAAGGAGTGCCTGCCCACCCGCCGGGGCTTCGACACCTTCCTGGGCTCCCTGACGGGCAATGTGGACTACTACACCTATGACAACTGTGATGGGCCGGGCGTCTGCGGCTACGACCTACACGAAGGGGAGGATGTGGCTTGGGACCAGAGCGGGAAGTACTCCACCTTCCTCTACACCCAGCGTGTCAGCAAGATCCTGGCGTCCCACAGCCCCAAAGAGCCCATCTTCATCTACGTGGCCTTCCAAGCGGTCCACACGCCTCTGCAGTCGCCCAAGGAGTACATCTACCGCTACCGCTCCATGGGCAACGTTGCTCGCCGCAAGTACGCCGCCATGGTGACGTGCATGGACGAGGCAGTGAAGAACATCACCTGGGCCCTCAAGAAGTATGGTTATTATGACAACAGTGTGATCGTGTTCTCCACCGACAATGGCGGGCAGACCTTCTCTGGGGGAAGCAACTGGCCGCTACGGGGCCGCAAAGGGACGTACTGGGAAGGGGGAGTCCGTGGCATCGGTTTTGTCCACAGTCCCCTGATCAAGCGCAAGCGCCGGACCAGCTGGGCGCTGGTTCACATCACAGACTGGTACCCGACTCTGGTCAGCCTGGCCAGGGGCAACCTGAGCAACGTCCCAGGCCTGGATGGCTACAATGTCTGGCCTGCCATCAGCGAGGGCAAGGAGTCACCGCGAACTGAAATCCTGCACAACATCGACCCCCTGTACAACCATGCCAAGTACGGCTCCTTGGAGGACGGCTTTGGCATCTGGAACACGGCCGTGCAAGCCTCCATCCGGGTTGGGGAGTGGAAACTCCTCACCGGTGACCCGGGGTACAGTGACTGGATCCCCCCACAGACCCTGACCAACTTCCCAGGGAGCTGGTGGAACCTGGAGCGTCTCACTGATGGCCTAAGAAAGTCCGTGTGGCTCTTCAACATCACTGCCGACCCCTACGAGCGCTACGACCTCTCGGACCAGCGCCCAGATGTGGTCAGGACCCTCCTGATGAGGTTGGTGCACTACAACCGGACGGCCATCCCGGTGCGGTACCCCGCAGAGAACCCTCGGGCTCACCCGGACTTCAATGGCGGTGCCTGGGGACCTTGGGCCAGCGAGGAGGACGGGGATGAGTGGGAAGGCGGCGGGGAGCCCCTGAAGAATAGGAACAAGAAGAAGAAGTGCAAGATCTGCAAGCTGCGCTCCTTCTTCCGCAAGCTGAACACCAGGCTCATGTCCAACCGCATCTGATGGGAGACTCCTCCAGCATCGACCCAGCCTGGCCAGGATGGAGCTCTGGATGGCAGTGCCATGGGGTGGGAGCAAGGGAGAGGGACGGATGGGGAGGTGGCCAGCACCCCCTTGCTCTCCCTTGCTCCATCCAGGGTTCACCCCAAAATACCTCTTCTCTCTGGCTGGACCAGTGGCCACAGGGAGGTGGTCCCAGTGGGCGATGTGGGCTCAGCCGTGTTGCCTGCCGGTGGTGTACAAGTCTGCTGAGCTGGGCTGGCTGTGCAGAGCCCCTTCCAGAGAGACACCTGGTTCTCAAGGACTCTGCAGGCAATCGCAAGCTTTAAGTTTTGGCCATGGCAATGGCAGGAGGAATTGTGGGACCCTGGGTGGCAATGCAGAGGGGCTGGCCGGCCTCAGTGGCTCTGCCTGCAGGTTGTCCCTCATCGTTTCTCTGTATATACGTGCTCCTGACTGCGTGCTGCTCGGCCATTGCCTTGTTTGCTCTTGCTCTGGGAACTCGAGGGCCTCCCCCAAACCCAAGACCACGTCATTTCCCTATCATACTTCTTTGTGGAAGGATGGATTCCTGACCATGGACGTCAGACCTGAGGCCGCCATGGCTGGACTTAGCCTTGCTGCTACAGGGATCTCACGTGTGGCCATGGCCTCTCCGCTCTGCTGGCTTGGGGAGCCGGGGGCAGGCCAGTGAGAGGCTATGGCCCACTGAGACGTGGCTGGTTGCTCTCAGAAGACAGATGGTTCTCCACAGCCCCACATTTGTCCCAAGCTCTGCTGGACTTCACGTGGATCAGCCACCCAGCAGACCCTTTCATCCACAGTTCTGCCTGGCCAGACCCCGCAGCTGCATGGCTGTCAGCACCTATATGTTCCTCCCCATGCATCCAACCAGCCAACCACCCCAGCTGCCCCTTCCCAGTGCTGGGGCTGTCCCTGTCCCCATGTCCCCGCTGCTGAACGTGGGGCAGAAGGAAGATCTCAAGAAGGTCTCTGCAGAGGTTGATGTGCTGCTCTGTAGCTGCAGGACTTCGAAGCCGTGGGGGGGGACAGGGATGACTCCCACCTGCCAGCACCGTACCACGTCCCCTCGCCGCAGATGGGCACCGCTCTCCCAGCAGCACATGCGCTGGGGGGGGGGGAAACACCTCCCCATCATCCGCCTGCCGTGGGGAGCCAGCCCGTGCGATTGCTGGGGGCCAGGCAGCTCGGGAGCGGGGCAGCCAGCAAAGCGCCGTGCCCCCGCGCCTTCGGCGGGGTGCGAGCGTGCGTACGTGTGCTCGGAGGAGAGCTGGCGAGGATGAAAGAGGGTAAATAGCTTTAAAAGCGTTTTGGATGCATGGTGCATTTCCATTTACACAATGTGTTTTACATTTCTCCCCACAGGTTTCTCTTGGTGCAGCGCGTGTAGGCGAAGGCCCTGCTGTGAATTTTGAAAATAGTTATTTTTGTCTCTGGAAAATGAGGCCCGTTAGGACTTGTCAGCTCTTGGATGAGCAGTGTGGGCTTTTTTTTTTTTCCCTTTTTTTCCCCCCCTCTCTCTCCCTCTTGCAAAATAACATTCATTTAAAATCTGTCATTGAAAGATGTGACAATTGGCAGCGTGCATGCTGAATACCTTTCAGTGCGCTTTAAGCCCTGTGTGTGAGAGAGGGACGGGGATGGGAAGAGAATGCAATGACACGTTTGTATTTTTTTTTTTTCTTCTTACTCTTCGCTGGATTATTTGGGGGAATTGGGATTTTCTATAGAAACAAAGAAAAAAAAAAAAAAGCTGACAGCAAGGCAGAATAGAGGAGGCCTCTTGTTGTAGAGATGGGAAGGAGTTTGCAAAGCCAGAGCGTGGCAGTGTGTGTGTCGGTCCCAGCTGCTCTGCGCACACCCATCACCGTGCCGTCCCGTCGGCCCCCAGCATCCCTACAGACACGTCCCCTGCAGTGGCATCGAGGACAGGTTTCAGAGGGGGACTCAGCCTCCATCAGCCCCATCTCCATCCCCTCAGTATGTCGCTCCGTGGGGACCAGGACCCGCAGCATCACCGAGGCGAGCCCTGGGAAGATGCTGCACATCCTCGAACTACCTCAACCGGCCAGCCTGGTCCCCCGGGACACGCACCCCCTGTGCCCGTCGGCAGCGGGGCTGCGGCACCAGCTGCCATTTGACAAAGCTAACGAGTTGCTGACATAAAGCAATGCTTTGCTGAAGAAGAGGAGGCTGTTGCAGGCTGAGCCGGAGCCAGAGGAGGGCAGGGGGTGATGGCTGGGGGGGGCTTGGGGACGAGCCGTGGCAAAGGGGGAAGCGGTGCTGGAGGGAGCGGGAGAGGGAGGATGGCCGTGGGGTGGCGACAAGGCTCGGGAAATGGCTTTCATTTCCATATTTATATAAACACATCCAAGTTTAGTCCTTTTTTTTTTTTTTTTTCTTCAAAAATGGAAATTTCCATGAAAACATGTTCGATTTTTCTCCCTTCAGTTTTACTAATATCCCCTTGAAAACGTTCATCTGGTCTTGCTTCATGTCCAGTTCTGATCTGCTGGGCCAATGCTGGGTTCGCACAGTCAGCCTAGCTGTAGCATTGGGTCTGCCTTCTTTTTTTTTTTTTTTCTTTTTTTTAATTAAAAAAAGTTGCATTCTGAATTTTTACGAAAAAGAAACAGTTGAAGGAAAGTCTCAGTCCCCCAAAAGAAAAAGGAAAAGTAGGCAGGAGCATTTCTGGGTGCTTGGAGAGCCCAGAGCCACCAGCCCAAGAACAGCAGTTGTCCTTCACCGTGTTTCCAGTCCCGCTGTATCTGAACGTTGGGGTGGGAGGGGGCAGGCAGTGGCCGCTGGATGCGGTCCCCATTCTACCACTGCTCGTTAATGGTCTTTGTGGGGAAAAAATGCAGCAATGTGCCAAAATCCCGTGTTTTCACGCAGTTCAGGCTCCTCAGGAGTGCCTGTGCGCTCTGGCTGCCAAGGGGTTAATGCAGCCGGAGAGATGGTGCTGAGCTGGTGGCGGAGCTCCCTGCCCGACCGGGGTGCAGCACCCAGGACGTGTGTTCACACGACAGGCTGAGCGCTCCCCTCCTTCCCAGCCGCCCTTCAAAGAGCTGTGTGAGCCCCAGGCTGCTCCAAACCCCAGGCAGGAGTTGGGTGCAGGATGGGGCCCTGCGGATGGGGTGGGCAGGGAGATGCGTCTGGGACCATCGGGGCTCTGGAGCAGGAGGAGGCAAGAGCGGGGTGGGATGAAGGGGTTGCGTCTGCCTCTCCTCCGCAGGGATGGACCGGCTGCTGGAGACCACCCTGTCTGCTGGAGGGAGTCGGGATGGGGATGAGGATGGTAGAGTTGGGATGGGATGGAGATGGGGAGGGGGATAGGATGAGGGTGGGGATGGGATGGGACACACAGGATTAGGTGTACCTGGGAGCGTCTCCAGCCCACAGGGAGAGGGAAGGGAAGGAGCCCAGCGGCAGGAAAGGGGCTGGACATCTCAGCAAACCGCCATGGTGGGAGGGTGGCAGGGCATCCTGGGCACCTCGTGCCAGGGAGAGGGTGCCCCGGACTCACGGCCGTATCTCATGCCAGGCAGTCGCGTCCTTTCCCCTTCCAGGGGTCTGAGGATGTGTGGTTTACAGAGGTTTCTCCCACCGCAGAGCCAGCACGTGATGGCCCCAGGGAGCCGCACGGCACCTGCCGGGGGTCTCCATGATCTACGGCCACCTCTGCAGGAGGGTCCCTGCCCATGGACCCTGGTGTCAGGGAGAGGGTGGCTCTGGGAACACCCTGATGTCCGGGAGAGCGTGGCCCTGGGGATACCCCGTCCCAGACAAAAGCAGTTTCTGTGTGGCCGCAGGAGCGAGCGCTGGGGCCCGCAGGGACAGGGCACGTTTGCAAACACAACCCTCAATGTAAATCAGCTCTTCTCACTATGGTATTTATAATCCTTATCTAAAAATAACCCCAAATTCAGCTTCCCAGAGGACAGTAACTGAGCATCCCCCAGACCCCAGCTTGCGTGTGAAACTGTCCCAGTAATTTTGGGATCTCTGCAATATGCGATTCACAGCCCCGTTGGTTTTGCATGGGAGGCATTGGTGCAAGCTCCCTGAGGCCCGTGCAAGCCCCGTCCCCTGGGAGGAGGGGGGACCTGCTGCAGCCCACCAGGGACGCGCTTGGTCCTTCCTGAGCCCCGAGGGGCAGCTGCCCATCTGGTGTGTTTGGGATTTGGCATCAGACCTCAGGTGCCTGTCCTGGGTCAGTCCCATGCTGGGATGCAGACACTAAATATCTGCAGGTAGAGCTGGAGGAGGCGTGGGGAGAGCAGGAGGCATTTCTGGAGAGGGAGCCTGGTGATGGAGAGGAGCTGCTGGGGATGAAGGTCTCCATCAGGCGGCCAGACCCAAGCACAGCAGCAGGAGAGCAGCTTGGCTCTCCAAAGCCCCACAGGACCAAGTCTTGGGGTGGCCGGGAGCAGAGACATCGACCGAGGAGAGACATCTGAAGAGGATCCTGAGGCCTCTGGGAGAGGACTGGGACTGCTCCCATTCCCTGGGAGTTGGTGGGAGACCCCCCAGCCCAGAGGGCAAAGGTCCCACACAAAGCTCCTGCTCCCCTTGCGTTCTGCCCAGGCACCGGGGAGCTGAGCCACACAGCGGATCCTGCTTGGGAAAATATCATCGGCAAAGCACCCAGAACTGACACCCCCTCACCCTCAGAGAGGGAAAAATGCTGAGGAAAAGGGGAAAAAAACTGAATAGAGGGGAGGGCAGGAAGGGAGAAACCCTTCCTGGAGAGCTGCGTCTCTGCCAGGCAGGAGAAACCCAGGGACGGAGGCAGGGACCCCATGGGGGGCTTTGCCGTCGCCCCCTGCCCCGGGTTCGGGGTTCAGGCTGTGGGGGTCAGGGGTGCAGCGGGGGCCCTGGGGGAAGGAAGGGACGGATCCCTCCTCCTGGCTACGGGAGCACGCAGAGTCACGCATGTGGGGCTGAACACGTGTGCCAGCGTGGGGGTGGGCGCGGGAAGGAGGGGCAGGTCACACTGCAGCGCCCACGGGGACACGTACGTTAGTGCAGGTGGGAGCGAAGTGGGGGCACGAAGCTGCCCACAGGCGTCCACGGGTCCCCGACTCGGGGGGCTCTTCCTCTTGCCCTTTGGCTCTGAGGGGCGGCTGGGGGCTGGCCTCAAAAAGCTGGAGGAGGAGAGCACTCCCCCGAGCATCCGCTGCACCGGCCCCCGTGGCAGCCCCCGCCTCCCGGCACAGCCCCGGGGGGTAGCGAATGAAGCCCCCTTTTTGCGTGGGAGTGGGAGGGAGGAGACGTGCACGGGCAGGGAGGTGTTTGGGGGGGACCATCATAGCCCCAGGGCACAGATCGTGTACGTGCATCGCCCTCACCCCAGGCGAGGGTGCCCGGTGTGCTCTGCCCACGCGGTGGCATGGCCAGGGTGGGTCCAGAGGCCACCAGACCTCGGGGACCGTGGCCCTGTCCCCTTGCCCGCGGCTGCAAATCGGGTCCCTGCCCTGCTACCAGGGCTGCAGGGTCCCCTCCAGCTGGGCCACGTGGGAGCGGGAGGCTGGATGTGGGGATGCAGGGTGGGGATGAAGGTGGGTAATGGTGCAATTAATGGAAAAGCCATTAGACCTTTCTCCTCCTCCCCCTCTTCTTCCTCACTCCGCCACTTGCTGTCCTCCTCCACTTCCACCTCCTTTCTTCTCTCCCTCTCTCCGCTCCTCCTTCTCTCTCTCCTCTCAAAGATTTCTCCCTATTTTTGTCTGGTTAGAGCCTTTTCTTTTCCTTTTAACCCTTCCATGGCAGCCTGAAAGGGAACTCAATCCATCTCAGCTGCCAAAGGCAATGCCGTCCCAGCTGGCGGTGGGAGCCCCTTCTCCTGGGGGCTCCTTCTGCTGCAAAATTATCCAGAAACGGGACAAAGGCTTAGAAGAAATCTCTGCTGGGGAGGGTGAGAAGGTGCGAAGGTGCAAGAGGTGGTGTAGATGGAGGAGGGGGTGCTGAGTCCCCCTGGGTGCTGCCAGGGGTGCTGGCAGCAAGGTGGGCTCAGAGGGAAACCTCTCCCCTGAGGTCTTGGACCTCATTATTCCACTTTTATTGCCCTTTTTGTGCTTTCTTATGTTAAATGCAGCAGAGAGGCAACTCAGCAGCAAAAACCCCAAGGAGGAGGGGGGCAGACCTTTCTCCTACCCCCACTCTGAAATCCGCTCCCTTTCCACCCCAGTTTGGGCACCGCAGGCAAACAACAGCCCAGGACACGATGTTTTTGCTTCCCTGCCAAGCCACTCACCCCACAATGGGGAGGACCCTCAGGACGTGCCCCTCTGGCAGCCCCGGACCCGTGGGGGGAGCTGGCAGGCAAAGTGGGGAGCGGGGAGCAGCTCCCAGGCACAGCCAGCCCTCCCCTGCAGAGTGATTTGGGCCAGCCCCCCCCGGGGAGCCCGGCTGATGACGGGCCAGTCTGGGGACCTGGGGACCTGCCATGGTTTCTCCAGCTTCTCCTGACACACTTCTGCTCCATCTGCTCCCACCCGCCCCGACCTGCCCCAGCATGTCCCCTGGCCCGTAGCCCCCCAGACCCCGGAGGGACACCACTGAGGGCACCAGCAGGGCCTGTATTTTTTTTGGGGGGGGGGGAACGGGGAAAGCAGTTGCCGGGGCGACAGCATCCTCCTGCAACATGGAAACCCTGGTTTCCATGGAAACCCTTTTTGCCCCAATTATTCTACCACTACCACGTCCTTTAATTTGCCTTTAATATTTGCATTTTAGAATTCCCCCCCCCCGGCAGCAGCCAGGTGACCCCCAGGCAGCCCCCAGGGCTGGGTCCCCAGCAGGGCCCTGGTCCCCACGGGCGGGCAGCGGGTTTGGGAAGCAGTTGCCCTGGCAACAGAAACAGGGCGTTTCTGGCAGCGGTGGTCGCCATGGGGACGGGGATGCTGACGAAGGCTTGTGAGGCTGAGAAGACAAATTGCCCTCATCATTATCTCCGGGCTTGTCAATCAAACATATTCCCTTATTTACCTCGGCGAGGAGAGAGCCCCGGGAGCACACGGAGCGGGAGGGAGCGAGAGGAGAGCTGCTTGCCCCAAACTCCTCACCGGGGAGGGAGCATTTCCAGCCCCTCGGGATGGCCACCATCACCTGCAATCGCTTCACCGAGGAGTACCAGCTCTTTGAGGAACTGGGCAAGTAAGTTGGAGATGGGGCTGGGGTGCTCGGAGCTGTGCCCCGTCTGGGGAAGAGCCTCAGCGGCACTGGGAATGGCCGGAGCCGGGGGGAAAGGAGCTGGGTATGGAGCAAACACACCGGGGAGCGGTGGGGGGGACTCAGGTTAGGATGGGGACTGCCAGCCCCAGCCCTGCCCACTCTGTCCCTTCCTGAGTTCGGGTATCTGCTGATGGGTGCTCGGCTGGGGGCTCGGAGCACCCCAGGGGGCTGGAGCTGCCTGGGGAGGGGGCGGCTGCCCCTCTTATGGAAAAGCCGCTCCTGAAAGAGAGTGCTGCTGGCTCCCCGGGGAACTTCTCCAGCCGGGAGGAGGGACGGGACAGCCCAGGAGGAAAGCCGGAGTGGTGGGCGCCCCTCACATTTCTTTAGGGAATTTCTATGTGTGGATTCACCGGGGCTTGGCTCATCCTGCAGGAGACCCAGCCTGCCTGGCAGCCCCTGGGGCATCCCACCGGCTCTTGGACAGACCGGGGGTGTCTCCCACCCCTGCCCCTGTCCCAGCGCGAGCGGTGCCCGGGGGAGCCACAGCCCTGCCTGACCCGGCTCTCCTGCCAGGGAGGGCTCAGCTCGGCAGGTCCGGGTGTCATCGCATGTGCCTGGATCAGGGTGCATGTGTGTGTGCCTGTGTGTGCAAACAGAACTGCCCGTGCGCCGTGAGGTGATCCTGGGGGTTACTGAGCACCCTGGGGTGGAGCAGGGGAGTTCAGGTCCTCCATGCAGGGCAGAGGGATGCTCCGTGTCTCACCGGGCGTGTGGCTGTAAAACGGGTGCCAAAGTGAGCAGGCATGTGCCTGTGTTTTGGTTTCTGTGCTTTTTTTTGGAGCTGGCATGTAAATCTGGGGCGTGCGGCCGCGTTGCGCTCAGAGAAGCTCGGCATGGTGGTGGGCTCGTGGTGCCGGTACCAGCTGGCTGGTGCCGGTGCTTCAGATGGGCAGCTGTGTCCACCCGTAGGCACGGGCGCTTGCTCCAGCCCTGCATTCCCCGGGCGCAGGGCAGCCTGCACCGAAATGTGCGCCCACACGCGTGGGTGGGTGTGCAAAACGGGGGCGAGGGAGAAAGGAGAGGACAAAGATGGAGAAATTGAGAGGCTGAAACAGGCGAGGACTTTGTGCCGGGCTGAACGCCGCTAATATTCCCCAGCCAAATCGGGGGAGCAGGTTGCTGCTACAAAGTGCAGCTCCTCGGAGGAGAGCGGACCCTGGGTCCCAGGACATGCACGTCCATCCCCTTGGCATTGGGGTGGCTGCGAGGGGCTGGCGGGGAGCAGTGGGTCAGGGAGCAGGTCCCTGCAGCGGGTCAGTCCCAGCCGGTGTGGCAGGCGGGGGGACGGGCACCCGTTTGGGCGCTGGTGGCAAGGTGGGGTTTGGGACCTGCTTTTTCCAGAGGTTTCTCGGCTTTTCTGGGCTCTGAGGCTCTGCGGTGGTGGCAGGGGGTGGGCAGGGGGTGGGCAGGAGAGGCAGCGGCTGCTGGGTGCCTGCGGGGAGGCTGCTGGGCCCTGGCTGGGCAGACGGCTGCGGGGATGTGGAGGGGAGCTTGCAGGCCAGGCACGATGGGGCAGGACCAGGAGGGATCCCGGAGGCGTTTGGGGTGTGATGCTTTGCTAGTTGGGTGCCAACACGGAGGGCTGAGCACCCAGACCCAGGAGCTGCCCGCACTGCCTGGCACCACGGTGTAAAAACCACCTCGACAGATGCATTTTAACACGTTCACAAATAAAAGGAGCAAAGCTGGAGCAGGGGCTTGCCAGCCCCCCGCCAGCATCGCCCCTGGCCAGCCCGGCCCACCCAACCTCCCAGGGTGATGCAGGGTCGGCACGGCTCGGCCGGTGGCTTGGGACAGCGTCCCCAGCTCGGAGCATCCCACAGCTTTCCCCTCTGCTCCGGGGGGCAGGTACCACCGCAGCACCGATGCGTGTTCTCGAGTTAGGGGCTTCACTGGGCTGGTCATGGCACCGTGGAGCTGGCTGGGGATTTTCCACCGGGATGGTTTCCAGCGCATCCTGGCACATTCAAAAATCAGCGGTTTCCCATGGGGAAATTTCCACTTCATGGGCTTAGAGAGGGAAACCAGGACGAAGAGCCGCACTTGTGCTCTGCTGCGGCAGCCGCTCATGGTGGGAAGCGGCGTTCCTCCTCCGGCAAGATGCTCCCGGTGCCGGTCGGGGTGGGGGCGTCCCGGCAGGGGTGAGGCAGGGTGGGCAGCACGGCTCTCCCCCAGCCAGATCCCAAAGGGGAGCAATGTCCTGCAGAGGCTCGGAGCAGGAAGGCTCCATCTTGAGTATGGTGTCCCCAAGGGACTGGGACAGTCTGCTGGGGGGGACACGGGGTGTCCCCGAGCCTGGCTGGCAGGAGGGGAGGTGCTGGGTGCCAGGCTGCTGCACCCACCATGCTCCTTTGCCATCTCCTTGGCTGTCACCCATCCTGACACCGAGGCAAGCTGGGGGTTTAAGATGCCACACACCTAATGGCAGCACCACCACGGGGCTTCATGGGGGGGGCAGAACTGGGGAGAGGGGTCTGCAGAGCCTGCCCCATGGGGTATGAGCCCTTGGTGCATCCCTGCACCTCCCAGGCACGGGGAGAGCGTCTGTACCGAGCGGGGGACACGGAGCTGGGGAAAACCTGCTCCCACGGCAGCCCCGGCAAAGCTGAGCAAGTGAGGGGCTGCTCTGACCCCCCCCCACACTTGCAGGAGGGGATGGGGTGAGGGTGGGGGGCAGCATGGAGGGGAATGGGGAGAGTATTCTGCCCACGGCCCCCGGAGTAGGACAAACACGAAGTGCAGCTCCATCGGCGCCTCCGAATCCGCCCCCGCGGCAGGTTCAGGGAGAGGCTGGAGACAATTACTGTGCCGAGTGGTAGGATCAGCCCCTCCGCTCCCAGAGCTGCAGGAGAAGGGTTTTATTAAAAAGGAGAAAAAAAAATATGGAGGAACAAAAAATCCCCAGCCCACACTCTTCTCTCTAGAAAGGAGATAAAATGCCTCGGAGGAGGAGGAGGTGTTGAAGAGAGGGAGGGTGGCAGCAGCGCAGCCCGGCGCTGGCAGGGAAGGTGTGAAAAAGGGAGAAGCGGAGCATCCCGGTGGCAGAGCCACTGCTGGGGCTGGCGGGGGGAGGATGTGGGGACAAGGCATGGGGTCATCCCTGCCCCGGGGGACCAAGGGATGTGGGCTGCAGGGCTGGGACCCAGCAGTGCCAGGGCTCAGGGCTGGAGGGACAGGGCTGGCTGCTAGGCTGCGGGTCCAGTGTCACCCTGAAATGGCAGCCGTTGGAGGGGACACGGACACGGTCCCTGCGCATGGGACATGCTGTGTCATCTGGGATGAATGCCTCATCTACGAGCCAGGCAGAGACGGAGGTGCCCGGCTGCCACCAGGAATGGGGTGGTCCCTATCCGAACAGCCAGCACCCCGGGAGGGAAGGGACCCACGGCACTGCCTGTGGCCGAGGAACAGGACACGTCTCCTTCCAAAGGGGTTTCTTGCACCAAGATGGGGCTCAGCTCCCTGCCTGGCCCCCCCCCGTGCTGCCTGCACTGCCCTGCGAGCCCCCGGCGCAGGGGGATTGCCTGCGTTCATGGGGGAGATACTGGATACATACGGAGCCAAGGGGGTTTTTTTCCCCCAGGCTGGGAAGATCCCACATGGGGCTGGGAAGCACAGGAGCAGCCTGACACGGGGAGCAGAGCCCAGCTGCTGTGAAATGCCCAGCAGGGTCAAACACCCAGTATGGGGGGTCCCAGCCAGCGCAGACCCCCTGAAGGACCTGACCGGGACTGGGACGGGGCTATGGAGAGCGTGCTGTACCCCTGGGTGTCCTGCACCTGCACCCAGCACCTCGTGTCCCTGCCGCCCTCCGGGCTCTTTCTGTTAAAAAGGTCCAGAGGAGCCAAAACCCACTAATGCAGCCAGGAGTGTGAAACCCTGCGCTCTGTCGGTGCAGCGCATCCTGTCCCCGGCTGCCGCATCCTGCTTCCCATGGCTGCCCCTTCCCCGCTGTTCCGTTCAGCTTGAATAAATGGATGAGCGAGCGGCTGTGGGCAGTGGGACCAGGAGTGGCCGGGGTCCCCAGCCTCTGGGGGGGTCCGGGACACCTGTGTCCCTTCAAGCCCACATCAGGTCCTGCAGCAAAACCCTGTGGCTTGGGTAGAACCCCCGAGCTGGGGCGGTGAGCATGGGGGCTTCTCTGCTTGCTGCACTCACTCCTGCAGGCTTTCCTGGCACTGCAAAAGCAGCGCGTGTCTTCAGGAAAATAAAGAAGAAATTTGGGTGGCAGGGACCCTCAGGAGCCCCCAAAGCCCAGGCAGTGCAGGGTTCCTGGCGGGATGGGGAGAGCAGCACCGTGGGGTGGCAATGGCTCCAATCTCCCCCACCCACACAAGCCGGATATGAAACATTTCTGTCCCCCTTTTCCAATTAATTCCCCCCAGACTACAGGGGTTGTTAATAGCAGGGCTCTTCCAGCAGCCAGGATTAAATGGCAGGATGGGGAGGCTGGGAAGCACCGCGATGCTGTTCTCCCGGCTCCTGCCTGGCACGTGCCGTGAGCGATGCTCTGCGCGGCGGTGTTGGGCGCGTGGGCTGCCGGCTCCACCGGGGCTCCAGCCCCATCCCTCCGCACCCCGCCGCTTGCATGTTCTCCTAAAGATCACATGCAAACCCAAATTGCCTGTCTCCACCCGCCCCCACCGGTAAAATCAATTATCCGCTGCCGCTCGCCAGCCTGCGGCCTTTTATTCCTCGGCAGGGAGCGGGAGCGGGGCGACGGGGAGCGGGGGGAAGGTGGGGCGGGAGGTGGGATTGCTTTTGATAGTTGTTATTTTAGCATTTGGAAGGGTTTGGCAGGAAAGGGAACCTGGTACAAAGGTTGTGCTCAGCAGGGTTGGAACGTGTGTGTGTGTGTGCGTGTGTGCAATGCCGCAGCTCCCAGCATCGTGCCAGCGCGCTTTCAGAGCAACAAGCTGGCAAGGCTGGGAGTGCGGGGTACACGGGCTTCTTTGGAGGGTCCCAAGCACCCGTGCTCATTTGCCTGCAAGGCCCCAGGAGACCCCCCGCACGTTGGCTCACACGTGTGCAAGCCGCAGCATCGTCAGTCCCCATCCTGCTTGGCTCCGGTGGTCCTTGCTCACAGGCTCCTCTGGGCTGGCCCCGCTCTGTGACAGTTTTGCAGTTGAGGGGACCTTGCACCACTCACCTGCACCCACGGCTGGTGCTCACACCCGCTTCTGCAAAGTGCTGCTGTGATTGCAAGGTCTAGAGCATGCAGAGACACACACGCAGACTGAAGAGAAGTGGCCGAGCGCTGCGTGGCAGCTGCAGCCATCCTGGTGTCCCTCGGGAGCTGATACCCCTGGTACATCACTGCCCCTCTCTCCGGGGGGATAGGCAGGGCAGAGCCTGGGAGGGAGCGGAGGAAAGGCACACGATGCCAGGGGTGTCCCAGGGGAGCACGGAGAGACGAATCCTGCATTCATCCTCAGGTCTACCTGTGCCTGCCCCCATCATCCCCGAAGAACAGGGGTGCAGGGAAGTTCACTGAGAGCTCTCTGTGTTTCCTCCAAGCCCCTTCCCCAGCCAGCACCCATCCCAATCCCCGTTCCTGTCCCCACCCCCCGTGCCCGTGCCCGTGGGGTTAGGGCTGAGCCGTGCCATTGCCTGTGCCAAGCCTCTCCCTCCGGCATCTTGTCTTCCCAGGGGCGCTTTCTCCATCGTCCGAAGATGCGTGAAGGTGTTGGCAGGACAAGAGTACGCAGCCAAGATCATCAACACCAAGAAGCTGTCTGCTCGAGGTAGGTGTTGGGGGTGTTTTCGGGGAGGCGAGAGGCGAACAGGATTTGCAGAGCAGGGAATTTGTCCCTGGGATGATGCCTTTGATGTGCTGCAAGGCGCAGGGGTGTTTGATGTGCAGTGGGAGACCCCCTTATCCCACCCTGTCTCCACTGCACTACACACTGAGCTCCTTGATGGATGGGGTGAACATCTAGGGGAGACGTTTTGGTGGCTGCTCCCTGCATCCCGTCCGATCGCAGGGACGCACCAGCAGCTCGGCTGTACCAGGGCTCTGGGGTCTCCCGGACCCCAACCTGCCTGGGTAGACATAGGACCCCACTTCTCTCCCTGAGATCCTACCACCACCCTGCATGCCATGTCATGGCAAAATCATGGTTACAGCCTTGCTGCAAGTTGAACTGCTGCTGGCCTCGGGCACTGGGTAGCACAGTTATTTTGGGAGCATCACCTCCCGGAGCGGGCCCCCGCTGACCCACTCGTCCCCACTCTCAGGGGCTTTGGGTTTCCTTATGCACATAAGGTGTGTAAGGCAGTCGCTGGTGATTACACCAGTGAAACGGGAAGGTCCTCCAGGTGGGGGATTGATTTCATTTCTGTCTGGAGCTGGGCCCTCACCCCTCGCTGCCATCTAATTAACCGCTCCGGTGGAGCACGCTGGCTACTTTGCTGCTGGAAGAGGCGCTGGCGGATCTGTCCTGGCTGCTCCTCGGGGCAAGGCTGAGCTGAGCTGGCACAGAAAAGCTTCAGCCAACCCTTGCCCTGAGGCAGAGACCCCTCTGCGCCCCTGGGATCTGGCAGAGGAGCTGTGAGGAGGAGGATGGAGAGGGTGGGATAGCAGCTGCCGTGTCCCTGGCTCTGGCTCCTCCTGGCTGGGTGCACTGGGGAGCGCGGGATGGGTGCGGGGGGCGAGCGCCCTGCTGGGATGGTTTAATTAACTCCCTCCCTCAGTTTCTCTCCCTGGTGCCACTGCTCACCTCTGAAGGCAAAAATGAAATGCAGAATTCAGTGACAAACTTCTTTCTGACCTCAAATTAAATGAGTGCAATCTCCCTCCCACAGCACTGCCGAAGTGGCACAGTGCTGACACCGAGCTCTGCCAGCTGCCCCCCTCTTTGGGGATGCAGACCATCCTCTTCCTCCAAGGCCGAAGGCTCCCAGCCCTGGGCAGCCGGCCGGGCTCCGGGCAGGGTGTGCGGTGCTGGCGTCCATGCTCGGCTCCTGCCTGCGCACCCCAGCTGGCAGCAGGACGGGCAGCAAACGCCTCCCAGTTTGCAGGGCTGCATGGAGGAGCAGATTGAGCCGCCTTTCCTCTGCTCCCTCCTGCCTCCGCTCGCCTGCTCCAGCAGTTTGTCCCTCTCCATCCTCTTCTCTTGAACCGCCCCCCCTCCCGCTATTTCTGCAGTGCTGGCACGGGGGGACGGTCCCCCCCAGGCTGGGAGCAATCCCCAGAGGGACACATCCCTACGGGGACATGCCACCGCTGCGTCACATGCGCAGGGCAGGTGTGCAGGGAGGAGAGGGGTCAGGGGAAAGGTGAGACGAGCTGCAAAACATCCCCATGATGTCTTCAGAGGTCCTCCCAGCTGCCAACATGGGGAGCCAGCAGAAGAGAAACTGGAGTTGTTGGAGGAGAAAAGGGTTTTGGGTCCAGGCAGCAGCTGGATTTGTGGAGCAGGAGAAGGGATGTGGCCGTGGCTCGATGCTCCCAGCAGCACTTCGCTGCGTGGTGGATGTGCCATGCTGCGTGGGTGGGAGGATGCTCTGACCTGTGGCAGCTGCCCCCCAAGCTGGGCAGGGTCCCTCTGCCTGAGGGACATCCCTCTGTCCCTTTGTCCTTCTGTCCCCCCGTCCCTCTCCCCCGCTGCTCTGGCAGAGCCATCCTCACGTGCAAAGCCCCTGCAAGCCGTGTCCCAGAGATTTGCACAACTAGGGGGGTCCCCTGCCAGCCTCGTGCAGGGGTTGTATCCACGCGATGCTTGGAGGAAAACGCAGCCCTGGAGCCCCAGCCCTGGGCTGTGCCCCCACACCCAGCCTGTCCTTGCTGTGAATTCCTGGCAGGGAAGTTCTCCCCAAGCAGGACCCACGCAGCCTTGGAAAGAGCAGAGCCCCCGGAGCACACGCTGCCTTCGCTCCCGGGGCGGCCGGTGGCTCGTTGCAGGCAGCTCTTCCCCTTGCATGTCGCAGCTGAGCCCGTGGCACCGGGGGGGAGCGGGGGACCTTTCCTACCAGGGGCTCACACGCTGGGGCATGCCAAGGGGAAGAGCCGGGGTTACCCGGGGCTGCGTCCCCAGGCACTGCAGCCTCGCAGGCATGGCAGCCTCCTCTGCACCCACACGGCTTTGCCCTTTGAAGGCCAGCTGGATGCGTCAGGGTTCGCCTGCTGAGGGCTGCCTGGGGGTCCCTGGGCAGGGGTCCTCAGCCCTCACCCCGGAGGGATAAGCACCTTTCCCAGCCCCTCCTCGGTCCGCTGGGTCCCTGCTCCTGTCCCCTTTGGAAGGACCCCATCTCTGCCCCCCCCTTTAAACTCTTTGATCCGTTTTCCATTTTGCCTGGTTTTCACTGGTCTCCCATCTCCTCCCCGTGCTGTTTGTGATTTATCGAACCCCACCAGCCTCCTGGTGCTCTCCGCTGAGCCGCCTGTGCCGGGCTTTGCTTTCGCAGGCGTTTTAGTGGCGACAGATTGCGAGGGTACAAAGAGGGGGGCAGCGGCTGGGGGTGCCGTACAGCACTGCTGCCGCCGCGGCTCAGCCTGGGAGCTGGACCCGAGCCGGGAGACTCACGGTGGGGCAGGGATGGGGCAGCCTCCTGCCCTGCTCAGGGTCCATGCTCAGCCCTGTGCAGCTGAAGGCTCGGCTGGCAGCACCGCGCAGGCACACGGAGCGGTGCTGGGACCCACTCTGTACTTGGGGTCACATTCACCTCTCTTTCCTGTGATCTCTGGCTTTTTCTAAGCAAACAAAGGAGCTTTACTGGACACCAGTAATGCTGGGCTTCCCCGTGGGTCTTTTGGCCCCAGCCTCCAGATGGGGAAACTGAGGCAGAGAGTGACAATCACGGACTCACCTAATATCACCGTCAGGCAGGAGCAGAAGAGGGGGCAGAAAGCAGCTCCCCTGTTCCCCAGAGAAGTGCTTGCCCCACTGGTCACACTGTCCCTCCATCCCATCCCTGTCCTCCACCCCACAATAGACTTTGGTTGTGAAAAGCAATAGCTTAAACCCCAACCTCTCCCTGTTGCCCTGTCCCACCCTCGGGAGATTGTCCCCCATCGGGGGGAATGCCGTGGGGAGCTGAACGAGGCCACCGAGGCCGTCCCAGCCTTTGGCCCGTGGATCCCAGCACAGGCTGCCAAACTCACCCCCAGCCCTGCGGTGACTCGCTGGTGCGGAGCCCCATGGTCGCTGGACGGGGGATACTGAGCCCTGAGGAAGGCTCCAGCCCCCGCAGGGAAGGGGCTGCGTTGTCTTCACGTCTCAGTGGTCGCAGACACCCAGGTTTGCTTTGATGCAGAGCGAGACTCTGGGGTGTGAACCTGCAAGGTAACAGTGATAGTGCTGAGAGACGAGCAACCCTAATTATATCCTCACTTCTCCGGGCTGCTGGGTTCCTGCTAACATGAAATGCTTCCAGACAAGATACCTCCACGTAGGGTGGCTGGGTCAGGTATAAGGAGGCAGAAAAGTGCAAAGACAAGGAAAAAGAAACAAAATCACATGAAAATTAATTCCGGGCTCCCCCAGGGTGGAGGGTTTTTTGGTTCATCTCGACTCGCTTTGCCCAAAGCTACACTGTCTCCCAGCCCTGAGCCTGGTGAAAGCTGTGGAGAGGGACCTGTGCTGCCTGTTTGGAAATAGGCACCAAAGCAAAGCAGATTTTCAGAGCCAGAGTTTTGCAGTGTAGTAGAGCAAAGACCTGATGTGAAATGGCTGGGGATGGAAATGGGGAGCAGATAGTCCTCTTTCAGCTTGACATCTCTCACTGGTTGGCTCTATCTTTGTTCAAATTGCACCATTCAGGGCCAGAAATGTCCTTGCTGATTGCCTGTGCTTGGCTGAATAAGTGAAAGCGGAGCAGGCGTTGCTGGCAGCGATAACCCAGGCAGCTCCAAGGCTTTTGGGAGGTGATCAGGGCTTATTCAGCAAAAAGAAGGGAGAGAGGAGAGCGAGGGACCATCCAAAGCCCAGGACTGCCCATGGCATCGGTGCCTGAGAGCTTAGCTGGGGGCTGCATCCATAATGGCATACCGTCTATCAGGCCCCAATGCTGAACATGTCCCCAGACCTGTTATTCTTTAGGAAAAAAAAAAAAAAAAAAAAAAGAAAAAGGATGGGTTTGCTCCTTGCCAGCTGCTCTGTCCCCCCCACAGGTTTCCCATGCTGGCAGCTCCTCCAAGAGCACATGGCAGAAGCTGAGCACGGTTTATTCCCTTTACCAGACCCTAATTTAGGGCTGTTGCATCTTTCAGATCACCAGAAGCTGGAACGAGAAGCCCGGATCTGCCGCCTCCTGAAGCACCCCAACATCGGTAAGCGTGCCCTGCTCCCTGCCCCGTGCCAGATGAGGAGCTGGGCAAATCTTCCCGTGCTCCATGCCCAGCTCCGCTCCCCGCCTGCCCTGTACCCCAAGCAGTGCTGGGGGGGTCCCCATCAGTAACTCAGCCCTGCCTGCAGCAGCATGGGGTCTTTGCCCTTCCCTCGCGCTCCAGCCACCATCCCGGAGATGGAGCAGGGGCTCGGCAGCAGCCCACCCTGTCGGTCTGCAGAGCCGTCCCTCTTCTTCCTCGTGGGAGGCAGCATCTTCAATTGGGGTCATGGGAAGAAAGGCCTCCTCTGAGCGCGGGGGGATCGAAGTAGGTCCTACCTAACCCACTTGGCCATTGCTCCCTCAGGGAGAAGCGGGGCCCCAGTAGGCTGCAAGGGACTATTTTTACTCCTCTCCCCCCCCTCCTCGGGTGCTGTATTCCTCTGCATGCTCCAAAAAGCGGTTGCAGCTCCAAGCAGCAGCAGCAGCGCGGGGCGTGTAGGAGGAGCGATGGCGGGGGGAAGCGAAGACTTTCCCACCGACCGTCCATCTGAGAGTAGCCTCCTTCGGAAAAGCTGTTTCAGGAAAACTCCTGAGCCCCTGCAAAAGACAAAAATAGGCCAGAAGGAGAGAGAGAGGGGAGGGGAAAAAACTGCAGTGAAAAAAGCCCAAACCCCAGCCTTGAGAGCGCTGCTGATGCAGGCTGTCGGTCCCTGGGGATGGTCCGGCAGTGGGAGCGCAGTGCCCGGTGCTGTGGCTCTGGGGATGAACCCCCTTTCCCCTCCCTGGCACCCCAGGATGTGCCCACCCCGGTGGGTCCCTACAGCTTTTGGAAAAGCATTTAGGGGTAGGACAGGAGCTCTGCAGCTCTCTCCCAGATCCCACAGCCAGGAGCTGGGAGGTTTCCCCTTTGGCTGAGCTCCTCCCTGGCCCCCTCACTGCTCCTGGTGACCTGGATCCGTCCCTCCGCAGGAACCGCTGCAGCAGATCCAGGGAGCTGGACCTGGGGCCACCAGCACCAGCCACGCAGCTCCCGCTCCATAAATATTTAAGTTCGCAAAAAAGCCTGTCAGCTTCCATCTGTCTCAGGCACAGGGTTCGTGGCAGGTCTCCCCTGCATTGCTGGGGTGCTGGACCCCACAGGATGCGGCCACTGTCCTTCCCCCCACCTCTGCTCCAGTAGGAACCATGCCTGGCACAGGAGCTGCCCTGCCAGGGTCCGGGCAGGGAGTCCAGCTACCCCCGGTCAGAGCAGCAACAGGGGCCTTTCCTCTGCACCAAAATACATGTGGGGATTGCCGAGACCTGAAGGAAATGTGCTATAAAGCGTGTGAATAGCAAAAACTACTAAAAAACCAGAGGAATCCACCCCGTGAGGACTTGCAGGATGGTAGCTGGGTCGTGCAGCCGGAGCTCCCTGGGCTCCCCGCCTGGTCCCAGATTTTCCCTGCTGCTGTCTTCCTCCCTTCCCTCTCCACCACCTGCCCGTGGGGCTGGCAGGGCCTCTCAGGACAGAAACACCTCAGCCTCCCTTGTGCCTTCTCCCTCATCCCTGCAACACACCTCACTGTTTGGCTGTGACCCGCAGACATGGATGCTTGGAGCAACCCTGCTGTGCAGGGCTGGAAGGGGTTAACAAGCTAACGAGCCCCATCTCGCTGCTATTTATACCCAGGAGGCTCTTCTCCACCCCCCCTCACCCCACACCCTCTCTCCCTTCACCCTCCCCACCGCTCCTGCTGCCTGGAAACTCGGGCTCGCAGGTTCCCTTGCAGGCCGCACAAGCCGGGTAATTACCCTCCCCGGAGCTGGAACGAGCTGTGCCGCTGCAGACCGGCCCTAACGAGAGGAAGAGGAGTCACTGCTGCTGGCGACATGGGGAAGGCTGGGCAGAAAACCCCTCTCCAAACCTCCCCAGGAGAAGCAGCCCAGCTGCTGAGGGGCTTTGCTAGCCCCTTCCTTGCTCCCTGCAGCGAGGTGGGGTCCCTCTGTCTCCCCGGGGAATGCCGCACTGCAGCGGTCATCCTGGAGGAACCAGCCTGTGGTTTGCACCGTGCCTGGAGGAGAGGCTTGCGTGGAAAGTCGTGCGTGTGCGGTCGAGGGCAGGAACGGGTCTGCAGGATCCTGCAGCACATCCATGGCACTGGGTGATGCGTTAGGGAGAGCCGCGGTTTCCCTTGCAGGGATGTCCTGCTTTCTCGGGAGAACTTTGGCTACACCCGGCCCTGGAATTTTAACTCCAGGTACCCATTGTCTTCTGACTCCCAGTCCCAAAGCCGTGTCCTGCTCCTGCCTTGGCTCGTGGCACTGAGCTGGAGTGGTTTGGCCGGCACAGCTCTTTCTGACTATGGTCGGTAACAGATACTTGCAGCATCGGGCTATATTTAGAGTGGCTTTTCCTTCTTATACCTTCTTGGCTCCTGGCAGCCACAGGCGTTGGGACTTCCCCAAGCAGGGAATGTATCCGGACCATCTGCTTATAGTTACACCGGCCCTATCCGTACCGAACTCGCCTAATCCTCCTTTGAACACCTTGGCTTCTGCAGGATCCCAGGCACAAAACCCCCAATCCCTCTCGGGCAAGATGAAATGGGAGAAAATGTGTTTCTTCCAGAAGAGGAAGGCAGAAAAGCTGGGATTATATGTTGGAGAAAAACAGAGCAGATGCTGGTGTCGTAGTGCAGGGGATGTCTATGGAGACTAGCAATGGGGAAGGATAACCAGGGAATAAGATGGGAAAATTGTGTCAATAGACAAGACTGCAAGAGAGACCAAGAGGAGAGATGCCACCTGGTTCAGCAGAGCTCCGCTGCCCCTTGTCCCAGGCAGGGTGAGGCGATGCCGCTGGCAGCTCGCTCTTAGCAGCGGCTGGATCTGCCCACAGAGCTTGGAGGGAGGGGTAGGACCAGCAAAGCGGCGTTTGCTGGCCTGGGAGATAAGAGCGATGCAGAACAGCGTCTGCACTTAGGTTGGGGCTTGTTATCTCCTCCAGCTCAGACTTGAGTCTAGAGGATGTTTCCATACAGGGCTCAGCTGATTTAGCTGTGGTAAAGTGGGCGAGGAGCAAAAATTCCCCCAAAATCATTCAGCTGAATGTTTAGTTTTTCTCCCGGGTTTCCAAAGATCTCAAAGATGTTGAAAGTTGTATTGGGCTGAAACCAGGTGAGCAGAGAGGAAGGGTTAAATATGTACAGCCTCAAGAAGATCAGAAAAAAAATGTGACGTGGGGGCCAGAGGATGCTGGACCAGTCTTTATTTGCACATCCTACCTGTTCCTGTGCCTGTCCCCTCGCTGCACATCTGCCTGCTAAGCTGTGAGCAGAACCCGGCTGCAGGGTGGCAGGTTTGCTGCCCTCGGGCTGTACTTGGCAAGGCGTACCCGAGTGGGGAGGGTGCCCCTCGGTGTGACGAGTGGGGTGAGATGCCAGCCCCACTGGAGGAGCTGAGGAGAGCATTTCCTCCAAAGCAAACTCATCCCATGGTGATTCCTGGATATCCCCAACCTGAAACCTCCCAAGGAGAAAAGGAAGGTCACGAGCAGAAAATAAAAAAAGCCCCGTCAGTGCCCGGGCTGGCAGCCCAGCGCCCTGGCTGAGCTCTCCCTGTGCCCGGGCACCTCTCCTGATGGGGCAGAGGGCTGGGCTGGGGGCACCCGTGCCTGCAGCCTGCCCAGCACCCAAGATAGCCCAGCAGCTGCCCGGGACCTTGGCCAGACACCAGCCCCGGGCAGTCCCTGATTTGGATGTGACCTTCGAGCCTTGCACTACTGCCTGAGGCTGGGGCCACGGCTGGGGTCCCCTGTTGAGCAGAGACACCCCCCCCACCCAGTCAGCAGCAATAGCAGAGGAGGAGGGAGGAGGAATAGCCCCGCTTGGCCCTTCCCCAGCTCCTGCTTATGCCCAAGGGGGAGCAAAGGCGTTCCCCGGGAGCAGGGTGGGATCCAGGCGTACCCCATAACCCTTCTGTCTCTGCCGCAGTGAGGCTCCACGACAGCATCTCTGAAGAGGGCCATCACTACCTGATATTTGACCTGTGAGTAATGGTTAAATGCATCTCTTAATCCACCGGCAGCTGCATGCTTCCACCCTGGGGTGACATGCCCTGCACCCCCGCAGGTGATCCCCCCCCCCCAACCTCCACCTCACCCAAGCCTTTCTTGGGCAGGATTTAAACCAAGCTTGGGTCCCCCAAGCCAGGCAGAGGGCAGGTCCCTACCCTGCACCTCCGCGGCTCCCCCTGTGCAGGGTGCAGTGGTATTTCAGGGGGGTTTGCCAGGGCTGAGCGTGCTGTAAATCAATCCAGCTCCTTTGCGTGCCGTGCTGAGATGGCCGAGCGTGACTTCCCCTGTTTTCTCGCAGGGTCACTGGCGGGGAGCTGTTTGAGGACATTGTGGCCAGGGAGTACTACAGCGAAGCAGATGCAAGGTGAGCACGGACACACGCCGGGCCGTGGAGGAGACAGCAGTTGGACCCTTCTCCCACGAGCTGCTCCCTCCCAGGGTCCAACATGTCTGGCTTTCTGCAGCATAAGCTCCTTCTGTGCTGGGAGGTGTTTTACAGCCACTCTGCAGCACGTACTCATAAACCAGATGTGTAGTGAAAAAAAAAAAAAAAAGCTCTTTTTAACTCGCTCGGCTCCTGTGCCAAGAAATATGTGTGTTATCGCAGGGCTGGTCTCCCCCTCAAACCAGGCAGCTGCCAGCCTTCGCTCGCGGCATCCTCCTTCCCCGGGCCGATGGCACAGCCCACGCCTGACCTCCCTGTAAAGGAGCAAGGCATCGGGGGTCTCCATGCAGGGGACAGCGAGGGTCCCCAGGCTGGCAGGGAGGAAGCCCAGCATCAGACTGGTGCCCCAGCCAGGAGCATGATAGCACAGACATGGGGCAGCCCTCACCCTTTCCCCTTGCAGCTGTATTACAGTCATTTGCAAGCGTTTCTCTGGCATTTACCGCTTGAAAGCACTAAGGAGGAGCAGTCAAGACGGGCTGGGTGGGAGGATGTGCTAGAGCTCTGCTCCCTCCCACGCTCCCACTGGCATTTTCCAGGTACCCTGTTGTGGAGGCAGTGGGCCGGGTACCGTTTCAGCCACCCTTTTGGTCCTTGCAGCTCGGCCAGGGGACAGCATTAGTCTCATTTTATTGAAGGGATGTGATTTGGCCCTCTCCAGTCTCCAGATAGCACTGTACCTCTTGGCTTTGCCCCTGTGCGTAAGCTCCGTGCTACCTCTGTCTGCATGGAAATATCCCTTATTTCTAGGCAGAAAGTAATCTCATTTAACAGGCTGCTCGCACTGAATCCACTTACAACCCATCCACCTATTAGTGACATACAAATCAAATAAAATACATGTAAATAAAGACCTTCTGCCTTGTACACAGCTGGTTTGGAGCAGAAGTGATCATCGCCTCAGTCTTTTTCCCTTCCTTTTTCACGCATGCAGCAGAGCTGGGGTTTAATGAACTAGATATAAAGCGGACAGACACAGTGAGAGCCACCCGCGTTAGAGGAGGCCAGGGAAATGGGGCCAAAGAGAAGCTTAGCTCTACGTCTGAGGAGCACATCTGTTCTGCCTGAGTCTGGAGACCAAATCTGGGCTGGCATCACAACTCTACCGCTGGTCTCCAGCTTCCCCCCATCCCCAGGGTTGCTTTTCTGGGGACCCCATGGGCTCCACCATAGCCCCCGTGCTCCTGCTCGCCATGGCTGGGTGTCCAGGAGCTCTGGTGGGGTCTTGCTGGGTTATAGCTGCTCTCCACGGGTGTGTGGCTTTTGGTGGAGGGGGATGCTGAGCTGTGCTGCAGGGCTGCTGGTGGGAAGCAGGATGGGGAGAGAGGCAGGAGGGGTGAAATGCAGCCAGGTAGAAGTGTCTAAGTAAACTCTGCCTTGCTGGACACTTCTGTGAGTTTTCTCATCTCTCCCACAGCCACTGCATCCAGCAGATCCTGGAGGCCGTCCTGCACTGCCACCAGATGGGGGTTGTCCACCGGGACCTGAAGGTAGGAACTGCAGGGGAAGAGCCTGTGGGAGGATGTGAGGACCCCATCTGCGATGCAAAACCCTGTGGAGCAATGCCCAGGGTCCTCCAGGGCAGCTGAAACACAGCGGGGAGGAACACCATGTAGGGCTTCTGGAAAGCCGCAGAGCAAAGATCAGCTCTGGGGTGAAACAGCATGAGGGAGAGTGGGTGGGGAGGTCCTTGTAGTCCGTGGTCCTCTAAAGATCCATGGATATGGCAACACACAGCAGGATGAACTGGTTGGGTAGCACATTCAAAGCCCTGACCTTCCTCTGCCCCAGGACAGCAGAGCCCCTGGGGGGGTTTGCTCCTCTCCAACCCCTGTCTCCTCCTGCAGCCTGAGAACCTGCTGCTGGCATCCAAGCTGAAGGGTGCCGCCGTCAAGCTGGCTGACTTCGGCCTTGCCATCGAGGTGGAGGGGGACCAGCAAGCATGGTTTGGTGAGTAGGACTGGCCCAAGGTGGGGCATCTTCCAGCCCTCGTTGGTGTGTTTGGTCATGGGGGGCTCCAGGAGGGTCACACATCCCCAGGACCTGAACCCTGGGCTATGGCAGCACCCCAGCAGCACCAGCCTAGGAGGCATGGTGGATGAGCAGGAGTTGGATGGCTCCGGCTGTGCCCCTGGAAACACCCGGTATTGATCCAGGACACAGGCAAACAGCTCCACGGGGACTCGGTGGGTCACCGAGATGTCCTGGTGAGCTGCACGAGTTGGTGGCAGGGGCAGACCCAGGGAAGGAAAGCCTTGTCCAAGTGCTAGAGGTGCACACCAGAGCACACCAGCCTTCTGCACCATCCTGGGGTTTGGCTGCTGTCGCTGGCTGTTGCTGTTTGCTCTGCTCTTGGGAGCTGCAGAGATTTCTGGAGGGAGGGTGCTCGTCCCACCGGCTCTGTGTGTGCCAGGGGTCTCAGCTCTCACAGTGGCTGGCTGGGCCCCAGGCAATCTGTGCGGGGATGGGGGCTGCCTGCCGGCAGTGCGTGACGAGCTGTCTGTCCCAGGTTTCGCTGGCACCCCAGGATACCTCTCCCCTGAGGTGCTCCGGAAGGACCCCTATGGCAAAGCCGTGGACCTGTGGGCTTGCGGTAAGTCAGACCAGGGCTGAAATGCCGGGAGCAGGCTGGGCTGGGCTGCGCAGGATGAGGCAGGCTGTTGATCCAGCCTGTCCTGAGCTGCTGTTGCTAGAGACATCTCGGGGAGGTCAGGGAGGAGGATTTACCCGAGAGGTGGCACATTACCCTGGACTGTCCCTAGAGCAGCACCCTCTTTCCCAGTGCAGTGGCCCCCTTCTCTGAAGGATCAGCCTCCTTGCTATGCACCCAAAACCCCCAGGCAGGGGACATGCTGTCTCTTTTGCCCTGTGGTGCCCTTGGAGTCAGGCAATGCCTCCGTGCAGCTGCAGCCACAGGGGAGCCTTCTTCACCCGCGATGGGGACGAGGCATCGCCCAGCGCTGCCAGGGCACCCGGCTTGAGGCTGTGCATGGTGGCTGCCAGAGCCACGTGTCTGAATTAGCCACGTATCTCCCCAGCCGCTGAGCATGTCGGCGTGGGGCTAGACCCACCAGCAAGTCTTTTGCTTTTTAATCAGCGAGCAAATCCTCCCGTTTCCCTAATTTCTCAATTTCTCTGCCTGAGTTGGGCCAGTCCCCAGGTTGGGTCTGCTCACACCTCCAGCAATGAACTCTCTCCCACTGATCCCACATGTCTTTTCCCTCTCCCGGGCAGGCGTCATCCTCTACATCCTGCTGGTCGGGTACCCGCCCTTTTGGGATGAAGACCAGCACCGACTCTACCAGCAGATCAAGGCTGGGGCTTATGATGTGAGTGGGTTTGTCTTGATCTCCCCTTTCATGGTTTCCCCTCTTTCCTGCTGTCCCCACATTGCAGTCTGCTGCTCCAGAAGAGCAACCAGGACAAATTCACACAGATGGAAGTGGGTTTCTTTGCTCTGGTCACAGAGGATTGGCCAAGCTGCCATGCTCAGGTGCACACACTGGCGCGTTTCAGGTCCACTTTGCAGGACAGATAGGTCTTATCCTGGGCTTTGCACCTTTCTTCCTCCACCCCTGCTCTCCAGTTTTCCAGCTGGCAGCTCTTTCCACTTGCTACTGTCTCTCCAACCTGTCCCATGGGCAGGAGAAAAGGGTTGCAGGAGAACCAACTCAAGCACAAAGGGGCTTCTGCTCCTTCCATTGTTCCCTGCCATCTCTCACCCTGGCTCCTTTGCTTTGGCAGTTCCCGTCCCCTGAGTGGGACACGGTCACTCCTGAAGCGAAAGATCTCATCAACAAGATGTTGACCATAAACCCGTCTAAGCGCATCACGGCAGCGGAGGCTCTGAAGCACCCCTGGATATCGGTGAGTTTGGTGGCACTGACCAGTTGGGGTTGAAGATGTAGAGATGTGGGTGTTCGCAAGGGGGGAACATCTCACTGGGGAGCACATGTTATCAAACATGCTGTCCAGCTCTTTTCTCCATCCTGGGAAGATGCTTTCCTGGCATGGTTCCTCCCAGTGCTCTCGGAGCAGCCTTTTCCCTGAGGCTTTACAGCAGAGAAAAGCCCGGAGTGTGAATGCAAACAGCATGTCCTAGGGGAGCTGGTGATGGGAGGGACACACATGTTCCCAGCCCTGGTGGGGACAGACTGGTTTCTTGGTGTCATGCTGTGCTGGGGGGGCTTTTCCTCAGTGGTGGTGGGACCATGCTCATGTTGAGCCATCCACACACCCCAGCAGCAATCCCCCCGCCCCTTGCTGCACCCTGCTGCTCCGGCTGCCGGTGCTCACTGTGAATCAGCTCCTAAAGGCAGGAGTCATCCACGTTCTTAGCTAAACATGGCTGGTCACTCAAGGGGTTAACTCAGGGGGCAGCCAGCTCTCCCTGCAACCTCCCCCCACCCCCCCACCTGAGTAGATCCTGCTGACTCCAGAGCTGTGATCTCCTGCTGCCTATTAAAGTTTTATCTGCTGCTGCTGCAGGCAGCTCCGGCCCGCGCCTCGGCCACGGGAGACCTCACACATGTGTGTCCATGTGAGAACAGGGCCGGGGGACCCCCTTCCCCCTCGGCACCTGCTCTGAGCCAGGTCTCTCTCCTCCCAGCACCGTGCCACCGTGGCGTCATGCATGCACAGGCAGGAGACAGTGGACTGTCTGAAGAAGTTCAATGCCCGGAGGAAGCTGAAGGTAACTCTCGTAGTCTCCAAGGTGGCTGCAAAATGCATGATAAGGTTATTTGGGAGTTTGTTCCCCGAATGGGAAAGGACAGGGTGGTGTCTCTGGATCAGTGGTATGGGGGTGATGGACATTTGGGGATGCCTGTTATGAAGAAGGGAAAAGAGGCCAAGTGGAGTGGTAGCTGCATCTGGCTGGGGTTCCCCTGTGCTTAGAGGAAGGCCATGGTGAAGGAAAGCACTGGGTCACACAGCTGCCCTGGACACTGGGGCGAGGACTTTCCCACTGGAGTCAGTGTAAAGAAAGCTCCTCTTTGGGTCAGGACGTGGATTGGAAAGGCACAGTGAGACCCCTTTGCCTGACGACCAAGCCACTTTGCAGCTAAGGAGCAAAGTCATCCATAGACAGGCAAAAATCTCAGGCTCACCCGCACCAGCAGCCCCACAGGCTTTCCCTTCTCAGATGCTGCTTTGTGCCGCAGCATGTACCCCCTCTGAAATCACCATCTCCCCAGGCTTCACCGTTGAGCTGGAGCACCTCCCTGAAGCACCCATCTCCCAGGTGCTGCTCAGCCCCAGCCACCAGCACGGCACTGGGAAACGGGCTCTGGAAATCGCAATGCTTCCTCCAGAGCCGGAGACGCAGAACGGGACGGCGCTGATCTGTGCCGCAGTCAGACCCATCAGTGCTCCAGGCCTGAACGCGATGTGGCACAGAGCAGTACAGCTGCAGGCTACTAACAAGATTAGCAAGAAAAGAAACTGGCTATAAACTATTATTACTCTTCAGCTAGACAAGTAATCAAATTAGTTCAGGCATACACTTCAAAATAGTAATCCATTACTGTAAGCAATTAGTCCAAAGTAATCTCATTATACGCTGAGCAACTAGTTAGTGGAGTCAGCTGGAAAAGGGGAAGCATTTTTACGAATGTTATTTTGTGGTGGTGATCTTTGCGTGGCTCCCATGAAAAATCCCTGCCCCACTGCTCTTAGCTGGCATGGCTTTAATTGCAATTAAATCTGGTTCCGCTCCTGGTCGCTCCCCTCGCTGCCAGCTGCTGGCCCTGGTCAGTGGAGTCATGCTACAACTAGGGCAGGGTAGAACAAGACCGAAACGCGCCCTGGAGATATTTAATATCCTTTTAATCTTGGAGGGAAAGCAGTTTCGGAGAATGCAACCCTACGCCCTGGCGCTGGGGATACCGAGTCGGGTACTGAGGGTTGCTTTTGATGACAGGAGCAGAATATCAGCCCGTGGGCCGGTTTCCTTCCACCGAGGTGGCCGGGGGACAGGTGATGAGCAGGGCTTTCCTCCCCCAGGGCTGGGGGGAGCAGCAGGGGTGTGGGGGGCCGGGGCCCAGCACGCTCTTTCCTTCTGCCTTCTGTGTCTTTCAGGGAGCCATCCTCACCACCATGCTGGCCACCAGGAACTTCTCTGGTAGGTGCTGTCTCTGGGGCTCATCTCCTTGTCTTACAGCGTGCCCAGGGCAAACGCGTAGGGTCTCTGGAGAGCCGGCTTTGCCTCGGGTGTCACAGGGCGGGGGGGGGGCTGAGGTTGCAGCCTGGTGCCTCTGGGGGTGCGTGGCACTGGGTTGTGGTCCAGGCCAGGTCACCTGGTACCTCCGAGCTGGCTGCTGGCTTAGGATGCAAGAGAAAAGGTGTGTGGCTGAGGTCCCCAGAGGTTTAGGTTTTTGGGGTTTGTATGCATCCACCCATCTGTTTTTTACTGGGGTGGGGATGTGGGTGCTGGGGGCAGCCAGGGCTCAAGGCAGCTGGTTTTGTGTCCTCCTGGAGATGTTTGTGGCTCAGGGAGAGCATCCTCTGCACTGGGAAAGTGTTGCAAAGGTCCCCGGGTGCCACAGCAGCCAGATGGCATCAGGGTCCCTTGGGTCTCTCCCTGGGCAGGAGTGCGCTGATCCTGCAGGGCCCCTCACTCTCCTCCTGCCTTCCTACATCCTGAGGGCTGCATGGGAACGGGGACAGAGCACGGCAGCCCAACCTGTGCGCTGGGAGAGGTCTCAGTGCAGCCACAACCTCCTCCCTGTCCCAGTGCCCCTGCCAAGAGCTGTCCCCTCTGGGGACACCCTGCTGCCTCAGAGCAAGCTGTGCAGCTGGGATTGCACAGGCGGGGATCAGCGGGTCCCGGAGATTCCCAGGCACGGCACCAGGAGGGAGCCAGGTGACTGCGGAGCTCGTCCTCTCGCTGTCACCTCCAGCCCTCCCCAGCACTGGGGGTGGCCCCGGCAGAGGTGCTGCAGCAGCAGGACGAGCCAGCCAAGCCTGACACGCCGGCTGAGCAGGCTGGGGGCAGCTGTTTGGTGTTAGATGGGTGTTTTGGGGTGCTTCGCCAAGGTGCCCCAGGACTCAGGTGTAGCAGGGAGCAGATGGGGGCTGCTGGCCCGGCCAGGTGCCGGGGGAGAGGGCCATGGCCGGGGTTGGTATCTGCATTTGTCGTGGGGGGATCGTGCTGACACATTTAGTATTTGTGGGCAGCATGCGGCGGCTGGAGGAGTCCAACAGCTGGGGGGATCCGGTGTCAGGCCCTGCGCCAGGAGACGCGGTGGACATGAAGCATCAAAGGGCAGGAAATTCAAAAGCATCTCTCGTAGCACTGCCCGTCCCACGCACAGCCCAGGGGCTCGCCAGTCCCCCCTGCCCGGGTGCACGGTGGGACTGGCGGGCAATGGGGTCACACGTGGGGCTGAGCCCCACCGATCCCACCCTGCTCCGGGGGTGCAGTGGGAGCGGGGTGGCTTGCGCAGCCCGGGGGGCTGGGGCAGTGCCGGCAGCAGTAGGTGGGCACCAGGGAAGGCGTCTGCTTTTCATCATTGTCAAAATGTGGGCTGCAGCTGTCGGGCCGGCGGGCCGGCAGCACATGATCCCAGCAGCATGGGGCTAAAATTAGAGGGCGGCAGGCGGGCAGCCCATTCCACTGCGCTGTGCTGTGTTCGGTCACCTGCACCCCCCAGCCGGAGCCCGCCTGCCGCCGGACAGCCCCGCCAGCCCCCTCCAAGCCACCCTGAGGGCTCGGTGTGACGTTAGGAGACGGGTCATGCCCCTGGCCGAGAGCTGCCGGGGCAGGATGGGACGGTGCCGGCGAGGTCGCCCCTGAGCTCCCGGGGGTTGCACCGGGCGGTTGCTGGAGAGAGGACAAAATCCACCGGCCAGTCCTGCAGGGTCTTGCCGCTCTGCTGCCCGGCACCATGCTGCTGATCCTCGGTCTCCTGGTCTTGGTGCCCTGCCTGGCTCTCCTAACCTCCTTCCTCCTCTCTCCAGGAGGCAAAAGCGGTGGCAACAAGAAGAATGACGGCGTGAAGGTAAGCCCCCTCCCCACCACCCTCTCCCGCCTGCCCCTCCGCTGCTGGGGTGGTAGTGGGGGTCTCTGTGCCGGTGGTCCCCATGCCACCCTGTGCTTTAAAGGGCAGCTGTTGGCCTGGCTGTCCCGGTGCATCCCTGTGCCACCGGCTCAGTTCCTGCCAGGACAGGCAGCACGGAGGAGGCTTTGCAGCCTGGCAAGCGAGGGGGGCAGGCTGGTGCTGGAGGGGAGCGTGGGGGGACTTCGCTGCTGTTTCATTGACTGCAAAACACACTCACCCCTTGCTGTCCCCAGGGAGGGGGAGAGGCTGGACCAGGAGAGGGGACAGGGGGAGGCAGCTTTGCAGCCCGGAGCCACGGCTTCAGCCTGGCAGCAGCTGTCTGGGGAGATGGGCGGCTGCATCTCCTGCTCATGCCAGCACGCGTCCCACTGCCAGGGGGTCTGTGGCTTGCCTCCCAGCTCTTGTCCCATCCCATCCCCAAAGGCTGGTGGGCTGCAGGGTGGCACATGGGTGCCTTTAACCCTCTTGGAAGCACTGCTAGCCCCCTGTGCCCAGTGCAGACAGAGCAAACGAATTTGGTGATGCTTGACAGAGCAAATGGTTTGACCATGCTCTAAAAACGAGCCAGTGCTTAGTGGATCTTGTTTCTTGGGCTGCAGAGCCCTCAGGTTCGCCTGGCCCTCCGTGGTGGGGCCACAGCTCTTCTCCAGGACAAGGTGGTTCCTAGAGGCAGCAAAACCCTGCTGCCGAGCAGCTGCTTCTGCTGATATGGAGATGTGGTGGTTGGCGAGCTCTGTCATGCTCCTGCAGGAAGGAAGGGCCCATGTGAGGGGGTTTTTTTCTCTCCTTACCTGCTCTCTTCATGAACACAAGTGGTCACTCAGCAGGAAAGAGCTGGCACAACGACATCCCCCATCGCAGGGCAGGGGTGCAAGATGTCAGGCAGAGTTTTGGGAGCTTGGCTACAGCACGGCCACTGTTCTTCCTCTGGCCCTTTCGTAGGGACCCAGCTGTTGGGCTGTGAGGGGCGCAGGGTTTTGGAAGAGCAGAACCCTCAGCTGGCTTTTTCCCTCCTCAGTCCAAACGGTCAGTGGAGCCAGTGGTCTGGGGATGGCTTGTCTTTCTCCCATTCCTTCCAGACCCAGCGGCTGGGACAGGCCAAGCCTGCAAGGTTTGAGACCATGCACAACCCTCCAAACCTGGGCTCAGCTCCACAACAGACCGTTCTGGCCATGCAGCATTATTCTGCAACATGAAGCTGATGGCCTGCATTGCTATGAGAGGACGTTGCTTTGGGCCGTGGTGTCAGGATATCACGTGGCTTCCAGGACAGGATTGCTAGTTTTGGACAACAGTGCTGGCATGGATGAGACAGGTCCCACGGGAGTCACAGTAACCCATCTGCCAGCCACTGCTGGCCTGTCCTCTGCTGCTCTGAGGTCCCAGCTGCTTCTGGGAGTCACCTGAGAAGTGACACCACAGGTAGAGCTGACTTTGTGTGGGTTGATAGAGCACAGGTTGGAGCAATCAGGACATGTGTTTTTAAGCTGTAAAAGGGGAGACTGGCGGATGGAGAGGCTTCATCAGGCAGGATCCTGAAGCTAATTTTCCAGCAGAAAGGGGCAGCCTTGAATTTCATCTCTAGTATCACAGAGATGGTGTGGTGATAGAAGATCATTTGTCAGCCCAACTTGCTAATGATGGTCTTCAAATTAGCTTTGAGGGCAGATTGTATCCTGGGAAGAGGGGCACTTGCTGCCACAGCAAAATAGCTAGTTTGGGTAAACAGCCTTCTGGCCCATCACTGAAACTCAGAAAGGAGAGTCTGGTTTCAGAGCGGGATCAGAGAGGCCGGTTTGTATTCCCAGTCCTCAGCCCCTCAATGGTGAGCGGGGAGCAGTGAGTGAGGCTTCATCCTGAGTGCAGTCTACCACCCAACACTCAGCTCAAGAGGTACAAGCTTTGGAAAATGAGTTTGCTTTTTTATTGCCCCCTTTGCAACAATTGGAGGTGGGACAGCCTGGATAGATGACCAGGAAGGTAGAGGAGGAGAAGACAAAGTAGAGGAAGGCTCATTCCCAACAAGTTGCTTGTGTTGGCCACCTTCAGCATTACCATTCCCACCTCTCATTCCCAGGCTCAGCCTGGGGACACTTGGAGCGTAACCCCCCTCACAGGGGCACAGGGAGGCTGGGTGCTCTGGGCAAAGCTTTAATGGCCCACCATGGGCAGCTGGCAGATGCCAGGGCATTGCTGGGCGGTGTTCATTTCTTTCCATCCTGCTGGAAAAGAGAGGTAGGAACCTGGAAACCTGCCTTGGGCGGGTGGGAAGGTGGGAAGGGAAGGGAAGGGTCCTGCCTGCTCAGAGCAGGGCTGTAAGTCAGGCCACGTGGCGTGGTTCAGTGTCAGAAGAGTTGGGTCCCCATTTGGAGAAACTTGCTGGACTGACTGTCCCCATGAGAGCAGGCAGGTCCCAGGCAGCCACCCCTGCCGTTCCTGCCCAAAGCTATGCAGGTGGGCAGCAGGTAGCTGGTGCTGCCCTCCAGCCTGCCCACACAGCCCTCCAGCACCAGGATGGTGCCAGCCCAGGCTCAGAGGGCTCAAAACTCACCGTCCCGAGGAAGATCCTCCCCTTCTAAAAGCATTTACGGGACCAAAAATCCCCCTTGACCCCTGCTCTGGGGTCTGTGGGAGGTCTTCTGGTCCCAGCAGCTATGATACCTTCACTGCACTGTGTAGTGTCACATCTTGTCACGTTGTAAACTAATGAAATCACTGCCCCGTGTCACATCCTGTCCCGTCCTAAATTAATGAGCTCACTGCCCCGTGTTGCATCCTGTTACTGTATGTCCAGACTCGACGCGGTCACTGCTTTGTGTTGCATTCTGTTGCGTCTGAAATTTCTGCAGTTTACTGCCCCGTGTCATGTCCTTGGGTAGCAGAAGCTGTCAGCCCTTCCTGAGACAGCCCAGCTCTGGCAGCTCCATTTCCCATGAGGTTCCTTCTGAAATACCACAGCTTGCTCTGCCCTTTAGGACATCTGTTGTTTCGGTGAAGGAGGGGCGAGGATTAACGTAGGACCTAGCGAGGGAGAGGAGAGCTGCGTTGGCAGAGGGGGAATCTCAGTGACGATGCTGGTGGGAGCCATGTAGGATGTGAAAGGAGCAATGAGGGGGAATGGATATCAGCAGTTTTTACGCTGCATTCCACCCATGCACCCTAACGGGTTGCTCCATGGACTTTTCCAAGGGATTTGCACAGTGTGTGCTGCTTTTCCCTCTGCAGGGAAGGGCGTGAGGCCAGTGTGCGTGTCCCTCTGTCTCCTGGCTAGATTAAAGGTGGAGACAGAGAGCAGAGCACAGCAAGGAAGGAGAGTCCAGAAGTAGTTTGGGACAGCAAGCAGAAACACGGCTATGGGGTCATCCAACCCAAAAGCCTTAAAGTGTAGTGGTCAAGGATGGAGATAAATATGTGCATGCGTAAGGTCTTCTCTTTGGAGGACACTTGTCCTGATTTGGAGCTGTGCTCAGGACAGCTTCCCACACGGTGTGTCTGCCTTATGGGGTGAGTAGCAATAGCCAGCTTAGTACTGATCTAGGTCCAAAGATTACTGAGTGTCTCCACACGAGTCAGCAGCATGAGCAGATGCACCCAGAACAGCTCCAGAGTCTGTAAACATCAGTACGGCATTCACACCGGGCACAGGGCTGTACAGGTGGTGGAGCTGCCTTAGCTTTTCAGCGTCCCACTCCTGTTCCTGTGAGCGTGGTGGGTCACAAAGCCACCAGAGCGGTCATCACCTTGTAGGGGACTCCCTTTTGGACTAGCCAGGTCCTTGGGATGAGCAGCACCAGAGGTTGTGGCAGGTCAGGAGAGAAAGGTGCCAGCAGGAATGTGGGGAGGGAGCTGGCATGGCACCACCAGGACTGCAGCCAGCAGCACGTCCCTACAGGAGCACCAGGTTGCCCCGCCGCGCCTTTCATTTGCCCCTTCATGAGGACCACGAAGGGCAGCTCAGGAGCTGCTGCCTCTCACATGCCGCTCTCTGCCTTTCTCACTCTGTGTCTCTTCCTGTTCCATCTCTTCTCCTTGTTTTTCCAGAAAAGAAAGTCCAGTTCCAGCGTTCAGTTAATGGTGAGTGTCCTTCGTCTTCCTCAATGCCGATATTGCTGGGCCTCTCCACATGTTCCAGCTTCCCCCATTTTTGGAAGTTACCTCGGGGTAGGGAAGAAGGGACACCGGGGTTGGAGGGAACATCCTCAAAGCCGTATCACCCACAAACCCCATTAACAGGGTTGGTGCAGGCACTTGCTGGCCACCAGCTGGTGGGAAGCCAGCCCTGGTTCTTGCTGATGGGTTCTCATGCCGTTTCTCCCAGTTCTCCTGACTCAGGTCTGCAGGCTGCATCGGTCCAAGGAGCCTTGGAGAAACACCTTCCATGCCTCTGCGGGGACTGTATGGTCATGGGACACCTTGCCAACCTACATCGGGGTATTATGGGTAATACATAAGCAAGGCTCTGCTGGGAAGAGCTAGCAGAGCCATTGCTCTAGCTCCGCTAGCAGAGTTGCCTTGATGGGGCTCCTGGAGAGAGACGGGGGGTCAGTACCCCCCTCCCCCCCAAATCTGTGTAGTGCTCAGCTGTTTCTTGAAAGAGCTGTGTCTCAGCCTTCGGTGGTCCATGTGGGTCTTGGAAGCACTCTGTTTTATTGTACATTTCTCTCCCTACTCTGCGGTCAGTGTGGTCTCTCTCACTCCTGCACAGTCCCCTCTTTCTCATCCCAGCTCCTCCTCGCTGTTTAATTTGTACATCTCTCTCTTTATCGTACAGTCAACATGGTGTCTTCCACCCCTGCACAGCCCCTCTCCCTGCCCCTCCTGCAACACTCCTAGGATCCCACCAAACCCCCCTGGACCTGCCCCCGTCTCTGTCTCCACAGGCGTCGGTAGGAAAGGCAGCGCCGTTCCTACGAGACCCTCCACAGCCCAGCTCTTGTGCCCTTGGCTACAAGGCATGGAGGTCAGGGAGGGCTCTGCCAACGCTGCCCTAGAGCTGTGGTTGAGGACAGGTTGGACCTGCTGGTGTTTTCCTTGGTTTCTGTCCGTTGGCACAGTCAAGCGCTGTGGGGTCGGACTCGGGGGGCTGTCGAACACACGAGCTCCATCTGGCACAGGGAGAAGACCCCTCTCACCGCCCCATCTCTTTTCTGTTCTTTGCTCAGGAATCGTCGGAGAGCACCAACACCACCATCGAGGATGAAGACACCAAAGGTACTGGCGGGGGCACCTGGGAGGGCAGGCAAGCTGTTTTAGAGAGGTGCCCTGGGGTCGTTAGTCTGGCCACCCCTAATGAGATATTGGCTATGGTGAAACCCACCACCGTCAAGCTGCCTCGGGGCCCTGCAGAAGTTGCTTTAACTCCATAGGTGGTTTCACTGCTGGGTTGCTGCCATGAGCAGCTGGGGCACTGCTGGTGAGGAGGGGGGGCTCCCCAAACCAGGGATGTTCCCTGAAAGCAGGCATGGAAAAGGCAGAAATCTGCAGGGATAGCAGCCCGGCCGTCAGCTCCTCCAAAATAAATGGCCCTTTGGGAAAAGCCTCCAGGGGAAATCCCTGCCTCCCTCCCTCCCACCTGCCAGAGCCAGCTTTCTAAGAATAACTCAGGGAATAATTTATCACTGCTAATTTGTAAAGTCTCTCGATGAAGTGATCTCAGCACAAAGCAAGATGGACTTTGGCCTGATGTGAGAGTTAATGGGACACTTGTCGTCCTGGGGAAGGGCTCCCTGAGAGCAGATGTGGAGGCGGGCGGTGCTTGGGAAGTGATGAGGGTTCCTTTCCTTTCTGAACCACTCTTAGGAGTGTGCTCCCTCTCCTTCCATTAGCCACAGTAAAAAAAAAAAAAAAAAAAAAAAAAAAGCCAGGCATGATGCCGATTTGCATTTGAAGCAAAGCCTTGTTAATAAGCCCAGGGTTACCTCTGACAGCTCCTCCTGCATCCCTGGGAGCCAAACCTGCTCTGGCTGGCCCCTGCTCCGAGTTCACGAGGTAGAAAGTCCTGACTTGGCAAGGCTCTGCAGCCAAAACCAGCCTGTGCCACCTTTTTGGGCCAAGGACAGCTCACCGCTCAGTGTTTAACCCTTTTGCTCTTTAGGAAAATACAGAGGTTTTCAGTTTTGCGCTGACTGTGGAAGTCTTTCCTCTCTGGGGATGGAGAGCCCTTCCCCACATCTCTCTCCCAAGTCTCTCTCCTGTTTTTCCCCTGGACAGTTTCCAATGGCCCCCAACATCCCACCATCTGTTTCGAATAAGAAAAAGATACCTCACTGATATAGCAATGCCAGCACTTTTGGTTTGTTTTCTCCTTTTATTTTCTTTTTCTTTTTTAAACCAACAGTACGGAAGCAAGAAATCATTAAAGTCACAGAGCAGTTGATTGAAGCAATAAGCAATGGCGACTTTGAGTCCTACACGTGAGTGTGCCCAGCGTGGATTTGGGGGGGGGGGGGGTTCAGCCTCCTGGAGCGGGTGCCCTGAGTGTGACAACACAGCCCTGTAGCTTTTACTGCTGCCCAGGGCACAGTGACCGGGTTGATGTGGTAGTGGGGCATGGAGACCATCCAAGAGAAGCAGGGGACATAATTTTCCAAACCTGGCGCTTCTCTCACGCTAAGTGACCACATCTCTGTGGTCTCATTATTGTGGATGAGCCTGTTTTCTGGTTTGCAGAAAGATGAATCACTGTAAATGTGATTTATGGTGGAAAAAGGAACATTGCATCCATGGTATCCATTATATCCAGATTGCTGCAGGCTGCTTGGAAGCATAACTGCTTTCTACTCGCTGAGCTGATGCTTTTCGGAGTACGCTTCTTCTGTGTCCAAGGCCTATTTAATTAGCGATTTCTGAGCGAGTGCAGGTCTTCATCCTTGCCTCAGAGAATCGCAGCAGGGATATTTTGATACAGAGCAGAGAATATGAGTTTTTTTCCCCTGCTGTTTTTCTTACAAAGAAAACGGCAGTGTTTTGGGAGGTTTAACTGGAGATGGTGAATGAGGGAGAATTCACCCTGCCTCGCTGGGGTCCTGGCTGCAGTCAGTGGGCTGGAGGAGAGGTGGGGTGGGCTTCATGCAGAGTGCAGGGACGGGGTCAGGCTTCTGCTTGAATTGCTCACTGGTGCAGAGACTCCTTGGTCTCAGGCAGAGGAGGAGTCATCCCGAGCACGAGCCATTTGGGTTTTGCAGGCTCTCACACCAGCAGCAGTGAGATAACCTCTCCCTTTTCTCTCCCCTGCTCGCCTCCCCAGGAAGATGTGTGACCCTGGGATGACTGCCTTCGAGCCTGAGGCTCTTGGCAACCTCGTGGAAGGCCTGGATTTCCACCGATTCTACTTTGAAAACCGTAAGCAGCCCCCTTGCCTCCCGAGGGAGCCTTCCCACCTCCCATGGGCCCAGCTGTGTCTTGACCTCCATCAGTTTGGTGGAGAGAGGAGGGTAAGGGTGGCTTTGGGAGCATCTCTGGCTGATCTGGAAGATCCCAGCAGGAGGTGAATCAAGCCTGTTGTTCGACTGGGAACAGGCTGTATGCAGAGTTGTTTGGTTAGCTGCTTTCTGGGTGGACCCATCCTGAACCCACCTGTGCAGCATTTACTCAGCCCCTCCAAGCAGAGAGCTTAACCCAAGCATCTCCCCCTCCCACATTGCTGCCACCCTGGGCCAGAGCCACCCAAACTGCTTCCCCTGCCTAAAGCTGCCTGCACCTGTCCCCTCTCCAGTGTGGTCCCGGAACAGCAAGCCTGTGCACACAACGATCCTGAACCCCCACATCCACCTGATGGGAGACGAGTCCGCCTGCATCGCCTACATCCGCATCACGCAGTACGTGGACGCGGGAGGGATCCCCCGCACCGCCCAGTCCGAGGAGACCCGCATCTGGCACCGCCGGGATGGCAAATGGCAAATCGTCCACTTCCACAGATCCGGCGCGCCTTCCGTCCTACCGCAGTAAGCCCTGTGAGGCTCTGGGGATGGGGCATGGCGGGCAGGAGGGGACGGTGCGGGCTCCTTGCAGCATTGAGGCTGCAAAGGGGGTCGGATCCTGCCTCGAGGATCCACGGTGGGGAGGAGATGGCCGATCGCGGTGAGATGGCGATGGGGAGAGGGATGCTCTGCCGAGGGGATGGTCAAAGCAAAGTCCTTCTCTTCCCGCTTTGTGTTTTGCAGCTGAAGCGCGGTCCTGCCCATGTCGGGTTTGTCACTGACTGACTACCAAGGGGAGACCCCCTCCGACATCTTCACCTACGGGACTTTGGCTGTTGGCTCTGCTGCTTGGTTCCCGCTGGAATAACCCCTCGCTTCTCACCGCACACACGCAATGGCCCCGCCGGTGCCGCGCAAGCATCCCACCAAACCCCACAACCCTGCCGGGGCCGTGACGCTGAGCCTCCTTCCTCCGCATGAACCAAGAAAAGAGAAACCATGAACCTAAACCTGAGCATCTGGCCAGTGAGATGACGCATGCCAGAGTGAAGGCCCCCCTCTTCGGCTGCATGGCGTTGGTGGGACCCCCCACTACCTGGTACATCTCCTGAATTGGGCTCGGACTCATCATCCGCCTCCATCCCCACCTCTGCTGGGAGCCCCTGAGGAAGAGGAGGGCAGGGGGGCAGTTTTGAGCCATTCTGCGCTGCACCCTCCCTGTGCGCCGGTGGATTTTGCTTTGCTGCTATTGAGGTCCCCATCTGCCACCATGGCTCCTGCCTGCTCCCGACCTGAGCTCCCGCTTCCCAGCAGCCTCAGCGGGGGAACCGCCATTTAAACCATTTGCAAAGTCCATTTTCCACGCGTCCCTGGGCAAGGAGGGCAGTGTTTGGATGGGTGAGTAAAGGCTATCCGTTTATTTTCCCTTCCCAGGATCGTAGGCTAGCTCCTTCCCAGGAGAGCAAGTAGATTTGCGCCCTGGCTCCAGGCAGCTGCTGTGCCGAGAGGGATGCTCTCCCTCCTTCCTCCCTTCTCCCCTCGGAGCAGGGACTGGTGAAGCTGGGAGAGGAGGATAAAGGGGACTGCTTCCCAGCACCGTGTTGGCACAGCCGGGAGCCGGGGCTCTCCCAGCCATGCCATGGTGGTGGCATCGCTCCTGCACCCTCCTCCACACCCACTGCCCAGCCTGGATCCTTTACCCCACCAAGCACCCACCCCTGCCCCTCGCATGCAGCACCCGGCACTCCCCCCGCGCCCGGCTTCCAGGCTGGGATGGGTGCAGCCAAGCTGGCCACCGATTTGGGGTGCAAACCTCCATCACCCACACGACTCCTTCCAGCGATGACAAGGAATGCAAGCTTTATAAAGTAACAAAACTCTGCAGAATCTGATCGTGCTTCGAAGAAAACAAGCCTTTAGCTGTCTTCTACTTTGAGCGCATGCCTTTTTATAGGGAAAAGAAAACAACCTACCGTGTATTTCGTAACTTGATTTTGAGTATTTGCTGAAATGGATCTTTATGTAATAACTAGAAACATTCAACTGTTTAGGGCAGGGAGGGTGGGGGGATTTTCGGGGGTTGCTGTTTTTCGTTGCGTTTACATTTGGAGAGGGGCTGTGCTGCCACGATGCTCGTACCAGGGGTCCCGCGGCTGCCAAGCCCCCACCTCACGCCGCGGCAGCTTGTCCCATCCCGCAGCACCGGCCGGACAAAGGCACCCGCCTCCCCGGAGCACCCACCTCCAGGGGCACCCCCCTCCCTGGGACACCTTCCTGCACCCTGCAGGGCAAACCCAGGTGGTGGCTCTTGGGGAGCCACCGGGATGTGGCTTTCAGGACAGAAGACATGGCCGGAAAGGGGAATTTTGGTCTCACCTCTTTGCCGTCAGGTGGAGGTCTGAGGGTGGGTATTTTTCTGGTAATTCTTCCCTTTCTTGTTCGCTTTTTTCTGACTGGAACCTCTTTGCTCATTGATGTGAAACTCCTGCAGCGCTGCTGCCCTGGGGGACTTTCTAGCTGCACTCTCTTCCTCTGCATGGCGTTTAACTTTCTAGACGGTGCGTGTGTTGAAAAACAAAGAAATGAACAAAAACCCGCTTGTTTTGGACATAAAAAAAAAAGGAAAAAAAAAAAAAAAGGAAATGTTTTCTCCATGTAAATTCTGAGCGTGTATTTTGCCTTTTCTGTGGTTTTGAATGCTTTGCTCTCTGTTGAGGCAGGGATGGCTGCTGCCCGAAACACAGCCACATCCTTGCAGACTGCAAAAATATTTTCCCACTGGATGGAGGGGCAAAAGCCCAAACCGTTGGGGCACGAACAGGCCCTGAGAGATGTTTCAGTGTGTCACGCTGTGCCAGCGGTGCAATAGTTGCTTGCTGGCAATGTGTGTAGGAGATGCCTTTTTGGGGGACAAATCACATAGGTTCTCCACGGATGCAAATGTGCGTCCCCATTCCCTTGGTGGACCTGTGCTGTTCGACCGTGGAGCCACCTTGGCTTGCAAGAGATGGCCCCAAAGCAGGGAAATCCATGCAGGGAGAGGATTAGCTTTTAAAGTAGAGTTTGGGTGTTTTTACAGATCTGTTTTTTTTCCTGTAGTCACGTAGTGCTGAAGTTTTTTTTCATTGTTAAAGGAAGGACTCAGCTCTTTCACAGTTCTCTCTCTCCTTCTCCAGTGCTGGCTCTGAAGCCATCCATAGTGAGTGTCTCATCCACCTCCTGATGCCCAGGAGGGTGTCAGGAATATTTCTGGGGATTGGTATGAGATGGATGAGGAAGGAGGAGGTCGCAGCAGGGCTCTGCACGGAGGCTGTAGCACAAATGTGATTTCAGCCAGGTTTCGGAGCTGGTGAAAGCTGTGGACCTCGGGTGGGCTGTGAGGGTGAAGCTGCTCCAGCAGCAGCTGCTGGAGAAAGGTCTGGGACAGGGAGTGCGGTGGGGTTTGCCGGGGATGATGGATGAGGTGCTGGGGTGGATACAATCTCTTTTCACTGGGAGCCCACTTTGGGCAGTCGCTGCTAGGGAGGAACATCTTGGTTTCCAGGGAGGCTTTGAGCTGTTTTCTTGGAGGTGGTTTCTCCTTTTTGAGGCTTACCTACTGTCATCTCTCCAGGGACAGGTTCCTCTGGAGGCAGCTGGATGTCCTTGCAACACCTAAGATGCTCCTGATCCTTTCCAAGGGAAGCAGAGTCTGGGGTTTCAACTCCTTCCTAGTCTTCCAGTCAAGCTGAAGCCTGACCAAGGAAGACCCAACTTCCCAACCTGCCCACGTTGGCAGCATTAAGCACCTGCACTTTAGGGGTCTGTTCTGCCTGGCTTCTCTTCCCCACCTTGCCCTGCTTCTCCAAAGCAGGTTCCTGTATCCCCAGAGCATCTCTGAGCAAGCACTGATAAACCACCACTCTTTCTTTTAGTAGCCATGGTGAACAGCTTCTGTCTCTGTCTTCCTTCACATTTCCTGATTTCTTCTAAACTTCCAGAAAAATTAAAAAAAAAAAAATTAAAAAAAATCATCAACTTCCATCATCCTTCTTTGGCTCACAGGGCCAGGGACACTGCCCTCACACCTGTACTTTTAAGCTGTTGTCATCGCCCTAACAATCTCACCATGGTTCTGGGGATGACAAGGTCCAGGGCATGTTCCTAATAAGCAATAGGGACGAGGCCACCTTGTTGGGATGGAGTTCACCCCCCACGGACCTCCTGTCCCCATCAGGCTGTGGCACGTTTCATTTCCTAGTACAGACACAGCCCGACCCACCTGGTTGCCTGGCTGTTGGCATCAAACCAAACTCAGAAGTCCTCCAAACTGATCATCTCTTCCACCTTTCACAGACCACAGAGGATAGCTGAGTGAAGCACTTGATGCAGTGGTCTCAGGCTCCCAGTTCCGCAGGTGGGCTTGGGAATTGCTTGTTTTCCCTTCCTGGTGGCCAGGGTCCAAGTCCAGCTGCAACATCATCATTTCTCAGGTCTTGCTGGTGTGGCCACTCTGGAAGAAGAAGAGGCCACTCCTGGGTCTCTGCTCTTTGCTGGAGAAGTGGGTGTTCCTCTTCTTACCCTGGCCAGGCACAGCCAGGAGAGCTGTCTTTTCCCTCCTCAAGTAAATGCCCCATCTGCCAGGCACTGAACCCCCATCTGACCCCAAACCTGCCTCCCCCTACTTTGCTCTCCATGACTTGATGGCCCCATGGAGCCCCAGAGGATGGAGCAGGCGGCAGCAGCAGCAGCCATCTGCCCCCACTTTGAGCTCACGGTCTGCTCTGCAGCCCATGGCAGGATCGCTGGGAAGAACCAGCAAAGAGCAAGGCCGTGTTTGAGAGGGCAGCCACGTAGCCCCATGGACCAAGAGCTGTCTGTCAGCAGAAGATCCCATAACCATCTCCTCTGATCATCCCAGGAGCTCAGCTAACCCTTTTTCCCCACCACAAGTCACGTTTCATGGTGTACACTGCTCTCTTGGTGCAACCACCATCTTCCTGACAGCCGGGTAGAAACCTCGCTGTTACCCATTTCCAAAGGTGCAGGTCTCAGCTCATCCTTACCAGACAGGGAAACCCAGATGTGAACAGGCTGTGGGAACATCAGAGGAGAGGCTGGTGGCCCCTCTGCCAGCCATCCCCCAAAGGCCATGCACCCAGCTCCCTGCCCCTCCAGCTGAATGTCCTTCCCACCCGCAGGTCGACAGGGAGTGGGAGAGGGGAAGGTGGAGGGGGCTATATCAAGCGGCTCCTTCCTTCTTTGGGTTGTTGTCCCTTTTTTCTAACTGTTGCACAATTTTAGGGCTTTTGTAACATTTTTTTGGACAAGCAGGGAAAATATGTTAACAGTGGTTTAAGAAAAAAATGAGATCTCTCTCTCTCTTATATATTATATATATAAAAAAAACATATATACATACAGGAAATCTCTATGGAAATATTTATTAAAGATGACTGCAAAAAATATATTATAATTAAGAGTATACCAAGCTTTGTCATGTAACAAAAAAAATCAGGCCCCGGGGAGGGGTGGCTGCCTGTCCCCTTGTGTCTGTCAGTCCGTACGGTTGCAGCTGAAGCCTTTCTCTTATCTTTTTGTAAGTGCACTCGAACCGTCGAGCAGTGTGACCGTGTTGGATTCAGTGGGAGCTTGATGGGGGTGGGTGGGGAGGGACTGATTTCGTTTCCTTTTCCTTTGTTTTTTTGGAAACTGTGGCTGTGAACAGAATGATCACTGCTCAAATGCTCTATTTGGGGAGGGCGGTGGGGGGGACTGGGCGCGGGGTGGGTGCGGGAGGGAGGGCGAGTGTCAGTTTTATTCTTGGTGTTCAAGTGCAATAAATAGCTACCAACTTCTGAGCATGGAAACGGATGATTCTCCGTCACTGCAGTGACTCAGCCCGTCTGCCACCACCTTGTCTCTCCATCACCACGCTCCTGTCCTCGAAAGCATCGAGGCTGGTTGGGCAGCAGCTGCAGGCAGCAGGTGCTTTCCTCCTGCCTGCAGGATGCTGGTACCCTGGATGCCCCCTGCCCCTGGCCACCAGCATCCCTGGGGCTTCGGGAGAGCTTGATGTCACCCCCAGACCTGGCTCCCCCCAACCCAGCCCTTTTCCCAGGGACAGGGCTTTGGGGGCTGCAGGTGTCTGGGAGACCCCGTGAGCTGCCCGGGCCTGGCTGGGAGGTGGGGGCCGAGCTGTCACCCTCGTCCACTGGGCAGCAAGAAGAGTTTTTGGGGAGCTGGTGCTGCAGGGTGCGGGGCACAGAATCCCCACAGCCGAACCCAGGAGGGGTTTGGGGGGGGGGGGGGGCTCCCAGGGGCGGCTGCTGGGCTTTGCCTGTGCAGGCAGGCTGGTACGTTGGGGGGGGGGGGGGGCGGGCTGGGGGCGGGCTGCGACAGTCCCTGTCCCTGTCCCTGTCCCGCACACCCCAGTCCCAGCCGCTCGCCGGGGGTGCCCCAGCTGGGGTGCGGGAGCGGACACCCCCCCACACCCCCCCTGCCATGCGCCGCGGCCCCAGCAGGTGTCAGCACCAACCCGCTCCTGCCCCAGCCCGGCACAGGGCGAGGGGAGAGACCCGGGCCCCCCGGGACGGGCCCTGGCCCACGGGCGCTCCTCCCCGCCCAGCCCATCGCCGCCCCGGCAGCGCCGGCCCAAGCCTGGGAGAAAGCCCTGGGCTCTGCGGGAGAGCGGCGGGACGCGCTGGGAGGCCATAGCATCAGGAGAGGAGGGGGGTGCCTGTCTCCGGGGCCGTGGGGAGGATGATGGCGTCGGACCCCAGACCACGTTGCGGTGCAGGGTACAGATGCACCAGCGGTCCTGGGAACAGGGCGCGCTGCCACGAGCGAGTCCCACGCCTCCCTGTGCACAGCCACACGTGGCCCAGGGGACATGTCCTCTGGCTGTGCCACTGCCCTGGCACCTTTTGCCCTTGGCTTTCCCTCACCACTGTCAACTTTGCCCACCACCGCATCACTGGCATAGTCTGCTCCGTCCTTCCCATAGCTCTGCAACACAACACTGATTGATGGCAACTGCCAAGGGAGAGCCCAGAGGATTCCGGGATTATGGGGGGGGGGGATTTGGGGAATGTGGCAGGACCCTATGTGGGTAGAAAGAAAAAGGTCAGAGACATGCAGAGACCAGACCAGCTTGGTCAGACCGAGGCACCTCCATCTCCGTGCTGTGGGAAGGCATCAGACTCTCCTGCTTGCTCTGGCACATTGTGGCCAGCAGGCACATCATGAAACACCAGAGTCTGTTGCCCGCTCCATCACACCATGCAGACCCCCCATGTGCCCCTCCCAGGGCCAGCCCAGCCTGGGTTCCCTGGCCAGCACCCACAGCGATGGCTGGGCAACATCATGACCTCCCAAGGCCTCCTGCTCGGTAAATAGTGTCAAGGTTAGAGCGAGGGATTCATTGGGGCTATAAATGTTTATGGCAGGCCCTCCCTGCTCCCCAGCCGCCACGGCCTGAACTTTCCATCAGCGACACTTTTATGGCCAGCCTCTAATGATTAACGCAGGGGCTGGCGGCCGAAGGTGCTTTGCAACAGGGTCGTGCTGCCAGAGCCCCACGTGCCCAGAGAAGCTGGGACTGAGGGACCCCCATCACCCCCGCGAGCTGCAGCCACGGTGGGGTATGGCAAGGAGGACACGGAAAGCCATCAGTGGTCCTGCAGGGAAAAGGAAGGGCAGAGCTGGATGGGGAGGGAGCTCAGCATCCCCAGGCATTGGGGAGAAACTGTTGGAGCTGGCCCTACGCTCTCGGAGGGGCGAAGGCAGTAATTAAATCTCCTCCACCATAGGGAAGGACTGTTAAGGAAAACCAGGGTGGCAGGATTCACCCTGAAGGCTCAGCCCATGGAGCTGGACCCAGGGCTGCATGGCCCATGGGGTTAACAGCCCAGTGCACCCGGGCCATGTGCATACTCCAGGCATAAAGCCTAATTTTTTCTGTTTATCCTAGGTTTTTGGCTTTTACCCGACCAGGGCAGAGATTTGCAAGACAAAGCCCAGCGGGCCTGTGCCCCTCATCCCTGGAAACCCCCCTAGATGTGCCTTTCTTACATACTGAGGACCCCCCAAATAACCCACATAGAGGCTGTGTCACACACCGCTTTTTAATGGTGAGCTGATGGTTCATGGGAGAAGGCGCACACGACACCAGGGGACTGGCAGCGTCAGGCCGAACAGCCCCGACCAGGAGCTCACCGGCACCCCCCAGGCCAGCAGTGTCAGCGGGAGATGGGGTCTCTGGAACATAGGCCCCAGGCTGAGCTACCCCAAAATCACACGAAGGCACTGAAACCCAGCCCTTCACCTTTCCCTGGGAAAAGCAGCACCCAGGGCTAGGGACAGCCTTCAGATCCCCCTCCGTGATGGACACGGGTCCTCCTTTGGGACTGGGTCCAGCTGAGACATGTTCCTGATTTCCTGCACACATGGGGAACAGGTCTCCCAGCCTCTTCCCTTCCTTCAGCTGGCCCCCATCCTGCCAGGCACCATGGGGAAGACCTGCCCTGACCCACCAAGGTGCCTGGTGGATCTACAAGCATGAAAAGGCCCAAGCTGATTTGTTTATAAAGCTTTTTTTTTTTCTTTTAATTGTTTTTAACTGCTCATTTACTAGGTCGGATTTCTTTAGCAGGACACTGATTTGTACTGATTTTGCTGGAGTACCCCTGTGTGAGTGGAACACACCAGCACACACCGTCCTCAGGGTATGGAGGACATTCCAATCCTTCCTCACACATGTTTGTGGGTTATTGGAGTTAAATACACACGAGCAGAGAACAGATCAACACAGAGGACCTCCTCCTCCTCCCCACCTCCTGCAGCCTGAACATCCCTGCAGCCCGAGCATCCCTGCGTGGGGAGGCAGGGCTGGGGCCGAGGGTGGGAGCGGGGCAGCCTGGACACTTGCACCAGACACCGTCACACAAATGCATGGACTTGTCACACAGCTTGTCACACTGAACAGAAACACCTCGGGGGCACTGAGACGGGCTGCAGCTCCATCCTGGCAGTGGTGAGGAGACCGGCATGGTCGGCAGCTCCTGACTGCTCCCCAAAAGACCCCCCTGAGCTGTCCTGAAGTACTGCAGTGCAACCTGTGCAAATTGGGGGGGGGGGTGTGGGGGGTGAGCCCCCTCCCAGGCCGCAGGGCACTGGGTCCCCTCACATCATGGACTCCTCCTCCTCCTCCTCTTCTATCTCCCGGTCCACCTCGATGGCTGTGTTCTCATAGCTGGTGATGCCCCCGTATTTCCGCATGTGGACCATCAGCGGCTTGGGGGACTGGCTGCCGGCCAGACTCGCCACGTACATGCCGGTCCGGTTCTCCTCCAGTGATGGGCCCCAGTCCATGGCAGGCCGGCTGGCTTGCTGGACTCGCTGAAAGGAGACAAGCGGAGGGAGCACGGACACCCTGCACCGGCACCCCCTCCGCTCCCCGGACAGTACCCCCACCCTCCTGGGGGACGGTGAGCTCTGCCAGCCCCGAGGGACTGGAAGACCCCCTGATGAGGATGGCATGGAGGCCAAAAGCTTGTCCTGAAGCTTTTTGGGAAGGCAGCTCTGAATAAGTGCCGTGCTATGGGCTGGGGAGGTATTTCGGTCTGTGGGTGCCAGTGGTGAGGGCTTGCTGGGGCTAGGGGCTATTGTAGGGCTGTGGCCCTGTGGTGTGGGGTTAGAGTTACCCAGGCAAGGGGCTAGCCTCAGCCAAGGTGGTTCCTGGCCATGCCACTGCGCCCATGGCTGTGCCAAGCCAGGTTGCAGCCAGTAAGTGCTCTAGCTGGCGAGTTGCTGCCTGGGGAGGGCAGCAAGCTCTGCTGCCTCTGCTTTTAACAGCCTGGGGAGAGCAGCAAAGCCCAGCCAGGGCTGGGACAGCTGTGGGCAGCCAGCAGCTCCATAACCTGCTCCTGGAGGAAGCCTTTCAGCTGAGGGATCCCACCTGTGCTGCCTGGGGCTGCCTGCACAGCCTAGCAGCTGCCCTCCTTGCTCTGTCACTGCTCCTGCAAAATGGGTGCAAAGTCCCCTGTGCCCATGCCCACCCCACTCTAGGGACAATGTATTTCCCCGAAGGGCAAGGCATAGCAGGCTTGTTTTGGAGGGGCAGATGTGCACAGGACTGCCCTTGGAAGCAGCATGCCCCAGGGTCTGCCTGGCATCACAGGAGGGGACACTGCTGGAAATGTCACGTGCCGTCTCTCACACCCCATGGGCAGCAAGGAGGGACAGGAACACACACCTCCAGGAGAGAGGATGCAGAAATTGTGGGAGGATACAGGCTCAGCAGGGGCTCATGGGCACCTCTGCACATTTCTGGGGTGTTCCCCAGCAATGCTGGGGCCCAACACCTCCTACCTCCCACAGCGTCCCTTCTTCTCCAAGGACAGCCACCACCATGCCCATGGGAATCATCAGGCAGGAGAGGACTCCCATGAGGATGCCCAAGACCTCGGCCCAGGCAGGGAAGCGGTAGCTGCCATACTCAGAGGGCTGGTACTTGATGATGTTGTACACCAGCAGAGCCTGTGGAATGGGAAGAAAGCGAGGTCAGCCCAGAGCCCCCTGGAGGTCTCATGCTCAAAAAAGGCCTGGACCTCCCAGCAGAACCAGAATGGTCCCTGCTGCAGAAAATGCCAGCAGAGCAACTTCTCACAAGGGGAGGTCATCCAGGGATGCTGGCACCACTGCAGCTCTCCAGCACCATCCAACACCTCAAGCTGAGCAATTACCATCATTGTTGCCGGGGACAGGACCATCCAGCAGGCTCTGAAGTAGGGCCCTGGTTTGAAGCCCAGCATCATGTGGATATCTCGGCAGAACCTCTTCATGCCTGGAGGAGGGAGAGGGACTCAGAAGCAGTGATCCCTCCCCTAGAGTCAGGTGCCTGTACCAGGTTGCCCTGCACTGACCAAAAGTGGTGGTTTGCATCCTCTACAGCAAAGAAGCATCTCCCATTCTATCTGGGAGATGCAGGAAGGGAAGTCCAGGTGGTGCTGTCTGAGGGACCAGCCTCAGCACCCCAGGTATCTCTGGAGAGGTGAATCCAGTGATGGCCAAGAAGAAACAAGAAGTTGGATCAGAGGTGTTTCATGCTGCAGTGCGAGGCTGCTGGCTCTCCTTCCGCTCCCTCTAAATCCTTTCTTCAGACGGACAGGCCACCCTCCCCTCTGTGCCCCTGTGGGGACAGACCCCCTTACCATAGACACGTGTCACCACAAGGCAGGTAGTGATCACCACCACCATGAGACCAAAGCCAGCGCTGTAGTCATCCAGTAGGACCAGCCAGTACATCCCACCCTGCGGAGGCAAAGCAGAGTGGCTAGCATCCCCGGGACCGGCATCTCAATAAACCCCCACCCATGTCCTCCCACTTTTGGGGACACATGCCCTTTGCAGGCACTAGGAAAGACAGCAGTCAGGCACCCTCAGGAGACATCATTCTCCTTCTGGGGCTGGTGCAGGGACAGGAATAGGCTGTGTCACTCCCCTTGGACCTCACATCTCCAGGGAAGCCCAGGCTCATCGATCGTCTCTCTTCCACTTTATTACCTGATGTGAATACACGTGTCTGCGAGTGTGGCCCCTGACATAATTACTCCCTAAAATGACACCCTAGTTGGTCCCCACAACACACCCAGCCCCACACCCTTACCTCTGTTGTGAGGATGAGCCCCATCAGGAAAAGGGCAATACAGATGACAGCTGAGAAAGAAGCTTTCTTTGGCCGCAGGTAGTAGGGAAATTCGTCTGTCACTGCCGTAACGATGGTCTCCATAAAGGCAAACTGCAGGAAAAGGAGAAGAGGGTCCTCTGAGCCCCTGGGCTGCCTGGGCACCACGGCTGGCTTGGTGGGCTCTGTCCTTACCTGGCTGTCCAGGCCCAAGGTTAACAGCATGAAGAAGAACAGGAAAGACCAGAATGGAGAAAGGGGGAGCATTGTCATGGCCTGGGGGTACACCACAAAAGCCAGGCCAGGACCTAGGGGAGGCAAAGGACAGCAGGGTGAAAAGGGGGTGAGAGCGCTGGACATGGAGGGGGACAGAGGATAGGAGAGCCCAGAAGAGCAGCACCACGGCGGAGAGTTGTCAGGGCTCTTGCAAGATGTGCAGGAGGGGTCCTGCAGCAGAGGTGCAGGAGAACCAGCCTGCTCCTCGCTCAGACTTTCATTAGACATCACTTGGTGTTGCTCAATGTTTGCACAGCAGGAACTGGTCTCCCACCTCCCCTCTCCCTGGCCAGCTGAGCGTACACCTTCCTCCCTCACACTGACACCCTCAGATGCCTTCCATCTGGAAGGGCTGCTCCTCAGGGCACCCAGGAAGAGAGTGAAGGAGAAAGGGTCTTCGTTTGGCCTCACCTGCTTTTGCCACTTGGTTAACAGGGACCCCAAGCTCCTGGGACATGTATCCCAAAACGGAGAAGATGGCAAACCCTGCCAGGATGCTGGTGATAGCATTGCCCAAGGTCACTATGAAGGTGTCCCTATAGAGGAGAAAGAAGATGGTCTGAACATGTCCGCTTCTTAGCGCCCGCAGCAGTGCATAGTGGCTTTGCCAGCCCTGGATGCCACAGCAAGGTGACCCAGTGTGATTTTCCTCCAGGGCCTCTCTTGGTATTTACTTTCCAGATGCAAAAGGAGTATATATCTAGTGACATGGATTATTTTGGGGTTCCTCCCAATCTTGCTTTTCCCTGTGGAGGGGATCAGCCCAAACATGCAACACCCAGACTCCCCTCTCTGCTGGCCACCTGCAACAGATGCTGGGGACAGGACAAACATGCATAACTCTAGCCTCAAATATCCTCAGCCTTCAGCATCTACAGCCCAAAACTTTTGAGTCAGTCGTGGTGCCTTGATATTTAGAAGAATTTTCTTCCACAGATCCCTCTGTCTGTAAGGTGCTCAGGCAAGGAGCAGTGCTGGGTGACTGTGTGCTGCACTGCGTGCTTCTCCTAGCTTTGAACCCACCAGCTGAGGTTTTCATGGCTTCCCTCAACCCATGATTTTTACGAGACAGCAACTGGCTCTCACCTGTAGATATTTTGATGGAATGTGTTGTACGAGGCAAAGGTGAGGAGGCCTCCAAAGCCTACACCAAGGGAGTAGAAAATCTGCAGGGCTGCCTCAATCCACACCTGGGGGAAGGAAACAGGTCTGAGAAGAGCAGGGGTTTGGAAACCTCCTCCTAAGGAAGAGGGAGTTAGAAATATGCTTCCCCAGAGCCCCTGGCACATCTTCCCCAGCCCTCCAGGCACGCAAAGCCCACAAGGTCATTGCCTTTCTTACTAACATGCTCGCTGCTTGTAGTGGGTCAGCTGGATAGTGGAAGAGCTAACGAGAGTGTTTTAGAGCCAGCCCAGCGGGGCACTAAACGCCACTGTAAAACTGGGTGGTCTCTGCTACCAACACTGCTGACCCAAGGAAACTCCCCGCTCTGCACACTGAGATTGCTTGAGAAAAACTGAACAGCCAACTCCACCATGGGCACCCATCACCACCCCCCAGGCCATCACAGGGGCTGGGATAATCCTGCCCACAGTCCTAGTACCCAGGAGAGGTGGTGAGCCTGTCCCCTGCATGGAGAGCCAGAAATTCAGGCACGGGGCTGGGAAGCGGTGGGAAGAGCGGTATAGACAACGAGTGGAGCAAAAACATATCGCTCAAAGGCAAATACTTTTGGTCTAGGAGCAACCAAGAGAGAGGACTTTGGGTCAAGAGGTGGCCAGAAAAGGCACCCAAGTAAGGGAACCGCCTCTATTGCATGCTGGAGGTGGCAGGAGAAGGTTCAGTTTTGTGTCTTGAACAAATTGCACTAACTCCTGCTCACCTTGGAAGACAGCAAGTGATCAAACTGGGGCGTGAGGTAAAAGCGAATCCCCTTCCAGGCCCCCTCCAGGGTCACGCCACGAATGAGCAGCATCACCAGGATGAGGTATGGGAAGGTGGCAGTGAAGTACACAACCTACGGGAGAGCAGAGCCAGCTGGGAGAGCTGGGAGCAAAAGCACACACACTTGTTTCACCCACAGCCCTGTCCCCGGTATGGGACACTGCATCACCCTGCAGAGCTGAGATCCTTGGGATGCAGCAGAGCCAGACGTGTCAGCCCTGCCGGTGTCTGGGTGTGCAAGCCATCCCTGAAATGGTCTGTGTCCAGTCTGGGTCTCACTTTCCCAGATGTGCAGAGAATCGCAGGCACTGGTGAGCATCACTGTGGATTCCCCCAAAAGAGACTTGTCCAGCCCTTACCTTGCCAGAGGATTTGACTCCCTTTAGGATGCACAGATAGACGATAGTCCAAGAAAGGAGCAGGCACAGACACAGGTTCCAGCGGATCCTCCCAGGATCCCCGATCCCAGAGCTCCCTTGGATGTGCAGGACGTACCGGCTAGGGCGAAAGGAGAACCGCTAGCGAGCAGCCACGGGCACCCCCCGCCTTCTTCCAGGGGCCCTCTCTGAACCTAGCAATGCCTCTGCTGCAAAAAATAACCTTGTCAAAAATCCCAGCAATGAGAGAGCAACAAGGTGCTGGCAGCTATTTGCCAGGGAGAGGGGAGCAGTTGGTGTGACTCCTCCACCATGCATTACAGACCCAAGAGGGGATGCCTGACGGCTTGAGAGCAAATTATCAGCTGGTCCAGGCATGGGATGCCTTTCAGTCTAACATATCTCCAGGCCAGAAAAGCAGTGCTAGATCATGGACACCTCCCACATCCCAGGGACGTGATCCCAATGGCTAAACTGAGATATCACCCACAGGTGACCACAAGAGACCATCACTGCACCCACAACGCCAACCGTGAGTGCCCACCATGCCATGAGACATGCAGCACAGACCCTTCACCCGTCATTCCATCCCCATGCTCTCCCCAGCTGGATGCCAACCACGTCCCCATGGCTGGGTTGGGCTGACCTCTTTACCTCCAGTACTCCTCGCTGGGGCTGACGGTGTTGGTGATGTTGACGGGGAAGGTGGTGTTCCCCGCCTTGATGACGTGGTGGTCCAGGCACAGGTCAGTGTTCCACCAGTTGCCGCAGTGCTGCCAGGGCAAGTCGCTTGTGAGGGATGCAAAGAGGTAGAAGAGAACATAAGCAATGATCATATTGTAGTAAATGGCCACCAGGGAGACGATGAGGATCGTGCCCATGCCAATGCCTGGAGAAAGGAGAGGGTAAAGAAGGAGTGAGCCATTTCTCTGGAGCAGAGCACATCCAAAACCACGGTCAGACACTGGATCTCAGCAGCCAAATGTTTACCCAGTCAGAGGTTCACCTGGTGGGGGGAGCCTCTTATTGCCATTATATCCTCTGGACATGCCTTCTCTCAATTGATGAGCTATTGCATCATACAGAGGATTTTACCCCAACTTGATATTGAGAGTAAAAGTATTTGATTTGATCTTTTTTTGAACACTTTATTCTTACCTTTGTCTTTAACAGTCATTACTTAGCTTTGATGCTGTATTTTGTACGCTAGCTGACTTAATTTTCATACAATTTCTGGAGCTGGTCATGACATCCAGAGCCTCAAAGACTGATAGATCTCACACATATCTTGCAGCTACTAAACCAGTTAACCCAGAAGTCCGGCCTGCTCCACCTTCCCCCAGGATTTACCCTTTGACTCTAACAAGAGCTTTGACGATCATGGGATGATGCTGCTGGTCCATGTCCTCATCAAGTAGCTCATCCAGAGGCCCCGCAGAGGCTCTGGACTTCATTCACGCACCTTTAAAGAGAGGGCTTATCTTCCAGACAGCGAGCGGCCCCAGGCTGGAGAACTGGCCAAGTGACAGCTCCATGAAGAAGATGGGGATCCCACAGATGGCCAGCATGATGAAGTAAGGAACCAGGAAAGCTCCTGCAAGAAGTAAGAAAAAAAAAACAACCAAAACCTAAAAATAACACAGAGCAAACACCTAAAGCCCATCTATGACAGGGAATAAAGTTTACTCAACATCTGTGGCCCTGAGGGATCTACACCAAAATCTGGAAGACAGCAAGGGGCAGAGGCTCACCATTAGTGCAGGAGAAAGGGGCTGTGATTCACCCAGTGCCGTGCTTCCTCCCCACTCCCGACTCTCTTTTTTCCTTGAATCTTTCACAAACACTGTGAAATTTTCCAGGTATTATTGCATGTGACAAGAAATTACTCCGGAAGCAGTTGAACAAGTTGGGCACTCTGCACCATCACACTGGGCTCTTGCATTGCAAAAGGCTCGCTCCCCTCCTTCGATACCTGGGAAGCATTTGCTGACCCCGCTGAGTCCTGGAGGACACCAGGCCAAGAAGCTATTGGAAACCAAGGGGGATGCTCAGGTGGTATTCAGTCCAGCATGGAGCTGGGGATGTCTCCAAGGCGATGAGTGCAGACATGGGCTGGTCAGTCCCTTCCACACATGGGTACAGGTGGTTAATGCCCCACAGCAAGCATGGGGGGCAGGAGGAGGCTTCACCCCACAACAACGAATGCTACTTCCCCGAGAAGGGTAAGAGGCATCTCTTCAGAGACACGTCCCATCAGCCCAGCTCAGGAAGGGGCAGATGTGGCCACTCTAAAGGATGCCCAAGTACCTCCTCCATTGGTGTAAGCCCTGTAGGGGAACCTCCAGACGTTTCCGAGGCCCACGCAGTATCCAATGCAGGAGAGAAGGAAATCCAGCCGCCCCGTCCAGTTTCCTCTGTCTTCCGGGCACTCGGACCCCAGGTCCCCGTCCTGGCTGCTGGGGCTCACCAGGAGCTCTGGCGTCACCGGCTGAGCGAGGGAACAGGGAATGGGAGAGGGCAGCCAGGGGTCAAGAAAAGAATAAAAACAGGGTCATGAAGAGTGGGCGAAAGGGAAGGAGCGCTAAGAGCTGGGGTGTGAAGTTGTGACCCCGAGTTGCAGCACTGACACTTGTCCCTTGGGGACACCCTGTCCCAGCAGCTCTCTGTGCACCACCCTAGTCAATATCCTGCTCTGCTGCTGAGCAAGGAAAGGGGATGAATGTGATCCCACACAGCCAGAGCTCCCCTGGGAAAGACAGGATGGCTCCAGTCTACCCTGGGAGGCCAGGACCCATCTTGCAACCCCAGTTTCCCAAGAAATCCTTTCAAGGGGTCATGACGAACTTTCCTGATTTTCTGCACAACATGAGTGTGAGGACAGCAGGGGAAGAACCACCACCGGTGTGCCAGGGAGCGCGACACCCCAGCCCCACGTGCCCCTGCTGTTCCAGGCACTCTGCTGCCATTAAACGCTCCACGCATTTTTCACGCTTTCCCAACTGCCAAAAGCCTACACTGTGGGGATTTAGTGACGTGCTCCCAGTTGTCCCTGCTGAGTGACCTCCTTCCAGCTTTCCTAATCTGCCCTGGATCAGTGAGGCACAGGCAGCAGATTAATCCATTCCCTTCCTCCCTGGCTGCCTCAGCTCTGCAAGAGGGAGGTGCAAGTCCTGCAATACATTTAGGTTGGGGTAATGCACCAAGAGGGCTCCTTGGTGTTTGTGTGTGTACATCAGGTCTGTAATGAGATGTTTGGTCTATCTGACACTTCCCCAGCCTCCTGAGTGTGGGAGAGCATCCCTGCCAGCTCCCATCCCACCAGCAGGCACCAAAGGCAAAAGGCTCAGCCAGCAGCTGCCAGGTGAGATCCCATCACATGTATCCCCTTGGTAAGACAGGGCAGCAAAAAAGGGTGGGATGAGCATCCTGGCCCTGTGCCCTGTGTTGCTGTGCCCCTGCCTGGGGGTATATCAGCTTTGGCTGGTATTGAGGCAGAGAGACAGAAGGATGCTGGGGTCCCTGCTGACAGGGCACCAGAACCAGGGCAGAAGTAGCTCATTTGGGAGTCTCCCATTCTCCCTGGACTCCCAAAAGATAAAAGCATCCATCTCCATGTCCCTGAGTTGATGCAATCATAGGGAATGAGCCCATGGGATGTGGTTGAGGGAGAGGGGCCTAGATTTGGAGGGATCACCAGTGTGCATGTGAGCTGAGAGCCCACAGCAGACCTCTGTCCCCCGGGAGATCAGAGCTGGCTGGTGAGCAGAGCCCAGTGCTGCCCTGTCACAGCCCCCAGGGAAGGTGGCAAGACACCTCCTCTCCTCCTCTCTTCCTCCTCCTCTTCCTCTCTGGCCAGACGTCAGGATGCTCCTGCTGCCGGTTCCCATGGAGACAAGGAGCCGTGTTGCCGATAGCCACATGCTCCCACCGTTCACAGGGTGCACCCCGCTCCTCAGCCACCAGCACCACATGCGTGCCGCTCGCAGCCCGAAGGCACCAAAAGCGGAGGCACACCTGTCCCCACCTGGCATGCAAACCCCTTGAGGGACAGGATGAGCCAGGGCAAACTCTTCCCGAAGGCAACCTGGAACGCACAGCCCGAGCAGCAAAGGCATTCCACTAAAACCCACCATTAAAAGCCAATCCCCGCTGGATGCCACCCTCACAAGGCAAGGGCCAGAAGAAAAAAGCCTCAGAAATACAGGCTGAAAAATCAAAATGTGACCCAAATATAGTACTTTTGCTATAAAACCATTGCTACCTGACAGCCCTCCTGCAGCTGTTTAACACAGCTCTCCAGCTTAGCAAATTCTCCAAGCCATGGCCATGCCTGCTAATTAACCCAGCACACACAGCAGGTATGATCTGCAGCAACCTGTGTTTGTGGGTGGTGGTCAGATTGCTCCACAACATCACTTACAGTAGTTTCAGCTGCTAAAACGTGCATTCACAAAGGTCTCTGCTGGGTGGGGACAGGTCTTCTCCAAAAAAATGTTTCCCAGTCCACCACATTGCCTGGGGACCTCTCACTTTCCGGGTTTACATCACAGAAAACCAGAAAGCAGGGATGTTGGGAGGTCATTAAATCCTCTCACCTAATTCCAGCACCTTTGCTTCAATCCTAAACAGCTGCAAGAGGGCACCAGTGGAGCTGCATGACCTGATGAAATGCAGGTGCCCATCCATCAGATGTAGCATGGAAATCAACACAGAAACAGGAAAAACAAAGGGTACGGCAGGAACTTTTCCAAACTGTTTGTGGCCCGATCCCCATCTCAGTCGCCCTTTTCAGAGGCCATGGGATGTAGCTTGTCACCCCTGTCTTGGTGATGACTGCCCCCCTTATGAATATCTTTAGCTGGAGCTCTGTGGTTTAAACTTGAGACCCCAGGGCAGAAATCAGAGACTGCTCAAGGGTCAGATAAACCCCAAGGACAGTGACATTGCGGTGTCTGTCGGGCAGGCTGGGGAGGCAGGAGCCAGGGATGCTGCTGGGAAACTCACATGGAGGCTGTTCCATGGTTGGGAGGTCCAAAAATGCCCCAAATCATAGCCTTTCCATAGAAACCACAGAAAACCTGGCCTATTTGCCTGACTTAAAATGAATTGTAAAATGTAGTATTTAAGGATTCCAGCCCATCTTTGTCCCAGGTAGCAGAGAGATGCACACCTCTCTGCTTCAGACTGCTGGAAATCTCACATGCCAGCTTGATTCCAGCCCTTTTTTTAGGATTAATGCTCCCTTTCAGCCTTTGTCATAACAGGAATTTTCTTTTTCAGCAGCAGCTGAAGTGCTCGAGTTCTACAATATTGCTTTAGTGCTTTCCACCGTCAACTGCCATCTTTTGAACCGGGCTCCTGTCTTACGGTTATAAACAGACGGGGACTAACAGCTCCCTTGGCAACAACATCCTCTTTGAACACGGCATCACTTTCCATTATTCACCAGAAGATGCTCCCAAAGAAGTCAGCAAAGCAAAGGTCACTGAGAAGAAAAAGCACTTTAGTCTCTGCCAAGATAAGAGCTGGCTTCCATAAGGAAATTGCCCAATGCTAATTATTTTCTGTAAACCAATTTCTTAAACCAGTGCAAAACTCAGCTGTATCTGGGAAAAAACAGCCAGATTAAAGTTACTTTTTCATCATATTTTGTCTCCATTCAGACTGGCATTGTGGGGTTATTTTGTTAGTGTTTTGTGCGTGGACCACAGCCTTTGATTGGGAGAAATGCCACCCGACGCCAGATTTTTCCCCTGCAGATCCGCGCTGTGAGCGAGCACAGTGCGTCTGTAAAGTGTGAGTCACTTCAGATTAGTTTGAATTGCTCGTTAATCTCTGTGAGGGAAAAAGAAACCAGCATAAAAATTAATTCAAATGTAACATCACTTAGGAAGTGAAGAAATAAAGCATCTCTATGGTGTGGAAGAGCCCCTTTTTCCCGCAGCCCAGGATCACGGCACATGTCAGGAGAGGGAGCAAGCAATGCTGGAGCCAGCACGGGGGGGTTCGAGGGCTGGAGGTTGCTGAGTCTGAAGCAAACTCATTACAGTGATGTCCAGAGCACAGGGAGTATGCACAGCTGTGAATGCTTACGGCCTTTCATCCAAAAACCCTGGGGAAGGAGCGGGGAAGGTTTGAGGCAGTTCGTGGCAGGCAGAGGAGGGCAGTGGTGCAGGCAGGAGGATGCTGCTCGGCAGCCTGGGGTATGGGGAAGGGCAGCCCAAATCCTGGCTCCCACCACTGTCCTCTGTGGGCTTTAGCCTGTTTCTACCAAATAACCCCCCAAAGCAAATAAACAAATAAAAAACATCCACTCAGCTCTTCTGGAAATACCATTATGCAAAAGCCAACCTGAAATCCTTAGAGCCTGAGAAAGATCTCCTCTACTACAGAGGAATTTCCGTATGTCTAAAACATGTCTGATGAGAAGGCTTAAAACTCCTGGCTCACTGATGGGAAGCAGATCATAACGAGAGGGAGAGGAGGCTGTCAGGGTCCCGGGGCAGGCACTGCAGCCTGGGCTGTGCAAAGTCCTCCATTGGCCACCACCGACTCCAGCCAAGCCCGATGCCGGCATCGGACACGGTGTTCCCAAGGTGCTGGGTGACTGCGAGCACCAGGTTCTCCATCTGGAGCTCAGCAAGAGTTTTTTTGAGTAATGAAGGACAGCAGGGCCCTAGGCAGCACCAGGAATGGGGAAAATAACTCCAGAGACATCTGCTTTTCATTCCAGCTGATCGCTGTGGGACTAAATGAATTCCTGAAAAAATGTTAAACAGGATCACCAGCAGCAGAGAAATTCTTTCAAGTATCTCAGAAAGCTTTTGGAAGGGACAAAGACAACTTTTAATGGATTGTGCAGTCACAAAGTCATCTGAAAAAGCAATTTGTAGGAAAGAGGAGGGGAGGGAAGAGCCAGATGATGTCTCCAAACAACAGTGGAGGAAGGTCCTGAGGCTGCTGGGGCCATCAGATAGCTGCTGGCTTTCACCAGGCTACTGCTGGCTTTTTTACGTCATGTCCCAATATCCTAGGAATTTCCTGGCAGGGATGAAACTCTCCAGGGGTTTCATTCATCTGAAGGCTGGCACAGGTTGGAGTCACCCAACCCTGTGGTTAGCGGGCAGGGTTTTGCAGAGCGCAGAGCCCAAGGGGCTCACAGAGCTGGGTCGCTGCCTGGCGTGCTCTGGGAAGGGCTGACCCACCAGCAGCGTGTCCCCACGAGGGAGCCGTGGCTGCCAGCCTCTGCCACTCCACACCACTGTGCCCCCGTGCAGGATGGCATGAGAAGGGACTTGGTCCCCAACACAGCGGGGACAGGGACCCAGAGAGCCTGGTAAGAGCAAAGTGGCAGTGGAGGGGAGCTTAGGACAGGAAAGCCTGAAAGCTGGGTTTAAAAAGGATTTCCAGCAGGACATAAAAAGGGTTTCTAGCTCTGCCAGCTGCCAAAGGACACCAGGGGAGTTCAGGGTCCAGCACTACCCACGCCGCTTTAAATCCTACAGAGGAGGAGGCAATCCCAGCTGCAGGTGGAAAGCCACTGCCCAGCTCCCTGTGCTCATCCCGGCCCGGGGGGGAACCCCTCACCACCCACCCCCCCAGAGACCCCCCAAGACCAGGCAGTCCCCGGGGCTGGCGGGAGCAACATCCCTGGGGAGCCACGCCATGGGGAGCCAGCTCTGCCCCGGGTGCCCACCCACAGCCACCCAGCCAGACACAACATGAATCATCGCCGGCAGCACCTGCTCGCAGGGAAGGGATGGGAGAGAGCATCCAGCCAGCCGGAGCGGGCAGCAGGCAGCTCTGCCCGCAGTGCAAGGCCTCTCTGGTCTGCTAATTGCAGCGAGGCAGGAGCAGTCATTACAAAATGCCCCCCATCCCTCCCCCCACGATCCCACTTCAGCCCCACGCACGCACACTATCCCCATTTGCAATCCCTGCCAGGGAAAAGTCTGCTGCCTGCAGACGGAGGCTCCCCAGGCAGGGGATTGCGGGGTGATGGGCATGCCTTGCCCTTGCTCCCCGGCTCCCAGCCCCGGGGGGGGCACCCCCGCTTCCCGGCTCTCACCTCCCGGAGATGCTGCTGCCGAATCTTCTTCATCCCAGAATCCTGTTGCTATGCGCTCCTCGCTCTGACACTTTTTCCTCTCGCTTTCTCTGGCAATAGGGAGGGAGAAGGGGCGAAGCGATCACAGGCGAGGGGGGGTGCCACTTTCCTGCCGGCTGGGCTGGCAGGGCAGAGGGGGGCAGGGGGGGACAGGGGGAGCGGGGCTGGAGGAAAGGTTTGCCTGGAGTTGAGGATGGCTGCGTGCTGAGCGGGGAGGGAGGAGGGGACGGCTCTGGGCAGGCTGGAGAAGGGCTGTCTGTCAAACGCACCCCTGCCAGGGAGGGGGATCCAGGACCTCAGCCCCCCGCCGGGGCAGTGAGGAGGAACGGCTGCTGCCTTACTCATGCCACGAATGCGTCAGGTCTCCCTAGGGATGGAGCTGACTTTGCAGGCACCCTGCCACTGGGCACCCCGGGGGTCCCACGTGCCCCAAGCAGCAGTGGCAGCAGTGCAAGTGTAGATGCCAGAAGCTCTTTCTGTCCGGCTCTGAGCTGATTTTCCTATGGCAGGACATGGCTGGAGCCTGAGCAGGTCAGAAGTGACTTCTCCCGGTGTTGTCTGAGCCCAGTCCCCAGCCCAGGGGAGGGGGGATGCTCAGCAGCCATCGGTCCCCTTGGGTAGGACCAGTGTATCCTACTGTAACTGGGAGCAAGACCAATCCTCAGGCAGACCCCAGGGTGAGCAGCTGAGTCCAGCATATCATGGGCAAAATGCTGGAGCACAGGTCACATCTCCAGGGTTCGGATGTCCCTGTTGAGTCAGCAGTGGGATCCTACAGCCCGAAAGCCCAGGGAGATGCAGGCATTTCCTCGTCATGCTCAGTCAAAACCCCAGTGAGGTGGCAGAGAGCTGATCCGTGGCTTCTCCCACTTTCATGGTGGGAAACGTCCCCTGCAGGGCTGCAATAGGGGACAACCCCACATGCCCTAGGGCCAGTGTGGTACCAGGAGAGCTGCTGTCTCTCTCAGGACCCACAGTAATACCTCTTTCCCTTGATAATATCTTCTTGTCCTTCACTTTCTCCCTGGACTGTGCCCGGTCCATCAGGGCATGCGTGTCCCTTTTCCCTGCAAATGCTCTATGGTGCTCCAGCCTGCCCCAGACCTGTTCCCAGCTGCTTTGCTCAGGTTTAAGGCTGATCAGGCAGCACTGGGGATGTGGAGGACAATGACAGGGCTGGGACAGAGAGGACTCAGCCTGTCCAATGTAAGAGCAAATCTCCCTAACCTCTAACGGCAGTCCTACAGCCTCCAAGCACTCCTGAAAATTTTTCCCAAAAGGAAACAGATCCTGAGCATAAAGACACATTTCTGCAGAATCCAACATGATGAAGTCGTTCAGTGTTTGCACAGTGGGTCTTTCACAGCTAACATTTACCCGGATTTCCCAGCAGGAAAGGAGGAAGGAGCAAACTATATAACCCAACAAACATCTTTTTTCACACACTCACAGCTTCCTCAAAAAAAAAAAAAAAGTCTTTGGGAATTCACCAATCCAGATTTTACCTGCCTTGGACTTACCCATCACTTCTCCCTCCGCCAGGATGTTGGCAGGGAACACTGAGCCTGGAGCTGGCCAGGCTGGTGGCTGGGGGCCACGTCGGGCACTGTCGCAGCCTCACCCTTCCTGCTCGGGGCAGGGATGCTTTGTTTGCCTTTCGTGCCTGTGTGATCTGAATCACCCCTTTGGCTTTTTCCCTTGGGATCCACCTAAACAGAAGTGTGTCATGGCCACTGCCACAGCACAGGAGGGGAGAGGCTGGTGCCAGCTTATTACAGCTGCCCCAGCCCTGTGTTGCCAGGACTGAGCCCTGCACAAAACACCAAGCCTTTCCTGGGTGGACTTCAAGCCCCCATCTTCTTGTCTTCAGGGCAGTATTTACCAGCAGAGACATCCAGGGCTGACGCTACCCTGAAGTGTCCGTGTTGATACTGCTGTCAGTGGGATGCTCTGTGTCTGGACCTCCCTTTCTCTGGTGGCACCATCAGCTCTCCGTTGCCTGGGACCACCCTGAGTGCTCCAGCACCTCTTTGCAGAGCTGGCTCAAGTCCAGCATCACCTTGGAGTCTGCAAGAGATCCACTTCATGAAACAGCACTTGCCAGAAGCAGTAGGAGCCAGAGGGGTGTTCCTGTGAGGAGCAGTGCAGTCCAGTACCCCAGAAACCCCAGGAGAGCTCAGGTGGAGGACAGCGGTGTTGCACAACTGTCCCTGTGCCCTCATCCCTGAAGGTCCAGCAATAGGGAGCACACACGGGGCTTGCAAGCATTTTCTAGCAAGCTTTGCCTTCTCCCACCCCATCCCTGAACCACCCCTGGGACATCAAGCAAACCTTTTCCTTCCCATGGGCTGAACACAGGCGCAATGGGGTGGTAGGGCTGCAGGAAAGCAGACATGCGTCTCTCCATCCCCATGCGGTGCCCACCAGGCGCTGGCACTGACCGCACTGCCCACCATCAGTAGGAAAAGGGAGGGCAGCATGCAGGCTGGGGAAACACCCTTGCCCACCCTGCTCGCGCAGCCCACCCGTGTCCCGGCGGCAGCCACCCGGGAAGCGGAGAGAAGGAGGCTGACAGTAAGATGGGTCCGTGCCCAGATCCACTCTGCAAGACATGAGGAAGGCGACAACGGCAGCGGCACTCCGGTTAGTCACTGCCGGGAAGCGTGCCATCCCGGAGGCTGTTGGCAGGCCGGCAGCGTTTTCGACCACCTGTTGTGCGTGGCCTTATTTTGATGATGGTTTCAAGAATGCTCCGAGGAGGGGTGCAGCCGGGTAGCGGGAGCTGATGGGAAGCGCAGAGGAAGGAACAGGAAAAAACTGCAGGGGCTTGTTGGGGACAGTGCCCAGGGTCTCCTGGCCTCATAAGAACCAGGATCCATTTTGGGCTCCACAACTCCGGAGGCAGCTGCTACGGGTGCTAAAACCAGGTGCCTGTCACCTGCTGAGGGTGCAAACATCAAGGTGATGCGTGGCCAGGAGGTTTGGACCAAAGGTCCCAAAGCCAGTAGGGAAGTAGTGTCGACCCGTCCCCCTCCTGGCACATGGGGACCCAACACGGCTCGCCCATCCCTGCCCAAACAACGGCTGGAGGGAGGCAAGGGAGGACACGGGAGCTGGGACACAGCAGATGCATTTCGTCACCCAGCCAAGGGGTGTGTGTGTGTGTTGGGGGAAGGGGTGGCTGGGCGTGTGGCTGCATTTATTGCCTCTTCCCGCCAGTGCCTGCTCCCTGTGCACACACGGGCGGCAGGGACCCAAGGGCACAGCCCACAGCTCACTGGACTTTCACCCTGTTGTGCAAACAGGCAGGCGCTCAGATTAGGGTATCAGTTGGAATTTCATCCTGTCAACGGCACCCACGGCCTCTCCAAGAGGGTGGCAGAGCATCTTCTCTCCAGCCTGGCCCCTCACCCTCCCATGGGCACCCCAATGCAGCAGGTGAATTTGGGAGATGTACCCCCAGGCTCTGTTCCCCTTCAAGCTTCCATCTTGAGCAAGATCTTGCAGGCGATGGGTGATGCCCAGGGCTGGGGCTGCCACCACCCCATCTCTTATCAGAGCAGGACCCCACCAGCTGGTTGCCATGTGGCAATGACAAAATCTGATGTCAAAGGCAGGCAAAGCCTGGCCAGGAAGGAGGATGCATGCGGAGGAGCCAGCCCCTGGCATGCAGACCGTGCTGCGTCCACGCAGAAGTGGACTCCAGTTTCCCCAGTCTGGCCCAGCTCCTTGTGCTGGTGGCCCATCCAGTCCCATCCCTTTTACCATATGGCACCAGCTCCATGGCCTTTGCCTCCCCTGGCCTGTTTTAGCTCCTGATGCCCCATGTCCCCTTGCAGGCGTGTGAGGATCCAGTGGTCCATTGCCATGGGCAGCCCAGGCGCTGTGCTGGTGAGCACAGGGTCACCAGGGTGCAGTCGTAAGAGCAGCCGCTGTTGCAAGGTGAGGAAAAAAACCATTGCTCTGTCCCTCTCTCTGCAGTGTCACCTCATCCTGCTCCTGTTCCTCCATCTCCTCCACCCACAAGGACTTTATCCCATATCAGGTGTCCCTCCACAGCCACCTACCCTGTCCAGGCACCTCAGCACACTCACCCCTGCCTCTTTCCAGGCAATGCTTGGCACGTTTTGGGGCTGGAAGAGCCGTTTGGGGCAGGGATTCGAGGACAGCCCCTTATTTGGTGCCCGTGGCTGGGATGGAGAGAGGAGAGTGTCAGGCACCGATGCCAGCTGTCCCAGGCACTATCTCACATCCTCGTTCTCTGTTTGCTCTTCTTGGACAAGGAGGATATTCAGCCCGTGAACAGCCATAAAACAAGATTAGAGGCCAGGAGGCACCAATGGGAGATGGCCACGTCCGTGGGCAGCTGGCCTTGTTCTTTGGTCTCCTCTAGCCCAAGCCCGGCCTCACCCTTTCCCCGGCTGCCCCTGGGGCTGTGAGTTTGCAGCCATCGGGTCTCCCTGCACAGCCAGCCCTCTCGGTGGCAAAGGCCATGCCACCCCCAGCGACGGCCCTGCGGGATGGGCACGCTGCATGCTACAGGGGCAAGGCTGCTGCACCGAGACATCCATTTGCACCCTTTTCGGTGGGGCTGGGCAGGACCCCTTGCTCCTGACACCAGCTGTGCTCAGGGGCATCAGTGTGACCCCGGAGCCGGCATCCCTCCCCTGCCAGAGCACAGCGGGCTGGGACGAGTCAGCAACAAACTGGTGGCGCACGGGATTCCTGCTCGCTTTTATTTTCACCGATGTCTAAAAAATAAAAAGGAAAACCAGTTCTGCCTTATATACACAAAAACTGAGCCAACGCAAACATTCATCCTTGCCACTGAGCACAGCTGGCAGCGGTGGCCGAGGGAGGTGTCAGCAGCTCCTAAAGGAGGAGACCCAAATCCTACAAGACCTGGAGCGAGGCGGCTCAGCGGGAAGGCAGGGACTCGCTTGTAAAAGCCGCAGCATGCCTGGGCACCTTGTTTTCTGGGCCACGAGGGCTGGGAGCAGCGCAAGGCTGGCGGCAGGCAGGGTGGCCGAGGGATGCAATGCACAAGCAGTGTCAGGTGCGATGCGAGGGCTCGGCTGGGTGCTCTGCGGGCAGCGGTGGACATGTTTGCTGCTCCATCTTTCTGGAGCCCAGAGAAATGGCACTGGGAAAGGCCATGCAAGCTGTCACATGAGGCCCATGCACCCTCATCCATGTCTTGGTCTTGGGAAGCTGCAGCCCAGGTGCAGCCCCGAGCAGGAGCCACAGACCCTCCTGTGTCCCAGCCATGTCCCGCTGGCCTTTGGGGCAGGGGAAACCCGGGCCAGTACAGGGGTCAGGACTCAGCAGGATGAAGGGACATTTCAGCTGCAGTTCACCAGCAGGAAAAGAGGGTTACTGGCCTAGGGCACACAGTGGGGGAGAGGTGGTGCAGTGCATGGAGGAGCAGGGAGCAAAACCTGGAGTCCTTTTGATTTTGAATAAAATAGGAAAAACCCACTTATCTTTCTTTCTGGAAACGACCTCTCCATCACCTAACGCCACGGCACGTGCCAGCCCTTCCTCTGCCTGACGCAGCCCGTGCCCACCCCAGCAGCAGCTCCCGGTGCCCACGGCAGCTGCATTCCCTTGGAACAGCACCACAAAGCTCTCCCGGTATCGGCCCTTCTGGACAGCCTGGGGCTGGTTCTTGCACCCTGTCCCGATGGCAAACCTTCTTGTTCTCCTCCTCTTCCCCACGGGAAGGTGATCTCAGGGCTCAGCAGGGTGGTCTGCCTCCAGCATGCCTGCACCCAGCTCTCTCCTCTCCCTGTGCTCCAGGTGGAGGATGGCTGCAGTGCTGCCTTGCCATGGCACAGCCAGGGGCACCGGGGCTGCCGGACACATCTCTGCGTGGGTCTTGGAGGCTGCAGGGGCTGAGCTGGGGCACAGGATGGGTGCTGCCAGGGTGGCTGTGGGACATGGGTGGGGATGTGCGGGGGACTCTCGCCAAGGATGTGCTCCAGCTCACCACCATCGCCATCGTTTGAAGGATTCCCCCCTTGGGTCCCACGGCCAAGGGTCTTGGCTGGCTCCCGCAGTCCAACTCGCTCTGCCTTCGGCACCCCCCTTCCCAGCACGGCAGATCCAGGAGACCAGCTCAGTGGAAGTTTGTTTTGCCCTGAGTCCAGCCAAGTCTTTTTCTAGTCCAGTCTTGTTCGATCTGCCCCAAAAGCACCAGGCAGCTGGATCACCAGGAGGACCAAAGGAAGCGTCCTACCAGCTCCACCTGAAGCACCGTAGGAAAGTCATCCTCCACCACCCCCTTCCTTCTGCTGACACTAGGACCTTGCCTTGGGCTACAAATACCAGAGACCAGACCAGTGCGTTTCCTACAGGAGAGCAATACTACCTAACCTATGGTTCTTATGTAGGAGAGACCCCACCAGCCCCTTGGGAAGGTCCCAGTGCCACCTCACCCAGCCTCACTGGCCGCCCCATTGGTTCAGCTGGGGACCATCGTGTCTTTGGGAAGGGGCTGTCACTCTTCAGAGCACACGGACCGGCTGGGCTCTGCTGCATAGTGCTTATCTCTTGGTGTCTACAGCTGGTGAAGGGGGCTAAGGCATGAATTCCTCCTTGATCGTGAGTGGAGACGAGGAGACGAGGTTTGGGGCGCTGCTGCTGCAGAGGCCTCCGATGGGTCCTGGCGTGCCAACAGCTGGTGGGGTCGGTGTGGTGGTGCTGGTGGGCTGGCTTTGCTGCTGCATCTTCTTTTTGTTCACCTTCCTCTCCTTCGCCCTCCGATTTTGAAACCAGATTTTCACCTGCAGAAAGACAAAGACGGCGATGTAGAGATGGAGACAGATGCAGCCAAGGATGACAACCCTCGAGGTCCCCCTGGGGCAGGGGAAGCACCCTGGGGTTTGGAAAAGAAGGCAGAGATATGGAGCAATGTGGGACCACTGCTCCCCAGCCCCATCTCCACCCAGGACATGGGTTTTCCTGGGACACCGCAGCACTGACCTGCCGTTCGGTGAGCCCGAGGGCAGTGGCCAGCTCAGCCTTGCGACGGATGGTGATGTAGCGGCTGTAGTGAAACTCCTTTTCCAGCTCCAGGCGCTGGTGGTCTGTGTACACCACCCGGTACTTGTCTTTCGTCCTGGTCTTGCCTGGCAGAGAGAGCAGAGTGGGGGTGAGCCAAGAGAGGATGGAAGGGAGGGGTAGGAGCATCACCGAGGACATGGAGGAGCTACACAGCCACCTGTGAAGAGGTCAGGAGAAACATGAAAATGCCCTGAGGCTCAGTGGAAAAGATAATTGTAAGGGTGCTACTGGATTTAACCCCATCCTGGGTAGCACAGGGGTGTTTCTCCATGTCGGACAGCACCTGGGCATTGGGGAAATTGGTTGGTGGAAAGACCAGGAGGGATTCAGAGGCATCCCAGGAAGATAGATTATAAATCCCACATGCCCTGACACACCACCCCCGAGAGGAGCAGAACTGCAAGCCCTGCGGTGGGCTGAGGACAAGCTGCCTGCAAACATACAGCCTGGGATGGCTGAGGGAAGTCCAGCTCTTTGGCAGGAAGCCCAAACCCAAGGTGCCAACACTTGAAAGCACCCAGATCAGGACAGGGGAAAGACAAAAAAAACCCAGGGATGGCAGCATTTCTCTGCCACCAAGAGAGTTATTTTCCTCCTCCCTCTACCAAGGTAAGATGGAAGGCAGTGCTTATTCATTTGGTGCAGTCTTTAAAGATGGTTCGGTCAAAGCCCACATGGTGCACAGGCAGTGGTCTCTGGCCCAGGCCAGCCCAAATCTCACCTTGGGCCACCCCAGATATGGACAGAGCTTGGGGCCATGGAGCCCCACATCTCTGTGCACACAGATGCTCATCTGACGGGACCGCAAACGGCACCTGCCACTTTCTACCAGAAAAACACAGTTGAAAATAGCCCAGCCGCCTTCTCCATTAGCTCCTTCATTAATCTGCACGCACACGAGATGAGCTGCTGAGCAGGAGCCAACGGCTTGAACTCTGCTTGGGCTGGGGACCACAGAGGGCATGGGTGGCACCTCAAGGAAGGGTGCCCATGCCTGGCAGTTTGCTGACAATGACAAGTCCCTGGTGCTTTCTTCTGCAGAAGAGCCCATGGGTGGGGAATAAACACAGCTGTGAATATTTGCTTCTCCACCCAAAATAACAAAATCCTGTTCCAGGGTGTTGGGGGGATGGAGCTGTGCTTTCAGCTGAGTGGCCACTGTCCTTCCAACTGGGAACCCAGCCATTTGTTTGCCTTGAAGACACATTTGCCCATCTTCTGAATTTCTGCTGCTGAGAGCAGTGCTGCCATGGGAAGGGGCAGGAGCAAGCCCAGAACAGCTCCATGGATTTCCCTGGGGCTGTCCTGAGTGTACCAGCGTGGGCAGGATACTGCCCATCACTGCTGCAGATGTGCAGGGAGGCATTTCTAGTGACCCAGCAACCCATATAATCTCACCTGCTTCCCCCAGGAAAGGGGATCTTTGTGTGACTGCCATCCTGTTCATCTGTGCCCCCTAACAAGTCCTTGGCACATCAGTCCGTTTGGGCCAAATCTGACGGACTTCTAGACATCTCAGCAATACTATTAAATTCTGACCATGCTAGTGGAAGCAGGAGTTTGGTTGGTGCAGAGCAAAACTGCGCTTCAGAAACTCCAGAGAATCTCCACGCAGCAAAACCCCAACCCTCAGGCTGAAAATCTGTTTCTCAACCAACTCAATTTTATTTTTAAGGGTGTCTCTCCCCTGCTTCCCCATTGCAAGGACACGGGGACTTTCCTAAGCCACCTCTGATGCTGAAAGATAAATGTGAAAGAGCATTGGAGACAGGACAACCCACAGCCATGGTATGCTGCAAGTGGAAGAGGAGCTCCCTCAGGATCATTTCCCTTGCAGCATCCCATGGGATACCAAAAGGCAGCTGGATTTCTACAAAATAAGCAAGAACCAGCAAAAGTCTATCTTCTGCCATTGGCCATCAAGCAAACCACATGTAGAAGCGTGAGTGTGAGTGTATGAGTGTGTGTGCACCCCTGGGTGCACGTGGAAGCTGGGGTGGGCATGACAGGTATCTCACCCTGCTGGGACTTGACCCCAGCGCTCCCAGTCACAAAAGCAGCAGCCCTGCAATTCAGGTCAGCACCCAGTTTCCATCACTGTGTCACTCTCAGTGTCCTCCTGCCATCACTCCTGGAAGCAGGTGCCAGCACGGGGTCAGAACAACGTGAGCAGGATGATGCCAGGGGCTGGCTGGGATGGCCGAGAGTCTCAGCACGGTCCCCAAACAAGGAAGGGGACCTTCCCCAAAGGAAGGAGGGTAGGAGCACGGTAAGGTGCAACACAACCATGAGTAGAACCCAAATCTCCCAGCACCAGGGCTGGGCTTTAGCCACTAAATCATATTTGAGGGATGTGATGAATTCAGTCACCACTTTAGAGAGCAAGGAGCCTAGCTCATGCTGGGGCTGTTTGGAAGCAAACACCTAATCCCTCCTCACCACCACCGAGAGCAAACCCTGCCACACAGGGTGACTCTGCAGGTAAAACCAGGGTAAAAAAGGCAATTTGACTGAGCAAGATGTGTATGGAGATGTCTGCAGACACTCAGCCAAAACACAGTGATTTAGTGCACGAGGGGTCTGCGGTGGCATTGCTGGGTGTTTGTCTCCTCTTTGGCACGCGTCAGCCATGGCAGCTCGGAACAAAACTGACCACGGCGCGGTGCGGGGCTGGAGCGATGCCGGGGGCACCTGGCCCACACAGGACCCCACGCTTTCCCCTCGCTCTCCCACAGGGTCCCTGCCCCTCCTGTGGGGTCACTGCCTTCTCTCGCTGCCCCACAGGTGAAGGGTTCATCAGCATGAGAAGGACTTCTGCATCCATCCCAGGAGGGATCAGTGCCAAATTTGCAAACACAGCGATTCCCAGGGAGTTACAGAATAAACCAGAGGCACCGGCAGAGATTTATGCAGGGTTTAGCAGCTCCGTGAGAAACCAGGCTCCCTCCGTCTGCTCCAGGCTCAGGGACTCCCACAAGATTTTTTTTCTTTCTCATATAAATGTATCTTCTTTTTTTTTTTTTTTTTTTTCATTTGAAAGCAAAAACCTTTCTGAAAAGATAATGACTTAAAAATTATCTTATTTGCAATATTGCTATTTGAATGCCACCGCTTGGAGAAAAAACAGCTGGAAAGCAATGGAATTGACAGATAAAGTAAAAAAAATAATTAAAGCATAGAGAATTAAGGCGGTTTGTGAATACTACGTATGCCATGAATTTCAGCAGGAATTATTATTTCCTGCTGCAGCTGTAAATAGATCCATCACAGCTTGTTCTTTGTTATTCCCTCTTCACCGTTCATCCCTGATGAAGCCTGTGCTTTGCCTCAGGTCTGGCAGATACCTGGCTGTGCTGGCGAGCCATTGCCATGCCAGCTGGCCACCAGTCTTTTGCTGCCCAATATCAAGCAGCAAAGACTCAAAGAAAGGGCTCACGACCAAGCCTGAGATGGAAAGTTATTCATCTTGACTAATTGCTGGTTTCAGTGATGTTTGCTGAATTCAGGAATGTATTGTGGGTGATTCACGAGGAAAAGAAAAGGATTTGCAAGAAATACTATTGACAATGAATAATTCAACTACCTTGAATATGAATGCTAGGTTACGTTTAAGTCTCTCCTGGAGACTTTTTTATGGCTCTGTGAAAGGAAAGACGAAATTTGGGATGAGCCAGCCCGGTTCCTTTAGGGGGAGTCCTCGTACCTACAGGGAAACCCCAGCGCTGCAGCAGGGATCACGGCTGAGCAGAGGGATGGAGATGCTCCCGCATTTCCAGCGAAGCCTGTCGGAGGTGGATCGGGCTGTCCCGGAGCTGCTGCTGCTGCAGCGGGAGGGAGCACGGATGGAGTGCGTGGGGTGCAAAGGGGATGCTGGTGATGTCTCCGAGCACAGCCGCTAGCCCCTCCCAGCCCCGTTATGCATTTAAAGTCTCTTCTTCTTGTCCCCAAAAGACCAGGCAAAGGAACTGCTTGGGCAGACAAATGGAGCCATCCGCGGGGCCAGTGGGAAGGGTTTCGGCTTTGGGATCAAGGCAGGGCCAATGGCTGCGTGGGGAGAGGGTATCGTTACCACTGTTAATGTATAACCCTAATAGCACTCACCTGAGCCATGATTAGATAAGGGAATAGCTTTAACGTGCTGTGCAAACCCCAAAGGACACACTCCTGAGTGTGCACGCACACGCACTAGCACACACGCAGGGGGACGGGGTCCTGACCCCCAGCCTGGATCTGTTCCCCATGGCAGCACTGCCCAGGGATGGGGATGCTGGAGCTCCTGCTCTGGACCACATAGGGAGCCTGGCAGGGGAAGGAAAAATCAAACTAGATCCCTGTGCCCACCACCCGGGGCTCTGCACCCTCATGGCCATGGCAGAGGTTGCCAGGGAGGGGGTAATTCACCCTCTCCAGCCCTGGCCTGCCCAAAGGATGGCTTTCAATAAGGAACTGTGCCCCAAACACCCCAACAGAGAGGCTATAGGGTGATGGGGTATTTTGAGGCTGGTGTTGAGCAATCTTAGGAAGTGCTGGGAACAGGCTGGTTCAAACCAGGGAGGAAAAGAGACTGCGGGGTGGCGGTGGCACCCTGGGAGGAGGTGGAAAGTAGTGAAGGAGCAAGAGCTGGCATGGTGTTTTGGAGCTTGTCTTTTCCTCAGTTCCACAGAGAAATGCACTCAGCCCAGTGTGTCCAGCATGGCTAAGAGGGGGTCAGGCTGGCTCTGAACGGAGCATCCCGCTCTGTGAGACACAGCCCTTCCAGCCGCAGCAGGAACAGCACAGCTGCCAGCAGTGAGGAGCATAAACCTGCACGGTTTTCTAAAGGTCTCTATTTCAGAGGTCAAAGCAGCTCCAAATTGCAGCAGCTGCAAACCCTGGCTCCGTGGGAAGCTGCTACAGAGCCATCAGGACTCCAATCAGGGCAGCCGGGGTACGGCAGCCCCGAGATGAGAGCCCACCGCGCTGCCGGCTGTTGCGCCCCAGCCGCAGAGGCCCCCAAGGCCTGGAGACACGGGCACGTTGCACGCTGCTTTGCACGGGAGGTGCTGGTGTGGGGGACAGAAGCAACGCTGCCAGACCAGCTGGCCCTGTGGCTGCTCGGTGGCTCTGCACGCTCCGCTGCGTGATGGCTCCTCGCGTGACTGGCATGAAAAGTCTGGGCAACGTGCTCTCGGAGCCACCCTGCGTGGTCTCACCTTCTTGGCGATGCTCTGGCCATGCACTGGCTCCATCAGTACAGCCTTGTCTGCCTGTCTGCCTGTACCAGGAGCCTGATTCCACACTATCTGACGGCACTACAATATTTTTATGCTGAAAAACATCAGGTGTGAAAGTTCCATCACCAGTGAGCACCAGGCAAAGAACTTGTCTGCACTGGAGTTAAAGTGCAGCAAGATGGGGTGCAAGGCTGTCCCCCCACGTGGGTGCTTTCTCTACACGATAAAGCTGCTTCATTCTGAATGAGGAGAAGCTACTTGCAAAGAGGATAAAATCCTCCCATCCCAGAAGAATCAGTGCTCTATCAGGATTTGCCATTCCTCCCCAGGGAAAGCATCAAGGGAAACTTCCCCCCACTGCCGGCATAGCTTAGGCAATGCCACAGATGGAGAAACTGAGGCACAGAAGCAGCTCCAAACCAGAGTGGAGTCCCAGGGTCAGCACTGTGGGCTGATGGCTGGCAGGACTCCCGGGCAGCTTAACGCCCTGGTCCTTCTGCAGCTCCGTGGGGGAAACTCCCACACACACTGCAAAGAGAGGAGGGCACCCGGCAGAGCGATGCCCTGTGACAGAGACCCCAGGCCCGGGAGAGGGTTGGGGTCAGCTCCTAATGCTCAGAAGCCTCCAGTCTGGCTGGAGTCACCCCATCTGGCAGCCAGATGTGCTCCAGCTGCCTCTGTGCGGAGGGGTCGATGCTCCCTCTGCCGAGCAGAGGCGATGGCAGCCATGCTGCAGCGGTGGTGCTGACGCTCGGGACAGGCAGCCCCGCTCATTTCACCATCCCTAAACCTACTGGAAATGGGAACCCCAAAGTCTGCACTGACAGCGGCAGGGGCTGAGCCCCCCTCCCTGCCCTCCCTGCCCCACACTCGCTTGCTCCCTGCCTTTCCCCTTCAGCTCCAGCAGCCATCCCAAAGCACACAAGCTCCTTCCTCTGTGGCTGGGGAGTGGGGATAAACCTGAGCCCCCCATCCTCCCCGAGTGCTGGGAACCAGCAGGTCAGGGTTTTCACAAGCCTTCCCCTTCCCGTGCGTGCTGCAATATTGTCAGCTATTTTTCTTCTGCCGTAGGAAGCAGAGGGGTGATGGATGGGACGGCCGATGTGGGGCAAAGGACCAGAGCCATGTGGCTTGCTTTATCGCCACCAGTGAGAAACAAACCCCTCTGGAGGGCAATCCTTCCTGAGATCCCTGCCTGAGATCATTCCCCTGCCGAAGGGCGTTGGGTTTAGACAATGGCCGAGTGTCAAAAACTGGGTGAGAGGAACCATACACCTTCCCCCGTACATATCTAATGTCTCTGTATGGCAGAGGGAAGGGATGCTGGATGACTCCTCTCCCAGTGGACCCTGCCAAGGCTCCCCCAGCTCTGCTCCAGCTTGGAGAAATGGGTATCTCAGAGCTGCTGGGATGAGGGCAGGACTCATCAGGGCAATCCTCCTGCCCTCAGGGTAGCTCCTTGCATGGCTGTTTGCCTGACACTGACCCAACCTGGGGATTTCTTCCTGGTGCCAAAGACTTCAGAGAAAACAGCAATCCTCCCGTGGTCACCCCACTAGCAATGAAACCTGATTTGGTTTGATATGTCATGCACTGGAAATGTTTCACTTACAAAATCACGCCACTTGTCCTGATGGCTTTCTAGTCTCCCGCACACAGAGGATCAAGCTCTGTGCTTCCAAAAAGTCACTTACTTACACTTACTTACACACTTTGTGTTAGTGACTGTGTGTAGCTGGGGGTTGCTTGCCTGAGGGTTATGGGACTGGCAGAGACCAGGGCTCAGTCACGGCGCAGCCACGCAGGGCAGCCCGGCTGCTGGGAAAGGGCAGGAACACACAGGGAAGAGCCGGATCAGGAGAGCGCAGACCGGTGTGCAGGAACACAGGCTGGCTCCGGCTGGGCTCTGAGCTGCCAGCACAGTCGGATGGTGCCAGCTCTGCACCCACACCCATGTGTGTGGGACGAAGACACCCCTCCTGCAAGCCTCATCTTCCTCCCGGGAGGTGCAAACCCCAAGGGGATGAGGAACAGGTTGCTAGGGGTTGCAGTGAGCCAGCAGTTCTCCATCACAACCCCGTGTTCTCCAACACGGAGCAACACGACAGGAGATGCTTCAACCCCAGGGGCAGCAGCCTGAGGCTGGGCGTTGGGGCAAATGTTTCCCAGCCCTCCAGTGAGTCAACCCTTTATTTTGGCAACTGGTGGATTCCTTCAGTTGCTCCCATGGTTTTATGAGCACCAAGCCAAGCGCCGCCAGCCAGGCTCCTGCATTGGGTCAAAGACCGCGGCAGCACGGGAGGGCAGGGAGGGCTGGGGCGGCACTTGGGCTGGTGAACGCATGCGGGCTGGAAACTGCCTGTTTCAGAGCATCGCCTTCATGCCAGCCCCACAGCACCGAGCCCGGGTCCGGCTCATCTGGATCAGCTGCCTGGCTGGATTTGGCCCGGCTGTGGCAGGAGGGCAGCAAGGTGGTGGCGGTGCCAGCTGGGCACCAGGACTCCACCTTCACAGCCCCACAGGGCTCAGCTCATCCTTACCGTGGGGCAGCGCTGGGGAAGGATCCGGCCCCTTATCCGGGTGATCACAAAGCTAACAGCACTGCAGTTGGGTGTCCTTGAAGGGTCCCTTGTAGGAAACATCTGCCATTGGCCAGAGGTTTAAAGTGTCCCTCTGCTAATCCCGGGGTATTAGCCAGCCAAGCCCATCACGTAGGTACCTCCAGCGCTCCAGGGAAGCCCTTTTTGTTCAAGGAAAGTCAATTCCAGGAAAGTTTGAAAGGCCTGTACCTTGGCCAGCAGGCTAAGTGGTCAACAAATCCCAGCTGGGGCCGGGAGCAGGTTGTGGGTTAATAATTCAAAGGGAGAAGACCGATGGGGCCCAATGCACGCATGCACTGAGAGACACAGGGGAGCAAAGGGTCTCATGGGCAACCATGTCCTAAAGAGGGGTCCCCCACAAAGGGACAGACCGGGGAAATGCACCATTCCCCAGCCATGACCATCACCCCAGAACATACCATGCATGGCATGAACCCTGCTTGTCCATGGAAAACGTTTCTCTGTCTCATTAACAGGCTTTTTACTCTTTCCCCCAGCTTTCATGCACCTCACTAGGGCTGAACAAATTGAGCTGGTAAACTGAGCTGCAAAGAGTAAAAGCTGAGATGGAAAACTGCACGCCCAGCAAATCACCGCTCACCCATGCTTAGAGCATCACTATTTGCTCTCCATCACCCCAAAACCTACCCGGGCACCACGGGCACTGATACTACACAAAGCCCCAAGCACATTCGCCTCCCCAGGGGATGCCCCAATGGCACTTTCACTTGCAATATTTAGCACTGCGGCCCCAGCTCGATTAGTGACCTAAAAGCCAGACCCGAGGCAGTATCTGAGGATTTGCATAACTAACGAGCAGAGGGTGAATTTCAAAGTTCAGCCAGCCACCGTTTCCAGCCGCCTTCCTGAGCTTTTTATAGAGCCGGGGTGCAATTCACAGGGAAGTTTGCAAATAATTGTGAATAAGGAGGAAGCATGAGGCTCTGACATGCTGCTCGTGAAGATTTTATGAGCAGAAAGAGAGGTGACATCAGAGAGAGAAATGAGGCCTGAGGACATCTTCCAGCTTGGTTGCCTTTAACTCCCGATTTCCAGTGACCAGCCCTCTGGCACCGCAATCCCTTCAGGGTTATCTTGGCTCAGCCAGGTGAAGCATGCACGTATTTAGCAACAGGTATATAAAGTCATCTCCCTGTAAAGCCTGACTCTGCAGTGAGTCACTGGGAGATTTCTCATTGATTTGTCTTGGGCTCTGGATCCCATTTGCAGAAGCCCCCAACACACTTATATTCCCTGCGTAACGTTTTCTCTTACCACCGCATGGCTCTTTCCTGGAAGCTTTCAAACTGCAGCCAAGAGCTGTTTATACAAGGCAAGACAGAGAGGGAACCTTAATTTACAGCCCTCTGAAGTATTATGATTTATAGCATTCGCAATGAAACTGTTGATATTTATAGCAAAAAAGTCTGTACATTCATTTCCTATTCCCACTGCGGTGAGATGGGTAGTTAATCAATCCAGGCTGATTAAAGTCCAGTTTATTGATTTCAACAAAACGATTCATCTAAGAATTTCACCCTTATCTATGTCAAACCCATTTCTGCCTTGCTTAATGAAGAAAGGCTCTCTTTTTTTTTTTTTATTTATTTAAAGGACAGCCCTGGAAAACATGGGCTGCATCCCACCGTCTCCCAGCACATGGTCCCATCGCGGCCAAATCCTGCAGCCACTTGGCACCAGCAGTGCCGGGCTTGGACCCAGCAGAGACACAAGGTCAGGTCCTTAATCTGCAAGTGCTTTAAAAAGGCCCTCGCTGGCCATCCAACCTGGGCAGCACCACAAGAAAGGGGTTTTCACCCCAGCACCCACCATCGCTGGGGCTGGGCTGGGGCAGCTCCTCCTCTGAGTGCAAGGGGAAGGAGGCTGATTTATTTGTCCTTTTGTATGTATTTAATCTAAGAGATACAAACTAAGCAACTAATGATATTTTTCCAGAATTCAATCAACTCAATTGTCATCTAACTCAATCAGAGGCACTTTAAAGCCCCTGTTTTATCTCGGCCCCACTGCTGGGTGTAAAACTGTGCCCTTGATCTAGAGGAGATGTGTGCTGATGTCTTTCTCCACTCATTAATTTTCCCTCCCGCCTCTCTCCTCAGAAGAAACTGAGACGTTCGGACCTACAAAACCTGCAGAAGTGGCGAGGTCCCCGCTGCATGGGGGGGTGCAGGATCACACCTCCCTTCCACCCCAGGGCAGAGGGAAGCTCTCAGCCCCAGCATGCCTGTGGGTCTCCATTACTGGGTACGGTGGGAGGCATTTTTCCTAAATAGGTATATTCAGAGCTTAACATGCACCAGGAAATACCAGCCTGCCTCTCCCCTCCTCTTTCCAGACTGGGGCTGGGTTTTTTCCATTTATCAGGATGTTCTGCCTGCTCCACCGCAGCCACTGGTCCCACTAGGACATCCCCATCCCCATCCCCGCCACACAGATCCGGTGAACACAAGGAGCTATATTCCACGCTGGAAGACCCCAGGCACCTCTGCACGAGCCCCTTGCATGAAGATCTCTACATGGGGCTTGGCCAGCCCCACACAGGGACAGTGGGGAGCCAAAAAGAAGTCTAAGGTTGGATACACTTTGCAAACAGGGAGTCCTGGCCCCGATGCCGGGGACACAGGGCAGAGGTAACCAAAAGCAAACTCGCCCCCGAGAGATGCCCAGAGCCACTCCTGTAGTGAGTTTGGCCCCAGCAGTGCTCTGCAGAGCTCCTGGCCAGCACGGCAGAGGGAGAGGGGTGGCGGCTCCTGGAAGCCCGGCGGGCAGAGGGTCCGGCTGCGGGCGGGACGGGTCCGGCCGGGCTGGCAGCGGCGATGCAGCCGGGAGGGGAAGATGAAAGGACAAAGGGGCCCGCACCTCACCTCGCTGCCAAAGGAGCCGGCCACCATCTCCATGACAAAGAGAAGCCCTTGTCAATTTTGGCTGGCCCCAAGGGGGGATCTGCCCACCGCGTTTGAAGTGGGCAGCACGGCCCCCCGGCCCAGCGCGGGCAGGGGGCTGGGGTCGCCCAGACGCTTCTCTGCCTCCCCCCTAGGTCAGGAGTTCAGCAGGGACAGGACAGGACAGGACCCCGGGACATGGGGACAGCGGGGCCGGACGCTGAGGACAGCACGGCCGCTCGGTGCCCAGGCCAGCGGTAGGCACAGGAGCGGGGGGCACCCACTCACGCGGTGCAGAGCACCCACATGCCGTGCACACGCACACGTGGCGTGCTGCACCTGGAGCACCCGCATGCACCCTCCACGTGGCACTATCCCCAAACGCACCACGCTTTGCACACACACCACACATCCACACACACACTGCACCTTGCACACGCACCACGCATGCACACACCCCCAACACCTTGCACACACATGCACGCACACACTGCACCATCCACATGCACCACAGCACTATCCTCAACGCATAATGCCTTGCACGCACACATTGAGCACGTAGCATCCCCGTACACGCTCACTGACACTGTCTATACAGCAAGCCCCATACACATATGTTGCTTATGGCACCTTGCACATGCACACAGAGCCTATAGCACCTCACGCGCTGAATACACCTTACATATATACACACAGCACACGTAGCACCTTCCCTCCACGTATATACATATGGTACCTTCCCTGCACTCATATACACACACATTACACATGCACGCAGCTTAAGGCACCTTGCACACACATACGTACACCCCCATACACAGGCTCTCACACGCAGCTGCACACCAGCTCACACCCGCAGCCCCGCACGCTCACCCTTGCAGATACAAGACGCCCCGTCCAACAGCCCCTCGGGGCTGGCAGGGCCCCGCGATCCCGGGGGGCTCCGGCTCTGCACATCCTACCCAGTGGCGGCAGGCGAGGGCAGGGGTGCAGGGGCAGAGACTGGCCGGGGAAAAGGACTTTCCAACCATATAGCCCCAGCTGCCGGCAACACCGGCACCCTCCCTGCCCATCCTCGGCCCCTGCCACCTCAGCAGTGGGGTCCCCCTGTCCTTTGGGGACCAGGGGCCATGCCAAGGGCAGGCCAAGCGTGCCGTCCCTCCCAGCAGTCCCCTTGCCAGGAGTGCTGCGGAGCAGGATCCGTCCCCATAGGACTTGAAGCCCAGGGATCCTCTGCATGGAGGAAGGTGCAGGGGCACAGGGCTGGGGGGTTTCCTTACCGCTGCTGCTGGTGCTGGGAATGCTGCGCCTCATCCACTCGTACGGTGTGCGTCTCTGGGCATTAGGGGAGAGCTGGGGGACCGAGCTGCTGATGGGCGGAGGCAGGAGTCCAGAGCCCGGGGGCTGGATGGGGTTAAAATCTGGGGGGCTGAATCCAAACTGCCCCGGGCTGGCAGTGGAAGGTGCAGCGGTGGTCCCATAGGAATGCCAGTCCTCCTTGGCAGGGGTGTAGGGAGAGCCCCAGGCAGCCGCCGGCTGCCCGTGGTGTGGGTCGTTGCTAATCCCAGGCACATGGTGGTAACCGGCGAAGTCCGAGTACTGGGGCGGCCCCGGCACGTAATTCTGGGGGTTGAGGTTGAGGCTGGGATGCCGGACAGGGCTGGGATACATGTTGGTGTCCTTATCCAAAAGATAACCTACATACATCTTCCCTGGCCGGCTCCACGCACATGCTGCGCTGCCGTGCCGCCGGCTGCAGGCCGGGTTTCGTTTGGTGGGGAGGTGGCCGCCCCTCCTTCGTCGCCGCTCACCTGGGCGCCTTGGGGAGCTGTGTCCCGGGGCCAGGCACCTCCCTGCCCACAGGCTTTTATTGGGCCCAGCCTCTCACAGCATTTGCATTGAAAGGCAGGTTTGCATTTCAAAGCGCAGGAACCCCAGCGGGCCAGGGGGGCGAATTCAAACCTCCCACCCCAGCTTCAGAGGGGCCGAGGCGGTGGGCGACCCCGGGGAGCACCAAGGACCCCGCGTCCCCTCCGTTGTCACCACCCCGCAGCTGTCCCCACACCACCAGCCGTGGGCCCTTTGTAGCAGCCGGCTTTGGGGACACTAGGGCATCATGGGTGTCACCCACGAGGATGCCCCAAGGGAGCTCACCTGGTCCCTGAAGCCACCCGTACCCCAGGAGCAGGGTGCTTGCTCTAAAGCCCAGCCTCGGGCGGGGGACGAGCTGGGGTGTGCCTGCCACCAGCCCTGTCCCCATGTTGGGGGACACTGAGCCCTCGCTCTGGGGTGGTGCTTTCCCACACCTGGTGGCAGCATCCACCTGATTCGGGGACAAACCCACTCCTCCAGCCCCGATAGCAAAGCTCAGCCGGGCTGCGGAGAGCGGGGCAGACAGACGGGCAGAGCCAGCTGTGTGCAGGGGGAATGCTCCATGCCCCCACCATGGACCCAGCAGGGAGTCCCTGGGCTCCGACATGGCTCCAAGGAGCTCCCGACCCTGCAGCAAGCGGAGTTTCTCATCTGATTTCTTTCTTAAAGAAGCAAGGGAAACCCAAAAAGAACTGGGACTCCCACGAAGCCGTGTCTGCCTGTGAGGTGGGACGTGGGACATCACCCGCTCGTCACACGTCAGGCCAGACACATCTCGCTCAGGAGGGGGACAAGGGACCGAGGACCAGCTCTGTGCCATCCAGGCCAGAAACCCCCATCATCTGCAGCCGGGAGCCTCCTCCCCACTGATCTCCCCCTCCCCACCAGTGTCACTCTCCGTCTGTGCTGGCCACCACCGCATAGTCACAGTCATCGTTTGCAGGCTCGCTTTCTCTCCTCAAACCAAAGCACAGCACCGCAGAGGCTCCCGGAGGGTGTTTTGTCACCTCCCCCAAGGCCACCTCTGCCCTTTCCTCTGCACCAGCCCCTTCCCTTGCTGGAAACATGAGCGGGGTGCTGGGTGTCCTCCCAGGACAGGAACAGCCTGGAATTTGACAGTAAGGGAGAGGAGAAAAAAAAAAAAAAAAAAAAAAAAAGAAGCAAGGAAAAAAGAGATTTAGAATGAAATCGAGAGGAAGGCATAAAACAAGAGACTCTCAAAGGTTTTTCTTGATATGAACCTGGGAAGTGTTTCCAGTGTGGAATTGCCTCACGGATTTGTAGGGGTTAAATGGAAAACAGTAACAAAACCAGCAAAGCCTCTCTGACTCAAGGAGCTCAGTGCATTTGATGCATGACCATTTCTTGCTTTCCCCCCCCCCTGCAGCCGGTGGCAGATGTCCCCAGCATTAGCTGGTGGGTTGGGGACAGCACCTGGCCACCGGTGCTCCCCAGGGCCTCGCTCACTCCCACACCAGCCCTTCCTCCCCACGGCATCCTGAGCTCTCCTTCCCATGTTCGTGGAGGGATCGGTGCATCCCCGAGCCCCTGCAGCACTGCTGTCATCTGTTTGCTCACGGTGGACTTTGTGAGAGCTCGCTGTACCCACCTCGCAGCTCTCCCAGCCGCAGCCAGGCCAGGCTGCTGCCGTTCCCACCCTGCAGCTAAGCACAGCACACTGGAGCCATAACGGGGCAGCACCCCCCAACCCTGGAGCTGTGGACCCGCAGCAGCCCTGCATCCACCCTGGGTGCCTTGTCCCATTGCTCCAGCCCTGGTTCCAGCTGAAACTGAGGGAAAATATTACACGGATGTCCCTGTGCCACATCCACACCCTGCAAGGAGGTGGGAGCCAGGAGGAGATCAAAGGGGGACAGTGAGACGTGAGGGATCTGGTTTGCAAGAAGGGAGCAGAGTAAAACCCCAGCAATGGGAAATCACACCCAGAGCTGACACCGCCCAGGCTCTGCCTTCTGAGACCTGGCATGGCCAGAGGTACCACGAGAGGTGAGCCATTTGCAGCGTCCTCCCTGTGCCTCCCAGTGTCCCCGGCCCCTCGCCTAGCCTTGTCCCAGCTCCCTCCCTCGTGACAAAGGTGACTATCATGACCATCCCACCCGGTGACGATCTCAGCTCACGCCACAGCGCAGATTGATTGATGTGCCGTAAACCCCATCTATTCTGTTTTTTTCCCAAGGTCTCAACGCAGCCATGGCTTTGTTTAAACAAGAGAGCCAAGGCCACCTTCCTCCTCCTCCTCCCCCCGCTTCCTCCTCCTTCTCTTCCTCCTCCTCCTCCTCCTCCTCCTCCTCCTCCTCCTCCTCCTCCTCCTCCTCCTGCGCCAGCAAAGAGACACTAGCTCAGGGAGTGGAAAAAAAAGAAGAAAAGAAGAAAACTCTCCCCCTGAGCAGATGGCAGGAGGTATGGAGGAGCACAGGTGGCGACTGCATTTCAGGGACGGGGGATGTTGGGGTTATTCCTGCTGCTGGCTGTTTCCAGCGGGCAGTGATGGGCAGCCCGGGCCCCCCTTTCCCTTTTCCCAGCCAGTGGAGCCATGGCCAAGGGCTCAGGCAGCTGCCGGGGACCAAAGGTCCAGGGGTCCGGGGGCAGCACCCCACACCTGCATCCTGTCTGTGGCAGGTGAAGGGCTCAGCGGGGCGCAGCATCGCCAGGTGCCTGCTAACAGCCGTGCCATGAGCTCCCTCAGCGCAGGGCGAAGGGGCCATAAAGATCCACTGACAATAACTTCCCTCTTTTCCTTTTCTTTGGCCTGTTTATTGCTGGTGGGAATTATAGTTGGCAAAGTTTATGCTGGGGAAGAACCAGGCGAGGAGCCCTCGATGGCCCCCCCCCCTCCATGGGCTCCCTGAGGAGCATCCCAGCTGCTAGACTCAAGGGTGCTGCTGGGGACCCTCGGTGACCCAGAATGTGACCTGCACCAGGGTTCCATGGGTGAGCAGGTCAGGGCCTGCCAGAGCCCCTGGGTGTCCCCAGCTGGATAAGAGGAGGTGTCTGTACCCTCTCCATCTACCCCAGAGAACCCCAGCACCAAACCCAGCCTGGGGACCTCCTGCTAGTTCTCCAGACCTGAGATTCCTGGTGGAAACCAGGCAGATGCAGCGGAGAGGGAGAGTGGCCAGGTTTCCCCGACACTCCCTGGGGCTTGGCGCTGCTATCCATGATCGAGTGATGCCATCTCCTGGAGGCAGGAGGGCTGGGGAAGGGAGGGCTGGGAGGTCCCCAGGGCCAGGCTGCAAGCAGCTATCACTGATGGAGCAGGTTTGCAGGGGACACCACCCCACCACCTCCTCCTCCTATGGAGGAGGCACTCATCCCAGGAAACGAAGTCCTGCCTTGTCCCATGACTTGTTCTGAACCTGCACCATGGTTTCAGTAGGACAGGGAGATGCCCACAGAGAGTCGAGATGGTGCCTCCCCTCGCTCCCCTTTCTGCCCTGAGACTCCTGCCCCACCACCTCCCTGGCAGCCCCTTGGGCCCGTGGCCTCCCCGCTCCCCCCAACCCCTCTTGCTCCTGAAGGCAAACCTGCGGCCTCAGACCAGCGCATCCCAGAGCTGCGTGGCCCCACGCACACCCCAGCCCAGCCAGCACCTTCCTCCCATTCCCCAGCTTCTCCTGCCACCCTCCTGCAGCGGGAGGAAAGGGAGAGCAGAGCGTGTCTCCTATACATCATTCCTTCCATACACCTTTGGAGCAGCATCCCAGAGAGCAAGGGAGGGATGAGGCAAGCACAGATGCCCCACCGAATGTGCCGGGAGCATCTCCTCCTCTCTGGCAATGGAGACATCAGTGCAACCCTCTTGCAGAGGACGACCCCCTGTCCCAGCTCCATTAGCCCCGCTGCAGACTCCCACGTACCCTTTGGCTTTTCCTGGATGCCTGAACCACATCTCTGCCGGCACGTTGTGCCCCTGAGCTGAGGAGGGCTCTGCAGAGCTGGTCTCCAGAGGGATGGATTCTGGACCGGGATAGCCCAAATCGATGTGCTGCCAGCCATACAGCCCCCCCTCCCCTCCCCGGGATCAGCTTTCCTGGCAAAATGCAAATGCCACAAATCTTGGGACTATCCTCAAAAGGGCACTGGGGACAGGGACACACGCAGGCATCTCTCATTGCTTTCCAGCACGTGCAAGGCCACTGCTCTCACTGGGTTGGTGATGCGATTTGGGAGATGTGGGGTCCCAATGGTGGCTGGGGTCTGGCAGGGAGCATCCTGGCTGTGCTTCGCTCCTTCACCACGTTTCAGGCACTGCATAAGCAGAGGGTTAACGATTCCCACATTAAGTGGCTGCAGATGTGTGGGAAAGTCTGGGGCGACCGGACGGCATCGCTATTAGTATTCACCCAGGAGCCTGCCGCTGCCTCCCGGGGCTCCGTGGAGCACATTTAATACTGAGCCTTGCTGTGGGGGTTAGGAAGAGTGCATGGGATGGGGGCGGAAAGGCCTCCAGGTGGGGAAAGGCAGTGGGCTAGCATCCTCTGCCACTGGCTAATGCCTCCTCCGAGCACCCCAACCTACAGGGGATGTAGGGGACAGGCCAGCATCTGTAGGGACACAGGACCATATGGCATATGGCTCCGTGCTACCTCCTGACACCACCATTGCCCTGTAATGCCTGTGACCGGTGTTCATGGTGCTGCAGGATGCTCCCCAGCTCAGGATGCTCCCCAGCACATGGTGCTTGGCCATATGGTCACTCTGGGAGGAGGCCAGCACTTTCTGCCTCCCTTTCCTCCCTGGGCACTGCTGTCACCCACCACCACCCTAGCAAAGCAGGACCATACACGGGGTAGCGGTTCCTCCGAAGGCCAGGGCAGAGCTCCGGAAAAGGCTGGGTGAAACCTCCGTGCAGCTCTCCCCAGGGCCCAAGAGCTGGATCCAGCCAGGAGCAAGTGCTGGCAGCTGCTGCGCCAGATGGGCTGCCCAGATGTGGTGCCGTGCTCCCCAGCACCCGCTGCTACTCTCTTGTGGTCTGTGGCTCAACACATTAGAGCGATGCTGAAATTTCTGTGATGACTTGGAGTTGATAGAGGCTTGGAGGAACCGAAGCCAGGAGTGAATCTGGCTCTTGTTAAACCCTCAGAGAAGTGGGAAAGATCAACATCTGCTTCTTCTTTCCTACCTGCCTCTCACCTGCTGGCACATGGGACTTGTTGCTGACTCCAGCACGGCCATTCCCACCATCATGTTGAGTCACCTGGCTCTGGCGTCTCTTCTCCACGTCAGGCATGGGATATGGGCTTTTTCTCATGGTCCCAGCTCTGCCTGGGATGGGGCAGAAGGTCGGAGAGCTGCTTTGATCCAGGTGATGCCAGAGCAGTCCAAATGCCCCAGAGTGTCCCTATCTCAGCGGCTGCTGTCCCCACCAGAAATGCTGCACTATGTGACCCCAAGCCCCCGCTAGCACTTAACGATGCTTATAGAGACTGGAAATCTCAGCCAAGGGTGGCTCTGGCAGCCCACACTGCAGCTGTCCCAGCCCTGGGGGAATCACTAAGTCCTGCAAGCACCACAAATGGGGGTGCAGGCACCAAAAATAGAGGTGAGCAACGAAGAGAGGATGAGGCAGAGGTAGCTGAGCTGCTCCCCTCCACCCACGCGCTTGCACAAGCAAGTCCCTCCGGCTTCAGTGCTTCCTCCGAGCTGGCCTTTCCCAGGAGCTGCCATAACCCCAACACACTGTTCCTAAACAAAATGCGCAGCCCTGGATGCTCCCTGGGGATGTACAGCACAGGCCGCCGTGTGCTTGCCAGGATGCTGTGGGCTCTCCAGCATCCCAAAACAATGAACCCTGGCCTTTGCAGACTTCTCCTGGTAGAGGGTTTTGTTTGCCCAGGTTGTCCCTGCTCCCAGCCCGTAAGTGGGCATCAGGGTCATGTGTTTGCAGGGAGGAGAGGAGGAAATATGTCCCACTTCGGGATCAGGATGCTCTGCCCTCCAGCATGGTCCGTGCTAGCTTTTCCACCCCCTGCTCACCCCAGGTAGCCCATCCCAGGTTCAAGGGGCCCAGCAGGATTGTACCAGTGGGTTTCTCCTTTTCCTGCTGTGCTGGGAGCAGTGATGCTGTCCTTGAAGGGGGGACACTGCTGGGAAATAGCTCTGCTGAGCCCACATGTCCACACGCATGGACACGTCAGACACGTCTTTATCCCTTGGGAAAAGTGTTGGGAAGAACCATGTGCGCAGCATGTTCCCCCCGCCGCCTGCCCCCCATATGAACTGCTCTCACGCTCACCGGCTCTTCTGCACAACAGACCATCTCAGCTCTGGGGGGGCTGCCAGGGGCCCCCAACAGATGGCTGCCACCACGTCTGGAGTCGCAGAATCTGGCCAGCCCGGTGCAGGGGAGCAGTGGGGGCTCACCCAGCAATCACCGCTTGACCTCCCACGCAGCCTGGCATAAGAGCCCCTCCAGCTTCCGGGGGGCTCCCTCTCCAGCATCCTTCCTTACCTCAGCCTCCCCCTCCTGCCCAGGCTCAACCAGGCCCGCATCTCCCCTGCCCTGCCCATGGCTGTGCCTGCCCGGCTCCAGACCCTGCCAGGCACGCGAGCCCCGGGCAACGTGCCGCTCATTGCGTGTGGATAACCGGGGGTGCCGCAGCCCGGCTCTCCTTGCCCTCCACGGCTGCACAGAATAAAGACCTTCCCCTTTGGTTTTGCGTCGGTGCAAAGAAAACGCCGAGATAACGGGCGATAAGCGGCAATCTCTTGGGCTCGTCCAGCTGGGGAATCATTAGCCGTGCCCATTGTGCAGGCGTTCATGAGCGAGGCAGGAGGGGATGAGTCTGCCTTGCAAATAAGCCAGGAACACAGATTTCAGTGGTGTTGTCTTTAGGGGAAGGGCTTTTTCATTCTTAGAAAGGAAAAAAAAAAAAAAGGAAAGATAGAAAGGTATCTTTTCAGGGGAGCCTCCTTTTTCAGGATAACCAGTGCATTTTTGCAGTTTTTCTTGTTTGGATCAGACAAAGGCACATCCTCAAGATGGAAACAGTGGCAAGAACTGATGGGTCAAAAGACAGTTTTGATCCAAAGAGCTTCTGCACCTTGTTATAGTGCCAAAACAAATTGTAAAAAAATCCCCTGTTGGACAAACGATAATGTTTTGCCTATTGAGATATTCTCAGAGACTTTATTAGAACTCATCAAGGTGTGGGGAGGATTTAAAGCAGTTTCATCAGCTGGCTTCCACCCCTCCAGGGCAGGAGGGATGCAGGATGTCTGAAATGATGGCATGGCTGAGGTGGAAACTCCTGATGCCTCTTCCAGCTCCGTGCCCCTCGGCAGCCCAAACAGCTCCGAGTCCCCAACCAAACCCACCCCCTGCCACAGCATCCCACTTGCACAAGTCCTTTTACTCCCTTTTCTAGAAAATAATAAAAATAAAAGGACTGGGAGGGTGCGTTGGCGGTTCCCCGAGCAGCCGCAGCCGGCCGGGGGTCAGCGGGGCGGGAGGCGCAGTGCCGGCACGGCACGGCCCGGAGAGGCGTCCGGGGGGAATACGCAGAGTCGGTTCAGTACAGGCCTTCTTTAATAAAAACATGAGTCAGCTGCTGGCGTGGGCAGCGGATTTTCTAAACATCCCCTCATATCCTGAGAAAGGGGAAAAAAAAAAGAAAAAAAAAGAAAACGGGGCGGGGGGGGGGGGGGGGGGCGGCTTGAGGGGGAAAAAAAGAAAAGAAAAGAAAAGAAAAAGAAAAAGAAAACAGGGAAAAAGGCCAGAATTGAAAGCAGACACAGGGAGAGAGCAGCTCCTTCCCTCCGGTTTAAGGGGGCGAGAGCCGGGCTGGTCCGGGCTCCTTTTGTTTCCCGTTAGCCGGGCCCTGGCCGCTCCCCCTGCGGCAAAACTCCCCTCTCCTTGCAGCCACTTTGGCTTCTCCTTCTTTTTTAAAAATCCCCCCCCCCCTTCCCATCGCGCTCGTCTGCCGGGCTTTAATCGAAAGTTTTGCTCTGCAAAGGGTCCCCGCAGAGGGTGGAGGGAGGAAGTCGGAGGGACTCTGCTCCTCATTGGCGAGGCAGCCTCCCCCCTTCCCCTCCTCCCGAGGTCTCTTTTATTTATACACGCACACACACACGCGTGCACATCCCTCCGCCCGGGGCTTTGCTCCACGCCGGGGCCCGAGGCGGCCGGACCCCCTCCCAGGTGGGCTGGGGGCTGCCCAGGGCACCGCTGAGATGCGGTAGAGGAGCAGAGCGAGAGCTTGGCTGCAGCCCAGCCCTGGCACAGCCTTGCCTCTCCTTTTGATTTGATTTTTTTTTTTTTTTTTCCCCTCCTCCCCTCCACTTCATTTCTTCCCTTCCCTCTCTTTCTCCTTTAAGTGGAAAAGCCTTGCCAGCTGGGGAAGGCTGGGAGGGCAGGGAGAGCCTCAGCAGGCAGCAGATAAAGAGCGCGGAGGAGGAGAGGAAGGAATTTTGGGGCAACCAGCGCCTGTGGGACGTGCGGCACCAGCGCTTGCCTGGTGGGACCCTGCCCAAGGTAAGCCCTCGTGTTGCCCACCCGGGTGCCAGCTCGCCTTCTGGATCTCTGGCCGGGAAGCCTCTCTGCTCCAGCTCTCCGGCCAGGAAACCTCCGGCTGGAGGTGGTACGGACCCCGGGGACCCTGTCCCCGAGCCAGCCCTGTTACTCTGGAAGGGGCTTTGCTCTTCTGCAAGGGGCTTGCACCCCAAAACACCCCACCAAGCCCTGGGGAGGTGATGTTTGGTGGAGAGCGGCTGAGCTCTGTGGCATCCCATAGGAAAAAGCCATCCCGTCAGCTCTTGCCAGGTCCTGGGCTGGGATGGCTATGGGGAGCCAGGGGGATGCTGTGGCTGTAGGGCAGGTGGGGGGACCCCACTGCCATGGGAGCAGGGCCCAGGGGATCTCTGCTTCTCCCTGGGCAGCGCAGTCCTTCCCCGGATCACAGAGTTACCCTGGCTCTCCCAACCCAGCGGCTCCGGGAGGGCTGAGGTGTGTGGGGGGAAGAGGCTGCTCGCCGTCCCCAGCGAGACGTCTTTTAGAGGCATGAGTGTGTCCTGCTGCAGAGCTGCATCACCGCAGTGTTAGACCATCCGAACACATCCGTGGTCATCCCTAAATGCATGGTGCTCCTAGGACCACGCTGGTTCGATCTCTGCCCTTGGCGGGACTCCTGTCCCCACGGGCCAGACCAAAGCATAGAGGGACTTCTGCGAGCCCTGCTCAGGGCCTGCACCCTGGTGTGCTGGGTGCTGGAGAGGGGACAGCCTGGTAAAACCCTTCTAGGCATGGATGTGGGTAACAGCTTTGCTGTCCCAAGAGCCCAGGAGCTGAGGGCCTCCAGCAGGCTGGAGCTGGTCTGGAGTGAAGCTGTGCTGACACAGGCAGCCCCGACAGCCCAGGGACAGGGGGTTGTGTGCCCCACGGGGCTTTGGGGGTCACACTGGGACCACTGTGGGCTCAGAGCATCCAGCTGCTGCACTCACCTGCCAAGAGGGAGAGTCTGAAAGCAGGGCTTGGGTTGGAAAGGGGTGTGCTGCTCCATCCCTGCCCAGAGCACCTGGGGCTTCTGCTAAAGCAGTGGGCAAATAGCAAATAGCTAAAAGGAGTCAGTTTGGCGTGCAGACCCTGTTTGCAGGGGCTTGGCAGTCCCAAATCAGTTCAGAGGGTCTCCCATCGATGCCAGTGACCAGCAATGTTGAGGCTCAGGGCTCCCCAGGGCCTTTAAGGGGTCGGTTGAGGAGTCATTTCCCCATCAACACCCTGCAGGGAGAAGGTGCCTGTGCACCCCATGCTCTCAGGAAAGGGGCATGTTTCATTCAGGCAGCTGGAGCCAGTGGCAAAGACACAGCTCTGCCTGGCAGAGGGTGTGTGCTGGGCTGGCTTGGTGGGGGAGCCACCAGGTAGCCACCCTAGTTGGCAGCTGGCAGCCAGCAGCCAGCCCTGGGCACAGTCTGACATGAGGCTTGAAGTCATACCTTGACATTGATGTCACCCAGGCACAGGTGTGCTGTGGCCCCGGTGGCAGTCGTCAACTCTGGATGGTGTCCCTGGGTCCAGAAAACACCTCCGGCTCAGTCTGTGCATCAAGAGCGGTCAGTGTTTCGTAGAATCATCAAGTCACAGTGACCCGTTTCCAGCACGCAAAGGGCTTTTCTCTCTCCCTAAAGCCAGCTGTCCCTTCCTCCAGCTCAGCAGCGTGGAGGGTCCTCACTGAAGGAGCAGGCGGTGGGACCGCAGCCACCTGAATACCTGCCCTTGGCTCATCTCCACATCCCTGCACAGGACTGGTGGTTCAGGGTGCCCGCGGTCCAAACAGGGAGCATGGTCTGAACACAAGTGTGGCCAGCCGTAACGCTGCAGTCAGGGAGAAGTTAGCCATGGCTTGTTGTCCAAAGTCCTGGGCATTTCTAGTGGGGTTCTGCAGGGCTCTGGCCTGGGCTTGGTCCTCTACAATTGATGGATGAGCGCACGTACGAAATTCTGGGCTGGCGCCACGCTGGGTGGGCAGCTGGTGTGTGGGCAGATTGGTGCACGGGAGGATCCCAAGGGCTCCAGGAGGAGTTCGGCATCAACCGGGCGACAGAGAGCTGTGACAGCATGCTGCCATTAGGAAGGAAATATTAAATGGCCGTGCATGATCTTGGGAGGTAACAGCCCAGGCAGCTTGTCGGGTGGGAAAGGATCTGGGGGCTACAGTGGACACAAAGCAGATTGTAGCGTGGTGCGGGGAAACCTGCAGCTCTTTCTGAGCACATGGGGCGGAGGGAGCAGGTCCTCCCCAGCGAGCGATGCCAAGCACTGCAGCAGGGAGGCACGCAGAGTGGAAAGACTTGGGGAGAGCACGGGGAGGGGGGGATGAGAAGCCCAGAATAGGCTATGGAGGACTGGAAGAGGGGTTAATGGGGCTGGTTGGGCACTGGGGGGACTGCATGCAGTCTTCATGCACAGGAAAGGTCACTGCAAAGGAAAAAGTTAGCTTTTAGGGGAAACATTTGTAGGTTTAAAGACATAAGGCTGGGCGCCTTCAGCTCTGCAGGTTTCAAAGGATGTCAGGAAAACCTCTGGCTGGGGAGAAGTGGGCGCTGCAGCAGGGCAATGACCCCATGATCTCTTTCAGCCTCATTTTTGATGGGTCTGAGACAGGATTCCCAAGGTGTTCAGAACAACACTGTTAGGAAGAGGAGAGCACTGAGCCCTTCTCCAGGACTAGGGAAAGATGAAATTGTCTTAGTGAGCACTAGAGGAAAGCTGAGGTTAAGAAATGCTCTCTAGCTGTGGGAGTGATGCTGTGCAAGAAGAGACCACGTTGGCTGGCCAAGGCATCACCCGAATGACGGACAGGTGTGACCGGCTGCTGCCAGAGGGTCCAGGCAGGGACTCCTGCACTCAGCTTTATGCTGGGCAAGGTGGTCCCCGAGGTCCCTCTGCCCCGGTGTCTGATGCCATGCTGAAGCAGGATGGGATTGCAATGGAGCTCATAGGGTGAGGCTCCGGCAAAGTGTCTTCCTGGGATGCAGCGGCAAAGGGCAGGGAGCAGAGAGGCCGTGCGGTGGCTGAATCCCGTGGGGCTGCAGCCGCCGGTGCTGGCAGCAGAAGCTGCCCTTGGCCCAGAGCTGGAGGGAGCTGGGGACCACGCGGGCTTGGGGCTGGCTGGATGCATCCTATCGCTGCGAGGGAGGATCCGGGCCAAACACTTCGTAGAGTTTGTTTGTTTGTACTTTAACCAAGGGAAAGAAATCCCCTGGAGAAGAGCTGTGAGGGGAGGGTATAGACTGGGTATTGTTTCCTGAGAGGCTGGAGCAGGTCCAGGAGGCTCCTTCCGCTCCACCAGGCAAATTGGACATAACAAGGCTTGTTTTAGGGGTGGCTGTTTCCCCTCCTCCTCTCCCCGGTTGCCTAATTAGGCTCCTGGAGCCAAGCACACCTCTGCCCTGCTCTGCTCCTGCCAGGATGTCTCCGCCTGGAAGCGCAGTGCTTTCCTAGCACCACGGGGGACGTGGAGCAAACCCAGCCGGGACAGGGACAAGTGCCGGTGGTGTAGAGAGGGGTGCTGGAATATGTGTGATGCACTGAGCAAGGTGGTCCCGCGGGTCTCACGCCCTCCCAGCCTGGCAGCAGGAGACGTACAGTGATGTGCTGCCCGTCGCACCCTGCTTTTCCATCATCCCTGGGTGCACACCTGGGATGCAGGCTGGGGCATGCCCTGATCTGTGTGTGTACCCTTCTCCTGCAATCACCAACCTGCAGGGCCAGAGGACCGTGGTGCGGAGAGCCCGTGCAGGGAGCAGGCAGCTCACAAAACTCCCACGGAAAGGTTGCTGCCAGGAAAGCCAGGTTGGTGTAGTGCGAGTGGTGTATGCCCTGCACCCACAGGAGGACTCATCCTTCTCCAGGACATGCCCACAGGGGCACCTGCTCACCAGTCCAGATCTCCACTAACACCCATCCTATGCTCTTCCCTGGGCTCAGCGAGAGCCGGTGTGCGATGGGGCTCACAGGAGGCTTTGGGGTGCAGGAGCAGGGAAGGGTTGGAGAGCGCAGGGATGTAACACGGTACCACGCTGGCTGTCAAACCCCAGGCTGCAAACCAGGAGACAGATGGAGTAGGAGGTACCTTCTCCCTCTTCCCGAAGGGGATTTCTCAGCACCAGGGCTGCTCGGGGGGACGAGGGTCCCAAAGCAGGCAGCAGACAGGCAGGCGACAGGCAAGCCTGCCCCTCGGTGCGAGGCCCCATCCTGTGGTCCCTCTGCCTCCCCCCTTCTGGTCCGTCTACCATGCACAAGAGTCTGTGACTGAAATCTTAATGCTACCAAGACACAGTAATTGGCACCAATTAAATTGCTACATTCATGTTTGAATTGCTTTAACTGGCGAGACACACTGTCTTATTTATACAAAAAAATATGTTTGCTTGTGGGTTTGTCTGAACCGGGGCCAGCAGAAAATACACCATTTCGAGCCCTGCTCTCTGAAAGCACATTCCCTGCTTGCAAACTGGAAGTCACCTCGGTTTCGGCCTTTGCTGAGCAAACAGTTGCAGAATAGAAACCCCGCTTTCCTCGGGGCTGAGCACTGCTGGCATCGCGAGAGGGATCCCCTCCTCTCTCCCCGCAGGCAGCTGCCAAGTTTCACTCTCTGGCCTGGGAGCTGTTTGGGAGAACATGGTCTGATTCAAGGAGGAGAACCGGTGCATGGAGCAGGATTTGGTGTCCAATTTAAAGCTGAGAGCAGGGGTGCTGGCAGCTGCCAACCCCGGCGCCGTGTCCTGCCTTGGCTCCTCCTCCGGAGGATGCGTGGGGCTTTGGTGGCAGGGGCTGTCTGCAGAGCACGGGTGCAGAGGAGAGCTGATTTTTGCCCCGTAACTGAGGGGAAAGGAACCGCTGGAGGTTATAAAGGACCCTGTGTGCAGGATGGCAAGCACGGCTCATGCTGCCTGGCCAGAGCATGTAGGAAGAGGTTGTCCAAGAGGGAGGCATCCCCCGTGCAACTTGTGGTTGAACAGGGGACGTGCTTGGCTTTCTGTGCCTCCCCACTCCAGAAAGCTCCATTGCTGTCCCCAGGTCCTGTTGTTCTAAGGAGGTGGGAGCCAGACCCTCGTTGGTGCGTGATTCCCTGCCGGGGGTCCGACCCCAGCTTGCGAGCAGGCAGGAGGGGAGGCAGGGGGTGGGGGTGCTGCCCCCAGCACTGCGGTTCAGCTGTCTCTGTGGTCCTGGCGCTGGGTGCCACCACCCCCATCTTCTTGCCCCATGGGTGGGCTTTTGGAGGAGGGGGCAGGATCAGCCCCTGGCACCAAGAGCTGCACCAGCAGCTGCTTTTTCTCCTTTTCAGGAACCCAGAAGTAGCAAGGCCAAATCAAACACACCCACCCTCTGAAAGCAGCCTCTGCCCTTCACACCCCAGCACTGCCTGGCCCTGTCCTCTCCCACCCTGGCCACGGTGTCACACTCCTCTCTGGGTCCCACAGATGGGCAAAAGGTGCCCTGACCGCAGAGCTGGTGAATGCCTAATCCTGGCCACGAGAGCCTAAACCCCAGAACAAAGCGATTAAGCTCGGGTCCCTCTCAGGCAGCCGAGAAGAGCTGACGCGTCCACGCAAATTATCTCCTCCTCCCCAGCAGATCCACGTCTCTCAGAAATTTTCAGAGGAAGATCAGGTTGCTCATCCTTTGGTGGGATATGGGGCTGATAAGACCACAACACTGACTGGGCTTCACAAAGCCCCTGTATCCTCCTGGGGCTCAGGATGGCTCTTTTTCTCCTCCTGCCTCCATCGCCCTCCCCTTGCAGCTGATGATTAGTGGTTAATTAGAGCCAGCCAGGACCTTTGGCTCCAGCCCTGGCCCCACCACAGCAGCCACCCTTGAACAGCAACAGTGAGCAGGTGATGGAGACGCTGACATGCTGGGGACTGTTTTCCTCTTTGCATATACCTTAGCAGAGCGCTTCCCTTGAATTGCTGCGGGAAGGGAGACACAGCTTGCTGGCAGCCATGGCACGGGAGCCAGGAAAGCCCTGGAGGTGCCAGGGCACGGGACGAGCAGCCGGGACGGTGCCCGATCCTTGCTCCTACGTCCCCTGCTTCCCCTCTCCACTCTGCCGGCAGTGGGGAAAAGCGGCGGGCAAGTGGATGGGCTCTGCTTGGAGAGCCCAGACCCACCCAGCCCCACGTGCTCAGGAGCTGGGACCCCCAAATATCCCTGTTTGGGAAGAGAGGGGCCAGAGAGCTCTTTGAGCCACCGTTACCAGCCAGACCTGTGGCTTTGTAGTTGGAGCTGCCTGTTCCCAGGGCCAGTAGTGAAGTGATGCAGGGAACTGCATGGGTCCTGGCACGTGGTTTGGGTGCCCTGCAGCCATGTTCATAACTCCATTGCTCACGTGCTCGGGAAGCAAAGTGGTGTGTTCTCCCTAAAGTGTCTTTGCTCTCAGAGGCAATGGAGGAATTGGGGGATGGACGTGGGCAGCCCGGGCTGGGCTCTGTCACATCTTTAGAGCAGCCTGCTGGAGAGGGGCACTGGGATAGCCTGAAATGCTCCCCAGGGGCACATTTGTGCCCCTCAGGGGTTGTCACACCACAGGGAGTGAGTCCCAATGCTGCGCAGAGCCCTGCTCCCCACACCCAGCGTGAGCATCCCTGGTGGTGCACAACGCCAGACTTCAGGGCTGTGCTCTGAGATGCCAGCCAGCCCCAGCACCATCACAGACCAGCCCCAGCACCACCATGGCCCTGGCACCCACCGGCTGCCCTACCGAGACCAAGGGGGGCAGGATTCGGCTGGGGCGAGGAGCAGGGTATGCAGCAAGGGACAGCCAGGCACCGCATCCACCTTGCCCGGCACGCAGCAGCCGTTCCTCCCAACACCCCTGTCCCCCCTTCCCCAGCCCCAGGTGAGCCCTGGTCCTCGCCCAGGGTTTTCCCACAGCCCGGGCCAAGCTCACAGGCTCCGGGGAACAGCCCAACCAGCCCCAGGACCCGGCCTTTCCTCCAAAAGCGGAAGTGGGGGAGCATGCGCATCCAAAAGGGCCACAAATACCAACACTCGGGGCTGGGGGATTATTTATAATGCTGGCACCTCTCCAAACAGATGTTTTGTTTTATTTTGAACTTGCGCTAAATAGGTCACTCGTTTCCTCAGTCTCCCATGGGCTTAAAATGGAGGGGGAAAGAGGGGGGATTAGGGGTGAGAGAACAGGGCTCGGCATGGTCCCACGTCCCCCCATGCCAGCTCCTTGCAGCAATGTGTTGTGGTGAGCCCGCAGCTGGAGGTTTGCTGGATGGCGTGCGTGGATGTCACGGTCCCCCCCGTGCTCAGAGAAGGAGGATGGCTGCAGCCAAAACGGGGCTGCGTGGGTCTTGCCACCCCACCCCATTCCTCGCATGGTTGACCCCAGGGCTGCTGAATCATGTCGTCGGGGCTCAGTGCGGACTCGTAATCCTCCCCGGGAGCCTCCCCTCCTGCTTTGGAGTCATGGTCCTGATTTTTGGCTTTCTGGCAGATGCTGTCAAAGCCTGAGACAGCCCAGAGGAGGTTGGCTGTGCTAGCTCGTGTCCTGCCATCTGCTGTGGGACCAACATCACCACGACCACCTTCTCCAGATGCCACCAAAGCTGGGGACCAGGGTCTGGGATGCTGGGCAGGGGCTCTGGTCATGCCAGCCCTGGTCGCTGCAGCGGAGGCAGGCAGGAGAGCCGTCCCTGTGTGCGGGCACGGTGGCTCTGAGCTCATACTGCAGTGAAGGTGGCATCTACCACTGTTTTGACCATCTCCTAGAGAGCTTGGTCTGCACCAGGGATCAGTGGTTGTGGCTTTGATCACCTATTCACAGAGCTCTGGCAAAACTGCTCAGAGGCTTCAGGCATTCGCAGCGCTGCCTGCGAGAGCTTGCAAAACCTCACCTCTGTGTGACTAAAAGAAACCCCCAAACCTAGGCACGTTGCAAACAGGCACCCAGGGCTCTCGGCACCCCTCAGTCTCACCAGCACCTGGGTAAAGCCTCAGGACCTCCTTGGCACTGGTAGGTAGCCTGGTGAGGAGGGTTTTGCCCTCAGGCGTTCATCCCATGGGCAAGGATGGCTTGTGGGACCCCGGGGACTCCCCATCCCCTCTGCTCCTCAGCCTGGTTTCAGATTTCCTACCTCTGTGTTTTATCAGCAGCTGTTTATGGGCCTTGGGAGGACAGGCTCCCCATGTGTGTGCCCTGCCTAATTCTAGCCATGTGCTGGGAAAAAGAAAAAGGGCTCTGTGATGGTAATCTGGCCTGTGAGTAAACACGATGTCATGGGAGCCGAGGGACCCCAGAGGAGAGATGTTGCAACTCGGGATGGTTCCAGCCAAGGGGAAAAAAAAACCCCTTGCTTAGTTTTATTTAGATTAAAGGGTGGGAAAGAAGCAGTCGCGGAGGCTGGGGGGAGGGTGGCAGAGGAAAACAGGACAAGCCAAGGAGTTTCACTGCCGGACAAGCAAGTCTTGGGTTTCAGGGGTCGTCAGCCTTTACTCAAGGAGCTCTTTGCCTTCAAAAGCTGGGCCAGTGCCCCCCCCCCCCCCCCCCCCCCCCCCCCGCCCTGGCCAGGAGAAGCCCTCGCTCCCTGGCTGCGAGCAGCATTGATCATGGGATCCATACGGGGCTTTTTTTATTGCATACGGGCACCCATGATCTCACTTAATGACTCAGATGCACTTAGACAAAGAAGAAATAAAGTATATTTTACTTCCCGCTAATTTGCACCAGATGTCCCTGGCCTGCTTGGCAGGACGGCGGGACCAGCAAGCATTGTGGGAGCGCCTGGAAGCGCAGCCCCAGCAAGACGATGGGCTAGAAATAGAAAGCCAGAGGAAAAGAAAGGACCGGCAGCTGTGTGAGAGGCCTGGCTTCACTTTGCCGCTCCTTCCTTCGCCACGGTCGTGCTGCTGCCAGCCGAGATGCCCTCGTGGGCTGGGATGGCAGCCAGCACCTCTGCCCAGCATTGCCGGAGTGGGGATGCTCGGGCCAGGGGAGCACGGCCAGGGGAGAAGAGCAACATGGGGCAACGGATGCAGGAGTTGCCCCTGGAAATGCACATGGGATTTTCTAAGAGGGGGCTGTGCACCCTGATTTCCAGCAGACAGCACATCTCCTTGCTGGTCATCAATGGTCTGTAGTGACCAGAGCTCCTTCCAAGGTGGCTATCAGGGCAGCTGTGGCTGCTCCCCCCGCCCCCCCCCCCCCGCATGCTGAGCCTTCTCCTTCTCTGTGCACCAGCTTTTCAGGCTGGTTCCCAGCTCCCACAGCTCTGGGGGTGCTTGCAGGACCCCCATACTGGTTCTCTGCAGGGCATTAGTGGCTGCGGAGCAGAGGCGAGAAATGTGGTGTAGGCATGCTCAGGAGGAGGGCAGTGGATCAGGAGGGTCTCCTTGGCATGGATGCCTATCCGTGTAGCTCTCCCATGGTTTAAGGTATTTTCAGGGCTGGAAATGGCCCCGTCCCCCATGATCCATGCTTGGGGATGGGCAGTGCCGTGCAATGCTCATGCTGGCAGTAGCTGCCATGTGTGCTGAGATGCTCTGCCAGGAGCACTGCACTGTTCACATGCTGGGAGCAAGCGCAGAGGGAAGAGGTGTGGCAGGGCACACCAAGCAAAGTCAAAGGAAATTCTTGCCTCCTTACCCAAGAATAGTCAAGACTGAGCCCACACAACATGTTTTGGGCATTAGCAAAGGCATATTTGGCTTACTAGCATCCTTAAACAAGAGATAAGTCTGGAGTGGGGGAATGGTAATAAATCAATAAAGTTTGGTGATGCTTGAGCTCCTTAGCGAGGTACTGAGAGGTGGGAGGCATGGCAGAGATGGCCGAAGGAATGGTCCTGCCTAAATAAAGGTGGGCCCATCCCCAGCAGAGGCTGGATAAGTCTCTTCCTCATATCCAAAACCCTGGGCGTAGCCCTGCTCCCGCAGCAGAAATTCCTGTCCAAGTTCATCAGCCACAGAGGCATCAGCCCCCGGCTGCCACTAGCAGCAGCGAGTGGGGGAGTGGGAGAGGAGGTGGAGGAGAAAGCTCAGCTGTCATCAGATTTGGGATGCAGGAAAAATGAGAGCGGGCTGCTCTGGAGAAGCTGCGAAGTCATGAGATGAGGAATCATGAGACTTGAATCCCAGTCACAGCCTGCTGCGTGGCCTCGGCCGTGCCGTTTGACCCCTCCGCTCTGGCCCTCTCGCCCGTGTCCTGTCTGTGAGAGCATGGCTCCGCAGCCATCAGAGCCCGGGGTGCCCTCTGCACAGCACTGCTGCTGCTCAGGGATGTCAGTGCCCCCCATTTATCCCACACCCCTCGCAACACGCTGCAAAAGCACGAGGCCAGAGATGTGCAAATAGGCTTTCAGCGGTGCCTAGCCCCAGCCAGTGATGGGACACTTTCCTTTCACCAGCGCGGCAGTGGGCTGGGAAACCCACAGCCCGGGAGCTGGGTCAGCTCTTATCTCACCTGCAAAAGCTCCACGCTGCTCTCAGAGGAGGAGCAACTGCCGGGTGCGTTCCTGCAGCCACGCGTGCAGCGTGCTGGCTGGGCTGACATGATTACAGAGGAGAGATAAGGACAGACAATGTGGCTGTGTGACTGGGAAGGGACAGTCGCCTCTATCTGTGTCTCATTTGGACTCAGAACCCTCCCAGACATCCCTGGGCAGCAGCACGGAGGTGAGTAGAGACGTGGCGTGCGAGCTGGTGGGGAGCCATCCTCCCCCCTGGTGCTCAGTGGACCCCCAGCATGGCCCCAGGGACCTGAGCCCCCGGGACAGCCGAGCCACCCCACAGGCTTGTGGGGCTGCGTGTGGGCGCGGGGCTGCATCGCCCAGCCAGCCCAGCCTCCCTACGAGCCAGCTGACCTCCCGTCTCCTCTCCCAGCCAAATTCCTCTTTTAGAATAATAAACAGTTCTGCTCAAGAGAAAAGCTCCCTGCCCTGCCGGGCCAGGGACAGCTTGCCCTTGCATCACGGTGCCAGAGGGGGGCAGAGGGAAGGTCTGTACCCATGGTGGTGGGGAGGACAGGATGGTGAGGGGTGTAACGCAGCCATGGAGAGCTGGGACTTCACCTTGGTAGCTGCAGGGTGGGGGCCTGAGTGATGGGCGCTGAACTTGGCATTGCTGTAGGACCTCCCTGGCTTCCAGGCATGTGCCAGGATGAGTGGAGGCAAATGGTCCAATGGCTTGAAAATGCTCAGGTCCTGGCCCATGGGAAAGATGTAGGAGTCTGAGGGGTCCGTGGCACCCTGCTCACCTGTAGGGCTGTGAGGAGGCAATCCAAGGCAGCTGAGCGTCGTGTAGGTGCCTGTGTTTGGGTCCCTGGGTGGGATAATGTCTGGGTGCCTGTTTTTGGATCACTGACAGGCTGCACCCACCTCATCTCCTCCTAGTCTGGCACTCATAGGGTGCATCTTATTGCTCTTGCTGAGAACAAAAGCTGAGATTGAGGAGGGAAACAACAAGTGCTCTCAAGGCTGGCAGTGAGCTGGGTGCATTTGCATCCCTTGTGAAACGCCTCTGTGCACCCACATGTGCAAGCACACATGTCCCCGTGACAGGGAGAGAAAGGTTTGTCCTTCTGCTAACCAGGCTCTGCGTGCATCCTGCGGGACGGGCAGAGCTCAGCATCTCCGAGCATGCCTCTCGCCCTGGCCAGAGCAGACAAACAAGGCAGAGGTCACCACTCTTTGCAAGACGTTGCCACCCTCCCACTCTACTTGGGAAGCATCTCCAAGAAAAATGCCTTTCTGCAAAACCAGCAGCTTTATTAAAACCAGCTATGAACACAGGGGAGGTGGCCAGAGGCAGCAGGCGGAGGCTGCAGGGCTCTCACTGCTCGCTGAAGCAGCACCCATGCTAGCCCAGCACCAGCATGTACCCACGTCCGACTCCCCAGCTCCGGCAGAGCAGTGGTTTGCCCCATTAGCGACCCTGCAGAGATCACTGGTGGAGTGAGGGACCTGTTTGTGTGGGGAGAGGAAGCCAAGATCTCACCTGCAGCAGGACTAATGGTGACAGCCATGAAGCTGGACAGGCAGCTAAAAGCTGGGCATGAGCTTGGGAAGACCCTAGCTGCTGGCAGGCAGATATTGGGGGGGACGACACAAATACAGCCTGGCTTGTGCATGCTGGCAGGGAGGGGTGAAAGGAGAGGATCTCAGTTGTCCTTTCAACCCTGAACATTGAATAATGGATGAATCACACACCTCTGTAAAGGAGAATTGGGAAACAAATCTAATTGTTCTCATGGCACTGCCTTGAGGGGCAGCAAGATTAGGTTGTCTATGCTCCTCCTCTCTCCTGCAGGTTGGTGCTCTCAGAGGGCAGGTGTAGTGAGGTCACGTTCATTTACAGCTGGAATTTCATCTTGGTCCTTTCATCCTACCCACCCCCAGCTCTTCCCCAAATGCAGAAGAGAGAAGGAGTCACGGAAGGGTTTTCTGGACCGGGGAGAGGGAAGCTGCTGAGTAAGCTGGAGACCTGGAAGGATTTTCTGGTGGATCAGACTGTTGTTGAGCCAAAGCAAGAGAATAATAAAAACATCTGACAAGGGCACGTCATTTAAAAACCATTTCCTCCTTAACATCAAGCAGACCAGGAGGCCACTCCAGGGCCAAGAGGCAGCAGAGCCACTCAGTAAGAGACGGTGCCTGGGGCGAGGTCAGCAAGCCCAGATTGCCACTAGCCGTCCTCGTGCCTGGCGAGCTGCTCCCCAGAGCACCGTGCCGGCATCACGGGGACTCCTCCTCAGAGTCTGCCTTGGGAGCAGGTTCAAAATACGTCTTGCACTGGGAGAGGGGAGGTGGCCCTGCAGCAGGGCAAGAGGTCAGCCCCAGACTGCAGCATGGCTGAGCTGTGAAGGTCAGCTCCGTGCAGGAACATCCCCAAGTTCAGGACTACTGAACTCATTTCCCCCCAGCTTTGTCCAGGCACAGAAGAAGCCTTTCCCCTTACTCTTCCTCTTGTTAGCTTCTTCACTTTGCTTTTCAGAAATACTCATCCCCGTCCCCGTGGGCGCGATGGGGAGGGTCATTACATGGGGGACAGACCCCACTGCTCTTGGGGAGCTCTGGCCTCATCTGTTCTGGACTCTCAGTTTGCACCAGGGAGGGCTGAAAATGCTGCATGGAAAAAATTTCTTGAGAAATGTTGATAAAAGGGACTTTTAACTAAAAAGCCCTCTTATATATTCCCTTAAAAATATATATTTAAAAGTTAAATACAAGAAAGTATTTTTTGTGGGATTTCTTTAGACTTGTTTTATTTCATTGGAAGGAACAGAAAATGTGGGAGGGTTGGAGGGGGATCTGTTTTCTAGCAAGTTTTATCTCACTGGGACTGAGGGAAGCAAAAACGAAGGGAAAAAAAGGCAGGCGGTAGAGCAGAGGGAGGGAGAAAGGCAGGGCTCTGCAGTGGGGGGAGCGGCATTTCGAGCAGGGATGAGCAAGAGTTGACACAACTGCTGGAGCCTCCAGCAAAATCCCTGTTTACCAGTGGGAGATACTTTAGAAACAGCTCCTTCTGCAGATCCGGCATGAGGGGGAACCAGTCACCCTGCTGGGAGGGAAAGGCTGAAAACTGGAAAGAGATGGGAGGTTTCTGAGGCGGAGAAGGGAGGCTGGGGTTTGGGTGGGGGCTCGGGGACCCCCCTGCCTGGGGCAGCCGAGGGAGCCCTCCTCTGCCGGCAGCGCTGCGCTCATCCCGCTTTGCTCTTGGCAGGATTTGGCCGCCAAGCCACGGAACCCGCCATGCTGTGCCCCTCTCTGAAGGCATCTCTCCAGCTCCTTGTCCTCGCCGGTGAGTGCTGTGGCTGGGGAGGTGTGGGCAGGATTTGGCCCTGTGCGGGGATGCTGCCCTGAGCTGCTCATTCCAGGGCAAGGGGGAGGAAAGGGGTAATGGCACAGGGGTGCACAGCGTGCTCCAGACGCATCTGTCCCTCCTAATGACTCGGGTCCATCAGCTCATGCCGACCCAGTCCTACGGCAGGGTGGATGTAAAGTCCCCACCTGCATCATGCTGATGCACAGCTGGGTGGGAGGAGGAGACCTTTGCAGAGGGAGCACTGCCAGGTGTGCTCAGCCTATAGCAGACAGCCGAGAACCCACATTACTTGGACATCATGGGCACCCCCACAGCAGGAAGGATTCGGTCAGGCCCCATATATACAATAAACCCCCACAGCAAGGCAACAGGCTGGATCTGGGCTGTTTACAGCATGGCTGCGAGTCCCTGGGGGCTGTCCCCAGCTGCCCTGGCCACCCATGGGGACATCGAGGAGGAGCACATGTCCCAGCCTCACTGGGACATCTGGGCAAAGGGTAAAGCAAGGAAGCTGGGAGGGACACGGGGAGCCATTCAGGAAGACCTTGCCTGCTCTATTGCTTCCAAAGGATTTCCTGCAAGGTTTTGCTTTCATTCCTTTTTCACTTTCTTGTAAACTGACATTGTTTCAGCCTAGTTTGTGTCCCATCTGACCCTGTTCCTCTGGAGAGGCAGCCAGCAGAGCAGAGAATTGCCCGTCCCCTCCTCTCCCCCTTGCCCACTAAATGCATGGCCTTTCCAACCTTTGAAGGTGCATCTGAGACCTACCTCTGCCTTTACAGAGACAGGCTCATTTTAGGGTCAGTAATACTATCTATACTGTCAGCTCCCCAGGCCATCTAGATTAGCTCATAGGATGCATAAAAGCCAAGAATGTGAGCAAACATGTTGGGGAGGCCCAGGTCACCCCCATTTCCAGCCCGGTTCCCACCAAGGATGCCCTTTGGGCTGGTGCAACAGCGTCATAGCGTGGCTGCCTCCCAGCACAGCTCTGTTCACACCCACAGTTTCAACGGCTGCCCCAAATCCCTCCTGAGCCAGCCTTCTGCTCCTCACCACCCAATGACACTGGGCAGCACTGGGCAGCACTGAGGGTGCAGTTACCTCGCAGAAAGGTTGGATAGGGGCAGACATAGTTGAAACATAAAATGGGGAGTTCTCGACCCAGCATTGCCACAGACAACATGGGCAACTTTGAACATTGCTAAAGCCCGTGATGTCTTATTTCCTCTCCAGTAAGGTTTCCAGGCAGTACAGGGAATGAAGGGTGACCCACCAAGGTCTAGGTTGACAGGACATTTCTGAGGAGAGCATGTATTTGTCAGTGGTGGCTACGCCAAGGAGGAGAAATCCAGGAAGGTTATTTTTCAGTGTAAAGGCTGACACTACAAACCAAATACACTGGCATGAGGTTGTGCTCCAGCGTGCTTCTGCTTGGATTTCAGAGGTATCCAATGTGATCTCATCTCCCTCCTCTCTCAGGTCTGCTGGAGATAACGTCGGGGGGTAGTGGACTGCACATCGAACCCGGAGACACTGAGCTTGTCCTTGACCTCCACAGCACCTTCTCCCTCTTGTGCTATGGGGATGGCATGCTGGTCTGGGAACGGGAGGGTCAGCCCCTCGCCGCCTCGCTGGAGCACAGGGATGGTGTCTTCATCAGCAATCTCACCCTCAGGAACGTGACAGGCCGTCAGACCGGGGAGTATGTGTGCACCTACAGCCCTGACCAGGCTCCAGAGCCAGTGGAGAGGAAAGCCCTGTACATCTACGTTCCAGGTAGGGGGACAGCATGTCCTTGTCTCTGGGTTTCCACAGGGTTTAGCAACCAGGAGAAAGAGGGCTTTGAATTATCGTTCTGTCTCCAAGCACCTGGCCTCCCAAAATCCTTCCTCCCATTGCAGGAGAGCCCTCATGGCAGGTCATCTGGCTGTGGTATGTCTCTGGTATGCCAGGTCATGGGAGAGGCCCATGAGTGGTGTGTTGGGACACGTGGTGGGGGAGGCAGTGGTTCTAGGAAGCAGTGTCTGGGTCTCTCTCACCCTCCCAGGAGAGCTTTGGCAAGCCCACAATACAGCAGCTCTACTTTGGCATGAGGAGAAGGGAAGAAGCATTCCACCAGTCTGGAGACAGAGCCCTGTGTTGGAGCAGTCTTGGGGAAGCACAGAGCAGCCCTGGTTCAGCTTCAAGTAGCTTCCTGTAACCAGTGTTCCCTCTCTCCCACAGATCCCTCCCTAGTCTTCCTCCCCACAATCACCTCTGAAGAGCTCTTCATCTTCATCACGGGCTACACAGAGGCCATCATCCCATGCCGTGTGACTGACCCACAGATGCAGGTGACCCTCTATGAGAAAAAGGTGGAGAACCCCATCCCAGCTGCTTATGACCCACAACAGGGATTCAAAGGCTTCTTTGAGGATAAGACCTACTTCTGCCGGACAATCGTGGATGACCAGGAGGTGGATTCAGACACCTTCTATGTCTACAGGATCCAGGGTGAGCTGCCATTGTCTTAGCATACCTGTGCACCTACTGTGGCCCAATGGCAGTGAACAGCAAAACTCTCCCCCTGTCTCCTTAGCAATGCCCCTGATCAATTTGGAGGCTGGATTTAGTCCTGTCTCCATTAAAGAATGGGTTCTGCCAAAATATCAGCTCCATCCCTCAGGGAAGAGACTTTCCAGTGGACCAGTCCACCCAGGATAAATGGACTGGGTGCCCCCTCATCCCTTCCTTCATTATTCATTCCTTTCTTTCACCTTTCCCACAGTCTCATCTGTGAACGTCTCCATCAGCGCAGTGCAGACCGTAGTGCGTCAGGGAGAAAATGTTACCCTGATGTGCACCGTGAGCGGCAATGAGCTGGTCAACTTCAACTGGGATTATCCCCGTAAGCAAGTGAGTGCTCCAGCCCTACAGGCTCTGGAGAGCAGCTCCAGCCTTTGCCCAGATGTCCCATGGCAATCACTCATCCTAGGTGAAGCTTCATAGGAAGCTCCACCCCATGGCAGAAGCTGTGGAATGATGCTGCTGCCACAGTGGGAGGCTTGATGGGGAGATCCTTGGATGAAGGCTATCATCTGTCTCAGTGGCCTCTGCTCAGTGCATGTTCCCTGTCCCTCTGGCAGCCAGACTGGGGTCCTCTACCCCCTCCTCCTCCCTCCCTGTGAGTCTGGCTTTGCAGCTCCAATGGCAGAACATGCTCTTGACTTCTCAGACCGTATCTCCTGTCCCTGTTGTGCAGGCAGGGAAGGCTGTGGAGCCGGTGACTGACTTCCTGCCTGGATCCACCCACGAGATCCGCTCCATCCTCATCATCCAGAATGCAGAGCTGGAGGACAGTGGGACCTATGTCTGCAATGTCTCTGAGGGCTACCATGAGAAAACGGACCGGAAAGACATCACGGTCCATGTGATTGGTATGTCGCTGCCCACGCGCCCAAAGCCAGCAAACCACACGGGTGTCCGGGCAGGATGTCCCAGAGTGACACCCTCTTCTCTCTGCGCAGCCTTCAGCTCTCTCCCTGCCTCGCCTCTGCCCTAAGTAACCATGGCAAAAAGCCAACCCTTGACCCATGTCACCCCTGCGCACTTCTTGGCTTCAAAACATCCCAAATCTCCCACCATAGCTTTCGTGACCCTTTAAGACACTTGAGAATATGCGTAAGAGCTCTTCTGTACTGTACAGTGCCAAGTGAGGTCATATTGTCACCTCCCATCTGCATCTGTCCTCCTTTCATGTGATTTGAGGGAACCTGCCCCATCTCCACAAGATAACAGCCTTTTCCCCGCACGCTGCCTTCCCCATGAGCTCCTCTGCTCCAGTTTGGCTCTGCACCCACTCCCCTCGGACAGAAGCCTGAAGCCTTGAGGGATGGATCTGGAGCTGCCCCACCACTTCTGGGTGTTCAAAGTGTTTTGTTCCAGATTCACATTTGTCCAAAGGGCTGGAGAGGGGGTTGTTTCTCTCCATGACCCCCCTATCCCTCCTGCCCCCTCTCAGAGCATGGCTTTGTGCGCTTCCACACCCGCCTGCCCAGCACAGTGTATGCCGAGGTCCACAAGAGCCACACCATCCAGGTGGAGGTGGAAGCCTACCCTCAACCCAGCATTGTGTGGCTGAAGAACAACAAGACGTTGACCATGGAGAGCAGCAGTGAATTCACCATCACCAGCAGGAACCTGTCAGAAACCAGGTGGGGACCCATCATTCCTCACGGGGGCGCAAGGAGGGGATAATTCACAAAACAACCTCCAAATTGCTCGTTGGACGTGGTTGGTGGTTGAATGCCTTTCTGTGAGTGAATTTCAAGCATGCTTCAGATGGGTGGGAGCTGGTTGCCTCTGAGCATTGTCAGTCCCCAGGTACTGTCCCACACCCATCACTCTGGGACTATGTCTCCTCCAGGTACCAGACGGCTCTGGTGCTGGTGCGGGTGAAGCAGGAAGAAGGAGGATTTTACACCATCCGGGCTTCCAATGAGGATGATGAGCAGGAGCTGTCCTTCCACCTGCAGATAAATGGTGAGAATGGGCATACAGACATGGGGCTGAGAAGTGTGGGGGCAGTCTCAGGGCATGGTTCCATCTTTTGCTGCAGGACCCTCTGGTTGAAGCTCTTCCTCCTCTGACTAAAGTTCAGAGTGGTTTTGATTAAAGGAAGAGCATTTGAGCAAGGAACATGCTCGTTTGCAATATCTCACACTTGGTCTCAGAGCAAGGGGGACTGGGAGGCAGTGCAGACACCAGCAGCTTGACCTTCATGCCCTGGCCCAAGGTAGTAGATGCAGAGATGATTGCACAGCTCTAATATCCAGGAATTTCCCCTGTGCTTGCCTGTGGCCTCCAAGCAAGCTAGATGGGGGCAGGTCTCCTCCATAACCCCCTCAAACCTTCCTCTTTTTGCTGTTAGCTTTTAAAAAATAAAACATGATTGATGTGATGAGTCCCACCTCACTGTCTAACAGTCACTGTCTGCAGTCAGAAGGGAGGATTAATTCCCATCACTGTCTCTTGGTTTCAGTGCCAGCCAAAGTGGTGGATCTCAAGGAGAACAGCAGTGCCAGCAGTTCGGAGCAAACTGTAACATGCTCTGCTGAAGGCATGCCCCAGCCAGAGATCAGCTGGTCTACTTGCAGTGACATCAAATGGTAAGTGGAGTGATGGAGCCCATGGAAACGGCTGGACTCTTGCATTTATTAGAAAAGTAGACTACTATTTATTGTATTCTGCTGGCCCACACACCCGGGCATCCCATGGTGGCATGTGGTCCCAGCTGCCTCTCAGGTGCCTTTATCCTCCCCTGGACCAGGTGCAGCACCAAGGGACAGACCACTCGGCTGCTGGGGAACGAGTCCGCAGAGATCAGTCTGCAGACCAACGCCACGTACCACGCAGAGCTGCAGGTGTACCGTGTGAACAGCACCCTGCAGCTGCACAGGGTGGACGAGCCCCTGCTCCTGAGATGCACCGTGCAAAACTTCCTGGGCACCAACTCCCAGGACATCACTCTGGTCCCACACGGTGAGCAATGAGGGAAGTGTTTGAGCCAGTGGCTGGGAGCTAGACTTTTCTCTCCATGTCTGCAGCCTGGAGGTGCGGGGAGCCAGGACTGTCCTCTGGTGACTGCAGTCCTCAGAGGCAGGAAACCTGGGTATTTCTGCCCAAAGTGAAGCCTCCTTTGGGTTGAGCAAGAAAGGCTGCTCCAAGAAGACTCTGGAGCCTTTATGTCCATTGGCCATGGACCTCTTCCCACCACTGGCGGTGTCATCCCTCCATGGAGGCAAGATGACAGTGCTTGAGCAGGTCCCCCCGGTCTTGTTATTAGCCTGTGGGTCACTAGATGGTGCCACGGGCTCGAATATCCATGCAGTGAACATCCCAAATACGAGGAAGGATGGTCTAAGCCCAGGCTCGGAGCTGTCAGCTCTCCCCCAAGCAAACCAACCCCTCTAGCTCCTTACACTCTCCTATGGTCAAACTTCTCCCAAGGCAGCAAGCACTTCAACAGGCAGTAACAACCCACCACCCCATTACCCCTGGGGGTGCTGGCCCTGCAAGTGCTGGGCAGTTCTGTCCAGGAGGAGAGGACAGGGACTGCCCCCACCCAGAGGAGAATTCAAGGTTAATGTCTGGGGGGGGGTAGGCATGTAGCAGGAGGGGGACAGAGGCTAGAGGAGGGAAGAGGAAGGGTGCAGGGATAGCTCTGTGCTGCTGTCCCCTCCTTTCCCTGGGGTACTCAGGCCACGTAGAGGTGGAGGAGTCTGACTGCTGTTCCTGTTATCATTGTAGCTTTGCCATTCAAGGTGGTCATCATCTCTGTCATCCTGGCCTTGCTGGTCCTCACCGTCATCTCCCTGATCATCCTGATCGTCCTGTGGCAGAAGGTAAAAGAGGAGAGTGTTCTCAGGCTGTCACGATGGTACCCCTGTGTTAGGGTGGCTGGGAAGAGCAAAACTGTGAGCTCTTGCTGGCATGGGCTTGATGATATCCCACCTGGGCCTGGGACCATGGGCCTCCATCAGTCTCTGCATGCCCCTGGCATCTGTAGGCTAGATGGGGAATGAGGCAATGGCTGCAGGGACCAAAGACTCCCTAACAGAGCCCTTCTACATCCTCCATGCCCTCTCTGACCCTTAACCTCTCATATCTCTCTTTTCGCTTTGCTCCCCTTTCCAGAAACCTCGTTATGAAATCCGCTGGAAGGTGATTGAGTCAGTCAGCTCCGATGGGCACGAGTACATCTATGTGGATCCCATGCAGCTCCCTTATGACTCCAGCTGGGAGGTGCCCAGGGACAAGCTGGTGTTAGGTAAAGGCTCTGCAGATCCCACTGATGGACCCCTGGGGTCCTGGCTGTCTGGGGGTGATAGGTTTGGGATCTCCAAAAGAAACCAACCCAGAAAAGGCACAGAGATCCCTGGAGATACAATGTGGACCATCTGGGATCACGGTGGGAGGCCAGCCTCATGCTCCCTTTGGCATGAAGCACGGAGCTATTCCTGGCTATCCTTTCTTGTAGCTGGCATCTCCTTCCCTTCCCAGCCAGATGGAAACCAGCCCCAGCCCCAAACATCATAGCTCATGACCACCTCCATGCCCACCAGGATGACTGCAGCAAGGCTGGTGTGGTTTCAGACAGGGGACTTGTCTTTTCCAAGCTCCTCTCCTCTCCTCAAGGACCATCACCAACTTTGTCTCCTTGCTGTTTCTTTCCAGGACGCACTCTCGGCTCAGGTGCCTTTGGACGTGTGGTGGAGGCAACAGCCCATGGCCTGAGCCATTCGCAGTCTGCCATGAAAGTGGCAGTCAAAATGCTCAAATGTGAGTTGCCCCCATACTCTCCCTTTCCCCTATCCAAAAGTTGCAAGGCCAAACAGTGCCCATGCACTCTGCTCCTTGCCCAGCCATTCACACCATCTGTCCCCAACAGCCACCGCCCGGAGCAGCGAGAAGCAAGCCCTCATGTCCGAGCTGAAGATCATGAGCCACCTGGGACCTCACCTCAACATTGTCAACTTGCTGGGGGCCTGCACCAAAGGAGGTAGCTGAGTTTCTGGTTCAGAATGATTCACCCTTCCCCTAGGAAAGCTCTGTGGGGCTCTGAAAGCCTTTCTTTCCAACCTGATTGAAACTGAGAAGGCACGTTTCTGTTAACCCCCACCTCCCTCCCCAAACACAAATCTCAAATTCCAAAAGTGCTCGGTACCAGAAGGACGGCTTTTCCCCCTGGCCCTGCCTAGACATCCTGCAATCTGGTGATGTCCCCATGGGATGAAATTCCCTGCCCCAGGGAGCGAGTGGGGCCAAGGCAGGGCTGACACCAGTGCTCTGTCCCACCAGGGCCCATCTATATCATCACCGAGTACTGCCGCTACGGGGACCTGGTGGACTACCTGCACCGCAACAAGCACACCTTCCTCCAGTCCTATGGCGAGAAGGCCCGGCGAGAGGCAGAGGTGTACGGGAATACCGCCAAGGAGGAGCACGTGCAGAGGTACCTGGAAAGCAACACTCTCCTCCTCCCTTGTGCCTACTCCATCCTAGCCCCCATCAATGAGGGAGGCTGGTACTGCCAGGAGGGATAACTACATTTCCTCCAGACCAGTAAAATAAACACTGGATCAGCACTGGGACACAGCTGGCAGCTCTGTTACCTTGTGAGACTGGCCCATGTGCCAACCAGCCATCTCCAAACAGCTCCTGGCAGACAGGGAGTTAGCAGAGGCAATCTGTGTGTCCTGGAGGCTGAGTTTGCTAGTACACACACCAGCTGCTCCATGCCAGTTGGGAATATTCCCTGGCATCGTTAACTTTATTGGCATAACCATAGCTACGTATTGAGTACAGAGTCAAAGGGTTTCCCAGCACGTCTTAACCGTTGGAGACCTCAATTCTGCATTTTTAGGGCAAGTTGCATTGCTACTGAGCCTAAGGGAGAAGTGCTAGAAGGAGTGCAGTTGCACAAGAGGTGCTACAAGGAAAGGGAAATGGTCCTTCATCCGGTTGCCAGCTGTAAGGGATGCAGGCACATCAGTGCAGAGAAACAGTCCCATGGGAAGTTAGAAAGAAGCATTTCCTTCCAGCACGCCAAAACAGTGCTAAAATAGAGCAGTGTTAGGACATCAGCACAGCTGCCCCTGCGCTTTTTGCTTGAAGGCAGCTGAGATCCTCCTAAGCACTAAGTGCAGTGTCCCAAACCCGTGGGGATGTGCCCCACAGCTCTGGCCATGCAGCAGGTTTCCCTTGCCCAGCACTTGCACATGGAAGGCCTCAAGATGCTGCTTTCCAGATGAAGTTGTTGCTCACTCAAGGGAGAGGTGCTCAAGGGTGCAGATGTTTGCTAATCCAAACTGGGAAGATTTAACGGTGGACAGAGGGTTGTGTCCTGCCCACTCAGTTCAGCCTTCTCCAGGCCAGCCCTGGCCAGCCTGGGAACGTGCACAGCCAAGGTGGAGGGTTTTGCCTTCCCACTCTGGCTTGGGTTTCGTGCTGTCTGCCCTGTGGACACCTGTGGGGCTGCGTGGCCCTGGATCCCCTTCCTGCCCTTCCCAGTGCTGAGTTCGAGTGCTGAGCCAAGCCCGTGCTCTGCCAGGTAGGGTGAGCATCAGAAATGTCAGTCTGTGGGCAAGAACACCTGCAGAGCCACAGGGAAATATGGCAGGGCTGTTTAAAGCTAGTCCTGAGGACACCTAAGTGGTGGAAGAAGGTCTCCAGTGCCATTTGCACTTCTCTGTATGCATGAGGGCTTCATTCCCTGCTGTGTGGGACATTTCAGTGCTGGGGCTGAGGGTTCAGGAATTGCAGCCCCACATATCATTGTCCCCCTCCCCTGAATCTCCTCCTGTCCTCTGGATCTGAACAGCCTCTTTGCTTCTCCTCACAGTCACCTCTCCTTGTCTGTCGAGAGCGATGGGGGCTACATGGATATGAGCAAGGATGACTCCCTGGATTATGTGCCCATGTCCGACATGAAGGGCGAAGTCAAGTACGCTGACATCGAGTCCTCTAACTATGGCACCCCGTATGAGCTGGACAGCTATTCCCCATCAGGTAACAGCTCAGCCACAGCAGGAGGGAGACCGGGCACTGGATGCCTTTGCTTGCAAAGATGGATGGTCCATATTGCAAAGGTCACCTTTGGGACAAGTCCAGCTGTGGTGGCAGATGCCCTCAAGACGGGAGCTCCCGGCTCCCAGCTCTGTCCCTTTGTTGCTGGAGGCAGAGCAATCCCCAGTGGGTCCTTCCACTGGCGGGCAGCCCTTGAGTGTGCTGAGTAACACCAACATCCATCTCTGCTTGCCCTCCAGCTCCTGAAAGAACAGACCGGGTGACGCTTATAAATGAGTCTCCACTCCTCAGCTACATGGACTTGGTGGGCTTCAGCTTCCAGGTGGCCAATGGGATGGAGTTCCTGGCTTCCAAAAATGTACGTATGCTGGCTGGTCCATGGTGCCTGCAGCGGTGGAGGCCAACAATGCTCTGCCATGTCCTGTGGTCAGCTTCCACTCATTTTCCCTCTGTCCATGCCAACCTCCTCGTGGGAGAAGTGGTCGTGCAATTGAAGAGCTGCTGACCACTTCTCTTTGAAAACACAGCCCTGGGGATCAGCATGACTATATTTGCATGTGACAGCTAACCCTGGCTTAGATCGAGCTTCAGACCTCAAATTCTCTGACTCTGAGCTCCTCCCAAGCCATGTGCAGCACAGCTGTGGTGTTATATCATCCCTATTTGCCGGGATGACCAAACAGTGATAACCTCCCTGTGCTAAAGCACAAGGCACTCCACAGCAGAGCTGCTAGTCTCCACGGACACCCCTATTGCACCATATGCTCTGAGCCCCCCAGGCCTCATCAGAAGTGCTTGTTTAGTGGAAATAAAACCACCACAGAGGACTAGGCTCTGGGATTTCCTAAGGCCTGACTTAGCCCAGGGCAGGCAGTAATATAGTTGGACCGTGTGAAACCTCACACAGGGCAGGGCTAAGAGAAGGGGTAGGGATGGCATCAATGACGTTCGGAGATAAATTCCTGGATCTCTGCCTCCAGCCAGACAGTCTGATCCCTAAAAGTGCATGGTCAGTGCTCTCCTCCATGGAGCACAGAAGAGAAGCTCACAGCTTCCCACAGTCATGCTTTGCACCATGCAGGTCTGGCAGGGTCTTGAGCAAACCTCAGGGCTGTTCATGTGGAAAACATCCAACATGCTGGCAAACCAGGCGGCACAAGCTAGGCTGGTGTAACTCGGATTTCTTCAGACTCCTGGGTTGGATTGTCCACACAGAGATGGAGACATGCCCTCCTTGCCAGCCCACCAGCCCATTTGCTTGGTCAGCCCTGGCAATCCCCTCTCTGCTGGGTTGTTCAAATTGTCCTTGCCAGATTTGTATGCCTGTTGTTGTCACAGGGGCAGCAGTCCAGGTGAGCAGCAAAAATGTGGTAGCTCTGCTAGTGGCTTTGAGCCATGGCTGTCCCTAGAGGCGGAGGAGATGCCTCAAATGATGTGAGGTGGCTCTTGTTCCTGCAGCCCCAGAAATGGGCTAGTGCTGGAGCTGGGCTGCTTCCTCAGGTGGTCTGGGGGCCCCTCACAGTGACAGTGCCCTGCCTCCCCCCTACAGTGTGTGCATCGTGACCTGGCTGCCAGGAACGTCCTCATCTGTGAGGGGAAGCTGGTGAAGATCTGTGACTTTGGCCTGGCAAGGGACATCATGAGGGATTCCAACTATATCTCCAAAGGCAGCGTGAGTACCAGGAGCCATGCGAGGTCCTTCTTCCCGGGGCTCTGTGCCTGCCACCCCCTACATGCTCCCCCTGTGAGTCGCCTGTCCATCATTGTGCCCAGGGGTGGTGACAGGGCAGGACTCCCAGGAGATTGTGTCAACAGCCAACCATCCTGATGTGCTCTGCATGCTGTGGAGTAGCAGAATTGCACGCCCGTATCTCCAGACTCTTACAGAAGAACCTGGGCAGCAGCAGCAAAACTAAGGATTGTCCCCTGTACAGCCCATCACTGGCAGCAGTGCTCCCTCCCTTTCCTGCGCAGCACTGAGTCCAGTCCTGAGCTGCAGGCAGGAGGAGGGAAAGGTTAGGCAGCTTGACGGTGCTGCAGTGAGTCACTGGCCACTCTGGGAAGAGGTTCACAGACTTCTGCTCTAACCACTAGACCACAGGGTAAGAGGAAGTGTTTTCCTGTGAGCAGCTACTTTCCAGAAAGACATCTCCAGTCTTTCGAGGCAGGAGAGGATGAGCTTCCCCAGAACCTCCCCTGTGACTTCAACAACAGCATGTCCACTCCAGCCCAGGGGCGTTTGGGAACATGCAGCCCCAAGCAAAGCAGGTCATGTAATTCCCAGAGTAACTGAGGCTGGGGGAGCTGAGAGTGGAGCCAGACCCTTCAAACCCCAACGTTAATCTACTCTATGAACTGCTTAACTTCTCTTGTGCTTTCTCCCATTTGCAAGGGGACACTCAGTGCCTGGGCACGGAGACCCTCCTGCAGGGGGGCTGGGGTTTTCCAGTCCAGCCTTGGCATAGCTGCTTTTCCTTCCAAAACGGGAAATGAAACTGGGTGCCTTTGTAAGCCTTCCTGGAGATTATTTTGGTATTCATTGTGCAAGCAAATCCCAGGAACAGCACAGCCAGTGCTGCATACGAACTGGTCAAGTGAGGCTTCTTTTTGTGTATCACTCTGAGTAAGAGCAGGAAAAAGCTGGACATGTCCTTCGGCTCTTTTCTGGTCATCCCATAGCCCTCTCCAGCCTGGTCTCAGGTTTCCACAGTCCAGATAGGCCTGGACTCCCTTCAGGAGTGCCATGGTCATGTTGTGCAAGTCAGTGGACTCCCCAAGGACTAGGGAACAGAGAATGCATACCACGATGGTTCGTTGTGGCCAACAGAGATGGTAACGGATGTAGCACGCCCACTCTTCCCTCCTGCCTGCTGGGTTCATCCTGCACAAGGAAAGAGGAAACTGGTCCCTCTGGGAAGTGACTGTCAGCAGATGTGTTGGGCTGATGGGCAGCTCTGAAGGGTCTTCTCTGCTTGTAAATTGGGTGTCAGGCTCTTCTCACCTGTTGAAACAAGTTCTGTAGATGCAGCTGACTCTCTTCTTGTTCCATTTTTTTTTTCCTCTTAGACCTTCTTGCCCCTTAAGTGGATGGCTCCAGAGAGCATCTTCAACAACCTCTACACCACCCTGAGCGATGTGTGGTCCTTTGGGATTCTCCTCTGGGAGATATTCACTCTAGGTAAGTGCCCTGGAGATCGTGGTGGTGTCTGTAGGTCTGATACCATGTTAGCAGGATCCCTTCCCAGAGACAATAGAAATCCATTTCTAATCCCCAAGTCCCAACCTTAACAGTCAGAGTAGCACTTCATTCCCTGTCTCCTTCTTTCCCATGCTGACATTGCCATTTGGAAGTGAAATGAAAGAGGAAAGGTAAAGAAAAGAAGAAACCTAGGTGTGAAATGCATGTTGGCAGGGGGGTGGCAGGCAATCCACCAGCCTGATTTCCTGCTCTCCCTTTACACCCAGGGGGAACTCCATACCCTGAACTGCCTATGAACGAACAGTTCTACAATGCCATCAAACGTGGCTATCGGATGTCCAAACCCACCCACGCCTCTGATGAAATGTAAGCACTGCCCATACGCGTTTGCCTGCCCTACACAAACTACAGAAGCATTTCTGCCTCTATTTTCCTCAGCCAACAACTCACCAGAGTGCTCTCTTCCTTCTTGTTAGCTACGATATCATGCAGAAGTGCTGGGAGGAGAAGTTTGAGATCAGACCATCCTTCTCACAGCTGGTGGTGCTTATGGGAAACCTCTTGGTGGATTGTTACAGAAAGGTATGTTCAAAGGACCCTGCGCTGGAGGGACAGAAGAGGGTCAGTGCTCTACAGAGGATGCTGCCTTGGTTAGGGCCCTCAGTCAGGGTTTGGAGACCAGTGTTTAGTGCTGCTGTGCCAGAGGATTTTGCTGTGACTAAGGCCGTATTAGTTTAAATGGCCAATGAAGGTGGTTTGGCATCCTGGGGACAATTCTGAGACAACTGGCATTGCCAGACAGGCAGCTGGTATCTCAGCAACTGCAGAAATCAGAACTGGCAGGAGAGCAAAAACCCCCCTCCAACTGTTTGGTATTTTGGAGCTGTGGAGTTGTGGCCCTGATCTCTCCCTTAGGAAATGTTCATGACCTGTCTTTGGTGGAGTCAAAGTAGCTGAGCACGGCTACACAGAAGATGCCAGCCCCTCTAGAAAAAGCCTAGCAGTCAGGGAAAACAAATACAACACAACTGCATTTTCTCCGCTCACAAGACCTTCCCGTTTCTTTGGTAACCTACCCTGCGAGAGCAGAGGTACCAGCAGGTGGATGAAGAGTTCATGAAGAGTGACCATCCCGCTGTTGTACGCACAAGACCCATAATCCCCGGGCTGAACAATGCCAGGCTCACTGCCAGCTCCCCCACCGGCAGCATCCTCTACACAGCCGTGCACCAGAATGGGGGCGAGAATGATTATATCATCCCTCTTCCCGACCCCAAACCCGAGGCAATCTGTGATCTCCCTCAGGAGGCTTCCATCAGCCGGGCCAGGTAAAAGCATTGCTTCTGAGTATTGTCCCTTCCCCTGACTGCCCAAATCTGAAAACAGGGGCCTCAAAAACAAATGGGGATGCTCTGCTGAGGGACAGACTGTGGGTGGGTTTACTGGGAGAGAGGAGAGTAGTGTCACCACCATCTGAGGTGCTGTGACCTTGCATGAGCCCACAGGGATGGAGATGAACCAAAGGAGCTGGGACATGAGCTAAGATAGGGTGCCATGTCACATCCCTGTACATCAGCCAGCACCGCTGGGGACAAGCGACCCCACTCACAAGGAGGAGGGCACGCAGGGGCCCATGGTCTGCAGAACCCAGATGGCTGTATGTTGTGTTTAAGGGCTGAATAGACCCAACTGATAACATCTGTTCCCCTGTGGAAAACCACTCAGATATAGAGTGGGGCTGCTGGGAGCTTGACATGCTGCTTAGCTGTTGGGAATCCTCTCCCACTAGACTTGGGACAAGACACTCATTTCTCTCTCCCTCTTGTCTCCCTTCAGCTCTATGCTGAACGAGGCCACCACATCGTCTACAATATCCTGTGACAGCCCTCTGGGCCTCCGGCAGGATGAGGAGCAGGAATCTGACCCACAGCCAAGCTGCCAGGAGCTGACCACGGGGCACCAAGAGGTGGAGGAGAGTTTCCTGTAGTCAGAGCTGGGCTGACTCTGTATCTCCCCATGGCGAGGCCAACTGAGGGGCTGACCCAGACATCACAGAGAGCCATGCTTTGCACTTGTACTGCGGGACATCCCCACCTGTCCCAGCATTCCTCCTTCCCTCCTGTCTCCCAGTGTCGAGTGGGGAATTAAAGACTATTCCCCATTGCCATCCCCTTCCCCCTTACAAAGAGGTGACTCAGTGCCAATAACCTTCCAGATCACTGCCACATCCTCCTCAGTGATCAAACCACTGCAGGAGGGAGACATCTCACAGACCAACATCTTCTTTTCAAGTGGAAGACGTGGGCTGGATCTCCACAAGAGATGCCACTTTCTGCATTGCTAAGATGATTCTCCAGCCTCTTCCCCTCCATGCTCTTTAGATGGCAATGAGTTTCATCTCCTCTGCACCAGCACTTCTCTGATGGTCTCAGCACCAGCCACGCTGTGGTTTGGTGAAATGCCACCAGGACAGATGATTTGCTCGGAGCTAATTGCTGGGGTGCAGACAACCTGCAACACCAACCTTCAGCTGCTGGAGATCAAGCATACATTGGGTAGATTCTCCTGCAAGCACAGCGAAGTCCTGGAGAGACCAGCCAGAGTCTTAGAGATACTGAACCACCATTTTCCTTTCTTGACAGCTCTTCTACTGCAGATAGAGCGTCACAAGCACTACAGGTACCCATGGCTCTGGGGCACAGCTCTGCAGCCACCTAGAGGGGCTGTCACACCCCTTGAGCCCAGCACAGCACCAGGAGTCCCAAGGGCATGCCAGGAACTCAAAATACTCTCACAATGACTCTGTTGTGGTAGCAAAGAGGGCAGTCCAATGTTGTTCATGTCACCTGTGTACCATGTCACTAAGCTAATTATTCTCCATTGAAGATTTAAAGGGAACAAATATATTAATCCACTAGCCAGGGCCAGTATAAGGAAGCAATATGGCTATTCATTAATCTTCTACTGCCACTAAGCCCAGCTCATCTGCTGGGAAATCATATAACCCTGCCAGTTGCAAAATCTTTGTGCCTTATCTTTGAGAAGCAAGGGCTCCTTTTTGATGGACTGTTCACCTGAACGCCCTTTCTCAGGATGGCAGATCTCACCGGTCTCTCCCGAGTCATAGCAAGACTACAGGGAGCAATAACAATGCCAGAACACCAACCCAGGGACATCTCAAAAGAGAGGGAGAGAGGCTGGGAAGCTGTTTTGGTCACAGCTGAACTGTATCTCACATCCTGCCACTTTCTGGGGGCCAGGCATAGACACTTGTGGCCTACCAGGGCTGTGGATGAAGTGTCACGGGGAACCAAGCAGAGCAAGAGGAATCGGGGAGGATTTCTCTCTCTTGGAATGTGTTTTGAAGAATAAAAGGGCAGAGACCTTCCTCCTGCTTCTCGCCTCCTTCCTTGCTTCTCACAGGCAGACCTGGGACTTCTTGTGCTCTCAGCTGGAACTTGAATGAGGAGACTCAAAGCAGGAGGAACATCAGGCTTTTGAAATCAGTCATCAACCCCACCTCTGCAGGGATGAAAGCTGGACCCCCCAAAACTACAGGTCTGACACCACAGAAACTAGCAGGGTTTTTTCTGAAAGGAGAAGGTTCACCTTGCACGGAGCTCTGTTTGCTGCATGCCCCCCACTCCCAGTAACCCCTTCGTTTCCCTACTCATACACATCTCTCTGTGCATCATACCAAAATTGCACAGGCAGGTTTACAAATTCATAAATTCAATCAGCATCTTGCTGGGCTTCTGCCACCTCAAAGCCACTGAGAATTTTATTTTTTTTTCCAAAATACAAAACTTCTGCCAGAAATCCCCAGCAAAACAGCTTCTGTTTTAAGTTGTCTATCATTGCAATGCTGCCATTTATGCAGCTAAAAGAGAAGAAGGTGTTTTGTGGGTTGATGTCCTTGGTAAAATGTGAACATAAGAAAGAGCACTTTTATTGGCAGCCAGTGGAGTATATTTTCAACCCATGTGGTCAGATTCACCACCATCCATAGGAAACACACTGTGAATGACAACTGTTTTTCCATGCTCTGTTTCTCAGGCTTGTAATGAAGGAGCCATCTTCTGTGGCCACAGTTCATTAAATTACCCTAACAGCAGAGAAGCAGTAACTTACGAGATCCTTGGGATCAGACCACTTTGTTTTTCTAACATGTAAGGTGCTTTGTAGGATCTGTGTCACTGCAACTTGAGCCCACAGGATGATACATCAGATCATCCTGATAGCCCCTGTCTGCACCAGCTCCATTTTTAATCTGTCCTTCTCTGTCAAAGGTGACCAGAAGTACCCAGTACTCCAGGCGAGGTCAAATCAAGACCTCGCGTAGGGCATTAATAGTTCTGGTCTGTACTGGATTTGACTTGCCTGGTGTAGCTTTGGATAATGTTGGACTTTTCCTTGCCACAACATACCGGTAGTTTGGAGTCATCCTCTAAACAATCTGAGCACATACGTCTTTCTACTCTTCCAACATTTCTAAACAAGATACTCCCTGCTGTTCCAGACATTGGGTCATCAGCACATTTTGTTAACAAACTGTTATTTTTGGGCTGGACTGACTAATAAAAATATTAAATACTTCTAGCATCAAGAGCAACCCTAAAGAGCTACTTTTACTACTTCTGTCCAGCCCAAAGATTTCCCCATCAATTAACTCCTTGTCACCCTCCATTTGGCCATTTGCTTATTTATTTCACAAATCCTGTACTAAACTCCATCTTGTACAGATTAATTACTAATTAAATTACTAATTTTCCACTATCAAATAGTTTCCACAGTCCTGAAAGAGGAGATCTATTTCTTCTCCCTGCTGGGGGAACTCAGGTATCCTGTCCTATTAGCTGGGCATTAGCTACACTTGGATGCCTATTGCATTTTGTCCCGTTTGTAGATTTCTTGCATTTATTCTTTGCATCAAAACCTATTCTGGCTGCTGACGGGGTGCTATCCCCACCTCCCTCTTCCTTCTTAAAGTAGGTACGCCAGACTCTTTGCAAAATGGTACAGTTCTCCACTCCAGAGAGATATGACCAAATATTTACCCTTGGCCTTGTGATTACAAGGGCCAAGTCTTGCACTTCATGGTACTTTCCTGTCCTTACTCAACTATTCCCGTCACCATTTAGCGAGGGCGTGCGCACCCGCTGCAGCGAGCAGATCTTTTCAGCCAGGGACAGGCTGGCAGCTGGGCAAAGCCAATGTGTTTTGCTAAGCATCCCTGCAGCTCTCCTCCAAGAGAGGGCTTGGTGGGGCTGAGGCTTACAGCACCCCCCAGACAAGCTCTCTCCACACAGGGAGCCGGATCCAGCCCCCTCTCTCTGCCACTGACATTCCAGTCCCTGTGCAACCCGGTGGGTGAGGGCCAGCAGAAATGGTCGTCTGTTCTGGGCCTACTGGTTTTGTAGCCATAATTTTTGAAGTGAGATTCCAGGGGGAACAGGTCCCTCTGGGTTTTTAGTTTCGATGATCATGGCAGGGGGGTTGGAACTAGATGATCTTTGAGGTTCCTTCCAACCCAAACCATTCTCTGATTCTATGATTCTATGTTTTTTGCTTGGGTGTGTTTTCATGTTTAGAGGTGGATCCAAACTGAGCCTCCCAAAAAGGGACACATGCCACAGCTTGGGCCCATCTCTAGTGCAATATCTTTTATATGTAGATTATATTTTACTCTACAGCTGTTGCGTCATTATCAGCACCAATATATACATAATCCTACTGCCAGAGTCACTATGTCATAAGTGTATCCCAGAAACTGTTGTGACACTCCGGTGTCTCTTTCCACATTTAAGATGCTTCTCAGACTGATGTGTGCACAGGTTTTAATCCTTTTGTCCTTCTTGGTTTGAGCGTGTTATTATTTTTTTAAGCAAGAGTGTCACGTTTAGTGTTTGTTTGTGTCGTCTTAAGAAATCTAGAGCACAGCGGACTTTACTCGTAACTAAATTGTGTCTGTTCACCTGCCAAGGGGACTGTGGCGGAGTCCCACGGGGATGGGAGGCAGAAGTGCAGTGCAGATGTGCAGTCAGGAGGAAGTCAGCCAGAAGTGAGAAATGGCTCTTCCCCTTCTTCCCAGTCAGGGCTCTGGGCTGGGGGAGAGACAACACCACAAATAGAGGGTACTGGGCAGTGGGTTAGGTTTTGGCTGTAGGGAAGCTGGGTCTGTGTAAAGCTGGGCAGATCTGGAGAAGGGGATTTCACAGATGTCTCCTTTTGGGGGCTTTTTCTAACTTGGGATGTCAGCTAATGCGCTAAGGAGACAAACCCCATGCTCCAACACACAGGCGCAAGGGCGGGCTCTGGCCGGGCTCAGTGCTCAGCTCAGATCCCAGGATCGGTGTGGCCAGTTCACAGTGCGAACCACAGGATGTCCCACATGGACAGGAGAGCAGTAGGCTGCCAAGCCAGCCCCAGGGAACTTGGACGAGGTCTGGCTGTGCTCCCACTTGGAGAACATGAAGGTTTCCCTTTGGCAGCCCTCGGCAGCCTTTTGGCAGCCTTTGCCCTGGGTGGTTGCACAGGCAGAGAGCAGCCAGGGCAGCTGCAGGTCCTCACTGGGCACCGGGCAGCTCTTGGGCCAGGTACAGGTCCTTCCCGCAGCAAACCCCAGCCCTGCATGGCTGCTGAGCAGCCAGGGATGACTGTAACGGTGGAGACACCATACTCTCTGCAGGACTTGCCCAGGGCAGGCCAGGTATTGTTAAAAAATCAGATTTTGCAGGCCAGCACATGGGTAGCTGGACTCCCAGCATAATTCCCATGTTTCACGCAGAGGGCTGAGGTCTCCGGGACACGCCAAGATGGATCCAGTTGGCTTTGGCAAAGGCAGGGGAACTGCTCCAGTGCAGCTCCAGCAGCACTTTGGAGAGATGACTTCTGCAGGGGTGGGAAGAGGCAGGGAAGCCAACTTGTGCTGGGAGGCCTGCAGCATCCCATCGTTCCTGTCCTTTCCTCCTTCATGGATTGCACCAGAACTGCAAAGTGTGCTCAAAGCGTGCCCTCTGCCCTCTCCCACTCCTGCTGTGCTGGCTTGCTGGCATCACGCTGTTATTCTGCAGCATCTCTGAACTGAAGCAGCACCTGCCTCCACGCTTTCTGTCAGAAACCATCCTGAGGGAAAAGGAAAAAACAGAGTTCAGACTAAGGTACCAAAGAGTTAACATTTTCCTAGGTTTACAGATGTATTTGTAGGATTTGTACTATGTCACATCTATAGCCATGAGACATTATTTTTATGCTGTAAACTTTTACAAATACGTTTTTAAAGAAAGAGTTTAAAAATAAAAGTGTTTTTCTTTTTGCAAAGTTCCATCTCTTCCTCTGTTTGCCTGGTTTTGGTTTCTCCCACTCAGATGGGGCTGGGAATACAGCTTAACCATGTCGTGGGTGAAGGCTAAGCATGTTAATACGCTGTGCATGACCCCAGTGCTTAGTGAAAGCCAAGCTGGGAGCCAGGCAGAGAGAAGGACAGCAAGACAACAGCTGAGCCCAAAGACGTGGTGAGGAAGAGGGGCTGCGAGCAGGGCAGGATCTGCCCCATCTGTCTGGTAACTGGCCAGCTTGTGGGTCATCTCTTACTGGGAGGGGGTGGGTAGGGGGAATGACACTGGGAAGAGTTCCTATGTGTATCCCCAGTGCCCAAGGTTTGGGCCAGCAGCCCCAAGCGTGCTCCAGCAGCCTTGACATGCTCCTTGGGGGCATTGCTGGGTCTGTGCTCAGATCAGGGCAGGGATGTGGGAGCTGCCAGACTGAACAGTTCTGGGCTGAAGGGGCTGGGGGACACCACAGCGCTGCTGATTTTTTCCACATAGTTCAATAGCTCAGGGTAGTGGGAGAGACTGGGGGTAGCGATGGGGTAAGGCACCAGTGGGAGCCATGCTGCAGTGCACAGGGCTCCCTGTGTCCCACTCTCCTCTGAGCTGGGTTCTCCTCCCCTCCCTCTGGGATGAGGAATTCACTGATACCCTTTAAAGACACAACCCAAAAATATTGGCTCCCCACACTACCACTCCCTCAGGTCCACATGTCCCCCTGCTTTCCTCCTGCTCCCCTCACCTTCCCCAGCCACCTCTCCAGAAGTGCCAGGGTCCCCCAGCTCCATGGCAGACAGGAACCTCCTGAGTCTGGCCCAAAGTGTTCTCCTCTCTCTGGCTCCAGTGAAACTGCTCCTCCTGAAAATGACCCCATGCTGCTGAGCGGAGCTGTTTGCAGCCAGCTCTGAGCCACATGTGTGGAAAGCCTGGGGTTGCTGCGGAGAGGGGATTTTGAACTGAGGCTCAACTATATCAATGTTTGACCCTGTCTGCATGATGCAGCTCTGGTGCAAGTCCTCTCTGGCAGCAGTTGTGACTCCCTCAGCTCCTGAAAACCCCTTGTGTACCCAAAGGCCCAAGGCACTGGCTGCAGCAGGACACAGGTCCAAGTCCCAGCAAGGCTCCCCTCTCCAGCTTATCCTGGGCTTCTGTCTTTGCTCAGTTTGCCAGGCTCCCTGACCAACGTGGGCTGATTCTCTGCAGATACGCTCTGAGTCACCTGGCACAGCTCAGCCACAACAGGCAGACAGGGCATTTTTCTCCAGGAGCTGAATCAGCAGGGGAAAAAAAAAAAATCACCTCATCTCCAAAGAGGCTGCAGCAAAGGCTTGGGGGGAAGCAGGGAGGGGGAGTTGGTAGACCTCAGCCTTAGACCCAGCTGGCTCCCACTGCCCGATCCCTTCCTGGCATGTTGGGATGCACCAAGGAGGGGTCATGGGGCTAGGAATGAGTAGGTAGATGTGGAGACTCCCAGCAGGACATTTTCCCCACCACAAAACAAGTCTCCTCTCCAGTGATGAGACAGGCACCTCGTGGAAGAGCTCAGGGAAGCAGAGAAACTCAGACTGCAGAGACAAGCATGGCCTGCTGCAACCAGGGTTTTTAGCTGTTTGGGTCACTTGGGACATGTGTGTTTCACACGTGTCCGCAGACTGCTGCAGGGCAGTACAGGCAGACATGACACCATGGCCAGCTATACTCAGTGCAGGGGTCCTGTAGGGCTGGAGCCATCCTCAAGCACACCCTCCTGGCCATCAGGACTTCCACTGACATCCCTGGGATTGGAGTTACTCCAAGTAAGGCTGCAGCTTCTTTGAGAGCATCCCTGCTCCTTGCTCAGAGCTGCTTGGGCACATGAGCCAGTGCCAGTGGCTCAGCTGCTGCTTGCAACCACAGGATTTGGGGTGCAGCTTGCAGGCAGGAAGAGATGGCCACTAGTGAGGGAGGAATCCCAGCAGACAGCTTGTCCCACTAGCCTGAGCATCTCCAGGTGTACCCAGCCCAGCTTGGAGACCTGTGAGCACAGGCTGTGACTGGTCACCTATGGACCACTGCCATCAGAGACGCTCCACAAGGGGCCTCCTCAAAGACAAGAGAGGCTGAGAGATTGTTTCCTTCTTTGTATTTAACGTGTCTGGTTTAATACTTGTTCACACTGGTGAGTCAGTTCTCTCTGAGCTGGCATTTGTTCCTGGAAAAAAAAAAAAAAAAACAACAGCAAACTTAAAAAGAAGAAGGAGGGAAACAAACATCCTTTAAAAAGCCCCTTTGGCTCAAAAGGAGGAAAGAATAATCAGGCAGACGTCTCCTGTGGCCCAGCCACTCAACAGCCCCCCAGCTCTGGGCAAGAGTCCCCCAGAGCACCACGCTGCCTCTACTTTGAGTTCTTCCCCACATCCTGCCAGGAAAAACTGCTGAGAGGAAATCTTCTCCAGCCAAAAGCTGCCTTTCCTTCTCTCTGGACTCCTTCATGCTCTCCAGCTATCCCTCTAGCCAAAACCAAGAGCTCTCTCCATGTTCCCATGACTCTTAGTCATCTTCAGCACAGTCAGCCATGCTCTCATCTCTTGGCCCCAAGACACTGTCTTGCTGGTACCACTCTGACTGCCCTCTTTGAGAAGCCCATTCCCCTCCAGTTTGCAGAGGCATGAGGGGCACCCCTCTGCCTGGCACCTTTGCGTTGCAAGTGCAGATTCAACAGCCACCTCTGTGCAGACATTTTGGAAAAGCCTATCTCTTTCTGCCCGCATTTCACAGCCCGTGTTCCCGTCACCTCCCCGCTGATAGGGCTGCAGCTGGGTGCAGCTAAGGCAGAGCCCCAGGGCTCACCCCAGAGAGGACCTTCTTCCCCTGTGCTTCCCAGCACTGTCAGGTGGTGGCTGTAATGTCCCACCCCAGAGCTGCTGTGAACTGACATGAACTTCTGCTGCAGTGTGAGGTTATCCTGAGCCAGAACAGAGAGCAAGGGGCACCCTGTGTCTGACTTGACCAGCTAACATCTTGCTAACTTGAGCATCCCTGGGAGAGCTGCTTTGCTTCAAGCCTACCCTCACACCCTGTTTTGGAAGGGGGACAGTCCAGGGGAGGGTTAACCAAGTGCCCAATTACTGCTCCCAGGTGCCTGCCAGGTTGTCATTAGAAAACAGCTTCAAAAAGCCTCCCCAGCAGCAGGGTAGGAGGGCTGGGTACGATGGGCTCCTGGAGAAAAGGGGGTCCATGCTTGAGTCCTGCAGCTGCCTGATGGTAACAGGGTTGCTGTGAGCCCCAGGCTTGGAGGTACTGGGAGAGGAGGAGAGCTGGGGACAGGGATGGGTCTGCAGGCTGGATCCCAACATGTCTCCCTGTTGGGAAGGGCAGTGAAGGTGAACCTACAGCTGCTTGGGCTTGACCCTGGCTCTGCATAGTGCTGGAGTGGGGCTTGAGGGTGATCTTGTGTGGCCACAGGACCCATCTCTGCACTGGGGATAATGTTCTTGGTTAAAACAAAATTATTTGTCATCTTTACAGGTATTTTCCCCACTTGGGAGCTGCCCAGGGCTGAACCACTTTTGTGGGGGAGTCAGCCACGTTTCTGTGTTGGCCCTCAGGACCTGGAGCCAGCAAGAGCCACAGGGTCTGAGGTAAAAGGAAGTCCCCTGCCACAAAGGTGGGTTGCAGCCTGGCTCTTGGTGTCCCCAAGGAAGTGTGCAGCAGTACCTGGGGTTTGGGTGGCAGTAGCCAGGGCAGGTTGGGACTGTCCTGAACCTTGGCATGGTGCAGTGGCCCTGTCAGCCCTGGGGAGTGGTTTGGGGTTGAACCCCTCTCTGAGGAGAGTCTGTGGCAGGAGGGTGGCCCCAAGAGCAGAGGGGCCCTGCAGTGGGGTGTGTGCATGGCCCCACCTCTGCCAGGGGCATTTGTCACCAGTGACGTCTCAAAGCATCACTTGCCTCTCTTTTTCCCCTTCTGTTTCAAAAACAAACAAAAAAAAAAGGAATTTCTTAACTTGTGGTCAGCTCAGAAAGGAGAAGCTCCTGCTGAGGGAGTGCTGGGGACGGTGCCCACGAGGAGAGGCGCCCACTGCTTGAGAGGATCCTTCAGCTGCGTCCCTGCTCTGCGCTGGGGGCACCGTGGTCCCTGGGGACATGGGTCCTGCTCTCCTGCTGCTGCTCACTGCAGCTGGCATCCAGCACGGTAGGTCCACTGGCCCCCCCCAAAGCCCTACTGTGTCCCCATGTCACTCTGGGGCAAGCTTGGGATGTGGTGAGGGTTTTCTGGGTGTCTGGTGTGAGTGCTCCCTCCCTCCTTGGGTGAGGAGGGGTGACAGCCTCGGTGGGGACGGGGCAATGCTGAAGTTGGACTAATGGGCACTCAGGTCCTGGTGGTGGAGGGTGAAGCTGGGCTCCTGATTGTGTCTACCAAAAGCCAGCTGTGGGCTGGGACAGTCCCTGCTTCTGGAGGCTGCTTCACAGGGCAGCTACCACTGCTGTGGGCACGTTCCAAGAGCCTTGGCATGGGCAGGGGAGCAGACAGGAGAGCATGTCCACCCCATGGCACAGCAGGGAAGAGACACTGGCTTGGCTTTTAGTGCAGGCTTGGCTTTAGCAGCTTCCTGAAGACTATCCAGAACTGGCTGTCTCTATAGAGGGAGGTCAGTGGTGGAAAGAGGGTGTGTTGCAAGTCTGTGCTGACTCTGGAGCAGCTGCGCTGAGGACTTGCTCTTGGCAGCCTGCAGCACTGTCAGGATAAGGCCAAGGGGTATGGAAAGGTGCGCGTAGCATAGGAAGAGCCTTGGTAGTGGAGAGAAGGAAAGGGAAACTTCCTGCTGTTTGGGTCTGGATGGGCATTAGGAGGAAGGAGAGGTTCAGCTGAAAGTGCGTCCTGAGGAAAGTCATCTCTGAAATAACTCTTTGCCCAAATGGGGCAAGAGCTGGAGAACTTGACCTGCAGGCGAAAGTCAGGAAAGCTGGCTGCATCGGCACCTTCCAATGCACCTTGTGCCTGGCTGAAGATGTCTGAGGACTGCTGTTTTCTGGTGGTGCTGGTGCCCACAACAGGGCTGTAGAGCCAGGTGTGAGACCTTGTGATGGAAACAGAACTTGGATGGCCAAGGAGGCAAAAGTGAATACACCTGGGTTTTGAGGTTGCAGAGATGGCCAATAGGCGATAACCCATCAACCTCAAGAAAGAGTCACTAAGCCTGTTTGAGGTTTGCAACCAGACAGAAGCCAGTATTACTAATATTGCATCTTAAGTGCTGGCAGCCTCTCAGATCTTGAGATGCTTTGCTTCATTATCCTTTTGAGCTTGCTCCCTACATGATGAGACTATGGTGGGAAGGGGGCAATCTAGGAGGGGAAAGCATTCAGCATGTAACATGAAGGCAGTGTATCCCTCTTAAGCCATCACTGTGTTTACACTTTCAGGCCAGGAAATTTGCATCCTTCTTGCTGTTGCACTGCATGGCATTTCACTTCAAGTTCTGTCTTTGACATGCTGAGCATGCTTTTTCCAGGTCTGCTGTGCTGGGAACTGGGTTGTGAAGGCTGCAAGGTTTTTGATTTCTCATGCTTTTTTAAGATAATAGGGACTAGGCAGGTCTGATATAGATTTGAGAGATAATGATATCTGTCAGGATCTCTCCAAAGGTTCCTTGAGGCACTGGGCAATGCAAGTCACCAGCTGTGACATCCTGATCAGGCATTGCCTTCCATGTCAGTGTGTTAGACATACATTTGTTTGAGTACCACTGCTGCTGACTGTGTGCAGCATGCCAAAGTTGTCCAAAGCAATAGCCTCAAGCAGGAACCAGAGCTTGACTTCCTTCTCTTACCTCTTGGATTGCAAGTGCATCTTCCAAGAGCACCCTGGACTGATGTGGTATGACCATTGTGTCAGGGGCTCACATCCCAGCTCCGGATCAAGCAGAGGAAGGATTTGAAACCTGATCAGCTCAATCTGTGTTCCTCACCATCTTGAGATATCTTCCTGTGGTTTCTTTTGTTTTCTTGTAGATGAATCTAAGCCTCTGAGGTAGAAGCCCTAGGCAGAGATGTGATACACACCCTTTTCCCTGTTCCCTGCCCCTCAGATACTGTAGGTGACTCAGGGGAAGGTGGCCTCAGAAACCAAGCCTTGTCCTCCCATCATTGAGGAGGGAGCAAGGGGAGCTCAGTCCTGGTATGGGTCTCATCCCAGGACCAGACCTCAGCCTAGTTATCCCCCAGGACCAAGTCAAGGTTCTGATGACTGGCTTCTGTGGTAAGGTTCTTGAGCCTCTCTGTCTTACCAGCCTTCACTTCTCCTTCCTCACCATTTCCAAACCCTCAGCAAAGGAAAGTAATGTTTTGGCTGGCATGGGAGAGGTAGGGACAGAGCCTGTAGCTGTAACTAGAGGTCATGGTTACACAACCCAAGTGTGGTAAAACCTTTGGCCAGCAGTTACCAGCAATGCTGCGGAAGCTGCTGGAGAGCAGCAGAGAGACATCCTTGGGCTTCGTGCAAGATTGCACACTGGTCAGCAGGGAGAAAGCCTTCCCCAGCAGTCCTGCTTCCCCATTCTGGAAAAGGACCTGCTGGTTTGACTCATCCCCCAGCACAGACAAAGGAGTGGATGCTTGGGGCCTTCACCTGGCATGGTCCTGCATTTAGTGTCTCTGCCCTGTCTGTCCTCACTCCGCTTGTGTGGTGGTTGTGCCATTGTCAGGAGTCTCCAGAGATAGCTTAAAGGCTGCTGGCTTCTTCACTGTTATGGAAAGCACTTACCCCGAACCTTTTCTGGCTGTAGCATCTCAGTAGTAACTGGAGGTTGATGACAACAAGGATGTGGAGTGATGTGACTCTTGTTTTTCTTGTTGTCCTGCTGTGGCCAAACTAAGGACCAGTTACAACACGGTCTTTCCCTGAGCCAGTTTGAATGCAGCTCTGAGTCAAAGAGCTTGGCTCCCCCATCAAATGGTGCTGAAGCCTTGGATGTGGAGGGATAGCTAGAGCAGAGAATAGGTGAGGGAGAAGCAGCCAGTGACAGAGTTAAAGCAACAGAAGCATGTCAAGCCCCAGTAGAAAACACAGCTTAGCAAAAAGGGAGGAATGTTGTACCTCAGATATGTGGAAAATGTGGCTTTGTAAAGGATTCTGGGATGTTTTTCTCTGCTTTGGGAATAAATGAGGCTTTTCCTGTTTCCACAGAAAGATAAAAGCATCACAAAAAAAAAACCCCCAGAACAAAACAGGGAGATAAAATGTCAAATATTCCATGCTCTGAAGCTCCCTGTCCTCTGCTTCTTCCCACAGGGCCAGTGAGTTTGATCTAAGCCTTGTTTGGGTTTCCCCTGGGCAACTGCATTGTTGTCACACACTAGCAACACTCTCCAGGGCCTCGAGTCTTGTATTCTCAACCCTTTGCATGGAGGGAGGCATCCGCCCAAGACTGTTTAAATGATGTTCTTTGAGCTCTGATGGGTGGGCTCTGGTGTTACAGCCCTGATTACAGCTGGTAGCACAGGACACACATTTGTACCATGGGTGTAGTCTTCCTCACCAAACGAGCTGTGAGCAGGGGTGGATGAGGATGGGTGTGTGCTGCTTCTGCTGGCTGTGTTACAGGGATAGCATCCAAGGCAGCACCTGGGAACAGATGTACTGTAAACTGTCTTTAGTACCTATGACCATAAGCAGCCTTCTCTTCTCCCTGCAACAAGGGCTGTAACATCTAGCCACTGCTCCCCTTCCCCTGAAGGATATAAAAGTGCAGCTAGACCAATGGCACCATTACAGGCTGCTTTGCCCTCTTCCACTTCTTCATGAGTTAGGGTTTTTATGTTCACTTGGACAACAAATCTTTCAACTAAAGAGCTCCTGTGAGCCTAGAGCAGTCTGCTGCAGAGTTTGAGGCATCACAAGACCAAACTCAGGCCCTGTTTCTGCTGCCACCACCCAAGAGGAGCACTGCCTGCAGTGACCTCCTCTATGAAGACCAACAAATTGATAAGTTGGGCGGCTACCTTTCTGCTTACTATACTTGAACCTGAGTGCATGTCCCTTTAAGATGTGACAGTGGGTTAGCAACCGGGAAGGAAAGCAGAAGTGGGAGAATAGCCCTGGATTGGGGCCGGAGAGGGGTGCAGAGCCCCCTGAGCACAGATAGCCATTTGCAATGTGTTTCCTGTCCTCCCCAAAGGCCTGGCGTGGGGGTGGCGGTACTGCTTCTTCCCTAGCCCCGCGGCACTGATTCATTTCTCACTTCCCCCCACCCTAAATATAGGTGGTGACTCAAAGAACTTGCTGACACAGCAAAATGGGAAAAAATATTTCACTCTGACACTAAGTGCTGGAGTGGGACCCTGGTTCCCTTTTATTCAGCCAGCAGAGAAGGCATCTTCAAAGTAGAGATGGCATCGGAAATCCAGCTGGGTTGCAATGCCAGTGTCAGCATGGCCTGACGTGCTGTATGTACAACTGCAGCTATGGGCTTTCATGAGCTGTTTAGTTTTTCTGTGCCTCAGTTTCCCACCCCCAAATATGAATAATGATACTGACTCACTTCATAATGTTTTGATGGTATCTGCAGGGAAAACACAGTGTTTGACTCTATGATGAGGCATAAGTAGGTGTCCTTCAAAATCCACTGCCCAGCAGCCAAAAAGCCAGTCTTCCCGAAAAGGTCATGCACTGACCTCCTGCTCTGCAGAAGCTTTCCAGGTCTGTTCCAGTTCATCACAGCCCCAATGCAACAAAGAGACCCCATCCACTAGACTTGGCTTAAACATCACCAAATGGTGTTATGGGCTATCCAAGTTCATACAGTAGCTCCAGCTCTGCCACAAAAGAACAACTGTTGCAAGAAGAGGCAAAACCCAACAGAAATAATTTTCAAGTTAGCATCTGGCCTAATCAGCTCCAGATGATTGGGTTTTTCTGTTGCAGTGCTCTAAATGTTCACTTGTGGGTTTTTATCTCTTCCCTGAAATTCATTCCTGGGTGTATCAGGTCATATTGGTCTGGTGGGACAGAGAATGGCCAGAGTGATGCAAGCCCATCCTCTTCCTGATGCTGAGCTATTCCGTGCTCAGCAGTGTGAACTTCAACAGAGTATCATTAGGGATCACTTTTGCATCCTTAGTCTTTCTCTTTTTCCTTCATAGGCTTGGCATCCCCAGTGATCAGCCCTAACCTCCCTGCTCTAGTTGTCAACACGGGTGATCCAGTCATCTTGCACTGCTCAGGAGAGTCCAAAGTTGAATGGAAAAGCCAAAAGAATACATCCAGCAACCACACCAGCAGCACGCTCACTATTCCCAAGGCCACTTACAGGGATACGGGTACCTATAAGTGCGCTCACGTCAACAGCAGTGACAAGGGCATTGCAACTGTGCATCTGTTTGTGCGAGGTAACCATGCTTCCCTCTTCCCACATATGCTGGCAGAACAGTCTCCTTTTGGGGAGCATGGCAGTTACATGGCTCCTCTCTTTGGCTGAGGTTGTGTGTTTGGGGGAGTGGTGCAGGCTCCTACTGGGGCAGTGGCTCGTGCACAACCATGTATGCCCACGTACAACGGGGCCCATGGCTGAAGCACTGGGGTACAGTACAAAGCATCTACATCTCGTGTATATCTGTGAACGGCCTGGACCTCTCCCTCCGTTTACCTTGGCTTCCCTTTCTGAAAAAACAGGGATGAAAGTCTGTTCAGTGTTGTAATGAGCAGAGAGATCTGGAAATCAGCAATTTCCAAATACTGGTATTGCCAGTAGGGAATATACCCAGATAGGGAGAGAGTCACATGAATCACATCCTCACAACATGACTGGAACCCCAAATATTCTTTTACCCCAGAAGAAGTTATACTGTGGTAGCTCCACCACTTGAGTTCACCGCTTCCCTTTTACCAGCAATACTGTCATGGACAGGGAAGCTGAAGGTCTGATAAATAAAACTAACACCACGGTGAAAAGTTTAATTAGAGGTAAGTATGTTTCTCACTCTCTCTAGCCCATGTACATTTGTGAGTTGATTGCTGAGCTCTCCTCAAATGCCTTAGCTTGCATTGGGCTTGTTGTGTGAGTTTTTGGAGGCTGAGTCAGCCAGGCGTTGAGCAGGGCTGCCCCAGCATCGAACTCCCACTGGGCAGCAACGCTGGAGGCTTGCCTTTGCCAGAATATGTTTCGCAGCTTCAGTGCACTTTGTGATCCCGTTCTCCGGCCTACCTTGTCTCCTCTGCAGATCCCAATAATGTGTGGTACACCCCGACTTTCCGTATCTTTGTGACCAAAGGTGGTAATGCTGAGTTCCCCTGTCTCATCACGGCCCCCGAGTACGGATCCAGTGTGACTCTGATAATGGATGACGCCTCTCATCTCTCACCCGGGACCAACTATTCTTTCAGTGCTGAGAAAGGAATAACACTATACAATGTGAAAAGCAAGCAGAAGGGCTTTTACCGATGCCAAGCAATGATAAATGGAAAAATAGAGAAGTCATCAAGAATAAGACTGATCGTGGAAGAAGGTAAAGGATTTGGGTTGCTGCTGTCCTCAGGGAGATGGCAATAGCCAAGCTGGCCACAGTAGGTAGATTAAGGAAAAGCTCCTTGCCAGTGGTAGGAAAGACCTTCTGAACCTGCAGTCTTTAAAGGGTATTTAATGGAGGCAAAATTCCATCAGCTTCTAGCAAATTGGCTCCTTCAGGTGGGTCTCCATGGGTTCAGCAGTGTTCAGATCTTTGCAGGCACTATCACAGAACAGAGAAAAAAGTCCACCTATGTCCTTGATGTTCTGCAAGTCCTCAGGCCCCGGTGGTCAGGACGTAACCACAGCAGAAGGTTCCCCGTCCCTTTCCACCCACAGTGCTGACTGCTGTGCTCTCCCTGTACTGCTTCCCATAGACACATGCACAAAAGAAGTGATGATCCCTAGGGAAGGAGAAGGCTGGGGGTAAAGAGACCGAAGAGGATGGAAAGGAGAAGGTAGCCAGGCCCTGGGGAGTCTCTAAAGCACACGGGGTCACTGGGCCAGCTGACATTGAATCTTTCCCTGCTTGCATTTGTGTAGCTCTGGAGAAGCCTGTGTCAGTGATGATGGACCCTGTAGACCATGTGCGAATCGTGGGTGAACCCTTTGAAGTCACTTGCAGAGTAATTGCTCCTTCCCACAAGTATGACATCAGATGGATGACAGCAGCAAAGAATGTAAGTTGTGCGGCTTCCAAAGGGGTATAGGGTTTTCCTGGGAGACATAGGGTGGTAAGAACTGCCCAGACCCAAATCACCTGTAGCAAAGCCTTGAACTGCCCAACCAAAGCAGCTATTCAAACAAGCTGTAGAAATCTGAATATGGCTGTCCTTTCCTTGGGGTGACACAGGGTTAAGAAACACTTGCCCGCTGTCAGGATCTTGCTGCAAGAGAGAAGGACAACTCGTTGTTTCAGCTGAGTTCATTGAGCAGGAGCCACAGTACCTAAGGCAAAGCTTCTTCACCCTGCCCTCTACAAAAGCAGCAAATTTGTTCAGGACACACAGTTCCCCAGAGAAAAGATATGGGTGAAGAGGAGGAATGCATTTCAAAATGTCTGTTGTGCTGACTTTTAACTGCTAGATGGTTAGATAAGGTTTGCTAGAAGTCCTTATTATATCTGATGCCTTTATTAAGGAGTTGAAATAACACACAAGATATGTTTGGATCACACAACGTAAGGCCAGCTTGCAGTCAGAAGGCTGACAATAGCTATAACCCTAACTGCTGTAGAATATCTGCCCTGAATACTTGGGTTTAATATGCCTCTTGGTCTCCATACAAATGGCTTTCAGTGACAGGGGCTCTATAACAAAGCTCAGTAGCCCAGAACAGGAGAGGGTGGGTATGTCTGTCATAAATATCATTCAGTTCCATCCTCTGCCCTTCAAAGAAGGTGCCTGATGTTCCCTCCCTGCCTGACAGGTTGTGACAACTAAAAAGCCTAGCTTTGAAAACGACAACTACTTCATCAGCGCCACCCTGTCTGTTGCAGCAGTGACCACGGAAAATAGTGGGAAATACACTTGTATAGCTAACAATTCAGCAGGATTCAGGAATGCCTCGACGATGCTTCAGGTAGTAGGTGAGTGCTTCCCCAAAAGACCAGGAAGGTGTGGGCTGAACCTCACCTAGCCTTGAGTATTTGCTGCTTCTGCCTCCATCTTGTTCCTAGTTTTGTTGTTGGAAACATCATTCTCGCTTGTGCCTGAAGGTTCACATGAGAACTGTGGAGCTGGTAGAACAGGAACTGGTGTTCCCTTCATGTCTTGAGGGGCAGAAGAACATTTTTTGGTTTCTGGATGAAAAATTGGAAAGCTCTTTTCAGTTTCTGTGTGTTTATAAACAACTTGAAAACAAAAAAAGAATGGGGCAAAGTTATGCTGAAGACCAGGAAAGGCTGGCTAGAAGGGAAAGCCATGTAAGTGGAGTATGGATTATTGTCTCTTCCAGTAACAGATCCACCTAAGAGGAGTCAGGTCTATTATACACTTGTTTGTATCTCAAGATGGAAAATTCATCCTCATAGGCTGGGGTTTGCTGATGATCCAAAGCCACTGCATACCATGGCTCAGAAAGAGGGCTTGGTCTGAGTTGTTTCCAAGTGACTTTAGCTAAGGGGCACATCTTCTATGGATGATCAGGAGATACAGTTTTAGCCTCATCTCTTATTAGGATACAGTACATAAAACCTCTTTCCCCATGAGAGTTCACTAAGATTTTTCTAGCTCTCCTCAGGCAGAGTGTAATCCAAACCGCCATGACAAAGGAACAACGTAATCTGTGTAATGCCTCATTCCCTCCTGCAGTCTCCCAGCTGCCCTTTCCAATAATGGTCCATTTATGAAGCTGGTATAAGCTTGTTTCAGGTCTCTGGAGATGACTGCTGATGGTCATGCTCTCCTCCATCCTGCAGAGAGAGGCTATGTGTTCCTGACCCCAGTGCAAGCCACCAGCCAGGAGGTTGCTTTGGGAGAGAGTCTGAAGCTGCAGGTCCACATTGAGGCTTACCCGAAACTTCTCCACTGGGGCTGGGAGCATACGAACCCATTGAAGAGCTCTGGGAGTACCACATTCAAGGGCCAAATGGTCTCTGGAAACAACTGGTATGTGCTCTCTCTCTTCCACACTGGCCATAGCACATTTCCAATAGTGCTTTCTTTGTGAGACAGGCAAACCCCATGCTACTGGCTCACAGAAAAGTCTCTAGTTTCAAAGAGGGGAACTGTTCTGCCGTTCTGTCTTCTATTTCCAGCATTATTAGCAAACCACAGTCAGCAGGTCTGATCAGGTCAAGGAGGACACCACCTCTGTCTAACGTGGCAGCCATCTTTTTAGAAAACCTTGTGGAAGTCACTATCACATTTGTGGTCTAGTTGTTCAAGTTCACACTCTCCTTGCAAGAAGAAATTGCAGGGATGGATGAACTGTACAAAAAACTGAATTCCCTCGCTACTCCTCAGACCTGTCCCATGCTCTGCGGTCTGGAGAGTGTATGTACCGAGCGGCACTGTATGTCCCATGTCAAGAGAAACCAGAAACATTGTTATGTGGATAAGAGCTAATGGAGAGCACAGCCCTGCTCTTCCAAAGCCTGCAGCCAACTGAGGCCAAAAGGAGACTGAAAGAGAATCATTCCATTTGATGGGGAGTTTTGGCAATTCCCCTTTCATTTTCTTAGAAACCCAAAATAATCCACAAGAGGAACTGTGCCACTCAGCAAGCATGATCGCTTTCTTGCATCTGGATCTGAGAAATGGGCTGGGGGCAGAGGGGAGTGGGCACTAGGGACCATGACTTGATGGGCTAAGAAATGGGAGGAATAACTCATTCTGTCAAAGGCAGGAGGACCAGCATCCTCTAGCCCTTCAAAGGCAATGATTTAGATGTTAAATTCTCCTGAGTATTCACCTACCTATAGCCTTTCAGAAGTGCTGTGCACTTGGTGGCAAAAGGTCTTTCCTCTAAGGAAGATCAGACCCTGCCTGCTTCCCCTGAAGAACAAGTACGAGATTCCCCTCGTGGGTTGGGATTAGTACTGGGAAGTGTTCACCCACTCCAGGGCACAGGAAGCAGCAGCATCTTTTTGAGCAGACTGTGAGTGTTTGATGTTCCTCAGCACAGCTTTCTTCACAGTGTTCACTCTCTCTGTGTGAGCAGGTATAACAACACGCTCTTCCTGAACCGCCTGCAGGAAGGAGAGGGAGGTCTCTATACATTTTATGCCCTCAACAATGAGACCAATGCATCAGTTACCTTCAGTATCTCTGTGAAATGTAAGTGCTTGGCATTGCCCATTCTTTCACCCTGCTTGCCCTGGAGCTGCTGCCCAGCTGGCAGCAAGTAGGGAGAGGTACCAGGGTGCTTCCAGCCCAGTGCCTGCAGGACACACACCCAGACTGCATGTTGGACCCAGCCCAAACCTATGCACAGCACACGGCTTTCCTGGTGGTTTATTGTTGCACATGTGGAAAGTAAATCAGAACACAGGGAATGTGCTCTTCCTCTGGTCATAGTGTTCTCTGATTATCTGCCTTCCCCAACAGCTCCTCCAAGGGTCTGCAAAATCAAGGTGCCAGCCAATGACTCCAGTATCCTTCAGTGCATGGCCATCGGCTACCCTGCCCCACGCATTGAGTGGTACCAGTGCCCCATCCACTCTGACAGGTAAGAAGTGCCCAGGCGTGACCTTGCCTCTGCCCTTGCACTTGCCATGCTGGCATTTGCTGAGCGGCACCATGTGGGCTTGCTTATAGGCAATATAGCAGACCCTGTTCAGTAACAGCAACAGGGATGTTGCCCTGCTGGGGAAAAAAAAAAAAAAAAAAAAAGAGGTTATTTGAACTGTCTGAGGAGAGGGAGCAGGTGCTATTCCTCAAGTCCTGAGCTTGAGGAGTTCAGCCACCTGTGATTCATGTTCTCCCAGTGCTTTTCTGAGGAATATGTGGGTCTCTTGGAGAAGTGCCCGGGTGTAGGTTGCTTGTAGAGCTAGATCCTGTCTGGTCCTACTCATCTGCCTGGGGCCTCCACAGGTCTGAGGCTCTGCAGAGCACAGGCTTACCAAGCTACAGCGTGATGGGAGCCAACTGCAGCTCCCTGGACAGGGGTGGTTGTTTCGCAGTACCAGCCCCATTAAAGGAGAGAACTGCTGCCACAGCTGCAGCCACATAAAGGCAGTTAAGGCTCTGTCTATAAAGGGCTTTGATGTTCAGAGAGAGGTCTTTTCACTGGGCAGCGAGTAATGTGTCTCACAGAGCTGCAGCCCTAATTCCCAGTGCCTCCTCTCTAGACTGATATAGGCACCAATTCACTTATGAGCAACTGTGCTGCAGAACACCACTCATTCTCTCCTGGTGTCTCTGCAGGTACAATGAAGACTATAGGTTGCTACTGAATGACTCCAGTCCCCAGGTGATGAACATGTTGCCCTTCCAAGAGGTGGAGGTGGAGAGCATTGCCCCGTTCCAGGAGCTGGGTGCCAATTTCACCTTTTGCTGTGTGGCCATTAACAGAGAGGGGAACGCTTCTGACATGCTTCACTCAGTCACCATCACCAGTAAGATACAAACTGGTAGCTTGGAAGAGTGGGGGAGAATTTGGGGGCTTTGGGAGAGCCCATCTTCCTATACGTATATCCCTACTGTCTTACAAGAGAGGTGGAATAGATTCCACAAGCCCTCTATCTTCACAGGAGGTGGGAGGCTCTGGCATTTGCGAGCCCTAGGAGCCATGTGGGAGATGCTGGCTGGGCATAGCCTGGTGCCTAAGGTGTTCACAGCGTGGCTCAGCCTTTGAACTGCAGGACTTAGCTCCAGTGTGCAGTGCAGCCAGTTGTTGCTCAACCCACTGGAGTCCAGGGGTTGCATCTTTTGATGGGCTTGTTCTTGCTGCACAGATCTTGGTCCCCAGTCAGTCTGACCTGAACCTGGTGTTCTTTGTGTGGAAATTGGGGTTCGGGGGGGGGCGGGAACCATTGCAGCCTTGAGTTTGGCATCAAGAACTTCCCTCAGTTCCCAGCAGCTCTTTTGGGTGTGTTTGAGGCCAGTGCTGGGTTGTGTTGCATACAGGGGAAGCCTAAGTGAACAGCTGGGCAAAATGCTCCCAGAGGTGGGCCATTAGGGATTGAAACAGGAGTGGTTTACTCATCACGATTTTTTTGCTCCTCCAGGAAATGTCATGGCCCCCCCAAACAAGCTCTTCAGCCCCATTCTTTCCACCTGCATAGGCACATCGGTCCTGCTGCTCCTCCTACTCCTCTTCCTCCTCTACAAGTACAACCAGGTCAGATCCTCTGCTGGGTAGCAAGGGCTGCAGGGCCTGCCCAGCCTCAGAGACCTCGCTGCCTCTGCTGGCAGCCACAGGCAGGGAGCACTTAGCTTGGAGGTACTGGGCAGGCTACCTCCCTCATCTCCACTGCCTCCCAATTCCCCCAGGAGTTTCCTGCTGCAGGGCAAGGCTCGTGCACCTAACCCAGTGTGTTAACCCCTCTCCCACCCTTGCTGCACAGTCTTATAGCCCAGAGGTCAATGTGGATATTCCTTGGTGCCAAAGGTGCTCGCTCTGTGCTGTCAATTGTAGCTGGTTTTGTTCTGGCCACCCTGAATTCACAGAGTGAATTGAAGAGGAAAAAAAAGTGGTTTGCAACTTGCATCTACTTTTTATTTTCCTCCCTGGTTTATAAAAAACTGTCTTTGTGGGGAAACAGGATGATGTTAGAAGGCGTTTGTCTCCAGGAAGACTTGGTCACTATTTTTATATGAGAACTTGCCCCATTTTCTCTGCAAGACTCATTTTCAGCATTTGGATTCCTTCTCAGTTGTTTCCATAAATCGTACCAATCAATAGCCACCTCTGCTTCATCAGTGGGTGAAAATCTCCTGTTTTTCAGCTCTCCCTTTAGCACTCTTCCTTTGACAGCCTATCAAGGCTGCAAATTTTGCAGCAGAGTTCTGGTGCTGGTTGTCAGAAGATCCAGCAGAGCCCTCTCCCAAACAAGCACCTACAGCTTTGCAGGCAGAGCTGTCTGTGGCCAGTAGTCCACAGAGAGAGGTGGATGGATGTGTAAGCACAGCTCTGAAGAAACAGCTTTTAGGAAGGCCTTGCAAACCCAAGAGAAACAGGACTTGTTTATAAATAATCTTACCTATCTCAGTCATGGGCTTCTTGAGTCATGGCTGATTGCTGCAGTGCTGGGTGAATTGTGGAGCAGAAAGCAGCAGTGCTGACCCCGGAGCAGAAAGCAGCAACAGCAAATACACTGAGTGCGTGTGGGATTCTTTGAGGGACCTCCAGCAGAAACTTTTCTTCTTGGAGCATCCTGTCTGGGCCTTTTTGGACAGCCTACATGGGCATGGATGTTCAACTCCTAGGCGAAGGAAATAGAAGCAGTGTGGAGGAGAAAACAAACAGATGCTTTGCATCAAAACTGCAGATCTGTTTGCCTCAGGTTTTGTCCCTCATGCCTGTGCTAGCGTGGTTTTGAGCATCCATACACTGCATCCTTCTCTGCAACTCGCCAGGGGAAGTGATGAGCGGAAGCAGTTCAGCACAGACCTCCCAGTAGCTGGGACATGAGGGTGATTCATCACAGCCATGGGCACTCCACCCATGCTTCCTTGTGCCTGCCTTGGTGGACCTCAGACCACCTTCACCACACTGGGGTGCAGGTCCCTGCCTGTCTCCTTGCACAGGAGCTCTCATGCCAAGCCATTTCACTGCCTTTCTCTGTATTTGTGTCTCCAGCCCGGCTTCCTAGCTCTCAACATGAATGACAACACCCAGCACGAGCTGGCAACTGCCTCTGCCCAGGGGCTGCAGCACTGCTTCTCTCTGCCTTGCCTGCTTACTTCTGCCATGAGATTCGTGGAAAAGAGAAGAAATTCTTACTTCTCTTTCTCCATTTTTTTTTTTTTTTCCCTGTAAGGGAAGCAGGGCTGGGCCAGCTCCACTGTTCTGCTGTGCTCAGCAATGCAGGGTACCAAGGGAGGAGACATAGAGGGGACATCTCTCTCCAGCACCAGCTGGGCACGGCTCAGCCGCTGGTCTGGTGGGACACGCAGGCTCTGCCATACCAAGTGAAGGCAACGGGTTACTTTAAGTGAAAGAGGCAAGAGAACCTCCCTCAGTCACGGGTGATGACTTGGAGGGGTTTGTAACAGCAGAGAGACCAGGCTGTCCAGACAAAGCCTCTCTTGCTCAGTCCAGGTTCAAAGCAAGAACTATTTGATGGGCTGAAACCTAAGTTTTCCCTCTATGCCTGCAGGGTGAGAGCTAGAGTGCATGCTGGGACTGGGGAACCCTCAGGACTTGAGGAACATTGAATAACTGGAGTCTCTTCCTTACAGAAACCCAAGTACCAGGTGCGGTGGAAGATCATTGAGGCCTGTGAAGGGAATAACTACATTTTTATTGATCCCACTCAGCTGCCATACAATGAAAAATGGGAATTTCCCAGGAATAACCTCCAGTTTGGTAAGAAACCTTCCTTGCTGCTTGCCTGGTGGCATGCAGCTCACCATAGAGCTGAAATGATTCAAGGGACAGAGCCAGAGCAACTAGGCAACATCCAAAGCTGCATCCAGGCATTACAGCAACATCCTTAACCAGGCCTTGCTGCCCTCTTCTGCACAGAGTGGCAAATGCTGGGGTACAACCTCCCTCCAGCCCTCCATTGCTCCAAGGATGGCTGAGAGGATCATGTTCCTCCTCTTGCATCTGGGGTCATTCCTAATGCAAAGAGCTGGTGAGCCCATGTTTGGACACGGCCTCTTTCATACCATCTTTGCTCACAATAGAGTTCCCCTCAGATGTTAACCAGCTCTTGACTAAGGGATGCGTCATCTTGTCTGGCCTCAGCAGGAATCCCCACCCACCAGACATTATCCTTAAGGCTACATGCAGGACAACCGCTCAATCTCTTTCTATAAAACATCTTTTAAGCGCTTTTTTTTTTCTTCCCTCTGCAGGAAAGACTCTTGGAGCAGGAGCCTTTGGGAAAGTGGTAGAAGCCACTGCTTTTGGGCTGGGCAAAGAAGACTCTGTCCTCAAAGTGGCTGTGAAGATGCTAAAGTGTAAGCCCAGAGCAACTTGCAAAGGCTGAAATCCCCCAAGCTCCTTTGGGCAGGATGTAGTGTGTTCGCCACATGTGTTGGTGCTCCCAGGCTGCAACATCTACTTTTTTAGATGTTTCTGTGATAAGTACTGGGTGCTAGAATCACGCTGTTGTAATTTTTGTGGACACACGTGGCCAAAGGCACAGACAGAGGACACAATTTCCTCTCTGAGTGTGTCTCCTCCTTTTGTTCCATCTCTCTGTCTACACCTCTTTCTGTCCTCCCCCCCCTCCCCCCCCCATCTCTTCCTTGTCCCTCCCTCACACAGCCCTTCTCTTGCAGCAACAGCAGATACAGATGAGCAGGAGGCTCTCATGTCTGAGCTGAAGATCATGAGTCACTTGGGACACCACGAGAACATTGTTAACCTGCTGGGAGCATGTACCTATGGAGGTGAGATCCCACAGCCCTGCTTCCCCCGTGCACCTCTCCCATGGCCAGCTCCTCTGAGGCTGTTACCTCTCCTCAGTCTCACAACAGAGAGAGCTGATGAGCTCAGCTGTCATTTTGAACCCAAAACTTTGCAAGGGCCTGTTGATTGGCCATTTCCGGACATGCTTATGTGCAGTGTGGGTTCTGCTGCCCTTCCCAGGAAAAGCAATCCTCAGGGCAGGTCACAATAGCATCACTTCTTAATAAACCCTTTTCACCTCTCTCCCAGGCCCAATCCTTGTCATCACCGAGTACTGTCGCTACGGAGATCTGCTGAATTTCTTGCGGAAGAAGGCTGAATCCATAATTATCCAAGATTCTCTCCTGGACACCTCTTTAGACAGCGCTGCTGATTACAAAAATGTTGACCTAGAGAAGAAATACATCCGCAGGTAAAAGCAGAGCTCTGGTGGCCACCGGGCTGAGCAATGTGGGCTACCTGCTGGGAGAAGTGGGGGGGGGACTGTGCTGGGGGGGGAGATTAAGGCCAAAGCTCTGGGGACCTGCAGAATACCAGGATGTAAAAGCCACTGGGGATGTGTGTGTTCAGACTTGGTGACAGTTCCAAGTTTTTTCCAAAGTCTTTGACAGCAGTCGTTGAATATCCCACAGCAAATCCTGGTTTCAATCCAGTCTGCCCTCCCACAATCTGGAATTGGAACTTTTTTGGCTTCCAGCACTGTTGGATTTTGTAGGACAAGAGGCTGAGTGCTCCCCATCAGCCAAAGGCAGTCCCTTGGCAAAAGGGGAGCAGTACTTGGAGCCCCATACCACAGGTCCCCTTTCCGAATCTGCCTCAACATTGACTTGCCCTTAAGCCTCCAGCTAAGCCACTTCCTGCAGGCAGGGATGTGGTTTCTTCTCTCAGTGAATGTGGAGAAGGGCAGAAGGTGCTGCTGAAGGGTTGCTAACAGCCCATCTCCATCTCTTGCTTCTGACTCAGTGACAGTGGCTTTTCAAGCCAGGGTTTGGAAACGTATGTTGAAATGAGGCCTGTGTCGTCATCATCTTCAGCGTCATCAGATTCTGCGCAAGCCAGGGGTGAGTTAAAGGCTCAGTTCTGTGTTTTTACGATTTTATTCTCGTGATCCTGTCTGGTTTAGCCCCAGGGAACCGGGATACAGCATAGCTTGCATTATTCGCCAGGTTTGTAGCAACTCTAAAACTTTGCTTTGAATTTCAGGGAAAAGCTCAGAGGAAGATGAAGAAACCAGGGAGGACCTCCGTCCCCTCAATCTCTCTGACCTGCTACAGTTCTCCAGCCAGGTGGCCCAGGGCATGGCATTCCTCGCATCAAAGAACGTGAGTGCCAAGAGGACAACTGTCCCCCAACCGGGAAACACCAGTCCAGCCAGCAGGCACCAGCCATCCTGTCTGCATGAGGCTCGGGATGTTTTTGTATGGGGTGGCCAAGCTCAAGCAAGCTGCTGCTGGAAATGGGCCTCTCTGCTCCACTTGTTGGGTTCAGACATGCTGGGCCACGATGGTGTTCCCTTCAGAGCCTTAGTCTCCCACGGGCTCCAGGCAGGCCATCATGGCGAGGAACAGAGGGGCTGCGCATCATGCAACCCTTTCTCCCCAGCTTTTACAAGGTCAGGAACTTTGATGCGAAGCTTTCTTGCATTGGCAGCTTCCCCACTGCCAAGGAACTGAAAGTGGCCGTTGAGCTGTCTGCCAGAGCTGGCTGATTTAGAGTACCAGAGAGTAATCGTGTGACTGTTTCAGAGATGAGGGCACAGTGTCAACAGCCGCTGGCTCTGAGCCTCCTCCCATGAGGAAGACGACGGCCCCATGAGTGACTAAAGGACACGGCATGAAGTGTCACAATGCCTTCGCACTGCAAATGAAGTGCTTGACAGAGCCCGTACTCCTTGTGCACGACACAGTGCCTCTTACAGGGGCTTGTCAAGCAGTACATGTTCCTCTTGCCCCCTCTAAGTGTTGTTTCGGTGACAGGCCCAAAGGGCTGTCAGGAATCAGCTAGGACTGCTGAGGGGGGGGACACTGGCTGGGTCTCATTGTGGTCTCTTCTTCCCAGTGCATCCACCGTGACTTAGCAGCCAGGAATGTGCTCGTATCAGATGGACGGGTAGCCAAGATTTGTGACTTTGGCCTGGCCCGTGATATCATGAATGACTCGAACTATGTTGTAAAAGGCAATGTAAGTAATTAAAATGGGGACAAAAGACAGTACGAGGGTGGGGGTGAGGCTGGCACACAAAGGATGGGGTGTAGTGTAAGCTGCCAGCTTGTCCCAGTCTGCAGGACACTTTGCTCTTCCAGGCCCGCCTGCCCGTGAAATGGATGGCCCCAGAGAGCATCTTTGACTGCATTTACACAGTGCAGAGTGATGTGTGGTCTTACGGCATCCTTCTCTGGGAAATCTTCTCCCTTGGTAAGAAAGAAGTGAGCTTGTAAACCTCTCTTGTTTTCTATGGCTTACCACTGCCCTAATCTCTCTGCAGAAAAATTTCCAAGAAAGGAGGAAGGTTGACAAAAATCTAGTTTATCAGGGCTATGAAAGAGTGTGTTATACTTCCAAAGAGACTGTTAAAAACAACGGATCCTGGATGATTTGCTCTAACAGAACTCCCTGAGAACAAGTAGCGCTGGTTCAGGCGATGCTCCAGGCTGCATCTTCCCACTGCGCAAGGCTGGAGTGTTAAAGCCTCTGGCCTGAGAGCCACCTCTGCTCCTCTGTCACAGGTAAAAGTCCATATCCTGGCATGGTGGTGAACAGCAAGTTCTACAGCATGGTGAAGCAGGGATATCAGATGGCCAGGCCTGACTTTGCTCCCTTGGAAATGTGAGTGGATGTGCTGAGATGGACCCAACGGGTGACAGGGGAGCTGGAGTTGCTTCATGGGGGGGGGCAGGCAGGGAGATGGCACAGGGATCTTGGTGCCAGGTCTGCCTGCTGCTCCCAGGTGTGCCTGTCCTGGAGGTTCAGCTTGGATCCTGCCAGGCTGTTCCTGCAGGAAAGCAAGACCTGGGGCAGTCAGTTATGATGCTCTGTCCACTATTTCCTCTGTATATGGACAGGTCATGTTGTATGTCTACATTCCTGAACTTGGTGAGGTTTTTTTTGTTTTTTTCAGTCAGCTACTTTTGACTCTAGGACTATGAGAAGACAAGCCTGAGCAGGTTACAGGAGGGGAATGAGTTTAAGCTTAAAGAAAAAAGTACTGGAGGCATACAGCTCCTTGTTGATAATTAGTTTGCTCTATCCACATCTGTGCTCACCTTTCCCTGGAGCACTGCACATGCCCTGACCATGGGTTTTATAGACAAGAAGACAAGGTACTGCTCAGTATTGTGTGCCTGAAATGTGAAGCACTGCAGGGAAAAGCCTAGGGGTGCAGACCCTCAGCAGCTTTGCAGCAGCAGTGTGATGGCCCTGTGCCTCTCTGGTTCTGCAGGTACAGAATCATGCAGGCATGCTGGAGCCTGGAGGCCACGCAGAGACCTACCTTCGACCAGATCGGCTGCTTCATTCAGAAAGAACTGGAGGTGCACAAGGAGCAGGTGAGGACCTTTGGAGAGGAGAAGGGGGAAGGGAAATGTGCTTTCTCCCTATGAACATAGCTCCTGGACAATTTCCCTGGTGAGGTCCCTTACCTTTAGCTGACAGGAGCAGTTGAGTGTTCTGTGGGCAGCAATACAACTACCAGTGCAGCAGCCCTGCCCCATTCCCCTGGATTTGGTGTGCAGCTGGACAAAAGGTGCACTGCCTCATGACTAGTTGTCCTGCAGCTCCACAAAAGCACAGGCATGCCTGTCCTGCCAGCTAGACTGTGCCCTGTGGGCACAGCAAAGGGTAGTGTTGAGTTAGCAGTTGGTCATCCATGCAGAAACAGATGTTGTACACCACTGAAGGGACTTAAACACGCTTGGGGGGGGGGGGTTTGCTTTCAAGGACTACACCAACCTCCCCTCCACTGCTGAGGAAGACAGTGGCTGTGATACCTCTGGCTGCTGCGAGGAATCCTGCGAGCAAGAGGAGAGTGGCCAGCCCCTTCTCAAGAGCAACAACTATCAGTTCTGTTAGCTGGTACCACTGCCCCGGGGTAGATCCCTGCCCTCCTGGCTCTGCAGAGTGCACGGTTCTGCTCGCCCCAGGACACAGATGCCTTCTGCTTTGGCTCTCCTCTCCATGCTTTCTGAAGTATGAGTGTTACCCACTCCCTCACTGAAAGGACAGAGCTGGAGTGACTCAAACCCAGGACTCACCCTGGGGTCCCTAAAGTCTTCTCTCAAGTGTAGCATAGAGTTGTTAGGATGATAACACACTCCATCTCCGCAAGGTACAGAGGGGTCCCTGTCACCTGCCTCTCCACTCCCTGAAGAGGCTGTGAGGTGTGCAGGGTTGTAGTTTTTTTTTTTTTTTAAATACAAGTTGCAGCCACATAAGACACTTCCAAAAGTCACTCACATGACTCATCTTGAAATTCAAGCGCTGAAGCTAGAACTGTTCCACATGCCAGCAGCAGCCCTCCCTCTTGGTTGTCCTGCTCTCTTCCCTCTGTCAGTCTGACCCTGGATGTTGCAGAGTCAGCCTTTAGATATAGGCAAAGCCTTTACTTATTAAATATGCGTTAACCTCTATATTTCCTCATGCAATCTACCTCTCTGTAGCTGCTGCTTCTGCAGGGATTGAGTGAAGCAAGCCAAGGAGCCAACCCCAGGGTTATGTGAACTTGTGCAGTAACAGGACAGAGGGGCAGTTATTTCTCAGGTACAATATAGAAGGTAACCAGTGTTCTTCCATGTGAGCACTGAACACAACCCCAATCCAGGAAAGAATGGCAGCTTAAACAGATCTGGGAATGATCAACATAACACATATCCTACAAAACTTCTGAATTATTAAACATGTAGCAATCACTGCCTGTGTCACAATTACAGATATGCTCTTGTACATATTTTCCTGAGTATATTTTAATAGTACTGCTGAGGTATTTTTTTTTTCATAAGCTAGGGCCTAATGCCCTTAAATTTATTTCTCATCTAGCTCTTGTTCAGGGTTACTAATACCCCAGCCACCCAGTCCTGTGTAGCTATCAGAAGTGGCTAACGAACCTTCATAGCTTCACCCAAGTCAGTGGGTAAAGCATCAGTATTCCAGGTACAAGCACTGACAGAGCTCAGGTGAACTACAGCGAGACAGAACGACTGTGTGGCAGGTGGCCTCTGCCATACTGTGTGCAATTACATTGTGGGTGACTTCTGATTATATCAAACCTGGTTTTGTGCTAACACCAAGTGATTCATTCCTCCTTACTAAATAAGAAGCTAATGTATTTCTATCTATCTATCAGCATTATAAAGAATAAAAGAAGATGTTTAACAAAACAAGTGTCTTCCAGGGGTGTAAGGACTGTTCTCAGAGGGGAATGGGTCAGAGCACAGGTGATGTACCAGCCCATCCTCTCACACCCTGCAACTCTGCTCCAGTTCCTCAGAGACACTTCTCATTACTAGTTCTCAAAACCATTCAATCTTGTATAATGCAAAAAACTTATTAAAAGCAAGGTTTTAAAGCACTTTGCTCTGACTGGCCTGTTTGTAGTCCCTGTGCATGGATATCATGGGGGAGTAATTTCATTTATGACAATGTTATGGTCACTGTTTGATGGGCACACATGGTGGCAGTCTGCAGAAGGGCCCTGCTGACCAGACTCCAACTTCCTGCAGCAGAACCTCCTGGAGCAATGGCTTAGCTGCAGCAGGAGCTCTGGCCCAGGTCATCAAATGCATCCTGAAGAGAAGTTACTGTCACCTGCTGCAGGCTCTCTCCTACGAAAGTCATCTCTGGAGCTGCCCTGTGCAGGGAACTGCAGAACAAGAGTTCGTAGACCAGCGGAGTCAACCAACTGCAGAAGCTACTTTCTTGCCACTTATAAGAACTATACCTTAGCTAGTTCTTGAGCTGTTCCTCTAACAAACACTACCAGGCTTTTCCCCCAGCACCACGGCAGTGCAGGCTGAGATCATGATGTACGTCCCCATGGGGTTTGTGCGCTTCCCCACTGCAGTCCTCTCTGTCTTGCACACACACAAAAAAAGTCACTTGGCCAGTTTTACCCCAAAAATTGGAGATAATTTATTAAACTTTATCACTGACTGAAAAAAGTCACTAATGTCTCTTATAATAAGTTAATGTTCTTAACAGAAAAACCCCAAGCCATAATTACTGCATTTGCTCAGACTCAATACATTTACTTTAACAGTACGGTACTCAATAGGTTCCCCTTCACAGAAGGGAGATTTCAACCACACCGCAAGCCTCCAAATCTTCCCCACTGCTCACTCAGACAAAATAAACTCCCCGGATGGCAATTTAGCACTCCAGCATGCCCCTCCTCTCCTCTGCAAACAGCAAGCATCATCCATCCACCTTCACCACCAGCAGTAGCAAAGGGGAGCTGGCAGCAGACATGCCACAGCTTTACAGCCACAGCCCAGGGTGGTCGTCAGACATGCTGCAGGGACAGAGGTCTCAGCCCGACCCCTCTCAAGGAGCTGATAAAGCACCCTAAGCAGCACAAGACTTCTCTAACCCAGACAGCACTCTGCGGACATGGGCAGGGCAAACACAACACCTGACAGAGTGCTCAGATGGCACACATGGATGCAGCTTCCCAGCACCTCCTCAGAGGGAGGAATACCAAACACTGCTCGCTCTGGTGGCACTGCATTCGTTGTCTCGCCTTGATTCCACAGACAGCCTTTGTGATTGTGTTCTAAACAGTGTCCAGGAAGACAGCACAGAAATTGTGAGTGTCCTTCTCCTTTCCACAGCCACCACCTTGCACAGCACTCACACAGCCCTGCAACAGTCCCTGGGGCTCACCCGTTCAAATCTTACCTTAACATACAGAACACTTCTCACTCACTGTATGTTTCAGCTTCTAAATTAGTAGTGCTCATGTGAAGGGACAAACAATTCTAGAAACTTCCTGCAGCCCAAGCACCCACAATCCTGGACCCAGGAGCACACCCTCCAGGGAGGTTCCCCAGGTGTGTGTTAAAGCTGCGTGGCTCCTCCTCAACTAAAGACTCCTCACAGCCAATGCATATAAGAGCTCTGCAAGATTTCCAAGCAGGAGTCAGTGTCCTAAACTAATTCGCTCAGAATGTTTTGCGGGAATTCTTCTGAGCTGTCTGCCTTTCATGCCTGCTCCCACACCCCCCAGCCCTGCCACCAATATGCACAAAGAAGTCAACAAGCAAGATTCAGAATGAAAAAAACCTGTGCACTTGACCATGCATACTCCTCACTACCAGAAACGTCTCTCCCTTCTCCACTCGCCAGCCGCAGGGAGGACATTTCACACCACTGAACAGTGGGTCCATCGCACACCTCGGGAGGCAGCTGTGGCCTTCAGCAAGGGGGGTGACAGACCCATGCTTGCAGCAGCTATCGTGACACTCTGGAAGCACACAGCTCTTTGGTCATTAACAGCAGTCAAAGCCATCGGCATCACACTTCCAATCTGTAAAAATAAACTCTCAAGCCAGATAGCTGCCCAAACCTTGCAGAAGCTGGACCAGCCCGCCCATCCACATGACCAGAGAGAGAAACCAACAAGCTGTTTTGTTACTCAGCAACCTCTATCATCCTCCTGCTTCCCCTCTTCATCCTCTTCTGTTTCTGTTTTAATCTGGGCCACTCCGAGCCGGTAGAGAGCATCGCGAATTACCACCTCCCCAGGCTGGCAGCTCTGTACGATCTCCTGGATCTGCCGATTCACAATTTCCCTGCTGGTGAGGAAGTCCATGAGGCGGTTGTAGAGGTAATAGTGCGTGGCGTTCTCAAAGGTGATGGGCCTTTGGCGGATGTTACTAGTTTTGCTGTCCTTGATAGCAGCGATGATGGCACTGTAAGGCTCCAGCTCTCGGCACAGAGAGATGCAGTGATGCCGAGCCGTTGGATCTCGGTGGTTGTTCTGCTCCGAACCTGTGTGAACAATTCGGCGTGCTGACGACTTGGTGATTGGGTGCTGAACAGAGTGCTCAGTCACGGTCATGTCTACGCTGTAGTGCTGGTCTAGCAGTTCAGGGCAGGACACATACTGGGAGAGAGAGAGAAGAGAGAGAGAGAGACGCACCAGGTAGAACAAGAAGCAACTTCCCCACAACTAAGAAGAACAAAGCAAAACCATTCTGCTGAACTCCAACCAGCACAATGACCCAGGACAGAGGGAAGGCTAACTGATTCAGGCTTCCCCGAAATGCCACAAAGGTGGTTCTGTACAGTCCCTCCTCGCTCATGTACCCTCACAGATAACCCCAAGGCACTAGCAACCCTCCTCTTCTCCCATTTCTCAAGTAACAGCAGTAGTTTGAGAGAAGTTGCTGTGTCAAAATAAGCTATGTGCTCCAAAGTTCATGATTTGAACTGTTACAATGCGCTTCCAGCACAGCTATTCTTATTAAGGAACATGAACCTAACACAATGCCCCAAGCAACACTTAACGCTTTCTGCTATGCTTAGAAGCTATGCACTGGCAAAGCTGTGAGTCAGGAGATACTTATCAGGTCAAATTATCTTGAGGCACAATGCAGGTTACATGTACTTTTTAAAAAAAATTTTTTTTTTTAAAACTTAAATCTCACTTGAAACTTTTCCATATTGGACTGGCATGGCAGAGTGGACATAACTAACCGTTGGAGGATCCATGGGGTCAGAGAAGCAGCCCTGGTTTTTCCCCCACATCTGGGAAGTCAAGCCAGGACAGCAGACGTCTGCACACAGTGCCACTGAGGAGGCTGTATCAACAACATACACTGGAGGCCAGTGACGTGAGGAAACCAACAAGTCCACATGATCCCGGGCATTTTCTCTTCTTACTATGTACTTTGAGCCACACACAACCTGGAAAGAAAAGAATTATCACCAAACAGCACAATAAAACTGAAAACTTATGGGAAAAATTACAGTCTTAAAAAAAAAAAAAATTAATCTTCCTTTCAGGTATTCCAGACAATCGAGTAACCAGACAGTTACTTTCTCTACAGATGTTCTGCTTCCTCCTCATGCACATTCACTTTATCCTCTTCAGGAAGAGGTGATTTTCAACTCCACCTCAGCAGCATCATCAAAACCAGGCTTCAGATCACTAGTTAATCTTGAAATCTCCTGTAGGACTGCTCATACTCCAAGCCCCTGAGGCAGTATGTTTCATTGCCAAGGCTCAGAGATGCCCACTCCGTTGCTTTTATTTAATGAGGGGGTTCCACACTGGTAAGCCAGATAATAGTGAATAGTAAAGCAAGAAAAAAAAACATTGCTGACTCCAGCCTTCCTTACCTGATGTGGACACACTTTGTAGATTTTCCCTCCTGTGTGATGAGCAGAGGGTTGTGTGATGCTTGTCCCATTTTGTACAAACTCATAGAGGGCCAGGAGGGAGTAGCAGAGCTGATCCTAGAAAATACAGGCCCCAGAGAAAGTCTGTATGCAGCTAAAATTAATAGGTTCCTCCAGAGAGGGAGAAGGCTGCAGGCACGGTCTCCCAAATCCTAATTTGCACTTCATCCAATAACTTCCTAATCCCACACTCAGTACCGTGAGGATGACAAGCAATCGATGCTGAGCCTGTGACAAGGTAATTACAGCCTTCCTTTCTTCTAGCCCACAAAGGTTCAATTTATTTCACCATGTGTAAGTTATCCTATAATCTGCAGGCACTCACTTCTAACCCACCCCTGCCCTTAGTGCAGTGCAATGAGAAGTCAATTATCTAGGATGGCAAGTGTGAATGAGGAAAAAGACAGTGAAGAACAGCTCTGCTCCTGCGGGCTCATATGTGGGCAAACAAGCCGTTACCTTCGTATCTGAAGCCTCCCAGGGGATGCCACACTGTGTCAGAAAGCTCTGCAGCTCTTCCTCACTGTAAGAGCTTATCAACTCAAGCCTGAAGTTTTCTTCCTGAAGGAGCCTCACCAAGGCACTCCCATTACCTGCAAAGGCAGGAAACAAGTCTCGGCACTCATTCTCAGCAGGGAAAGTCACGAAAGTAATTTCATCTGAAGACTACAGAAGCAGAGACTGCAAGACCAGCTGCCAGCAAGAGAAAGCCGTGCCTAGTCCTATTTATTTCCAAAGCTGTTCACAGCCCACACTTCTCTCAAACCCTTTGCTAGTGAGGTCACAGACTGAGTCCAGCACAGCTGCAGACTCCACGCGCACTTGTCTATCCTGTCATTTGTAACTTGCAAATGACTGGTTGGACTGATGTGAGGATAAACAAGAGACAGAAAAACACAGAGAAATGTGAGTGCAGCCTCCGGAATGAGCAGCTCCAGGCTCATCCTTCACATCTTCTCCCTGCTGCTTTCTCTGGAGCTCCACTTCCACAAAAGCCCATGTAGCCCTTCTGCAGCTCAACTATCTAGAACAGCTGCAGCCCTGTCTGCAAAGCCAACTCATATACTTGTTAGCCTTGCAAAGCCAGTTTTCTTTCATATACCTAATATCTAAACTGTTAAGGGAACCGGCTACTAACTAAATTTAACTCTCATACATCTGAGCTTATTCACCTCAAGGTTTCTTGTTACATGCAGTCCATGCCCTGGATATAGTGAATGTTGACAACACGGATCAGGACTAACACATCCATCTCCTAGTCTTTTTTCAAGTTCTCTAAAAACTTATTCATGACATGGTGATATTGAGATAGCAAGCCCTGCCTGCAGCTTTCACAGTTCAAGTATCAGTTTAACATGAAACAAATACTGACTGGCATTCAGGCTGTGCATGCATCCCTCTGCAATGAGGCCAGATCTCATGTGGGGTGCAGTGTTTTCATGTCCCCCATGTCTCAAACGTATCGGAGCACACCAGTGCATTCAAGCTTCACCAGGCAGGCCAAAGCTTAAACTGCTAAGTATCCTGAGAATAGCTGAACTCATCCCAGCGCTCTTGCCCTCTCTTAGCAGACATAATGTTTAAAGAGTCATGCAGTCATCAATTCTCAACTCTAAACATCACCAAAAGACTGAAGTCATTGCCACATAAAGCTCTCCCTTAATAACCACAACCTCAGCAGTTACCTGGCACTGCCTGTGCATCCAGGTTCTTGTCCTTCTCCGTATTGATCACCATTGCTCCTCTCATCAATGGAGGGAAGAAAGGAGCAACAATAGAGGCATCAAACTTTGTGATGGGGATGCTAGAAGGAAAAGCCACCTGCTCAATCACCTCTGTCTCCATTGTGGACCAGAAGTCTTCTACATTCACTTCACTTGATGACAAGAATTCTGGCCAAGTAAACTAGAAAGAGCAAGAAACACACTGGTCAAATATAAATAACCATTGTTCATTTGGTAGTTGCATGTCAACCTCACTCCAAGCATGAGGACTACCCAGGAGAGTGCTCAGCCCAAATATAACAAGACGATTTCAGGCTCCTAGAGTTCCCCACAATCACTTTCCATTATGTGAGAATCAAAACCATTTATTTGACATAAAAGCCAGACATGCTGCATACTACCAGTAGGGCTTTTTTCTCCATTAGAGAAGATAGCACCTGAAGGAAACTGCTGTTGAGGAAAAGAAAAAAAAAAAAAAGAATGCCTTTGTGTCAAAGGAAGAAGGCCAAGTTCACAACTTTCATCCAAGGTCCCTAATGCCAGTGGCTGCTGGACAACAGCTGTGGTCCAAGGACAGAGGATCTTGTTTTCCTCAAACCATACATCAACACCTCTAAGAGGAAGTGCAGGCATCACCACTCCAGCCACATCCTCTTGCCAGGCATCAGCATAAAACTGCTCACAAAGGTCTCGTGTAATTATCATGCATTATGAACACCAGAGTCAGCAAAAGTCATTATGATCTGCTTTGAACACAAACAGGATATGAAGTTTGTGAAAAGCCTACCTCTATATTTTTCAGTGCCAGGACATTTTCCACATTCCTCTGGGCTATTTCCACCTTGGGGGTTATGCCACAGATTCCACAGATCATATCATTGTAATCCCGGACTGTTAGGCATTCAAAGGCCCAGTAGCCATTGCACAGCAGTTCCTGGAGCTGAACCTGCTCATCAGGGCTCAGGCTTTTTTCTGGGGGGGGAGAACAAAAAAAAAAAAGAACAGAACATACCATTGTTACAGCTTTCACTTCCTAAAGTCAACAAAGAGGTAGAAGAACTCTCCTATGCAGAATAAAAACAAACCTGTCCTCCCCAGAATTGTTGCAAAGAACTGGTCACAGAGGTACTGTTGGGTTTAGGAAGTGATTTAACAGAAACATACCACACCAGAAGAGGTGAGGTTTGCCTTTTTATAACATAACAATCATCAGCAGGTCAGTTTCGTGTAAGTGCTACAATAAAAAACAAGAAGGAAAACCCACCAGTTTGCTCCTGAACAGAGTCGAGAATATTGCCAACAGCCACTCTGGGATCCTCTCCAAGTTTAATGTGGTTTCGGATTGCAAACAGAAGATCCAAGCTCACTAGCAACTTGTTACCCACATTGAAAAGGCCTGCAGTTAAAACAAGACAGTTACTGTCTGTAGGATTCCAGATCTTCCTCACAAAGAAATATATTCCTTACTGATACACAAAATACTCATATAAGTACGGTTCAGAGGATAATGGAAATAGGTGGATAGTGCTTCTGGGACCGCTCCTTCTGCCATTAGCAAGATTAGCTCCTTTCACAGACTTGGCTTTAAATTTAAAAAGCTACAAGGACCAGCAGCCAATCCATCTCCACAGCTCCACACTGCCTTGCAGGAGGCCCACTGTGACTGCCAGAAACAGCACTGTGCAGAGATGTCTTTGACTATGATCTCAGGAATTGCCATGCAGAAGTGAACATTTACCACTTACACAGATGAGACCCACACCAGCGAAGCAAGGCACAGTCTTCCTCATCAAAGCATTCATACATGTTTTTCTCACAAATATAAAGTTACTTGCAAAAGAAGCAGAAGAATAGCGCAAGTAAAATATAAGTCGAGTTTAACACATCGGGGCAGGCAACAGGCTTTTCTGTGCAAAGATGATACAATCCCAAAAAGCTTCTGAAAGGCTTAGACGGTAGTCATGCTGTAAGTTGGTATGCTTACATTTTTCCTACCTGTGTAAATATCAGTGAAGCTATGGAGGGCCAGACACTGCAGGTTCAAGCACACTTTGACCTGAGCTGTCACCACCTGTAATCTATTAGCTGTCAGCAGCCAGCACTCCTGAGGACCAGCAAGGGAACTGGAACAGACAATAACAGATGACTTAGCGAGTCAAGTCAACAGGTTTTTCAGTCCAGTCCTGCAGTAACCTAAAATGTTCTAGTTGAGATCAGTTCACTAGTACGTCAATCTAAACCAGTACACATCATTTCACACCAGAAAAAGAAAAAATTATGTTTTAAAATGGATTCCCCTGGCAGAGTCAGGTCACTGCTCACGTTCTTTTAACAGCACTACAGCATCTCTCCAGGTCCATACATTGGGCACATAGTATTTGAGAGTGGAGAAAATCTACGTCCCCAGCTGCCCTGGGAGAAGTGTCAGCCCTGTTGCTGCGGGCCACAAACGGTGACTAGTAACACATTCTACGTGACAGCCTGTCCCTGCACACACCAATTCAGAAAAGCCAGCTCCTCTACAGCACAGCTGCTGAGGGGGAAGTTGAGACAGGAAAACGCCAGTTGTGCCCTAGTGGCAGAAATACAGCTGTCCACCTGAGAAAACAGGAATCAAAGTCAAAGCTAGCTCCCTCCTGCTGGCAGGGGTTTCTTTAGAGCCTACGCAGGCGCATGCAAGAGGCCCACACTCGAAGCATTGCCTTCAGAGCACTGCAAAGTAGCCCAGCATTGAAGCAAGGACTTGCAATGCACAATGTCACAAGGTGAGGGACAGGATGGAAGATAGCACTGTTCTACAAAAATTACTGATTATAAAAAGTATCTCTGCTGGAAAAATCTGAATTAGTACTAGCCTGACCAAAGCAAACATCCTTAACTGGTATCAAGAAAATCTTTTTGGTTGGAGAAAGAAACACAACAGTGAAGTACCCGTTATTTTGCTGTAGGAAATGTTTCAACTGAGGCTTTCGGCAACAGAAGGATGTCTGGCAGACCCAGTGAGGAGACATCCTACTGGCTTCTGTACAAATATAGTTAAGGTAATCTAGCCTATACTCTGGTAATTTCTGAAACTCCTTCAGGTTTCTATTTGGATATTTGTTCCAAACAAAGATTCACTCAAGCCCACACTAAGCCATGAAAAGAACAAAAACATCATAAGCAAAAAGCTCCACACAGGAAATACTTAAATCAGGGAGAGAAAAGGGAAATCACATAATGCACATCTATAATCCCAGAATTTTGCCTCTGTCAGCCTCAAAACATCAGACTGAAAAACAAAGAAGGAATGACTAATGAAAAGATTCCGTTTCAAGAAAAAAATTACATTTAGACTTAGCAGTCACTCTTTGATCAAGATCTCCTGCTGTACAGAAATGGTAGCTATGATAAACTACACCGCACAGGAGACACAGAAACAGCTTATCGCTAACCAGCTAAACCCTTTCCACACACATGTAGCTTACTCAGTGTCACACCAGCTTCAGTACCAGGGGCTAAAGCAAATATTATTTCAGGCACGCTTGTAACATAGAATATCAGCACAAGATTGAAAGAGTCACAAGTCTAAAACAGAATCTTACTTCTGTCCCCCTTTGAACAATGGGCTGTTACAGAGGAGGCACTGCGCAGATGGAGACTCATAGTAGTTTGACCAGGAGGTCTGCTCTATGGTGACTGTCTCCTCACTCACGTTGGACAGGATGAGCCGCGAGCTGTTGAGTTCATGGATAAGCGTGAAGACCTCGGCCAGTTCCGATTCATTCTCTGGGATCTGCATTACCTTGCGTAGCAACTGCAAGGTGGATTGACGCTGGATCTCTTTCTGGGATGGGGTTAGGGGCTCGCTGGTGTTCAGCACATCAGACTGACCTGGACTGACCTCCTAGAAAGCAAGTCAAACACTCATATATTCAACTAAGCAAGCACAGGGATGAAATATTAAGAAGCCCAAAGAAGTCTTAAAAGGTAGCAGAAACACAGCAACCTTTGTACCCAGTAGACTTGACTTCTACTGCAGACAGTAGCTTCGAGCCTAAGTTACTTCACCAAAAATACCTTATTACAGCCCAGCCTTTCAGAAGCTCCTATAATACCTCTAAGACCGTCACAGATTTGCCACTAAACTGGAGCGTTAGTGCAGAGATGGAGGATCAAGAGGGTGAGAACAACCATCAACAGGTGTATAAACACTTCAATAATCCTGGCAACCATCACTGCCTTTCTCCACGGGTTATCAAGCACATTCTCCTGTATAACATGCTCAGACAGCCACAGCAGCCTGCACACCCCTCCAGAAGTTAGACAGGACAAGTGCTAAAGGAGAACTAGGGGCTGCGATGTACAGAATACACTAATCAATTACAATTGATCAACTATAGTCCTTAGACACCTCACCACATGTATGCTATCAAGATAAATGCACAAGCACAGGAGAATCAAACTCTAGGTGGCTCAGGAGAGCAAGAACACAAACAGGCTAATCTGTTTAATCACTTAAACTCTTCTGCCAACATTTCAACCTGGTTTTCTGTCTAGTCTAGCAATGAGATAAATGATCAGCCCAAAGCCCAGAGACAACAATGAACTGTGTGACAGAAATGTTAAACACATCTAGAACCAGAAAATAAGAGAAAAAAATAAATGAGGAAGAGACAAGCCGCATGCCTCTCAAAATGCAAGCTGAGCTAAGCGTACTGCTGTTCCTTACACAGCTGCTTATGTGTGAGTTTCACACAGGCCACTTCAGTTTGTTTGTTTTAAAAACACTACCCAAAGTTATGTTCTTCAAAATAAAAAAAGCAAATGGAAGAGTCATATTACCACACAGACTAAAATGTAATCTGTCTATATGCTGAGTGGACACTTCAGCTAAGAACAGGACAGCTTTTTTTCTTAAAAACCAAATAATTCTGTATGAGAAAAGCTAACCTTTGAAACTTCAAATGCAAAAAACAAACAAACAAGAGAATTCATTATTTACATCCATGTAGAACAGCAGACAACTGAAAAACATCTTTCTACAACAGAAAAAATACTATATCTAGAAATAAATTCAGGCTGGAAGTGAAGTTGCACTACAAACCTCTAAAAATAGGAAGCTCTAGTAGAAGATGTACTAACTCGATTCACATTAGCCACAAAATGGTCACAAAGCAGAGCATATTTGGGAGTTTCTTGATGAAGTCTGAAGTTCAACAAAGCTGACACAACAAATGTAACTTCAGGGGTAATTTCCCCAGCACATACCAACACATCATAAGCATTTTTAAGCTACAGAGACATCCAGTGGTGGAACTGAATGCACTCAACTCTCGTTCTGAGCCTGAAGCACTACTGTCACAGGAGTTGGACAGTACAAACATCATTGCGAGTATTTTCAGTAGGATATTATTCTGTTAGAAAAGCTCACCATAATGAAAAAAGAAAAAAAGAACACATTCCCACGGGAACTTGCAAATTAAGGTGCTTCCCTGCCCACCCCACAATAGCTGTTTGGCAATACAAACTATTCCGAACCTTACCAGGGATTTTGCTGTTTTCTCAGCTCTGTCTTTAGCAAGATTGTATCCACAGCTCGGACAGATTCGGGGCTTGTGCCTGTTTGTATACACGTAACTACAAGAGGGGTTCTTGCATTTCCCTCTGCCACGTGACGTTGCCAATCCCAAATCCTGAATGACACAAAAAAAGATGTTTGCTGACCTTGACTTTTAGATGCCTACAAGATTCTAAAAAAGTCTGCTTGAACATCATATGCTTTTTCACCACTTTTTAACACCTCATTTAAAGGTCAAATAGCAGGCCCTGTCACTTTGCACAGAATATTTTAATTTGGACTCAAACTTATTTTGGGGTCAGTTCCAGAAACCACAAACACTCACACATTAAACTCATTCAGAAACCACTGATCCTGCCTACCAAACTCAAGGAGGGGATGGAGATTATGCTAGGGCATGAAGAAAAATCCAATTCTTAACAAGGTCCCAAACATGACTGCAATAGAGTACAGTCACTCTGGATTAGGTCAACAGGTGACATACAAAGAACAGATTGTCTCACATTAAATATGAGACACATTTCTGCAAGTCAGTAAAAAGGAAGTCACAGAACGGTCTCATCCCAGAGATGACACTCCGCACTGCATAAGTCAGACCACCTGAAAAATTCTCACCAAAGTTACGGTGCAGCTGTACTTGTAGGACGGGAATATGTCTGGTTTGACCTCCACTACTTTAACCTGAGATGCCCTGCTGGTCAAAGCACTCTGGAGCTGGAGATAGAAAGCAGAAAAAACAACACCCATGAAACACCTAATACTGAATACATACATCCTGTAAGCAATACCTATTAGCATTTTTTACCCCCAAGTAATCAATTAACATTCATTTAATATCAGAGGACCACAACACACTGTTTTGCATACTAAGGGATTACAATTCAAACAGAAGCATTCCAGCATCTTGGCATACTGAGTCGTATTTCACAGGTGAAAGACTCTGTACTCAGTTGTATTGGGTCTGGCTGAGATGGAGTTAATTCTCCCCACAGCAGCCCTCATAGTGCTGTGCTGTGTATTGGTAGCTAGCAAGGTGTTGATAACACACCAGTGTTTTGGCCACTACTGAGCAGTGCCAGCACACTTCAAGGCTGTCTCTCCAACATTTCTTCCTCCCGTCAGCAGCAGGCTGGGGGTGGGCAAGATCTTGGGAGGAGACACAGGCAGGACAGCTCACCCAAACTGACCAAAGGGATATTCCATACCATACGACATCTGCTCAGCAATAAAAAACTGAGAGATAGGGGGAGGAACGGGGTGGGGGCCTTTGGGGTTCTTTTTGGTTGGTTGGTTTTTTTATGTTTGTCTTCCAGAGTAACCAGTACGCATACTGAAGCCCTGCCTCCCAGAAAGTGGCTGGACATCGCCTGCTGATGGGAAGTAGAGAATAATCTTTTGCTTTGCTTCCGCGCACGGCCTTTTGCTTTTGCTACATTAAACTGCCTTTATCTTGACCCATGAGTTTGGGATCATTTTTTCCATCTTAATTTTCTCCTCTCCCTGCCCTGCTGAGGAGGGAAGTGTTAGAGTGGCTTGGTAGGCACCTGGCATCCAGCCATGGTTAAACCACCATATCAGTACTGCATGTCAGATTATCAGAGCACTAGCAGATCCTCAAAACATCTTCGGGAAGTAGCTGGGGGGTTCTCAAAGCAGCCAACAGAAGGATTGTCCAACAGCATCTATCAGCTCAGTTCCTACACTCAGCCATCTAGCATCCGTGCTGCCTCCAAGCCATCTCATAAAAAGTGTTAGTCCCAGATCTCAGCATCATAAGGCTGCTACATTTTTATGTTCTATTTCTCACCACTCAGGTCATATCCCTCACCAATGAAAAAAAAATCCAAAAGGAAAACAATACGCATTTGAAGAACAACTCATAGGTACCTTTCGCTCCTCGGCACTTGGCGGCTGCAGAACCGACTGACCCAGTTGTTTCAGTGTACTGGGCTTCAAGCCCGATGTTCTCACAGGGGAATGCTTGTCTTGAAGGAGGAAAAGGATGCAGCAGGTTACTTAGGAGAAAAAAGGTCCTGTTTCATTCTGACATCTTTGGTAAATGCCACCATAGTCATGTAAGATTTTTCCTCTGAACTTGAAATGACCCAAGCAGGTGTTTCCCTTCAGAAACATCTTATTATTTGACAGAGACCACTTCAATGAGATGAGGAAAGACAACCACTCCCAAATCATACCACTGAATACTGCTCTTACCGGTATTTGCAAAGGCCTGTCTGTTGCTAGGCTGCTCGGTGCTGGCTTCTCGCCCCGCACTGGCAGGTGCGGGCAGAATGGCTCGCATGGGTCTTGCTGCAGCCAGCAAGGAGGGCTTAGGTCTTGGTTTACTCTTTACTTCTTGTCCTTTGTGTGTACCAGCTGGAGCATCAATTCTGAAAGAGAAGAGCTACAATTGGAAAAAAAAAACTCTCTCCTCAGCCTCAGTTTTCTTCTCTTCCCTGAAGAAGGGAAAACCATCATAGCTATAGTGGTAAAAAGGAGAAATAGTGCTAAGGATACATCTGTCCTGTGACTATAATTTAATTGTCACTTTAAAAAAAACACTAGCTCTGATGGACAAAACAATCTCAAAGGAACAATCCTGAACTGGCAGAAAACAGACAGTAAACAGAAGAGGTCTTACAGGAAGCACTGCCAAAGAGCCTTCAATTTCTTGGATTAGTCCCATCAGCACACAACAGGCATCATACGCTCCCGTAACATATGGAAAACTGACTCACCCCACTGGCTTTTTTGCAGAGGCATTTGGACTCGGCACCTCAGAAGACGGTGGCATCCCCAGCCCTACGCTATCTTTTTCTGCCTGCTTCAAAGAAGAGTCTCCTTGCCGTTGGCTGTCTTGACCCAGCATCACTCCGACAGCACTCCCTCTGTCCTCAGCAAGCACGTTGTTTGCAAGAAGGTGAGCCTCAGAGATGATCACTTCCTCCCACTCTGTCTCCTGCATTTGCCCTCCAACAGGCACAGCATTCAGCAGCTGGCTGACAGCTTCAGAGCTTTCCAAGGCAGACTTAGAGGTACTCTCACTAACAGCTGCTGGTTCTGCGAATATCGACTGTTGACCTCTCTTAGCAGCCGGAGTTTTAAGAGAGGTGCCTGAATTTGGCTCAGATTTGCTTTTTGGTTGCTTTTCCTGGAAACAAAGAGATAGTCACATTTCAGAGCTTTAGGCTTTCACAGACAAGTGAGTTCCCTTCACATATGCCAGGTTTGCCAAGGCCTATTTAATGCTGGATCAGAACCGCCAAATCCTTAGCGTTTAAGCAGTGAACTGTACAGGAACAGAAAGACATCATCTCCTATGACAGCAAAGTCCCTGTTAACATTTTATCTAGCCTCCTGGCCCTTCATGTATTATTTTTAGACACTGTTTACTTTGAAGAACCAGTCTTTCTTCAACTCCCTCAAATACCACCATTAGCATCAACCTCACAAACACACCCACGACCCTCTGTAACAAGGACCCACCTCCTACACTCCCCTTTCACAGCTTCAGCTCTCTGACGCTGTCTGTTCTTCCACACTATCGAGGAACCAAAGGGATAGCGAACTTCTATCTTTTGGATAAGTGCATTCAGAAAAGTATGCATTTGAGCGAGTCAGGAAACAGAGAATTACTCAGGAAGCTTTTTCAACTTAAAGAAAAATGTTACCATCAAGACTAAGGCTACAGAAGCCATGTATTGGAGTCAACAAAGGTATGATGGAACACTGAATCGGAAATATGCAAAAAGATAATCAGAAATGAAATCAAGAGTTTCTGGCATGATAAACACATTAATTCTAAGCTCTCTACAGAGTTCATACTCAGAAGGATCATCTAGTTTTTTAAAAAACAGGCATCTTCTAACCTAGTGCCTTTTCTTTCTAAGGAACAGGAAGGTATGTATATATTTAGTTTCAGTTCTATTGATGTTATTACTGGTTAAAAAAACTGCTGGTGCATGTTTTTCCCAAGGCATGACACCATAAAAACAAGTGAAACTATTTATGCAAACAAGTTCCCAAAAGAGCAAAATAAAACTGAAAGCCAGAAAGAAAACTCCCTCTAAAACCTTTCAGTTCTGATCAATGTAGGATTTAACAGGAGCAGGCATGTCATATTCAGGCAGAAACACATTACTGCAGTTAGCCATCTAGCTACTTCAGCAGGTTTACAGAACAAAAGCTAAGAAGCCATCATGGCTATTTGTATCCTACCATGTGGGAAGCCCAGCCATCGGCTCAGACACTACAGAGCCTGTAAGCTGCCTAAAAAAGTTCTTGCCCCTAAATGCTCAATGGATCTAGATCTAGACACAAAACAAAGGAGGTTCAGAACAAAGCCACATAAAGCCACTGAACGTCAATGCAAATTTTCACACTGAGAACATCCTTTAACGTGTGCCTGAGGAGCCTTGTTTCAGACAGAAATTTAATGAATGCACATCTGTTCAGAGCTACTAATTACCATGACATTGCCAAGGTTTAATGAGCAAGCATTTTTTGCTATATACAGCTAGCAGAGACACCAATTACTTAAGTAGAGTCGGTGTCATGTAGAGAAAGACTTTTCCACTCAAACTTCACAACTCCACCAACATCTGGGAATTTCCTTCGAGCAAAAGGTCAGAACATCATGAATGATCAGACACATGGCCATGAGTCATAAATACCCAACAGCACTTCAGCTTCCACTAGATCAACTTTATTAGTTAGCTCCCAAAGGATCATATACCTACTATAGTTGAGAATTGCTCCTCCTTTCTGTCAAAAAAGATGTTGAAAGACCACAGAAATCCTCAATTTGTAGAACTTCAAATGCAGATAAATAACCACAAAACAAATGTTTCAACCAAATCCCTGAGTTTATAATGCAGCTTATAATCCCTGCCTATAACACAGGCAGAGGGCCAGAAGAACGTGTGTCCTCGCAATGAGAGTGTTACCAAATGCAGCCCCGTCTATTCTGACACCATTACAAGCAGCATCTTTACCCAAGGTGTGGTGATTTCGGGTCTGTCTCACCTTGGCCGAGTGTCCTCTGCAATGTTGATTTGTTCCAGCACAAGCACTGGAACACAAGTGCAGGGATCAATTCTGGCATATCTGACCTCCTCTGCTAGATCTATGGGTCTAGAAATATCACAGGCATTCACAAAACCAGCACTTTTTGTCTGAAAATCAGGGAAGCAAAGGCAAATTTACCTTTGGGATCCATTTCCCTCCCAGGAAGTTCCCACATGTTGGGCATTTTGGTGGCTTATGCCTGGTGACGTAAGTGAAGGAACAGCCAGGATTGGTGCAGTTTCCATGTCCCCTGCGAGTATAGGTGGTTGTCTGAAATGAGAGTTGTCAATAATTTCTCTACAGAGCTGAAAAACAAAAAGCTGTGCTCGTCATAAGCACTTTACAAATGTTATTCAGCTAATCACCAGCCCTCCACTATTATTCCTTTTACTGATCAACCACCACACAGCTGGATCAGAGTGAGTCAGCACCATAACTACTCCGAGTCTAAATGTTCAGTCTATGCAAGAGCCTTCACTATTACCAGAATTTAGGTCAAATTGCAGAGCAGAGATTAACAACACATACAACCTGCTGGAGAAGCTAACCTTGCATTTACAGTGATGTAATAGTTCTCTTAAGTAGAAGTCATAATAAGATGGTATAAAATGATTCAAACAGCAGTCCACAGTGAGGCAAGATATAACAATGGGGCAACAAGACTTGAAGACAAGTGCTCATGATACAGAGGCAGTTTTCAGCAGTAATTTGTTGTTGTATGCAGTGGTCAAGTACTCCCTGGTGCTTTACTGTAACTTGCAGTAAACTACTGTAACACCAGCAGCACCACCAGGCACTATTTATAAAGACAACTAAAGCAGAACCTGTCATCTTTGCTACGGCAACTGCATCAACACATTGAGTTTTTGTCAGCACAGCACTTCTCAATATTCCATACTCGACACTCCTGAGGGAGTTGCTGTGCTGTAAGTCCCTAACTAAGTATTCTTTTTCTAGAAGTGCAAGTGCTTCTATCAAGGAAACGCGACAATTTAAGCTAAGCGCCTCTCCTCAGGAACAAAAAACTGAGGTATTTCCATTCTCCCTGAGACACTTGGAAGAATATCACACTATGCACCACTATAAATATCTGCAGTGTTCCACCAGCGGGAAGCATAGAGGACCTGGAAAACAGAATTTGATGTGAGCTTATACAACACAAGGAGCTGCAGCGCTGACTGTACCATGAAGTCCTACAATGACTACACAAACACAGGTAGCTGGAGTGGTTAGATTAGAGAAATACTATTCTTCCTCATGCAACAGGCCACACAACTTTTTACACGGGTTCTCAAAATCTGGCCAAAGCAACAGCCACCCACGAGACTGGGGAGCTCACGTGTTCCTGACAAAGAGCAGTCTTGCCCTTAAAGGGATGGAAACTGGCATTTTATGAAGACAAGTACACATCCAAGTAGAGGACACAGATGGCCGAGCAGACCCTGAAAAGGGCAACGCAGACACTGCTGTTGGCAGTTGTGATAGCATTATCTACTTCATCTGTTTGAACTCCTCGAGGAAGAAGGCAGCAGAAACAGAACCGTGTAAGACACTCTAGGAAGTCAAAGACCCCCATTAGCATACACAAGGCATAAAACCAGGGACAAGAAATATAATCAACTGACATGATGACTCCAAATTGGATTAAGAACTGGACCATGATCAAACCCTTCTTACTCTAACATCATTAAGACAAACCTACACTAATATACCCATACCTTAAAATACCATACAAGACTGAATTTCTTACCAATTTAATTGATGCTGGATTCTCCACAACAGAATGAGCTGGCAAAGGTAACATAATAAACTGTGCAGCGGGTGTGGAGGAGCTACTCTCTTCAGTATCCTAAAATGAAGCCAAAGGGAAAATACATGCAGAAAACAAGAGACATGGTGACCTGTGTCCCACCCTCTCATGAATGCTACCACTGAATGTATGTCTTGAGGACTGACGAGACCAGAAAGCAGGAAAGAAGAGCAATCATTTCAAAAGCAATGGCCTTACCAGGTCTACTCTGGGAATTATCAAACCCTTCACAGTCTGAAACTGAAAACAGCAGATCCAATTCTTCACAGAATAAAGTTTTCTATAACTGATCTCTAACACCTCATCTTAAAAGGACTCCCTTCTACTTCTCTGCAACCAAGGAAACAGCTATCAAGAGCACAGATATAACATTTATTCTCCCAAAAAGCTTGTAGTCCAACTGTGAAACCTACCCCAAGTATTGTTACAAAAAATATTTTAAAAAACCTCAAGCAGTCACGTTAAGATACAAGTGATATCAGAGTCAATCTGCAAGCAGAGACACTGTAATCACTGAGTTACAAAAGTTGCTGCTTCCCTCAGCACTGAGTGTAAGTATGCCGGGCAGTACAGGATCTCCTGCAGCCACCAAGGATCTTATGTAAAATGTGTTAAACAGCCCTGGATGTTTCAGGCAAGATACTGACAGGAGTCTGCGTGTCACCAGAATAACTTACCCTCCCGGTCACCACGGTCACCACAGACACACCATCAGAAACCTGAGGACGGGCCACAGCGATGCTGCCATTGGAGATGTCTGTGGAGCTGCTAACGAGAGTCTCTTCAATAACTACCCGAGCTGTCTGATACGGCTGCCCTTCTACTTCCAAAGAAGCCTCATCCAAGAGGATATCTCCAGCCACTTTCTCTGTCACAGGCCCAACATAGTGAGAGAGAACCTCTGACGCAACCACTTCTTCCACAGCATCCTGCTGACCAAAGGAAGCAGTCTCTTCTGCTAGTCCTTCAATGGCAATGCACTGCTCCGAAATGCCAACGTGGCTGGAGTCCACGGAAAGGATGTTTTGCACAGCATCACGGGAGACATTTGTGACATTAGTGGAAGCCGTTAACCCTTCAGATGCTGCCTGACCCTGTGTCACACACAGTTCCAGTGACTGCCTGTTCCTGTCCTCTTGAAGAGTGGTTTTGGGAATAATTATATAATCTGAGCGAGGAAGAATCTTACGGAAACCTGGAATGTCTGGAACTACTGCAGTTCGAGTGGACACCTTGGAGTTCTGTTGGCAAAAACAGAGTGGGGGATAAATGAATATGAGAAAAGGAAGAGATTCAGTTCTGCTATTTTAGTGCCTAAATTCAAATGGTTTCCTGAAGTAGTTTGCTGGGAATTTCTTCACATGACAGAGCTTGCAGTATCCCTCTCAGCCCTGGTTTTATCATCCACTTTACCATCAATCACCCTGATGACAAGACACAAAAATAACTACCATCCCCGTCAGCGGATACTAGACGTATCCACCTTGAATTTCAAAACATTATCGCTTGACTGAAGAGAAGGCAAAGGAAGAGGCAATGGCTTCGCTCACTGCTCCTTTATAGGCTGGCCCAAGCAGAAATACAAACTGGAATCTGCAGTTAACTGCTTATGCAGCATTTTGTGTGGGAGAATCACTTAAGTGCCTCTCTCTTCAGACAGTAAAGAACTGCCAGAAAGATGACTTACCGGGTCCAATCCCTCTTTCTCTAGCTTGGCTTTCTCCAAGTAATAGCTTTTTTCAGCCACACTGAGCAACCTCCAGCTCTCACTGATCTTTTTGTTGATTTCAGATTGAGGGAGGTGGGGAAGCTCTTGCTGTACTTTCAAGTAAATATCATAATAGTAGAGGAGGTAAGCAGATCTGAAACACAACCAGAGACTGAAAAGTTAACGTCATTCTACATAAATTCCTTTGGAAAAAGGAATCCACAAGGTTTACATTTGCCTCAAGGTCAAATTACAAACATGTTACATTCAATTCTACTTGTAAATGGATTTTTTAACCAAATGAAAACTAAGAATCTGAGGAAACTCTATGCAGTAAGAAGAAAGAGCCCAAGGCAAATTATTCCAGGGGACACAAACTTCAGATTGAGCAACAGTAGCATCCATAAAGGCAAGGATGTCAGAGCAGGCCCAAAGTGTCAAGCTACTTTTTTATCTGTGAAGGTTTACACTATGAAGTATTCCAAGTTCACTCTTATCAGAAACAAGGAAAATTGCTCCTACGCAGGTGCTAAATGGAGACAGAAAGAACTTACCTAGGCTTTTTGGCTTTTTCTCCGTGCTCGCCAGTACTTTTATATTTCTTTTTCTTCTTAGATGGCACTGGCGATGCGTAAGTGTAAGTGCCCTCTATTTCCTCCATTACCACAGTTACTTCAGTGCCATCATATGGGGCCTCCATTGCTAAAAATACATATTTTATGTTATGCACTTGCCAAGTTACACAACATTTCTCCCAACAAAATCTGCTCTTAATCACCTTTGTAAAGCAAAAGCATCATTGGCATGTGAGCTTGACTTTAACTAACCAAGATAACTACATGCTGGCTATTTACCTATTTTTAGAAGAAAACACCTTTACTACCATGACCTCAATATCATCAGTTCAGCGCAGACACACTGCATCTGCACTTGAAAGCTACAATTCCCCAGGAACCTCTCAGATAAGTTTGGCAATCTAGAACGAGCCTTACACCCAGCAAGCACGTGTCCAGCTACCAGATATCGCCGCCACGCTCACAAAAAGCCAGGCCAGAGACTGAAGCAGCATGGAAGCCTCATAATCCTCTTACCCACCAGAAGATCTCCAGGGCTTCTCACTTAACACGGATGACAGCTCCAGCCTCTGCAGCGCTGGGAAGCAGAGAGGCCACGAGAAGCCTCAGAAGATAAGGGGCAACTCTACCTGCGCTCAGGTGCAGCCCACGCCCGAACCGCACCTCGGCCCCACGCAGTCGCTAATCCCGGGCAAGCCGAAGCCCGTTAAACCGAGGTCCCGTCTCCTCCACAGCGCCCGAGACGAAGCGGCGGGGTCCCCTTCGGCCCCAGTGAACCTTCCCCCCATCCCCCCGTCCAGGAAAGGCCCTGGCGCCTCGGCCACTCACTGGGCAGCACCGGAGACGAGCGGTCGGACAGGCAGCGACCTGCGGTCACGTCCCAGCCGGGGCGCAGCGGCGCGGAGGAGGCAGCGGTGGAGCTACGGGCCAGCCGCATAGAGAAGAGCGGGCGGACGGGCTAGGCGGAGCGGGCCGCCCCGGCATGCTGGGCCGGCTGCCAGGCCGGGCCCGGGCCGCGGGTCGGAGCGGGACAGCACCGGAGCCTTCGCCTCCGCGGCCACCCGCCGCCACCGGAAGTGCTCGCGGCAACAGCATCCGGGTCGCGACGTGACTGCTGGAGGGGCGGGGCCACACCGGTGGGAAGGGCGGGGCCGGGCGCTGGGAAGCGGCTGGAGGGAGGCGGTGCCGGACGGCAGCCGGGAGGGGTCAGTTTTCCCGCTTGGGCGTGGCGTTCCCTCGCGTTGTGGCGGGAAGGAGCGCGCGGAGGGAGTGAGGGGAGAGGCGGCGCGCGCGGCCCTTGTTCCCGCCAGTTCTCCTCAGGGCGGTGTGGGGAGGCGCGAGCTAGTCGTGTGGGGACGCTGCACAATTAGAGCGCAATTAGCAAAGGGCTCAGGCCGCTGAAGCGGGGAGTGCTCTCTGCAGAAGTAGCACCGTATTCGTGCATTTCTGCAGGGGTGCTAGGCAGACTTTTAGTCTGACTTTCTGCGGCTGTTCTCCCTGTGGGTCTCCTCAAAGCAGCAGGTACAGGCCTGGCCCCTTCCCCTCACAAAGCAGAGAGGCTCCAGTGCTCCTTGGCTCCCATAACATCAGCCCACCAATGCAGTCAGTCCCGCTTCCCCGTTCCCGGTGATGAGGCAGATGAAGTGGCAACCTGAACTCAGGTCCAGCTGAAAACCCAAGAAAGGTCGGTGCTGCTCGACTAAGTTGGTGGTTGTTCTGCAGCCAGCTGGTTGTACAGCCAGCGCTGCGCCGCCACCTCACCATGAGAGCCGCCAGAGACCTTCCTGTCAGGAAACAGCGTATCGTATCGCCCAGGGTGCAATAGCAACTCCAAGTATTCATGAGATCTTTGGGTGCCAGCGTTTCTTTATAAACATTTTGCTCTGAGTTTTAAAGAATAAAAGTTTCCATACACAACAAAGGCACTGTTTTCTTGGTTTTCATGAACACTACAAAGCAGCATTTTGCGCCCCAGGGAACAAGCGGCCCCACAGGACTCTCACCCATAACCCTCTTCCTTTGAACCTTTTGGAAAGCGGGATATTGTGCAGCTATTGCTTTAACACGTTTTTCAAATTACACATTTTGGCTTTTTTCTTTTATTCATGTCTATTTCTGTGTTTTACATCATGACTTCTAACTTTAGAGAAATGTAAACCACATCTATCTCGTGTCTTCTCAGATCTTGGAGGAGCAGAAAGAGGGCTCCTCTTCTCGAGTAAGTCATTAATAAACCCCACAAAGCAGTGATGTGACAGCCAGTATTAAATCTGCAGCCAGTTATTTATTCTCCTCAAGTCCCGCAGCCGTTTATGTGCTCTGCTAGTGTTTATGTGCAATAATTGGTGACAAACTGTTCTGCGTCAAACATGGCCCGGCTTCATCCAACCCATGCGCTTTGCCGAAGCTCCATACTTTTATTTGGATCAATATACGACTGCTAGAATTTTGTTGGAATTATTACCTAGCCACATGAAAAAAAGAAAAAAGGCTTATTGGCTTTACGGGACAACAGAAAAAAATAATTTAAAAGAACTTGACGGAAAGCAGCCGTGTTCCCCCCATCGTTCATGGAGGAGTTTCTCATGACATTAGAAACTAAAACTCTTTCCTAAATTGGGCATTTTGACTCTTCCATGGACCTGCGGCTTTATCTCAGAAAAGTGATTTTAACAGCATGTAAATTATTTTAACTATGCTGTAATAGTATTTTGACAAACAGGGGAAGCTGCTATGTAGCGGTATCTATTGTAAGCCCGAGGAAAGCTACAGAGGAGTACCTGCTGTGCCAGGAGGGAAAGGCACTCTCCCCCAGGACACTTTATGCATCATTACCTCAAGAAATGAAAGGTAACGATGGAGATTACACAGGGATCTCCCCTTTCATTTCCCTGATAAAGCACAAGGGCCCCTTTGAAGCAATTCAAAGGCACACTGAACTACAGCAGGTACCAACATTTATTTTTGAAGAGTTGACTTCAAAGTCTGCTTAAATAGATGAAAAATCATAGCAGATTATTATTAGTTTCATCCGTCTCCATCTGCACAGCTTTCCAAGGCTCAATCCGTTCTCCTATTTAGTCGACATAACATTGTGCAAGTAATGCAGGGCTGAAGCATCTTTTCCGGGTGCAATTTAACATCATCCCTGTGTCCCCCGTCATGCAGCACCAGTTTCCAAGAGGCTTTCATGACGCCAGCCCCCCTGAAACAAAAGCTATGTGAGACTGGGACAGTGTGGTGGCGAAGAGGAAAACGCTGCCAAGAACTTGGGGGGCTCGTTTTCATGGTGGAGGTGGGGGGCTTCAAACCCTGATGGGACCTCGGAGCCTCGTCGATGCGCACAGGGAGGCGTGCAGGGGATTTTGGAGCAGTCAGGTGGAGCTATTATCAGCTATAATAACCAGGGACAATTTTAATTAGTCCTTGAAAGTCATTTTAAACCTCCCAGAGATTTGCTAGGACACTGCACTGGTAGTGGTTTCCTTTGAGAGCAAACACACGCTGAAGTAGTTCCTCTGTGGCTCTGCACACAGCTGCTACAGCTCCCGTTTCACCCCGGCGTTCGCGGTCTTTCTGCCGATAACAACTGCAACAGCACGATAGAACAGCATTTGGAGGACTGGAGACAAAGAAGGAGCATCTGCTGTCTGCAGAAGGGTAAAGGAGCCCTATTCCCTCAGAAATGTTGCAATCCAGAGCTTACTATTTTTAAAATGGCACCAGTGGAAAAGCAAAAAAGGGATTTGTTATATTTCTGATGAATTCCGGTATGTTTGGGAGCTGTTTGCAAGAACAAACATCAGGGATTTCAGAAATGTTAACATTTTCAATGATTCTAATTATATACACGGGTTTCAGGGTGGGTGGTGGTTACAAAACAACAAAACTTTGGCTCTTAAATGTGCCTGTCTTTATTGAACAGGTAACTCACGGCACAAAATTATCGAACAAGAAAAGGGACAGAAAGTGATATACTTGATTTAGGTAGGAAAAGGTATCTTCTTGTTTTATCCAAAGCAAAGCGGCCATTAAACCGAGAGACTTATTGTACCATCTCCCATTTAATCTTCCAGGACCATAAAAATTTCGGTTTCTCTGTGAGGCTGCTATACTCACACATAGTTACTTGGGGTTTCTGTGTTTATAAAACAGAACCCGCCTCTCTTCTTTGAAATTGCTTTGGTTTCTGAGTCGCCATCCAGCCAATCTATTCAACAGCAGCCAAACTAGCACATATTTTACAGTAAGCAAAATAAGTTTCTTTCAAAAAGGTTACATAAAACATTTTCAAGACATTTATTCCATTTTTTCCTAAACAATAAAATAGGAGCAATGAGTCATATTACTTTTCTATTCTAGTTATTTCAATGAAATTGTTAAACAGGCTTAGAGGTGACCTTCATATTTTAAACTAAAATTTGATCTCTACACGGTTTTCTACTAAATGAGGTATAAAAATATTATATGTTAGGTGATGAAAATAATGAAAGCTATGAGAATAGGCACAGTTAAAAAGACTGTCTAGAGAGTTTATGAAGAAGAGAAACCTAGTGATACATTTGTGTAAAATAATGAACAGTACAGAAAAGTCTAGGCAAGCATTCCCAGTCCTTCTTTATTGCAGATAAAGGAAAAGGGATAGCTTTTGAAATTGAAAATTCTAATTTCATTCAGGTTTGGGAAGTTAAATGGAAGCATAACCATTCAAAGCTCACAGGAAGAAATACTTTGCTGGCAGTTGATCACAGAGCAGCACAGTACATGAGCAGGTATCCAAAACCCCCTGAAACTTCATACGGATAATGCACCCATCTGGAAAACTACGTCAGGATAAACAAATAGGAGTGAAAGGATTTCCTGTTTAAAGAATAAACTCACCACTATCTAAAGGACTCAGAAAAGTTACCCAAGGCCCCATATCTCCGTAAGAGGCTATCAGAGAGGGTTGAGTACAGTGCTGGTGGCTATGAAAGGCAGAGTCTTAGTCTTGTCAGACTAAGGTCTGACACTGTATAGGGTCCTGAATATATTTTCTTCAAATAAATATTTCTGTCCTAGTCATTTCTTTCCCCAGGAACATCAGGAATAATGTGTCATTGTCCCTGTTTTAGCTGGAGTTCTCCCCTGAGAGCCAGAAAAATGGTCTTGACTCAAGAAACAGATTCTGAGTTTTCTCCCACTATCTGTAAGTTGTGTTCACTATTTGCTTGGAAAAAAAAAAAAAAAAAAACCAAACAAAAAAAACCCCCACCCAACAGTGGAGCCCTGAGATGCTGCATGGTCTTTTATGACAGCACCCAGGCCCTGACGCAGCCGTGGAAGAATCATCCTTGCAGAAAGCAGAATGCAGACGTCCCTAACAACACAGCGACTCCGCAGTCCCTTCCAGAGCAGGCAAAGCTGCCAGCCAGGGCAGGGGCAGGCTGTGCCGGCACGGCAGCTCTGCCCTCTGGCAAGAGCAGCGCCTGCATGAGAGGAGGGAGTTATTATCTTCGAGGTAGTAAATGAGAGTATGAGACGGAGACAGCACAGGGCTGCGCACTGGGCCTGACAGCTCATCCCCAGAAGGGATGTGAATTCGGTCATTCCTGCCGTTTGCAGCTGCGGAAGTGTTACTATTTCCCAGTGTTCATGCTGTGCTGCTCGCTCTGACAGGACGTGTTGCTTTATTTCATTACAGTTTTGTTAAGTAGCATGTAACGTTTTTCTGAAATCAATCAAGATAACTGCCTCCTTTCTTTAATGAACACGTTAATGATTTTGATCCATGTTGGGTTTTTTTTTTCCCAAAGCAGTGTGTTTGCTCAGATCCTTTCATAGCTTGTGAAGTACAGAAATGTGTTTCACTGAATGATAAATGCATTCATTAGTAAGGAGCTGCTCCTTATGAAAGCATCATGTTATGAAATTAGTGTCCTTTGTGCCGAGCCTGTTAAGTATGACAAGCTTGACTTGGTCTATGTGGTTTGTGAAGGAAAAGCTACTTGAAGACTTGGCATTTCGAATTGCAGCTCTAATATGACACTTTACCAGCAACAGTAGTGAAAACTACTCAGCAGCAATAATTAGGTCTGTGATGGGATGTGAGGCAGGTAAACACTGCTTCTCACTCCCCATTTTAATAGTGAAAGAACTGAAGCACAAAGAAACGAGAAAGAATACCTGAAGATTGGTATCTCAGACCCAGTGAAGTCACTCACTGGTTGACATACATCCTTGATTCTAAACCCACCTCAGTCAGTTTTGTGGGGAAAAAAAATAAAGCAGTTCCAGGTTAACAAACAGGGAATGACCATACAATAATGAAAGTTGTAAAGACTTTCTCCACCTGTATCCTACAGCTTTCTGCACACCTGCATCCCTGAGAGTTTAGAAGAGTCATGCGTGACTTTTGGGATGCCCTAAAGTATTCTCAACCCAAGACCGGTGAACTGGATCCAGATAAACATCTGAAATGGCACCTTTCAGCACAGCTGCCCATAGCCACAGCTGTCACCAAACCAGCAGGACTCCAGGGTGGCCCCGCACTGTAACTTAATTCTTTCTCGGAAATGCACAGCCAGCGAGGAAAGGGAGTCTTTGAGTCAAGGTCTTGGCCCATATTTTCTGGCTGAGACTATCTAAAGTCTTCATCTACAATGCACACAAAAGACCCACATGTCATGCACACGGCTGTAAATTAGGTAAAAGGTGTAAATTAGGATTCAGTAGCTGTGGAGCTGCTGTGGAGCTGCAAGCTGCTCTGTAGCAGCTGGGTAAGACCCCTCAGGAAGGCTGAGCCTCACCCCTGCCAGATTAAAGCTTACTCAGAAAGGCTGACAGAAGTTACAGCCACACTTCTCACTGCAGCCTGGACACACAGTGAAAGGCAGCGCAGTGCCAGGAGTGAAAGCGAGAGCCAACAGCTTCTCTCCTGGCACAGCACGGCTGGTTGCCTGCAATAAAGGGTAAAGCTTGACTGGGTGGAAGACAGCAGAGGCTTCTCGGAGCTGAGCTGGGATGGCAAAATGAGCTTCCTCAGGAATAAACTCCACTAATTTCTGGTCCCAAAGCAGTGAGGGTCTTTTTTTAATCTTGCCTCCTGGAAGATAATTAAATACATATTATTTTAAAAGATAGCCACCAGAACAAGACACTCCTTGCACTCACGTCTTCCCCTGGAGATACAATGGGAGAATGAACACAGGAGAGATGTGAATCACTTCGTGCTATATTGGAAGGAGCTCAGATACTGGTACAGCTAGTCTGGGATATACAGAGTACATGTGAAACCCTCCAGAGTCTTGCTCATTCTCCTGCTCTACAGTGAATATAAAAACAAGGAGGCTCTGGTTTGCTCTCTGAAGTCACACCTGAGGTACATCTGGGATGTCAACAGTGTTTTCCACTGCTGGACCTTCAGTAGCATGATTAGGAAAGAAGTCCTCCAGCTTGCCCTTCAGAGGGAGCTGATGGCTTACACCACTCTGGTGCTGTGACAAGTACTGAAGTGCCACAGGCCCCAGCAAGGAGGCAGTTGTCTTGAATACAAAAAGCAGCTCCAACTGTCAAACACAAAAGGTGCAATCCTGGTCTCTGTGATGTTAATCTGGTTTCAAACAGAGCAACTAAGTGGAGAATCAAGTACCCTGACGGTTCATGTTTTTACAGTGACATTCAGAACAACTGCATCTCCTGGTGTTTTGAACAGGATTATACCATTACTGAGTGCAATACCGCTAATCTTGTCTCCACTCTTTCCACTGACAGGGAGAACATCAAAGCTTTAACATCTGCACCTCCTACCTGGTATCTGTCTACTGTCTCTCTCCCCTCCCTGTTCCCTAGTCCATTTTGAGCTGAAACCTTTGCCTTATCACATTCAGCAGTTGTCTGTTGATTACAAGAATTAAAAGAACTTTAAGCGGTGGCTCGGCTTGCACGACAGAGCATTTCTAAATGTCTGCAAGTCTCTGGCAAGCAGAACTTGATCTCTTTTCATGTAATACCTCAGAGTGACTTGGCATATTCATCACTCTGGATCCTTGAACAGACCCTCAGCAGCACAGTTCTCACGGAGAGACACAGTCAAGCTGCCTCCAGCCTTCAAAGCGCCAGTGTCATGCAGAGGTTTTGTGGACTGTGAAGTAGAATGATACCCAGGAATGAAGTTGCATCCCCATGCTTTCTTCTAACAAGTGCTGGCTTGTTTATATGATCCCCTCTGATAATATACCGCAGGAAAGTCCCAGCCAAATTCATTTCTGGGGCTGCACCTGTTTGTTAATGCCTAAAGGCATCTATCTCATATTTATTAGCACAACCACATGGGAATGAGCTCTGTATGGCATTGTGCTAACCATAAAACCCAACAAGTCCTGGCTATTATAAAAGGGCTACAAACATCCAAGAGGCAGTTTATTAATACAGCAGGTTGAGCTAACCTAATGCCTACAGTACAATAGAGATAAGAATTTTTAAATCAAAATAGACTGATAAAAAATTGCATATCCTTGCAGCTCTGAGTCGAAAACATCAAATCTGCACTGTTACAACTACTGCAACAAAGATATATTAAATTCTTTTTAGGAACCTCATTTTCAACTTGTTTTTATAAATCACCAGCCATCTGAATGCATAACTGAAGAATTTTTGCCACAGAGCTGGCATTCTGGTTTTAGAGTTGGCACAGTGAAAGGCATGCCCATGACGAAGGAGATTATTCATTTACTTCTTCTAAGATGGTGCAGGGTACCAGAAATACAAAATACATGGGGGCATAGCCAGACCTGATGAGAAGACTGTAACAAAGGGGAAATATATGCTGAGAAACAAGAAGCAGCTTCTCAGAGTAGGATCCATTCATCTGTGGAATGGCCCTGTAAGGAACCAAGGGGAACCCATGACTTGAAACAGAGTGTGAAGAGACAAACCAGTAACGAATGCACTGGAGGGAACAAGGAGATTCTACCCCAGATCTTCCATTTGATATGGCTGGTGCCATGACCGTTAGTGCTTGTTAATGAGAAGTCTCAGCCAAAGCTCAGACTTGCGATTTGTCTTTTTAATAGTGGAGAAGTAGGTTAAAAATTCCAGGGAGGGACACACAAGAGCCTCTAAGGAAAAAGAGAAGAAGGGGCTGCTAACACTCACATAACAACTGACATCTTTTGGGGTGTCCTGTGGTGAAGGGTAACTTTAAGATACAGTTCCCTAGAAAGCCAATTATCCTCATGCCCCATGGCTCCAAAATTCATGAAGTGCTAATGGGGTAGAAAGCCCCATTTAACTTTTAAACCACTTGATGAATTTCAACAGAATTTGACAGAGGGGTCAAGGTCTCTACAATGTTGTATTTGAAAAGTTTTGTGCAAGAACACAGCAGGTAGAGGGTGCCACTTGTGTGAGCTGACACATCATTAGACACCAGAGACAGGCAGCAGGCATGAGGCCATTAGAAAACCTGGTTTTCCTCATTCTGTGGCTCACTGAACTACTTGCAAATATATTTATTATGAGTTGCAACTTACACTTCCGCAGGAGCAGTTCAGACACTTCCCAGGATAGACTCCAGCCTCTGGGGAACATGAGCCACTTTGAGACCCTTAAATAAAGGAGTCATAAGTGTGTATGGGGGGGAGTATTTTATTAAAACAAAAAAAAATTAAATAAATGTCTCCACTAATCACTGATGCAACATGGGCCACAGGTTAGTGAAAACATGACCTGATCATAAAAGCCATGACAGCAGGTTGCTTTCCAGCTTCCTAATCTGGCTGTGATAGATGTTCTGCCTCAGGAGGTCATCTCCACGCTGCTCCTAAATTTAATTTTTCGTCTTACTGATTCCTGGGATATGCACACAACGTTGCAAATTTGCTTTGTAGCCAGGGTGCCCATCCTTCTCTTCAGTTGTTCACTGATACTGCAGCGCAGAGCTTGTTATCTTCCAAAGTGGTTTCAGCAGAGGAAGCTCCTTCTTCCAACTGTACAGCTTAGCAATCATCAGGGAGGGAAGTACAAGACAACAATAAGAATTGGCTAAAAATTGCTTTTTTTAAAAATTAGCTTCTTTGGAACAGAAAACAACTGTGTTGGTATTTCTTTGGAATCATTCTTGTCCAGACAATTCAGAAATGCTTATGAGCAGTGGAGCAAAGCCTGTGGTCATCCTTTAGTCAATACTCACACTCCACACTGAAAGCAGTAGATGCTGCTGAAGAATTCCAGGCACTGTTGCTATTAAAAACCCTCCCACACCTGGATTCACAAATCATTACTTTTTTTGAGAGTCTGGAATAAATATTTACCTCTGAGAATTCAGAAGTTGCTTTTCTCTGAGTATTTAACAGCACTTCCAAGTACAGTCTGCCTCCTTCATACACAACTGATGGAAACATAATTATTGGAAGATGTGTTCAATTATAATGCTTTTTATTGCAGTAGTGCTATCCAGCTGGCACATACGACATGTTTTACAAGCCTCTGGGTGCTGCACTTGTCCTGTTTCACAATAGAGGAAAGCAAGACTCAGCAATTTAAGATCAGTTTGTGTAGGATTTAACAAAGCTGGAAGAGAGAACTTACTGAAAAGAATTTTACTTTCTATTCATAATACAAGGAAATACAATATAAGTGCTGTTCTTTGAGGCAAAGTGGAAGAAGTAGCAATTAAAGGTCCCCTGAATGGGGGATAGCAGAGACAGTGAGAAGTCAGCACTGCCCGTGTGTTGCTGGTCTGCTGGCAGAGCTGTTTGCTCAGGCTCCTCGGTGGGGCTGGGGACTGCAACCTCTTCCACCAGTGCCACTGATCCAGGAGTGGGGGTCCAACCACAGCCTGAAGGTTCCCCGGGCCTGTTTGTAACTGAAAGGGGGTAAGGAAGTGACTGCTGTGCTCACAACGGGGATGGGGAGTGCAGAAAGCTGCCAGGCAGCACAAGAAATAGTCCTGAGGTTGGCACAGAGAAAGACACACTTGTGAGGCAGCAGGTGCCTTGGCAAAGGCAAGTTTGGACATGATGTCGCTTGTGTCCCTGTTTCCTAGAGAACAGGGCCACATGCATGGTCATGCGATGGATGTACCCAGAGCTGCACGCACAAGGCAACACCCACGAGGTGCAAAACTCCACGTGACTGATGCAACTTGTAGGGAAACTTTTGCCTCATATTTGTTTTCACCTGTGAGGGATTGAATAATGCTGCAAAGTGCTGCTGCTTTTACCCGTGTAGAAACAGCCGTTGATGAGTCAGAACGTGGAAATAGCTCTGCTGACAGCGAAACAAAGACCCTGGTCTCCTGCCATAGTGTAGAGGCAGTCACTGTGTTTGGGAAAGAGCAGTTCCCAATTATGCATTCCTGTATACAGAATGATTGCTCAGAGAACTTACATTTCTGCAGAACCTTTTTACTTCCTTCGGTCCTTTTGTTTACCTGCAAAACTACTGGCTGTTGAACACAGAAAGTCCAGAGGAGAGCAGCAAGAACAGAGGTGCAACAAATGAGCCCTGGGAGGAAGGACAGAAAAAAATGACTTGGTTTAGTCTGGAGGGGGTGGAAGAGAGGCATGATTATACCCTTTAAGTATGTAAAGGTGCGGTATAGAAGGTAATAAACTATTATCTGTGTCTGCCACGAGACAAGAAGCAATAGATTGCAGTGAGGGAGATTTATTGGTTAGACATTAGGAAAGGCTCAGAATAGACTGTGCAGGGAGTGGATGAAATCTCCATTACAGGAGCCTTGGAAGAGGCGAGACACCCTGCGATCAGGAATGGTTTAGCCAGAGGAGTTCCAACTCCCGTTTATTTCCTCTGATCTTTTCTTATACTATTCTTATAGCATGTATATGATTAAAATACCCTAGAACATCTCCCTGCTGTCTGGGAAATCTATGAGAAGTACTTTAATAGCTGCATTTCAGAGAGAGAAGTTCTTGCCAGGCTGTTCTAGCTGCTTGAGTTGCAGTGAGATTAGCTCACGTTCTTTTAATAACATAATTACAAAGACCAGGATTCCAAACAAACTTGGGTATTAATGGCCCAACTCTCACTGATTTTGCATGAAGCCGAATTGGAATTTCACACAACGAAACTGCAGTGCCAGGCAGACCTAACAAAGACCAATGAACCCTATGCTTTAGCAAGATGTCTTTGCCACCGTAGCAATCTTGTGTTATTGCACTCCTTGAAGCAACGGACAATTTCAATCAGTTCTTGCCATGCTAGTTTTGCTATCTTAGCTTTACTTAATTGGGTACTGCAGGGTTGTCTCGGAGAGTTGAGATCTGCACTTTGAAACCACTAGATTCTTTTATCTAACCTAGGAAAGAGAAATGGGATTTCACATAGCAAAGTTGTCAGTAACAAAACTGGACCAAAAATGCTGAAGCACTGCATAAATGCATTAGCTGGGGTCCACTTACACAGCCATCTGCTGAGTTCAACCTTGGATTTTAGCTCCCAGCAACTGAAGCCCTAAATTATTGTTTAAATAATCATGTCTGAATTCCTGTCTGAAGTCAACTGCCACTGCAGAAAGCAAGTCAAATTTTACTCTGGCCTCATTGCTGGGTTTGCTATCACTGCATGTACATTCACCAAGCCCTCAGGTTTGACTGCCCCCTCCCCAGTTTTCACACGCAGATCTCCTGCTGATTCCTGTTTTGAAGGTTTTTGGGTTTGGTGCTCAAATCTTGGCTGACAGGAGTGCAACCGTGCTGTGTGCTGATTGCAGCTGGCAGGTGGATTAGAGCACATTCAAATGGCTGTGAAATGCCTCTGCAAGACAGAAATGGCAGAACAACGGATTATTTCAACATGAAGAGGCCAGAAACTGATGCAGACAGTCACGTTGAGGAGACAAGCTGAGGAGCATGCAGACATAAAGCACTACAAACCCCAAGATATCTTCCCAGCTCAAAGTTTTGGGGATCTGCTGCCAGTTCCCTTCCTCCTCCTCACCTAAGCTGGCTGATTTCTCTGAGGTGCAGGATGTTCTCAAATTCTTCTAAAATATGTGGGAGCGACAGTTGCCAAGTAACAAAAACTCGTCACTCTTCCTGAAATGCACAATTCTTCATTTTTCTGTTTTGTAGAATGGACAGATGAAGCTGTGATTTAGGATGCTAGTCTGGGATCAAGATCATTTGGACTTTGGTCTTGCCCCTGGATAAATCTATCGGATATGGAGTTCAAGGTGAGGTAGGGAGCTGGCTGCCCTTGTCCCTCTCAACTTCAGAAACAAAACTGGGGATGCATTTCATGATTCACTGAACTGACTCGGTGACCAGTGTAATGGGATTTCATTAAGAATACAGTGATGCTGCTGCTGGGGAGAGGCAGCCTGACATTTATCGAGAGGTGTCCTTCCCCCCCACATACTTAAAAGTCCTCATATGGCTGATCTCAACCCAGTTTGGAACAGAGCTGGTAGATCCTTCATGGGAATTATGAGCAAAATTCAGCCCTTTGTGATATTTCTGGAACTAGAGGAGGTCTACAGAAGAGCAAATAAAATGATCAGGGATGAAGAAGCTGCCTTAGAAGAACATGTGGCTTGAGCTGAGAGAGGAGAAAGCTGGACAAGGAGGATAGCATCAAAATTTACAAATGAAGAAGGTAGTGGGTAAGCACTGGTTCAGCTGCTGTTCAGCATGTCCCACGGTACTGGAACCAGAGGGCATTTGCTGAAACTAGAAGGGGATTGGTTTTAACAGATAAAAGAAAGTACTTTTTTACACCGTGGGGAGTGAGGTTCTGGAACTGGCTGCAACAGAAGGCTGTGGAAGCAGACAGAATTATCAGGGAAGAGATTAGGCAAATTCATGAACAAAAAGTCTAGAAATGGATACTAAATGGTCTAGACAGGGATTTTCCCTCTAACATCTCTAATACAACAGTTGTGGCTGTTGCTAGGGGTAGGAGGGGAATGGACCACAAAAGTGGCCAAGTTAGCATGCTTTCCCTAAACAGCACCTTTTATTGCCTCGATCGAAGGCAGAATTCTGCACAGATGGATCCAGGTTTACTGTTATTTGTCTCTATTTTGATAGAGGCTCTGTTCTTCCTGTGCGGTGGCAGAGTTCACTCCCCTTTTGATGTTACTCATCTTGATCCCAACAGAGCCAACAATCTACCCCATGTTTCAGAGAGAACCATATTTACCTCAAAATTTCACCCAGGGGCACATCCTCTCCATAATATCTTAAAATCTCGTTCTGTGACCTATTTTCTTTCTTCCTTCCATGCAGCAGTAAGGAGAAGCACCTTCTAGCTGAGCTGCCTGCTCATCCTGGAGACAAATGGTGTCTGAAAGTTTGTGACACATTAGCAGAGTGACACAGTGACAACTCCATGCTTGTGCACTTCAATAAGCTAGTTATAAACAAAAGGGTTTCTCCTCTAATGTTCACAGTCTTTGCTACCACACTGGAGAGGACTGAACTAATGAAGATCTCCTCCTGTGAGCTCCATGAGGCATCCGCACTATTCCTTCTGTACTCATTACACTGAGCAGAACATAGACCAGAAAAAGCATTTTTTGCTGGCTATAAATCATGAGTGACACTAAGGTATTGCTATTAGCAGCAGAAAAATGCTTTCCTCCCACAACCTCATTCAGCCCCATATACATACAACACTTCGGCAAAGGGTGCTGGGGTGTCTGGATAGAAAATTAAATAGAGGTTGTGTTGTCTGAAGATAAATTGTTACCTCCCTCGGTGTGTGAGAGTGACTTTGTCTTTTTCTGATTTGTCTTTTAACTTAAAAAACACTGAGACTAGAGATAACGATGAGCTTTAAAAACCTAGTCTTCTTCCCCTCCCAGGCCCTCCTAAACAAATCTCTTCTCTGAAATGAGCTCAAAGAGAAGATAAATGTTCTGGCAGTAATATGCAATATTATTTTTGGCACTTGAAGAATCTCAAGCTAGATAAGAGAAAACTGAAAGGAAGACAAAGCTCTGGTTTTTTCAAATGCAAGAGACCAAATTCTGCTCACCCATATGAACCCAGAATCCTTTCTTTTTTTCTGGATTATTGCAGTAATTCCTGATTTTCACCAGGTTAGCTGATCCTGAGGCCTTATTTAAAACCCAGCACATTCACAGACCCTGGTGAAATCATACAACAACAGAGCCGAAAGACAAAGGCATGCAAAGAAAGCGCCAACTCCACAGCTCCTGCCCAAACAAAGGCTAATTTGGTTTCAGACCATGTTAGCTGTAACAATGATAAGATTAACACCTGATATCAAGGGAAACTCTGAGCTGTCTGTGACCTCCTTCAGCAGAACATCGCTCCATCCCCTCTCGTATTAGCATATGTTAGAGGAACTGCTTCTTTCCTGGACTAGTATGTATTTCCCTGCAGAGCCTTTGTGAAAAGCTCTGAGCAATGTTTCTGCCGATACATTTGTGGGCATATTGAATAAAACATGTGCCATTTGACGTTGTTCGCTTGGGCTGCCATGGGTAATGGGAGAGGGCACGTGTTACTGCAGGGCAGAGAGCCACGAGGGGATGGATCTGGCCTTTGTAGGAGCAAGACGAAGCTCAGGCATACGCAGGAGTGTGTCACGTCTTTGATTCTAACAGAGCCCTGACAAAAGGACCCAGCTCACCCCGTGTTGAGCTAAATGCCGGCTGTATACATTGCCTTAAGACAGTGAAAAGTAAAAAGCCCAAACCTTTGCTCTCCTTACACGCATTAGCTTGTTACAGATGTATGTGCTCTGGAAATCAAATGGGAAGGGATTTTTAGAGCAAACTAAGTGGTTTAGAGGCAAAATTTCTAGTGCTCGAAGAACCTCCTGTGTCCAAAGCACAGCATTTGGAATTTCAATGTGCTTTGTCAAGCTTGGAATTTTGATAAGAGACTCTGGGACTCTTGAGAGCTCTTAGAGCAGCCTGTAATAGGGAACAACAGTTATTGAAGCTGCTGGTTTTAAATGATGATGTTGCCACATCTCAGCTGTTCCTGTATTTGTCTGGCATGTGAGTAATGGTTGCACGGGATGGTTAGAGGCATCCCCACCTGTGGTGTCTATTCAAAGTTAATCATCTGCTAGGGGTCGCTTGGCAATTAAGAACTGTTCAGTGGTACTTTTTCTAATACAAGATTTGTATGATGTGACCAGAAAGAGTGTCTTCACATGAGAAACAGGGTGTTTCTCAGGGAATTCAGAACCTCTGTCCTAAAAGCTGTGAAATATCCTTAGGTCAGTTCACTGAAGCAGCATTTTGAGAAGTATGTCAGCAAGAATCAGGAAAAGCCCTAGAGGAAATTTGTTTGGTCACCAGGAACACCACTGTCTTCCAGACAAGCTTTGATGAAACACTTGTTCATTTTCATTTTTGTCACTGTGTTTCTAACTCTGTAATGAAATCCCTTATCCCTATCAGCTGTTGTGCCACTGACATGAGCCATTCCATCCCACGTCAGTGACACCAGGGCCAGCTCTGCAGAGAGGAGCCCAGCTTGGCGGACGTTCACTGATGCACCTTTGGCAAGGAGCAGGCAGTGGGAAGATGTCTTTGACTCCAAGAATATCTACTAGAGGATGTGCCCTTGACACAAGTAGAGCAGGGTCATACCGTGTCCTGAGCTCTAAATAGTTCAAAAACTTAAAATGCTTCTGGTCTTTGGTTTCATGGAAATGATCATGGCAGTAAAGCCATCTTTAGCGGACTGTTAATATTTGGGGAACTTTCATCTGCAGCAGATTTATGTTTCATGGAAACAAATTCATTCCTGTCTTCTATGCAGACATGACAGTCCATAACATACTATTTATTTGCCCAAATCAACCTTTGGTAAGCAGCTTTGCTTCCTTGCTTTCCACCTTCTCTTGTTCTGTTTGGCAGTGGACACTAGTGCCACTTGCCCTCAATAGAGGCATCGTGGTTTTCCACAGGGACATGTATACACAACACAACCGAGAGCTGATTTCCCTGCCAGCAGTGGATGTGGAAGGTTGTAACTTTTTCCAATGGCAAGGAAAAAGCAGCAAGCTTGCAGGCAGAAATCCATCAGTAGAGCTACACAAGTGTATTAAATAAAGCAAACAGAACTTTGGTGTTACACTTCAAGTAAATAGTTTCTCCTTCTCAGTTTGCTCCAGCATAAAAATCCCTCTGCCCTATAAATGCCATTGCCAGTATTCATTTGTGAAGATCTGGCATCTATTTATTTATTTATCCATATTTAGTTTAAAAGTCTGGACTCAAAATTAAACAATCATTCATAATGTCATTATCTGCCTTGCTCCGCAGTCAGATACTGTGTGTGGTGTCATAGGACAAAACCTTTGGCAAGGCCCCTAGAAGAGCAATTTAGCTCCTCATCCATCTCAGCTGGCAGCGTGATTGGCTTCCAAGCTTGCATTGCTGAATGTGTTATTTTACTCTGACATATATTATTGAGTGTTAAATCACTTTCTGAAGTGTTTATTGGTAATAGTTGAATTCTTTCCACTCATTTAAGCTGCTTTTGAAACATAAACATTTCCTTGTATCTTGGAGTTTGATGGAAGCACGGGGAGAGTTCCTTGGGAGGATGGATTGTAGAAATGACCGGTTCATTAGGTAGGGACAGAATTTACCAGTGCTGTGGAGGAGAATATCCTCCTCCTTCCATCAGGATGAAACAGCAAACTCCCATCATCCCACCATGGCACTTCACATGGGGAAGGTTTACTTGGGTCTTGGTTCTCCCATCCTGTCTTGGCCTGACAGGAGGCAGGTGACCCTCTTACTAGAACATCAATGACTTCCCAACAGGATCGTCATAGATCCTGAAGCTCCCTGAAAAGAAAAATGCACTGTGATCTGCAGGATCAGGTGCTGGGGAGGTAATAACCCCCCCAAGTGTGGAGTGTGGTCCTTGGCCCCTGCCTGGCAGTGATGTCTCTCGGAAAGGAACCTGAGGCCACTTTCTTGTACCTATTTAGGAAAATGAAGCAGAGCATCAGAGAACAGAAATAAATAGATTAAAATCTAGTGTGACAGTGAGAAGCTGAGCTGGAGAACAAGGGCCAGAGGCAGGTCAAACTGGGGAGGAGGCAGGAGAGACAGATTTTCAAATAAGTCCTTTGACAATTCATCTGTTGAGGACTCCAGATGTGACAGGCCAGCAGTACTCAGTATGGCAAGTCCTCTTACCTCTTGTCCTTGTTCCAGTGAAGACCTACAAATCAAAGTTCTTCTTTTCTTTTTATCTCTAATGAGGAGGTCTGTTGAGTCTCTTTCCTGCATCTGGAAGTTACTTTCCAATCTGATGAACACTGACTTTTAGAGACGACACCAATGACGAGCTGCTGAGATCACAGTAGCAATCAAGCCTCCTTTGATGGCAGAGCTAAAAATATGCTCCCCAGCTGACACAGCCTTAGGGAGGAGAACGTATAGTTTGGTTTGAAAGAATACATCTTCCTTTGTCTCCATGTCTTCTTCTGCTAGAGGACACCACATCTGTGACAACCGTGCAAGCAGGTTACATCTGTCTTCTGAACTGAAGCACCCATGTACAGACCCATAATACCTCCAGCCCCAGAAAGAGTAAAGCTTTAAAACCCTCTGAGTGCCTTGAAGATTGGTGTGATTGGCAGTTTTGCCTCTCTGGTCGTGCTGGCAGCCATCCAGTTATTGCATGGCAGGAGCCACATCTCTGGGTCCAGAGGGGATCCTCTTTGCCAGTCCACCAGGTTCAGTTTCAGTCCTCTTGATCAGCTGCCCCAGCTCTTTCCTGTCTGCTTCTCTGCCTGCTCTCCTCCCTGCTAAATTCAGGGCACCGGTTCACAAACTCCCTGGCTAATGAGGTGTCCCCAAAGCCTTGCTTTGGCACTTGTAAAGGAAACTGTGGTAAGTAGTGTCACTACCACCTCCTGGGCTTTCTGAGGACCAGAGCTCATCCTATGGGTTGCAAATGCAGATCCATGCAAACGCAATGCAAGAGATCGTGGATTGCCCAGCTTCAACCTGCACCAGCCCGCTCCCTTCCCAGGCCTGCAGAGTGATGACGCTAACCAGCCAGTGTTTGCAGAAGAGTGTAGGTTTCCCTCCCCTTGGAGGCATTAGCTAAAGATGGATCATTAAGGCTTTTGGGTAGGAGACGTACAGATGAACAAGTATACACAATAAAGGTTCTGCATTTGTAATGTGTAATATGTCAGAGGGGAAAAGGTTGAGCAACCCACTTTGGCAAATGGAAATAGCAGAAAGGGAGTATTTTGCTGGCTAAATGAAAGCCTCCTCTCTGTGTGATTTTTTTGTGCTTCTGCATGTATAATTTGAACACAGAGAAAGGAAAAAATAATTTGTTTGGTCAGACAGAAATACACCAGATTTATTGTTTTGAGAGATACAGGGGAGTATTTCTACGTGGCTGTGGTAGCGATAATGTTTTGGCAATACAATGTCCTGTCAAAAAAAGGCATTCACCCAAGAACGTCTCTGGGCTCAGTCAGCCTCAGTCCTGGAGGTGGATGTCCCATCCCTAAACCTCTGTGGGCAGCGGTCCGCTGCCAGGAGTCTGTTTGATGCTACCGTTTAGGGTGTTGGCCCTGAAGATGTACGACCTCCCTCTGACTGAGCCTTCGGTGTGGATGCTTTCTGGCTTGTTCTGGCAACGGAAGAACATAAGGAAGCCATTCCGGTAGTTCTTGTTCATCCATCCGTAGAGCAGGGGGTTGACAAATGTAGAGCACATGGCCCCGACATGGAAGACGGTGTACAGTAGTTTGTACTCATGGAAGATAAGAACCAGATCAAGATCAATGGCAAGCTGGAATATGTGGAAGGGGAGCCAACAGACTGCAAACACCACAACTACTATCACTAGCATTTTGGTTGTCTTCCTCCTCCGGCACTGGTTTTCATTCCTAGAAGTGGGACTGACATGGTTTTTCAGCTTGAACCAGATTCTGGTATAGGCATAACAAATAATTGCAAGAGGAAAAACATACTGCAGGAGGAGCATGGACAGGCTGTAGATAGTAGCATCTCTGTTATTACCAGAAGGCCATTTTTCTGAGCAGACAGCCATTTTGAGGTTGATGGATGGGATTTCCTCATACCGGTACTCTCTGAAGATGGCCAGAGGACCTGCTAGGACAGCTGCTGCTAGCCACATGACAGCTATGATGGTGAAACTGAGCCTCTTGGAAATCCTGCTGTCCAGGTGGAAAACAATACACCGGTACCTATCCAGGGCAATCACAGTTAGGGTGAGAGTGGACACATGGACACTCAGAGCTTGAGCATAAGGGACCAGATGACAAAGAACAGCTCCAAACTTCCACTCGTCCAGCAGCGTGTACACTAGGGTGAAAGGCAGACAGAGCGTGTCTACCATCAGATCTGCCAGGGCCAGGTTAGCTATGAAGAAGTTGGTGACGGTCCTCATGGTCTTGTACTTCACTATGATGTAGATGACCAAGGAGTTGCCAATGAACCCCAACAGAATGATGAGGGAGTAGGCGGCAATTAGAACGACCTGGACCCCCAGGATCTTGGTGCTGTCCATCATAACACTGCGGGACCCAGAGAGATCCTGGCTAGGAGTGACAAAGTCCTTGGCATGCCAGCCCTGCGGCAGCTTCTCGTCTAATGCTGTCTTCTCCCCGGTGAGGGTGCTGTTGGCTCCCTCCAACGGTCCCATGCCTGGCCTGAGACTTTCTGTCAGGAGGAGAAGGAGGTCTGAAACACAGACACAGCAGAAGTGAGAGCACAGGAGACAGCAGAGCATCTGAGACTCAAAGAGCATGTCCCACATGGCACTTCAGGCTAAACAGCAGCAGCAGTGGCGTCCTCCTTCCTTCTCCCTTTACCCCCATCCTTCCTCACGCTGAATGGCCTTTCACTTCTCTTACACCTCCTGTGATCAGTTGAATGCCAATTCCCCAAGGAAAGGTCAACTTTTCACACAAGTTTCTGAGATTCTGGTTTTTTGAACTGAACGAGGAAAAAGCTCCTCAACCATCCAGGGCCAGACTGGCAGGACCTGAAAAGGCCTCCTGCTTACAGAGCCCCTTTTCACATTGCCTCTCCTGCCTCTTCAGGCTTTGCAAAACAGGGAAGTCGCTTCAAACAAGGCAAAAATTTTGGACCTCTTAGGGGTGACTGAAGAAATCGATGATGGTATCAGTCAGGAAAGGAGAAAAACAACAGGACACTCTCAAATTCAAGCTGCTTTTCTCCACCTCCCCATAACAATTTATTTCCAGATTGTGCAGCCAGGGATTTTTTCAGTTTCTTATTTCTGACCTCTCCGGGTGACAATATCTGTCACCCTGTCTCTGCATGAGTCTCCACCACTGCTCCTGCTAGTGATGCCACCACCCAACTCAACCCAGTGTGACCAGTACCCCCTGCTCCGACCCCTGGTAATGTGGTTAGCATAACTAATGCCATTTTATGGGGCAAGGAGCCATTCTCTGTGACCAAGCGGGTCATGTAGTCATTCCCTTTCCCTCAGTATCAGGCCCTGAAGGTCCTGCAAACCAAGGAGGCAAACCAAACAGTTTTATTATTCCCCTCCCTGCCAGCCTGAAGGTTCCTGGGTGCCAGGCCGAGTACTCCCTTCCTTGCCGGCCTTGAAGGTCTCAGGCACTGGCCAGCGCAGTGTTGTTGATGACCCCGTCACAGAACAGGGAAGTGGAATAGCACACTGTCTGTAAAAACAAACAGTTCCAAGTCCTAAGCGGGGAACTGCAGGACAGTGAGACCCATGACCTCCCCATGACCAGGGACACCCCAACGGTCCTCTGCTTCCTCCGAGGATGGAGCGAGTGACTCATCTTCTTTTATATGATTTTTGAGACTGGATTATGATTGTTACATTGATACAGCAAACCACGTATTAAGATTTGACCCAATCTACAGAGGGTCCAGGTGATTAGAAAACCTGGGCTGCATCTAAAGCAGCATGACCAGCAGGTCGAGGGAGGGGAATCTCCCCCTCTACTCCCCTCTTGTGAGACCCCACTTGGAGTACTGCATCCAGCTCTGGGGTCCCCAACATAAGAAGGACATGGAGCTGTTGGAGCAAGTCCAGAGGAGGCCATGAAGATGATCAGAGCACCTCTCCTATGAAGACAGGCTGAGAGAGTTGGGGTTGTTCAGCCTGGAGAAGTGAAGGCTCCAGGGAGACCTTACAGCAGCCTTCCAGTACCTAAAGAGGCCTACAAGAAAGCTGGAGAGGGACTGTTTACAAAGGCATGGAGTGACAGGACAAGGGGGAATGGCCTTAAGCTGAAGGAGGGGAGATTTAGATGAGATATTAGGAAGAAATTCTTCCCTATGAGGGTGATGAGGCCCTGGCACAGACTGCCCAGAGCAGCTGTGGATGCCCCATCCCTGGAAGTGTTCCAGGCCAGGTTGGATGGGGCTTTGGGCAACCTGGGCTAGTGGAGGGTGTCCCTGCCCACGGCAGGGGGGTTGGAACTAGATGGGCTTTAAGGTCCCTTCCAACCCAAACCATTCTGTGATTCTATGAAATTGTAGGTTAAGTTGTATTATAAGTTCTGTATTACTTAGGTGATTAGAAATCATAAGTTGTATTATAAATTCTGCATTATGCTACTTGTAGATTGTACTACATTGATTCTGCTTGTAGAAATCCTGTGCTGTTCCAATCAGAAATTCCGTGCTGTACTAATCATAACATCCTGTTAAGGAAATAAAGCTTCATTTGTAACCACGATTTAGTGCTGTGGTCATTCTGCCAAGGATCCCTAAAAGAACCTGTCTGTGTCGGTGACACCCAGGCATCTGCCGGCTGTGCAGAGGAGGGAGCTCCTGCAGGGATGTGCATGTGCGGGGGGCAAAGAGCTGAAGCTGTGAACAAGCCTCCCGCAGAGCTGTTGCTGAGCGTCCAGGCACAAAGAGGCCCGAGAGCCAAAGCCCCGGCGTCAGCGAGCCCCCTGCCACATGGTGCTCAAACGTCTGCGTGAACATGGCTTGAGGAGCAGGGAGCCTGACTGATGAGCCAGAACTGACTCAGTCTGGAACCCGCGGCTGGCGTTTGGTGCCGTTGTAACAGCGGAGTGTTGTCACGGCAGGGTTTTCATTCAGCCCAAACACAGCAGGAGAAAAGCCAGCTCTCTTACTGGCTCCTTCTCAGCCTCCGTGGCTCAGCATTGCTGCTGGGGTATGCGGAGAGGGGTAGATGTGGCCCCTCATGTACCCTCTCTCCCCAGCATTGTGTGTGTGGCCTCCATTGCCACCGCACACTTGATTGAAAGCGAGCAAAAGTCATCACTCTGCCCAAACAGGGTGATCTGCAGAGCATCGTGTTTTTTCTGACCTGCAAAGAGAGGAGATAATGCCCTGCCACTGAGGGAGGGAGGCACAGGGGTTAAACAAAGCTGGGAATTAGAGACAGCTGCTGGGCACCTTCTCAACCTCCCTGAGGAGGGAATTGCTCTGGTTTTGTACTGGGTGAGACGGGAGCACTGCTAACTGGGTGCTGGTGGGCTTCCCACAGGTCCGTGCCCTGCAGGATGAATATTTAAGGGCAGCCTGTCCTTGGGAAGGGAGAATGCTTTCTGGGCAGAGCATCTGTATTTCAGTTAGTTCCTTAAACAAATAGCATAAAATAATGGCAGTAAGATGGTAAAGGTGGCAGCAATTACATCACAATGAATAATAAATGGCTGTTTGTTCTTTCATCGCTCCGCAGAGCAAGGGTTGTGATTCCCCCTTGGGAGCTGCTCTCTGGAGTCTGCCCGGCCGGCTGCAAACCCGGGTCCCTGCGGAGCGGCCTGCGGTGCGCCGTCCCTGCCTGCACACTTGCTTTCTCCTGCCCTTGCCATGTCTGTTGGCTTGCCTAACTTATCTAACTCTGCTGGCTGATTCATGCCAATGATTCCTGTAAATGAAGTTGTTGGGCTCAGATACCGTGATAATGGAGACCATATAGCTACTGCTAAGAAGGTGGGAAGGTAGCTTTAAGCAGCAGGAGGGAAAAGTGGGTGGATTTGCTGGGATGAGGGTTTGCTTAAGGGTGATCTCAGACCTCCATGACAGAACTGCACCCAGCTGACACAGTGGGAAACAGAGCAGGGGAACGGGCAGGGCCCCGGGAAGGTGGCACAGCCACAGCCTCCTCGACAGAGCCCGACCCAGATGCGGCAGCAGCCCAGCCCAGAGCCTCCCGTCTGACACCCGTGCTGCAGCTGGCCCCAGAGCAAATCTTCCTGCCAGAAGAGCAGGGTCCATGAAGAAAACAGAGCAAGGGCTGGGCACGCCTTCAGTGGCTGTGCTTTCCCTGCTTGGTCTCCGTCTGGGTTTTTATACCATTACTTTATCACTATCACTTGTTATCCTCTTTTCTGTGGGTTGCCTGTCCCATTTATCTTCAGTACCCAAGTCTTGGCATGACACCAGTGGACACTCCCTTCCCTTTTTCCCCGTCTCACCCACCAACTGGCTGCCAGTTCCCGTGTTCACATCTCAGGCTATTTCCTTTCGCTGGAGACTGGCAGCTACCCACCATCTGAGAGGAGCCAGGAACATCATGATTATTGGAGCTGTTTCGCTTCCTAACAAAATGGCCTTAATGGAGTTATTATTTGATTTGGTTTGCTTTGTTTTTTTCCAAAGGGGAACTATTAAAAATCAATTAAGGCATTTTAATTAAGAGACAAAATGGTCATAATAAATGTTGCCACTCCAGGGGCTGCCTGGAGGTTGCGGGGATGCTGCTAGGAGTGGACCAAGGTCTATTCCAGCAAGTAATGGAAGTGCTGGCATATGTGTAGGCGCTGCCAGGCACACGCTCCTGTGCCCAGCGAGCCTGCCAGGCTAGATGGAAAAATCCTTGGAGCTGAGAGCCGACTGCTTTTGGGAGAATGAAACAGCAGGGCAGACCAGGAGGAGGCAGAAATACTACCCTAAGCCCTTTCCTCTGTGCTGGGCTGCCATGACGGGATGCAGAAACAGGGCATTGCCTGGATCCTGCTCTCAGCCTCTCCTCCAGCTGAGGTTCAGCCTGAGGCAGGGCTGGGACCCAGGGATGGCTCCTGAAGGATGCAGAGAGCTGTGCATTGTGCCCTGTGCCTGCAGGCTTCAGCCTTTGGGAAGGGGGTAGAGGAGAGGAAAGCACAGAGGAGCTGCGAAACCTCAGCCCTTTGCTGAGCACACAGCTGTGGGTGACTGCGAGGCACAGTGACCACCGTGACAACTCCAGAATCCATTCCTACAGAGGGCCTGGACTAGATCCTCTGGGACTCAGATGCATCTCTGCTTCCTGGGGACACCCCGGCTCCCCCTGCGTCCCTGCTGCAGCCCCAGGCACGCAGCCAGCCTGGTCCAAATCTGTCAGGGCACATCCAGGCCTGGAAGAGCCATCTGCAAAGCCTGGCAGGGTTCAGAAAGCAGGGCTGGAGGGGTGGGCAGGGAGCTGGAGAAAACAGAGCTTGTTAATTAAAATTCCGGTGTTTGTCCTAAGCAGGGAGATGGGGGTCACTGCAGACAGGAGGCACGCAGCATGGGGACAAGGGATGCAGAAAAGAGGGAGGTGACACACATCACTTAGACCATGCCCAGGAATTACAGTCCTATCATGGTTATCATTGACTTGAAAGGAGGGAGTGGAGGGACTTGGGTCAGCCTCTGCTCTCTGCTCCAAATCTGGCTAACCACAGCCACAGTCTCTTTCTACTGCAGCGCTGGAGCATGAGGGCTGAGGCTGATGGATATTTTCATGGCTTGGCTCACTGATTTATTCCATGCTGTGCCCTTCCTTCAAAGTAGCTCAACTCCATGAAACCCCATCATCTCCAGCAGCCCAGTCTGGAACACTGACTCATCTCATCCCCAGTCCCAAATCTAGCAGCAGTCAGATGTCCATGGCAGAGAGGTCTGAGACCATCCCTCATCACCAGAACCCGGTTGTCCCCCTGGGGCAAACCATCTTCTACCACCTTTATGTTCCCCTACAGCACTGGAGAGGCAGCAGTGTTCAGCCCTGCACCCCACGGCACAGCACTTAGGGGAGGAGAACACAATAAACTGAGATACGGAGGTTAACCAGCTTGCCAGAGGCCACACAGCACATCCACGGCAGGGCTGGGAACAGAGCCCAAGTTTGCTAACTCCAGCCTCCTGCGCTCAGCACCAGAGAGGACAGGATTCTGCATCTCTCAGGATAAAACCTGAATGTAGATTTCAAAAGCAGCATGAAAATGCAAAATGTGAGTGATGGAGGGGAGGGTGTTTTGCCTTGCCTGTGTGATGGGCTGGTTTCATGGCAAACAGCAGCTCTGGGATGATTTCCTGAAGCCAAAGAGCAGACAGAAATTGTCCCAGGTCCTTCCATCTCCAGTGAAGGCTTAACTGCCTGGCTATGACAATATGGCAGAAGGGAAGACCCTCTGACCTGCCCATTATCTGCTGCAGCTTTGTAAATTGTCTATCCAGATCAGGCCCATTGGTGAAGAAACCTAATGGCATCAGACATGCACTGCCAGCCCTGCACTTGCAAAGCTCCAGGGCCCCGGAGCTGCTCCCGAGGGACCCCAGGGTAGAATTGGCACCAGGAGACAAAGTGCAAGGAGGAGGAGATACACCAGGGATTTCTTGCACTTCCTCACTCTAAAATTTTGCACATCCCTGTCTAGGCTGGAGCCATGAAGGACTCTGAAGGGGATGAGGCAAGGAGGATGCCTTAGTCACTCAGCTCAGGACAGGAGGAAAAAGAAGGTGATGACAAGAGACCTGTTTGGCAGGGATACACGCTTTCTCCTGGAGATTTCTCCTACAGAAAGCAGAGGGGGAACAGTGCAGGGCCCTCTGCCCCGTGGGACATGCCATGGGAGCAGAGCAATGCTGGCTGGGAGACAGGGCTCAGCGGGTGATGCTGCGATGGAGCCACACTAGTTGTCGGGGCTGCAGAAGGGAAGAGACAGGCTGGTGGAAGGATCCTGGTTAACCTGGGGACTCTGTTGCCTCCTGAAATTTAAAGAGTCTAGGGTAGATGAAACAAGGGAGGGGAGAGAAATAACAACCCCACTAACAGAACAACCAGGGAACAAACCTGGTATCCTGCTTTGGGATGGAGCAGAAACTCTGTAGGTGAAATTCAGGCTACAACAGGACTACAAGAGGTTCTCTCTGTTCAACAATTAACATGCAATGAGTGCAGAAAGCAAGCAAACACCAATTTTCCTCCTGCAGTCCCCTATCTCCCTTTGCATCTCTCACTTTGAGGGCACTGATCTCTGGCAGCGAGCCGAGTACCATCAACATGTGCAGTCCCAGCACGGAGGACCTGACGGGAGGTTTGTACCGAGCCACGAGGAGGCAGATTGTGGGAGAGATCAGGATTTCTCAGACAGCCGTGCACCTCAAGCCCACACCTGCAGCACGCTGCTCTGGAGCTGTACGTGCCCGGTTGCTGCAGCTCCCTGGAGCAACCTGCTCTCCTGACTGCTCTCGCTCAGCATCCTGCTTCCCAGACTCCCTGCTTCTGCTCAGGGACTGTTCAAAACTCTCCTGCCAATATTTCTTGTTCACTTTCTCTCTAGTCCAGCTCTCAGGGCTGTCAGTCCCCAAATTCAGTTTCCCAAAGATGTTCAGACCGTTTTTGCTTGAACTGTGTGGCACGGCCAAGACCTGGCCCCATCTCAGCCCTACCGCTCAGACAAGCCCTCCCCGACCCACCTGCAAAGGCCAGAGCGTCCTTCTCCTTCGGGAACCAAGCCGCTCACCTCGAGTTATCCTCTCATTGCTGGCCAGGACAGAGCGCTTCGTCCTCTCCGCTCTCTGGGAGTCAACCTGTGGCAAAGGGGTGAAAAGCACTTTTCTGTAACTGTCCTCGGAAAAGCGAGGAAGTCAGGCGAGGATCTGGGCTGCCGGAGGTTGCTTCATGGCCGAGGGTAGCTTCGGTACCCCACCCTGAGCATCCGGAGAGCACCCTTTGGCAGGGTGACTGACAGCCCCCGTCTCACAAAGCTGGATGCTGTGTTAGCTCCTGAATGAGAGAAAGGCAGGGAGCGTGTGTTTAACAAACAGAAATGGAAAGGGGGAGGGAGCCTGCTGCTGCTGTTTATACAGTGTTCAGCCACTGAGGGGCTTCTTGCATCGAGGAGAGAGAAGCTTTTCCACCACATCCAGTTCCCTCTCCAGGGAGAAGTGGTGGGAGCTGGAGGTCGGCAGGCTGCTCATCCATGCCACTGACCTGGGCGAGTGTCCATCCGCCCTCACTCCGCAGCTCTCCCATCTGCTCAGGCTTTAAACACGTTTGGGACTGGCACGGTCTTGCCCAGGGGTGGATCACCCCTGCAGCAAGAGGTCTGCAGGTCCTGTAACCCAACAGAGCCTTCACGGATCTCCCCCCATCCTCCTCTGCCTGGGTGCTTGTACAGCACTCTGCACAGAGCAGGCTGCTGCTGGGGGACAGGCCTTCAGGTGCTCTTGGGATGCAAATAAAAGTAATGGTGAGAAGTTTTAGCCACTTGGCAATGGCTTGCTCTGTTCCAGAGTCAGATTCAGTGCGGAGCTTGGAACCTGAGTGAGTTTCTATTTTAGGGTGCTCAGCACTGCCCACACATCTGGGGCAGGAGAGAGGGAAAGGCACAAAAGCAGCAGCCTCATGTCCAAATCTGCAAAATCCAAGCTCACGGGAGCCCAGGAAAGCACCCTGCGGGCAGCACAGGGAAGCAGGAGAAGCACAGCTCCCTACCTGGCCAAAAGTTTTGCCTTCAAAGAGAACTCAGATGTGTTCCCAGAATAGGATTTCCACCACAGGCAATGTGTGAGCTTGCAGCTCACCTGGGCTAGGAGATGCTCCCAGAGGTTAGGGAGGAGGACACTTCTCCTTGGCTTCGAGTACCTACAGCTAGAAGTTTATCAGAGGAGTCTTGCTCTTCACCCCCACAGTGGACTTTGGTTTCCTTTTCTTTGTGAGAACGGAAACGGGGAGGGTTTTCAACCAACTTTCTGTGCCGCAAAAGTCATGAAACACCAGGAAAAAAGAAAACGCTCCAATGGCTCGGCAGAGAAAGGAGAGTGAGTACATTCCTGAAGTAAGTCACACAGAAAGTGGCGCTTGAACCCAAGACTCAGGCGAGGGTCCTCGTGAGTCCCATCCTTCCCCTTCTTCTCCCCATTTCCCCTTCAGGAAGGAAAGGGCTTGACACACCGGTGCTGACAGCCAGGCAAATCCAACAGCTGCACTAGCTGGGTTTTTGTGGGAGTTTTGTGTCTTCTCTGCCTTCATTTTCCCTGAGGCTGTTGATTTAGCTGTTCTGGAAAGCTGAGAGTGGAGGGGGGCAGGACAAGACAAACCTGCTCCGAAGGGGTCGTTGCTGTCTCCCTGCAGTCCGTAGGGAGAGGCAAAGAGCAGCTAATGGGAAGTGCATGCTATTCCCCTTGTTCCTGGTGGATGGACACTTCTCTCCAGGGTCCTCAGCAGTGCATGGTTGATTTCTGCCTGAGAGATTTTTTCCTCCTTTCTCTTCTAGGATAAGATTTTTCTTGCCCATTCCCCAGATTCCTTTGCTACAGCTCCCCACTCTTCTCTTCCCTAGGGCTGGAATAAGGTGCCTGGGGAAAAGACAGTGATTGACAGGAGAGAAACTCACTGCGGCCTGAAGCTATGAACCTTCATCAGGACCATGGGGTGAATTCCAGTCATTTTTGGCACATGGTGCGTGCTGGATGACAGCAAATCCAAACTTTTAAATCATGGATTAGTCAGCGTAAGTCCCCAGAACCGTCCTCTCCCACGGTCTCAGGGGTCCAGTGGAGAGGTTAGCACCAAAACCTGTGATGCTCCCAAACATCAACTCACCTCTTCAACCAGATAACTTAGCTGAAGAGCCCCTGCGTGCTTGGCAGAACAGATAGAGCCTGGGAAGACAGAGCTGCCCATGATCCATGGTGATGCACGCGGTCACAAATCAGTCCCCGCAAGCCGTCCTCCTGCGACATGGAGCAGAGCAGTAAGGGAAGGTCAAGCTCTCAGCACACCTGGGGTGTCCATCCAACTGGCAGTGACCAAGCTGGGGTTTGGCCCCAGCTACCTCCGTGCTCCCCAGCTCTCTCCCCGCAAGCCAGGCTCTTCTCACGGCACCGCAGATGCGGGCTGCCTGCCAGCCTGCCTAATTTCACCCAGCTACAACATAATTACTGCTGGCAGCGAGCACATGCAGCATAACCCCAGTACTGTCCGGCCCCCAGCTTCTCAGAGGCTAAGGGACACCCGGGGTCTGCTGTGCCAGAGCCCCTCACCCTCTTGGTGGGTCAAGAGGAGCAGCCGTGGCAGAGGCTGGCTGTGGCAGCCTGAACACCAAGGTGCAAAAAGACCTCCCCACGCAGCTAACAGATCCCAAAGCAGCTGAGGGTCTTCCCAGCCTCCACCAGCAACTATGGCCTGAAGTACGAGGATGGGGAAACACAAAGATGGTCCCTTGGATCGTCCTGGGGTGTGGAAGGCTCCCACAGCCCTGAGCAGAGGTGCCAGGACCCTCAAACCCTGGGGTATTTGCACACGCACGCTGGCTACACACAAGCGCCTGCACGGGTGTCCCGGGAGCCTCGTGTCCTTTCAGACACGATGGGATCATTCAAAGGATCTTTGCAGCCCAAAAGCCTTTCCCGGTTGTTGGGCTTTGATTAGGCAAAAGCGAGTCCTTTCACCCGCTCTTCTGAGAATACAACAATGAATTTTATGCTCTAGGGAGCAAAAATGATGTAAAAAAGCTGAGAAATGGGGCAGAGGAGAGGGCTGACTTTTCATCGGCCCATAATATGCTCTGTCTCAGAGAGCAGGCAGGTCCTCGGTCTGAACACCTTGCAGCTGCAAGCTATGCTCTGTAGCTCAAGTTCTGTCATAAAAGAAAGGCATATTATCTGATCGCTCCCTGGGAGAAATGTCTAAGAAATCTGTTACCAAGGCTTCCAGATGCTCTGGTTCATCCTGCTTCATCTGGAGCAGCAACACTGACATACTTTAAAAAGCAGCTTTTCATTTTTCAAACATCTGTTTAATTCCACCTGCATGTAACCAAAATATTTCCACTGCTCCTTCCTGCGGGGCCAGCCTGTGTTTTGCTGAGCAACCTCAGAAGCATCAGCATGTTGTGGTAACACAAAAGCCCCTTTTCCATTTGAGCCCCGGAGTTCACGGATGCAGTGGATTTGGGAGTCTGTGATGCATTTGGGAACTAAATTAGCCACAACGCTGCTCAGAGGTGGGAGGGAGAATAGAAAGCTGTCTGCACCCTCTCTGAATTTAAAAGCAGGTTCTCATTTCATAACTGCTTTTTGTCCCCATATGAACATTTCTGGAGTTAGTGGAGGAGCAGAGGTAGCATCAGGGACAAGGTTTTGCTGAAATACCTGAGCAATCTGATACTGCAATGAGAGGCACCGGAGAAGCAGGAGGAGGGACGAGCTGTGTGGGGTGGCCTGGGACTGCTGCAGCTCTGCTGTCCTTCAGGGCACACAGAAGATGGGGACATGGAGTGTGTCTTCAGGATGAGGGTCGGTGAGCCAGGAAAGAGGAGATCGTACGGAAAGAGATTAATGGGGTTTGTGTCCCACCAAAGAGGATGCACATCACCACGCTTCAGCTCCTGGCAGAGCCGGAAGCAGACAGGGACAGGGCTCCACTCGGGGCAAACCCACAGGGCTCATTTCATTAAGTTGATTAACACTGAGGAGGGTTTACCCTTTCCACTCCCTTCCCACCGTCGGATCTTCCTCCAGCACACAAAATCCCCTTGATCATCCTCACATCAAGGCAGAAGGACTCAGGGCAGCTTGGCAGGGTCCCTCCGGGCAGACACCAGCACCTCTGAGCCCAGAACCGGCCCCTGCATTTAGCTGCCGTTTCTGCAAGTCACCGCACTCAAAGCTTTGCTAATTTATTAGAGGGTTGTTGCTTGTTGTTTGTGTACCGAGCCAGCTAGAAAACAGCTTCTGCAGAAGAGGATAATTGCAGTCAGATAAGCTCTTCAGAGCCGGGATCGCAAAAATACGCTATATTGTACACCAGCAGTTGTCCGGATGAACTAGAAATCTGGCTGAGTTTTTGGGTAGGAGTATGTTTCCCGGTCTGTCACAGACTCCCTGTCTGACTTTGGGCAAATCAATTGATGTGTCTCAGTTCCCTGTAAGTGAAAGAGGTGGTAAAAACGCTTTGCCCTGGCACACACACACGGAGCAGCAGGCTCCGTGCACTACGGGGGACCAGGCACTTGGACATGCGGCAGTGGCAGCCCTGCTAGGACAGCTGAGGGGTGACACTTTTGTCCCGTGGGATTTCTTTCTAAGTTGCCCATCTCACTTAGGCAGCGTGTTGTGCAATCACAGGGTCTTGCTTTCCCAGGCTGGATAATCCTGCTTGACGATGAAGTTACAAATCCCACAATCCCAGGATGAAGTTACAAATCTGTGGTCAGTCCGTCACTCTCAAGATGACAAACAGCGCTATAAATTTTGGGTTGTGGTGATAAGAGCAGGCAGAGCCCCAGCCTAAACTTTACCTAAGCATCAAGACTGAAGGCAACGCAAATGCCCGGGGAAAACTGAGGGCAGGGCGTGTTTTCTATGGGCTTGGTGCTGCTGAAAGGCACCAGGCTTCCAGGAGCTGAGATTCGGTGCTCAACACCCCCGTAGAGCCAGCAGGATCGCGTTTGCTGCTTTGCTACCTTGCTCTGTCTTATCTAGTCCTGTGGGGACATTATCTGTCAGCAAGGAGCAGCTTATCCATGCCACGCTCAGCTCTGCGGTGTCGGGCTGGTGGCTCTTCACCGCGGGGCAGAGGGGTCAGATCCACTCCTGATACAAACCCAGAGATTTGGCTGGGATTCCGTTTGGCTCCGTATTCCCCAGAAACGTGACTCAGAAGCCACCATCTGACACCGAGAGATAGGTATGACACAAAGCCTCCCAGGAGAAGGAGCAGCGTCCCCAGGGTACGAGCAGAGCACACGCAAGCGGAGCAGAGACCGTGCTGGAAAGCACAAAGCCTTATAAAGGCAGTGCTCTGAGTTTGTCCTTTCAGCTCTTCCAGGCGATGAAAAGGATGGCTCACAACCCTAATTAACTGGAACATGCTAATACCACTGAGCTTCCCTGGCCAGCAAATTTGGCACGAGGAGTATGGGACACTTTCCAAACAACTGCTCAGGGGAGCGCGTGCCTGCAATTTATTATTCGATGAGCAGTGTTTCCTCTCTGCCTCCACTGAAATGCTCAGACCAGACACATGAGGGAGGTGAGTCTGGAGCCTGCAAATCCACTTCGAAAGCCATTTCATGCTGGAGGGAGAAGAGACTTATTTCTCCCCAGGCGTTAAAGGTATTTAAGGTGCCAGGGGAAATACGGCTTTGCACAGCATTACCTCTGTGAGTGCTCAGGGCTTCCAAATGCTGCAGCATGTGGTGCTCAGCTTCCCACAGGGAAAACCACGTTCCTTCAGGGTGACATTCGCTCTGGGCAGAAGATGCGCAGCCTCCCATGACACCCTTGTTCGAGAACCAGAGCACTGTGCATCGTCATTTTTGCAGAGCACAGCAGAGGAGCGCAGCCAGCCCTGGTAGCCAGAGAAAGGGGAAGGGTGGCAGGGGCCCCGGCGCCGTGTCTCCGGGGTGGTTTATTCCCTGTTTTCACAGCTGTCCTGGGCAAGGCAGTGCCCCGGGTTATTCCCCTGGAAAAGGAGGGGGAGGGAGCCTGCTAAGCTCCTATTACAAATAAATTAGTCTGTGAACTTTGAATGGGGAGCAAAGAGCAGGGCTCTGAAAAAGATCAATTCATCCCCATGGTAAGATCATCACTCTCGGTGTTTACTGTGCTGTCAAAACCGGAGGCAGAAAATGCAGCCTCCCGAAGGCCACCACCTGCCTCTGGCCTCGGCTTCAGCCTGGGCGTCTGCTGCGGTGGTCCTGGCCCCGGGGCTGTTCGGGACGGCTCTGGCACAGGGCCTGGGTGGCAGCGAGCTGCCCGGCCGAGTGCTGCCGCCGCCTCGCTGGTACAGACACCAGGAAAGGGCCAGAAGGTTTGTGCAATATTCCCAGGACCACCCATCCTTTCCCCGACTCAGGACCAAAGGACTCCTCCTCCCGTACTCCTCCCCATCAACAGCAGCATGCCCGTGCATCCCTCCTCCTCAGCTGGCCTCCCCCTCATCCTCGGCATTGCCCGTGGCCATCGGCTGCGCGGCCAGGCATGGCACCGTGTGCTTACAGAGGGCACATCTCTTCCCGTTCCCTCCCATTGCATCTTTTGCAAATATTTGTTGTTATGGCGACAACTCCAGAAAGAAAATCTTTTTGAGGATCTTCCAGATTTTTTAACAAAGATATAGCCACTTTAATTATTTTCCTTAAAGGAGATGGTTATCTCGCTCAATGGCAACTGAACATCTTTCATTTTGTTTCTGGCAACCACTTTGGTAATGCTCAGGCTCTGGCTTTCATGGTGTGGCAGGAAGAAAATGGAAGGGGGGAAGGTAGAGCCAAGTCTGAAGAGCTGTTTTTAAGTCCTGCCTGGGGTCAGAGGAGGGTCCCTCCAGGCTGAGGCGGCCGAGGTGCAGGTGGTGGTCTAAGTTTCTACAAAATGAGTGACATTTTGGAGCACGTCTGCATCTTTCTCGGATAGCAAAGCCCAAGGAAAATAGCAAGGGGGAACATTTATGCCAATAACCTGTGCTTTGCAGGAAATG